>NC_089588.1:102489135-103089135 GCF_019320115.1 Miscanthus floridulus | reverse complement strand
GGATCAAGTCTACAACAACTCGGCCCTTGAAGCTCAATCATGAAATGCTCGGGGGCTTGTCGATGGGGAACCCTACGGACCCCCCATAGACCGTACTATAGGGAAGTGGGCCTTGGTAACAAGGCCCACAGCCCAATCGCCAAGAAGAGCATGGAGCAAAGCAACGTGCAAGACCAAAACTCCAATTCGGACTATACAAGGAAAGGCGCCCGAAGCATAGCTTAGGACTCTGACCTTGTATCCGAGTAGAACACAAACAACTCATCTTAGCACCTGGACTATAAAGGGCTGGTGAGGATATCACTTGTAAACAGACGGAACACACCCTGTACTCAAAGCAATACGACGCAAACAGGCTAACGCCGAACTGGACGTAAGGTTATTACTCGACCAAGTCGAGGGCCTGAACCAGTATAAAATCGTGAGTCTCTTTGCGTAACCGCCGAGTTCCACTATTCGCCGAAGCCCGAACAACTATCCCGGGTACCCCCGTGGCAGGCTATCGGTGGTAAAACATCGACAGCAAGGATGATCCGTGTGCTACTCCACGTCAGCGATCCGGAAGTGGGGCTGGTGGCCACTCGTGGCTCGCCATGCGTGCAGCGGAGTGGAAATAACTTTTCCTCATCCGTCCCTCTCTCTCTCTCTCTCTTATCCACCTCTTGTCCGTCCCTCTCTCTCTCTCTCGTCTCTCTCTTCGGTCCCTCTCTCCGCAGTCTCTCCCTCCGGTCCATCCCTCTAGGCACGCACAGGGAGGAGGAGGCGCACGGGCCAGCCCCCTCCGGCGGCGGTGACCACCACACATAGCATCGACGCGCGGGGAGGCCCACACCGGCGACGGCGGCCCTCCCTCTCCTCCGAGCACGAATGCGTCCACCAACGGCCCACCAAATCCGGCCTCCAACGGTCCACCGGCGGCGGATCCGACCACCGAAGGTGGCAGGGGCGCAGATCAAGTCACCAGCAGCGGTGGGGCGCGGATCCGGCCACCACCGAACGGATCTGGCCACCGGTGGCTACGGCGGCACGGATCCTACCACGGGCAATGACGGCGCGTGGTACCGGGCTCGGTGGTCTTTTTTTATTTCATGAAATTATTAACCGAGGCGGGCTACTTAACTCAACCGCGTCCGTTAATAGCGTTAACCGAGGCGGTTGGCTTGCCCGCCTCGGTTAAGCGCTTTTGCCCGCCTCGATACAGTCTGTAGTAGTGCTACTCGCCAAAGATCTTGTACCACTGCCACCAAGAGTTCCCCAAGTTTGCATTACAAGCCTCGAGTTGCAAATAGAGACCCCAGCAGAAGGAGATCGTAAACTAGGGTTTTTGGTAGCCACCTTCATAGCTAGGGTCCCCTTAACAATACTGCCAATCGGACTCAATGCGCCGCCAGCCGTGTTCTCGTAGGAAATTGGAGGGATCCTACGTGATTTCAGCACTAGGATGGAAAATTAGAGCGTCCCAGGTTCTAACGGAACCTGAAGGGCAGTCCCCGCCAGAACTCTAGATGTGTCCTGCCATGACGCGGTCGTGGAAGCGATGCCAGCCAGCATCTCCTGCAAATGGGAGGTCCCCCACGAGATCATCAAACTTTTCTCCATCACTGAAATCGGATGAACGAAGTTAAACCAAAGGTTGGGGTTCACTGCCGCCTGGGAATCGCCTAATCATCTTTTTCGTCATTTTCGGGATATACTCTATCGTATGTTCTTTGGAGACAGACTGACATTATTTAACACACTACAATTTTTCTAGTTACCTTTCTAACATCATCCGCCAATAAAATTCAAAAACAAAATATCAAAAAGAAAAAAGTATCAGTCCCCCCTCCCTGCCCGAGCGTCTCATCTTTAGAAGCTTTTACTTTCACGACCTTCAAATATTTTATTTGAGTTTGTAGTGTCCCATTCTATTTCTATAGACTTTTTAGATCTTAGACATTTTTAGATCAGATGTTCACCCATTTTAAAAAAAATAAAATAAAAATAAAACTACGAAACCACCTGAAACCAGTTCAGCACAGGGATATAACTTCAATGATTTTAGGAGTTAAGGGGGATAAGATGTTCAATTTTAAAGTTCGAGGAGGAATAAGGCACCGCGACAGTTCAGTGAGATAAAAAAAAAGAAATTTTTTTTTCCAAAAAGAAAAGGGAGAGCAAAGGCTAGTCGTTGGGCCACTTGTCTGCGCATGAGGGCCGGCAGATCTTGTGTTCTCCACTTGATCCGATATTAGTGCTGGTTGAGCGGTCCAGCACCGGTCCGTAAGAGAAAACGTCCGTACGCATTGAACCACTAAACATCATGGATGTGCAGCCGCTGTTATAAAATCATTGATTAATATTATTATATAATTTATTTAGGACGTTCAATATAAACATGGAAAAAAAAATTGTACACGTGGGGCAACTGAAATTGCAATGGAACAAAGTAAAATATAGCGTTTGTGGAACAATGAAAATGCTAGAAATACCACAGAACGTAATAAAGAAACATCGTGAAATAGTTGAATTACATTATCAGTACAGTATTTGATGAAGAATGAAATAAGGTTGAAAATAGAACATGAACGACCCCCCAACCCCAAGAAGAGAAATGGTGAAGCTAACTGAAACTTTTGGTGGGCTGAGACATGCCGGAGCCAGACGGACTAGCACACAAGGGCCGAGAAGGCTGCCGCGGTGGACACATGATTGTGCCGTGCGTGCCCAAATAACAGCCCAACAGCCCGTTTGGCTAAAAGTAAAGAAACGAGAAAGGAAGGGCCAGTCGGTGGGCTACTTCCGTCAGCGTATATATATGCTGGCCGAAAGAGTGATTGGTGCTGATTCCGCCCGGATGGGCCTCACGAGGGCCATCCCGAGACCCTACCATGTGCACCGCCACCCCCCGCACTCTGCCACAATCATCCGCCGTGCGGAGGCGGAAGCCACGCAGACGCACGCACACCGGCGGCGCTGCGCTGGTCGTCGCCGCTTTTGGCTCAGCAGCACTCAGCACATGACCTTGGGCAGTGGCAGATTCGGAGGCGCAGACTGAGTGACTGACCGACCAGCCATGGCCCCCCTCCCCCTCGTGGAGTCATGGGTGCAGGCAGGCAGGCTCCATCGCCCTCGGCGCACGAGCGGGTGGAGCAGCGTCCAGGCGTACCAACTCACTGCGCCGCACTTATTACTACCACCACCCTGGCCCGGACTTGTCGCCGGCCGGCCGGCCGGCCGCTCCGGACTGCTCCTGCTCGTCTGCTCCTGCTCCTGCTCCTGCTCCTGCTCTGCGCTCGTCTCCCCCCGTCCGTTGCCCCGCTTCCTTGCTCTCGTTTCGTCCACCACACCACCGCCATTATTATTGATTGACGCACGGCCAGGTCGACCGAACCCGACCTCCATCTCCATGGCAGGGCCAGCTGAACAGCTGACGAGAGCTCTGCAGCCACAGCGTGACTGGTGGCTGTTCCATGCTTGCACGCGTGCAGAGTGCAGTGTGCAGCCGCGCCTCTGATGTCTGAACGCCACGGCGGTGCATGCGCTTGTAGTACTACACAGCACACAGCCATCTTCGAATCCGTTCGCAAAGAAAGGGAGATCCGAGCAATACTAGTAGTTTGCGGTCTGATGAACGATGCTTAATGGCAGTAGTACTGGATACTAGACGCCATGGCATCTAAACGCCTTGTTAGGTTGTATAACATCAGTGTTCTGGGTATTCACCGCAGATTTTTTTTTTCAAAAAATAATAATAATGATATTGCATTTGAATTATGAACTTAGCATTAGCGGATTCAGGACCCGGCGACCCTAGGCCTCTATACGGGCGTGTCAGTGTTCGACACCACTAAATTTAATTAGTATTCATCAGTAAACAGTAACTTTTTTGTCGCTACAGTGTTTTTAGTGTCAGCCGAACGCAGCCATAGGTCATCTGCACTTGAATTATTCCCAAATAATGTCCTCCATATATATAAAGTCGCCCACTGGTCACACCCACGTATACATATGGTCCATGTACAGGTACCACACCTTTTTTTTCACGAAAAGAAGAAAAAAAAAGAGGGGGAATCTCAAATCCGGCCATCCGTTAGCAACGATACATCCAACTACTGCATCACGCGCGAAGCTAATATGCACCTGCACGCTATACTTAGTTATTTAGCTATGTAATTGTTGGGGGACAAATACTAGAGTACTGGAAGAGAAGGAGCTAATGGTCATCAACGTTGATTCAACCGAACAGTCAAGAGCGCGTCTACAGCTCCAACCGACTCCTAGGTGCGTAGGCTCCGCCTCGCCCGACCCTTGGGTTTGTGCTCCGCCTCGCCCGACCCTAAGGTCGCGGGCTCCGCCTCGCCAGACCTCTTGGGTGTGGGCTCCGTCTCGCACGACGGGGACCCATACGACCGCCAACCACTCCAGGTCCAAGCGTATAGGGCTGGGTCAAAACTCTGACATCAAGGAAAGAGACCGGCACACCCCAATGTAACCCGTGGCCACGACGGGCCATACCTGAGGATTCACATCAAGAACAGCGTCGGGCGTACCAGTGCTGATCTGCCCAACCCTCGTATGAACACCGACAGACGTGTCAGTTCACCACGACGTCCGTCAGTACGGAGTGGAGCGCCATGACCGGCGGATGACGCCTGCGCATGGCGCCGGTGACGAACAGGACCGCGACGTGGAGCCATCCATGTTGTCATCTACTGGGTCGGCGGGACCCACATGAAGGAGAAGGACCCAGCGATCCTAGATGCCTTCCTCTATCTCGTTCTTCTTCTTTTCCTTCGCTATAACCCGCGCTTTCCCTTGGCCTATAAAAGGAAAAGCAGGGCGCCCCATGAAGGGGATCCCGAACCGATTGACCCATCAAGATCCGATACAGATCCGCACAAGAGCACGGCACGAACGCACACCCGAGCAGTGATCGAGCTCTCAGCACCCACTCACTCCTTTCACCAGAGACTTGGGATCATTTCCCCAGCAGAAGGAGATCGTAAACTAGGGTTTTTGGTAGCCACCTTCATAGCTAGGGTCCCCTTAACAATACTGCCAATCGGACTCAATGCGCCGCCAGCCGTGTTCTCGTAGGAAATTGGAGGGATCCTACGTGATTTCAGCACTAGGATGGAAAATTAGAGCGTCCCAGGTTCTAACGGAACCTGAAGGGCAGTCCCCGCCAGAACTCTAGATGTGTCCTGCCATGACGCGGTCGTGGAAGCGATGCCAGCCAGCATCTCCTGCAAATGGGAGGTCCCCCACGAGATCATCAAACTTTTCTCCATCACTGAAATCGGATGAACGAAGTTAAACCAAAGGTTGGGGTTCACTGCCGCCTGGGAATCGCCTAATCATCTTTTTCGTCATTTTCGGGATATACTCTATCGTATGTTCTTTGGAGACAGACTGACATTATTTAACACACTACAATTTTTCTAGTTACCTTTCTAACATCATCCGCCAATAAAATTCAAAAACAAAATATCAAAAAGAAAAAAGTATCAGTCCCCCCTCCCTGCCCGAGCGTCTCATCTTTAGAAGCTTTTACTTTCACGACCTTCAAATATTTTATTTGAGTTTGTAGTGTCCCATTCTATTTCTATAGACTTTTTAGATCTTAGACATTTTTAGATCAGATGTTCACCCATTTTAAAAAAAATAAAATAAAAATAAAACTACGAAACCACCTGAAACCAGTTCAGCACAGGGATATAACTTCAATGATTTTAGGAGTTAAGGGGGATAAGATGTTCAATTTTAAAGTTCGAGGAGGAATAAGGCACCGCGACAGTTCAGTGAGATAAAAAAAAAGAAATTTTTTTTTCCAAAAAGAAAAGGGAGAGCAAAGGCTAGTCGTTGGGCCACTTGTCTGCGCATGAGGGCCGGCAGATCTTGTGTTCTCCACTTGATCCGATATTAGTGCTGGTTGAGCGGTCCAGCACCGGTCCGTAAGAGAAAACGTCCGTACGCATTGAACCACTAAACATCATGGATGTGCAGCCGCTGTTATAAAATCATTGATTAATATTATTATATAATTTATTTAGGACGTTCAATATAAACATGGAAAAAAAAATTGTACACGTGGGGCAACTGAAATTGCAATGGAACAAAGTAAAATATAGCGTTTGTGGAACAATGAAAATGCTAGAAATACCACAGAACGTAATAAAGAAACATCGTGAAATAGTTGAATTACATTATCAGTACAGTATTTGATGAAGAATGAAATAAGGTTGAAAATAGAACATGAACGACCCCCCAACCCCAAGAAGAGAAATGGTGAAGCTAACTGAAACTTTTGGTGGGCTGAGACATGCCGGAGCCAGACGGACTAGCACACAAGGGCCGAGAAGGCTGCCGCGGTGGACACATGATTGTGCCGTGCGTGCCCAAATAACAGCCCAACAGCCCGTTTGGCTAAAAGTAAAGAAACGAGAAAGGAAGGGCCAGTCGGTGGGCTACTTCCGTCAGCGTATATATATGCTGGCCGAAAGAGTGATTGGTGCTGATTCCGCCCGGATGGGCCTCACGAGGGCCATCCCGAGACCCTACCATGTGCACCGCCACCCCCCGCACTCTGCCACAATCATCCGCCGTGCGGAGGCGGAAGCCACGCAGACGCACGCACACCGGCGGCGCTGCGCTGGTCGTCGCCGCTTTTGGCTCAGCAGCACTCAGCACATGACCTTGGGCAGTGGCAGATTCGGAGGCGCAGACTGAGTGACTGACCGACCAGCCATGGCCCCCCCTCCCCCTCGTGGAGTCATGGGTGCAGGCAGGCAGGCTCCATCGCCCTCGGCGCACGAGCGGGTGGAGCAGCGTCCAGGCGTACCAACTCACTGCGCCGCACTTATTACTACCACCACCCTGGCCCGGACTTGTCGCCGGCCGGCCGGCCGGCCGCTCCGGACTGCTCCTGCTCGTCTGCTCCTGCTCCTGCTCCTGCTCCTGCTCTGCGCTCGTCTCCCCCCGTCCGTTGCCCCGCTTCCTTGCTCTCGTTTCGTCCACCACACCACCGCCATTATTATTGATTGACGCACGGCCAGGTCGACCGAACCCGACCTCCATCTCCATGGCAGGGCCAGCTGAACAGCTGACGAGAGCTCTGCAGCCACAGCGTGACTGGTGGCTGTTCCATGCTTGCACGCGTGCAGAGTGCAGTGTGCAGCCGCGCCTCTGATGTCTGAACGCCACGGCGGTGCATGCGCTTGTAGTACTACACAGCACACAGCCATCTTCGAATCCGTTCGCAAAGAAAGGGAGATCCGAGCAATACTAGTAGTTTGCGGTCTGATGAACGATGCTTAATGGCAGTAGTACTGGATACTAGACGCCATGGCATCTAAACGCCTTGTTAGGTTGTATAACATCAGTGTTCTGGGTATTCACCGCAGATTTTTTTTTCAAAAAATAATAATAATGATATTGCATTTGAATTATGAACTTAGCATTAGCGGATTCAGGACCCGGCGACCCTAGGCCTCTATACGGGCGTGTCAGTGTTCGACACCACTAAATTTAATTAGTATTCATCAGTAAACAGTAACTTTTTTGTCGCTACAGTGTTTTTAGTGTCAGCCGAACGCAGCCATAGGTCATCTGCACTTGAATTATTCCCAAATAATGTCCTCCATATATATAAAGTCGCCCACTGGTCACACCCACGTATACATATGGTCCATGTACAGGTACCACACCTTTTTTTTCACGAAAAGAAGAAAAAAAAAGAGGGGGAATCTCAAATCCGGCCATCCGTTAGCAACGATACATCCAACTACTGCATCACGCGCGAAGCTAATATGCACCTGCACGCTATACTTAGTTATTTAGCTATGTAATTGTTGGGGGACAAATACTAGAGTACTGGAAGAGAAGGAGCTAATGGTCATCAACGTTGATTCAACCGAACAGTCAAGAGCGCGTCTACAGCTCCAACCGACTCCTAGGTGCGTAGGCTCCGCCTCGCCCGACCCTTGGGTTTGTGCTCCGCCTCGCCCGACCCTAAGGTCGCGGGCTCCGCCTCGCCAGACCTCTTGGGTGTGGGCTCCGTCTCGCACGACGGGGACCCATACGACCGCCAACCACTCCAGGTCCAAGCGTATAGGGCTGGGTCAAAACTCTGACATCAAGGAAAGAGACCGGCACACCCCAATGTAACCCGTGGCCACGACGGGCCATACCTGAGGATTCACATCAAGAACAGCGTCGGGCGTACCAGTGCTGATCTGCCCAACCCTCGTATGAACACCGACAGACGTGTCAGTTCACCACGACGTCCGTCAGTACGGAGTGGAGCGCCATGACCGGCGGATGACGCCTGCGCATGGCGCCGGTGACGAACAGGACCGCGACGTGGAGCCATCCATGTTGTCATCTACTGGGTCGGCGGGACCCACATGAAGGAGAAGGACCCAGCGATCCTAGATGCCTTCCTCTATCTCGTTCTTCTTCTTTTCCTTCGCTATAACCCGCGCTTTCCCTTGGCCTATAAAAGGAAAAGCAGGGCGCCCCATGAAGGGGATCCCGAACCGATTGACCCATCAAGATCCGATACAGATCCGCACAAGAGCACGGCACGAACGCACACCCGAGCAGTGATCGAGCTCTCAGCACCCACTCACTCCTTTCACCAGAGACTTGGGATCATTTCCCTCTCTCGACCGTTTATAACCCCTACTACAAACTTTTGGTGCTAGTAACACGAGCAGCAGCGACGAACTGGACGTAGAGACTTTCTGCCCGAACCAGTATAAACCTCGTGTCCTCTAAGCACACCATCTGAGCCAGACGCACAATAATACAAATTTACTCGTCGATGGTAACTTGAAACACCGACAGTGGCGCGCCAGGTAGGGGCCTTTTGCGCGTATCGACATCCACACCAGGCCTCGGATGGCTATTCACGGCGTCAGCTGAGTCCCGGGCTCGCACGTGCACTTCGGGAACCTGGACTTCTTCGTCACGACGGAGGGAGGGTTGGTGCAGGCTCCCGCCGCCGTCCAACCTCTCCACTTCACCGGCCTCGACGCAATCGCCGAGGCACTTGAGGAGCTGCAGCTGCACGCACCGGAGGCCCGCACCCCCGGGAGCGACCAGCTCCTCGTCTTCGATTACGGGAGGCTAGAGCGCCAGCTTGGTGCCTTCCTGGGACCCCGACTATCCAGGAAGGACTTGCGCCACCTCACCTTCTTGTTCGCTAATGTCATGACGCAGCTTACCAGAGGAGAGTTGCTCTCCCCGAAATCCCTCATCCGGAGCGCCCCGACAGCACTCCCGTCCGGTCTCCGCAACACCGCAGAGACCGTTGGCCACCCTGTGGCGCAATGCACGCCTCCATCCCCCGTGAACGACGAGTTCGTGGGGATGACCGAATATGTCGTGGAATCTTTCCACGACCTCCTCGTGGGTGAATCGAGGTCGCCCTCCGACTCTGACTCTAGCGGGGGAGCCATCACCCTTCTCTTGAATGTTTCGTGGCAGTACTCCTGAGTGACATGTCGAAAGCATCTAAAAGGGAGAGGCTACCCCAACGAAGACCTCGACGATGAAGGTCAAGAGGGATGAGGGGCCCCCTTGCCTGTGGATGGAGATGCTGAAGGCCCGGCACCAGATATTGAGAAGCACGACTCAAGGCTCGAGTAGGGAATGCGTTGGAAGCTCGAGCAAAGAGATCGAGCACCACGGAGACGGCGGGGGTGCGTGCGGTGGCCCGGAGTGAATCGAAGGATCATCGAGGACGATGAAGCCTCCCCACACTTCAATTAGGCGAGCCAGAACATCTCTGTTTGATGCTTGCTTCGAGGGCTTCGGGGCCCACGATTGCCTGAGGATCGTCGGGCCCATCAAGGAGATTCAAACACTAATCGAGCGTGCGGCGGCGGGCAATAGGCTGAGAGCTTGTTGTCCTGACGATGCGAGCTGACGCCAGCTAGCGCGCGTCCTCAGAGGACCCAAACATATGACATGTCAGTCCACTAGGCGCAGCGAGGTGGCAGCCACGCCACCAGCGGTCACTGGTGCATGAGCGTCTCGGCCGCAACCATGACGCACGCGACACCCTCGATGCTCGCAGGCGTGCCCACGGTGACGCGAGGGTGGGGGCCAGCCGTGGCTACCACCCTTGTCGTGGCAGACGCTATGACAGCGGCGCGGACCGAAGCCTGAGCCCCGACTTGCCGGGACCTCAGGCCTTTGGCCGACACATCCTCAACGCCGCCTTTTCACCGAGGTACCAACCATGGACCAACATCCTGAAATACTCTAGAGAAATGAACTCTGGACTATAGCTCGAGGATTATCGGCTTGCTAGCCAAACCGATGGAGCGGATAATGATGATTTCATTATCCACAACCTTTCATTGTTCCTGGCCGATTCGGCGCGAACGTGGTTGGAACATCTTTCGCCCAACAGAATCCAAAGTTGGGTGGACCTGAAAGAGATCTTCGTGGAAAACTTTCAGGGCACATACGCCCATCTTGGGAACCCATGGGATCTCAAAAACTACCGATAGAAGGCCAGGGAAACTCTTTGTGGGTACATCCGGTGCTTCTCCCAGCAGTGCAATGACCTGCCTAACGTTGCCGATGTCATAGGAGCCTTCCTATCTAGGACCACCTGCGAGTCCCTAGTTCACAAGCTAGGACATAAGGGCCCACGAACCACCAAGGAGCTCCTCAACATCACCACCAGCCATGCCTCGGGCGAGGAGGTGGTCGGAGCGATCTGTGACCGCCTCAAGGGCAAGGCAAAGTGGGATGAGGACGCCGACAAAGGTGCCTCCAACCGTCCCACCAAGAAGAAGAACAAGCAGCGGCGTGAGGGCTCGCTCGTGGCCACCGCCGACCGCAAGGGGGTCAGAAGCCCGCCGAGGGCACCCCGAACCACTTTGAGTAGCTGCTCGAAGGACCATGTCTGAACCATGATTTTCCCATCAAGCATCTATATAAGGACTGTGGTCTCATGAAGTTGTTCTTGTCCGGAGGCTCCAACAAGAGGGAGCATAGGAAGGACCCCAAACCATTCGTGGACAACGCTGAGGGGAAGGATGGTGGCTTTCCGACACTAGATGGCTGCCTCATGATTTTTGGAGGGTCGGCGGCCTATGACTCCAAGTGCCACCAGAAGCTCGCACGCCATGAGGTCTATACGGCCGAGCCGGCCGCGCCTACCTTCCTCTGATGGTCAGAGTCTGCCATAACCTTAGATCGGACCGACCACCCGGAGAGCGTCCCACAACCGGGGAGATATCCGCTCGTGGTCGACCCAGTCATCGGCATGAAGCAGCTCACAAGGTACTGATGGATGGAGGCAGCGGCCTCAACATCATGTATGCCAAAATGCTTGATGCCATAGGCATCAACTGATCATGCATCCGACTGACCGGAGCGCCTTTCCATGGCATCGTGCCTGGAAAGCAGGCCATGCCACTTGGGCTAATCGATCTGCCCATCACCTTTGGGGATCCGACCAATTATAGGACGGAGACCCTTACCTTCGAGGTGGTCGGGTTCCACGGAACCTACCACGCCATCCTGGGACATCCATGCTACGCGAAGTTCATGGCCGTCCCCAACTACACCTATCTGAAGCTGAAGATGCCGAGATCGTGCAGGGTCATCACCCTCAGCATCTCCTTCCAGCGCGCCTACAAGTGCGAGGTCGAGTGCTGCGAACACGCCGCGGCAATCGTCGCCTCCAAGGAGCTTGCAGCCATCAAGAAGGAGGTTGCTGAAGAAGCACCGACCCCAAATGGCCGGCTAGGTCTTTTGAGCCTATAGAGGGCACCAAGGAGGTCCTCATGGACCCCAATGGCTCCAAGGGCAAAGTGGTGCGCATTGGCACCATGTTTTCCTCTAAATAGGAAAGCGTGCTCGTCGACTTCCTCCCCGCCAATAGAGTCATCTTTGCGTGGAAACCCTCGGATATGCCAGGCATTCCGAGAGAAGTCACCGAGCATGCCTTGAAGATCAGGCCAGCCTCCACATCGGTGAAGCAGTGCCTGCGTCGCTTCGACGAGGAGAAGCACAGGACTATCGCGTGAGGACATGGCGAAGCTTTTGGTGGTCGAGTTCATCAAGGAAGTATACCACCCCGAGTGGTTAGCCAATCCCGTTCTGGTATGAAAAGAGTGGGAAATAGAGAATATGTGTTGACTACACGGGTCTCAACAAAGCGTGTCCAAAGGATCTGTTTCCTTTGCCACGCATAGACCAAGTAGTCGACTCAACCTCAGGGTGTGAAACCCTTTTGCTTCCTTGATGCATATTCCAGGTACCATTAAATCACGATGAAAGAGCCTGACCAGCTCGTGACATGTTTCATCACCCCATTTGAATCGTTCTACTACGTCACGATGTTGTTTGGTCTAAAAATGCGGGGGCTACGTACCAACATTGTATGCTCAAATGTTTCAGGGACCTCATCGGGCGAACCGTTGAGGCCTACGTGGATGACATCATGGTCAAGTCCAAATGGGCTGACCAAGTCATAGCCGACCTAGAGCAGACCTTCGCAAAACTCCGAGTAAACAGCATTAAGCTCAACCCCAAAAAGTGCGTTTTCGGGGTCCCAAGCGGTATGATGCTGGGTTTTATCGTCTTCGAGCGTGGCATCGAAGCCAACCCAGAGAAGATCTCGGGCATCACGAGGATGGTCCTAATTCATAACATAAAGGGGGTACAACGAGTTACAGATTGCCTCGCTGCGCTCAGCCACTTTATCTCATGTCTCGGTGAATGAGGTCTCCCCCTCTATCGGCTCCTGAAGAAGGCTGACCATTTCAAATGGACGCTCAAGGCCCAGGAGGCACTTGACACGGTCAAGCAGCTTCTGACGAAGGCCCCAATCCTGGTCCCTCTGACCAACGGGGAACCGCTTCTGCTCTACATTGTGGCCACCACGCAAGTGGTCAGCGCCGTCCTGGTGGTGGAGCGAGAAGAAGAGGGACACGCCCTCAAAGTGCAGCATCCCGTGTACTTCATTAGCGAGGTCTTGTCCGATTCTAAGACTCTCTACCTCCAAATCCAAAAACTCCTGTATGCCATCCTCATTGCCAAGAGGAAGTTACGTCACTACTTCGAGTCGCATCCGATGATGGTCATGACATCCTTCCCTCTCAGCGAGGTCGTCCAAAACTGGGATGCCACAGGAAGAGTCGCAAAGTGGGCACTCGAGCTGATGGGTCAAGGCATTTTGTATGCCCCTCGGACGGCCATCAAGTCCCAAGTGCTGGATGATTTCATTGCAGAGTTGACCGAGGTCCAAATGCTGCCAGCAGCCATCAACCAAGAGTACTGGATGATGTACTTCGATGGATCGCTGATGAAGAAAGGCGCCAGCGTGGGGCTGGTCTTTGTTTCGCCCCTCGGGGTATGCATGAGGTACATGGTTCGCATCCATTTCCCCTCCTCCAACCAATGTGGCTGAGTATGAGGCACTCATCAATGGCCTACGTATCACCATCGAGCTGGGTATCCGATGGCTCGATGTTCGAGGTGACTCCCAGCTGGTCATCAACCAAGTCATGAAGGAATCAAGCTGCCACAACACCAAGATGGCTGCATATTGCCAAGAGGTCTGCCAGCTGGAGGGCAAGTTCGATGATCTTGAGCTTAATCATATCCTAAGGCGTCTCAACGAGGAGGCTGACACGCTGGCGAAAATGGCATTGGCTAAGAGCCGGTGTTGACGGGCGTCTTCGCCAGCGATCAGTACAAGCCCTCGGTCTGCTACAAGGAGCCAAAATAACCCTAGGCTCGAGAGCTAACCAGCCATCGGCTCCATCTGACCCTGAAGTCATGGAGCTTGATGAAGATCCAGCGATAGAGCTCGACCCTCTGGCCAATTGGAGGACGCCTTACCTCGACTACCTCCTCTATGAGGCACTGCCGATGGACAAAACGGAGGCTTGGCGGCTAGCGCGTCATGCCAAGTCCTTTGTCCTTATTAAGGGCGAGCTCTACAAGCGAAGCCACACCGGGATCCTGCAGCGCTGCATCCCCATCGAAAAGGAAGCGGTTGCTGAGCGACATCCACGGTAGGGTCTGCGGTCACCATGCCGCGCCTAGAACCCTGGTCAGAAATGCATTCTGGCAAGGCTTCTACTGGCCTACCACTATAGCCGACGCTGAACATATCGTGCGCACCTACGAAGGGTGTCAATACTAC
Organism: Miscanthus floridulus; assembly: GCF_019320115.1. Lineage (NCBI taxonomy): Eukaryota > Viridiplantae > Streptophyta > Magnoliopsida > Poales > Poaceae > Miscanthus > Miscanthus floridulus. The sequence continues at coordinate 103,074,977 of NC_089588.1, read as the reverse complement.
GCTCGGCAGACCCACCTACTGGCCCAAGCACTCTAAACGATCCCCATCACATGGCCGTTTGTGGTCTAGAGTCTCGATCTGGTCAGACCTCTCAAGAGGGTGCCCGGGGGCTATATGCACTTGCTCGTCACCATAGACAAGTTTACAAAGTGGATAGAGGCTCAACCAATCTCCGCGATCAAGTCCAAGCAAGCCATGCTGTTCTTCCTTGACATCGTCCATTGCTTTGGGGTCCCAAACTCCATCATCACAGACAACGGCACGCAGTTCACCAGAAGGAAGTTCCTCCGATTCTACGACGAATACCATATCCATGTTGATTGGGCCGCCGTGGTGCACCCTGCATGAACGAGCAGGTCGAGCACGCAAACAGCATGGTCCTACAAGGCCTTAAGCCTAGGATCTTCCACCGGTTGAACAAGTTTGGTGGACGATGGGTCGCAGAGCTTCCCGTGGTGATTTGGAGCCTGAGGGTGACCCCGAGCCGGGCCATCGGCTACACACCATTCTTCATAGTCTATGGTTCCGAGGCTATCCTCCCGACCGACCTCGATTATGGAGCGCCGAGGGTCAGGGCGTACGATGAACAGGGAGCTGAGGCATCCCTCGAGGATGCCGTGGACCAGCTAGATGAAGCGCGTGATGTTGCCCTCCTCCGCTCGGCCAAGTACCAGCAAGCGTTACACTAGTACCACAGCCATCAAGTGTGGGGTCGGGCGTTTAACATCGGGGACTTGGTGCTCCGCCTCGTCTAGAGCAACAAGAACTGCCACAAGCTCTCTCCGCCATGGGAAGGACCGTACGTCAACGCGGAGGTGCTCCCACCAGGCACCTACAAGCTCAAGACCATCGACGGTGAAGTCTTCGTCAACGCCTAGAACATTGAATAGATATGTCGTTTTTACCCTTAATATACGCACACTTTCTCTTATCAGTTTCGCTACCAACTCTTCGATCTTTAGTGACACCCGACCCCAGCAACGGTAGGGGGTCGGGCCTCACTCGGGGGGCTGATATGAGCATATCTATCCGGTAGACATTCTCTATGCCCGACCCTCTCTCACGTTAAGACCCAGAAGCAAGGGTTATAGAAACAGACGCTGAGCAAAACTGGTCGGACTACAAGAAACCTACGCCCCAGCGGCTACGGCATTTTTGCTCACCAGTGTGATCAGAGTTTTTTCCGCACCCCGAGCTTTTCTAGCCTTAGCTACGGAAAGGGTCGGTACGCGTCTAAGAGTATATCCACCTAGCAAACATTCTCTATGCCCAACCCTCTCTCATGTTAAGACCTAGAAGCAAGGGTTGCAGAAAAGAACGCTGACTAAACTGGTCGGACTATAAGAAACCTATGCCCCAGTGGCTATGGCGTTTTTGCTCACCAGTGTAATCAGAGTTTGTTCACTTGCACCCCCAGCTTTACAACCTTAACAATAGAAAGGGTCGGAACGTATTAATCTTTTTATAAAAAAGGGGAGAAGGGCTAAAAATCTGTTTGGCCATAACGAAATTTAAGAGCTTGTTCACTTGTTATGAGTTCACCACCCGTCTTATTTGCCTAAATTTTTGGGGAGGATGATCTTATCCTCTATCTCCGTAGGAAAGTCCTATGCCAGTGGGTCACCTAGGTCGGTTAGATGGCTCGGGCCACTATCGAGAGACGGGCAAGGAGCAGTAGGATGCCCCATGCAGGTTATGCCGACCCCATCACGAACGATGGACCTAGATTCCACTCGAACATATCCGGTAAGAGCTCCCCGAACCCGTCACTCGAGCCATCAAGGTAAGTCCTATGCCAGCGGGTCACCTAAGTTGATCGAACGGCTCGGGCCGCTGCCGAGAGATAGGTCACCCTTAATTTACGCACGTCTTCTCCTAATGGTTTCGCTATCGACTCCATGATCTCTAAGTAACACCTGACCCTAGCAATGGCCAAGGGTCAGTCCTCACTCGGGGGCTGGTAAGAGTATGTCTATTCGGTAGACATTCTCCATGCCCGACCCTTTTTCACGTTAAAAAACTAGAGGCAAGGTTTGCGGAGACAAACGCTGAGTAAAACTAGTCGGACTACAAGAAACCTGTGCCCCAGCGGCTACGGTGTTTTTGCTCACTAGTGTAATCAAAGTTAGTTGCCCATACTCCGAGCTTTTGCCTCCGCCTTCCTAGGAAGGGTTTAGAGGGGCCCACCTATGGAATCTCCATCGAGGAGAGGCCAGCAGGTCATCCAAGTCAGTCGGACGGCTCGGACCGCTGCCAAGAGATGGGTAAGGAATAGTGGGAGGCCCCATGCGGGTTATGCTGACTCCGTCATGAACGATGGACCCGGATTCCACTCGAACATATCCAATAAGAGATCCCCGATCCCGTCACTCGAGCCATCGAGGTAACTTTACCAAACCCCGTTCCGCTTTTCCATTGCATGATCATTCATTCATCCATTCCCATGCATGCTTTCATACATTCATCCATACATTCATCCCATATGTCCAAGCATCGCATATGCAATTATTGCATCACAACGCTTCGCGTCGCATCACGAAGCGGTAGTCGTCTCATCCGATATGAGCGGTGACCGACCAAGGTTCGAAGGCCGTCCAGTGACGGGCTCGAGGTCGCCTCATGTCAAACAGAGCCAGGGGAGAAAACGCAGATGAGCCTCAGTGGCCTTTGCCTGACCCGCTCAGAAGCGGACAGGGTCATCTCGACCTTCTCGTTTGATCCTAACCTCCTGCCATGCCCACATAATCTCCATCGAGGGAAGGCCAATGGGCCACCTGAGTCGGTCTCCGGAACGATTCAGGCATCTATCGGGAGGCGAGTTAAGGAGCAGTGGAATGCCACATGAGGGCTATGTCGACCCTATCACAAACGATGGATCCGGATTCCACTCGGATATGCCCGTTAGCGAGCTCGCCGAGCGCGACACTCAGGCCATCGAGGCTAGTGTCGTTAGCTCCGCCCTCGTGTTGTGGAAACCGTGGATGGAGTGACACATAAAACTCGGCCGACCCCTACCGAGCCCAACGGGGCTCAGGGGCTCTAGTCGGCCGACCCCAACTCGAGAATCGGACTGACCGAGGTTCGAAGGTCGGCCCACGAAGGGCTCGAGGCCGCCTCGCATCAAACAGAGCTAGGGGAGAAAACACAGATGAGCCCTAGCGGCCTTTGCCTGACCCGCTCAAAAACGGATAGGGTCATCTCGATCTTCTCGTTCGATCCTAACCTCAAGCCATGCCCACAGAATCTCCATCGAGGGGAGGACAATGGGCCACCTGAGTTGGTCTCCAGAACAACTCGGGCATCTGTCGGGAGGCGGGTTAAGGAGCAGTAGAATGAAACATGAGGGCTATGCCGACCTCATCACGAATGATAGACCCGGATTCCACTCGGACATGCCCATTAGCGAGCTCACCGAGCGCGTCACTCAGGCCATCGAGGCAAGTGATGTTAGCTCAACCCCTCCGGTTGCGAAAACCCTGGATGGGGTAACGATCGTAAAGACAAGCCGACCCTTGACCGGACCCTCACTATGCGTGGGGGCTCGAGGAAAGGTTGGACTCGCAAGGAGACCGAATGCGCGATCGTAGAACAATGGCTCTGATCCTAGGGAGGGGATACGTGCGAAAAACTAAGGATAATGTTTCTAAAACAAGAGACGCTTTCTCCTACTAGTTTCGCTATCGCCTCTCTCGATCTTTAGTGAAACCCGACCCCGGCAATGGCAAGTGGTCTGGCCTCACTAGGGGCTGATATGGGTATATATACATGTTTACACCAAAATTTTGGAAGAAGAACGCGGGAACTCGAAGCTTCCAAGATCGTGTCATCAAGGAATCGATTGTATAAGGGTCGATATCAGCTAATTCAAATGCAGCACTGGAATCGGCTCTCTTCAGATGACGCCAGCAGATAACGATAAAAAGCTACGGTTGGCGTCAGGAAAAACATGTTGGACTCTACAAAAAGGGAAAGATTAGGGTCCAAGTTATCTTAAATTAGGAATATTTTATCTTATGCCAGAGATTGTAATGAGTCGTACTTAAGTAGGATTCATGCTTAGGTTCCGGGTATAAATATTGGACCCCGGCTATTGTAAAAAGTACATCCAATCAATCAACACAAATTTCTTTTTTTGGCTCCATGCCAACCCTTAGGAGTAGGAGTAGTGTAGATCTTGGTGAGTTCTTCAATAAGCGGGGCTGCATCGGTTCGGCCAACCTCTGGCTTGTCTGTAAGTACCGTCATTGCTTATACTTTGGTTTGTAAGGCTGCATCGGTTAAGTTCGACCTCCACTGCGAGCTCTAGTATAAGCTAGTTATCGATCTTTATCTAGTTTAAGTACGACTGCATCGGTTAAGTTCAACCTCCACTGCTAGAATTAGATTAAGGTCCAATTATCGGCTCTACCAAAGGGTGGCGTCCTTTCGGGTAGATTCATTAAGTTACCGATCTTGCTGATATTTTTAATGTTAATAGTTTTTCAGTAACATCAACCTACCCGATCAAGATCGAACTAGATCGGCCGCATATCCTTTTAGTCCGTTGTTTGCTTTGTGACAATACGATATATCTTACTTTGAGTGACGGGTTATGTTTTATTGGCTATTCTACCTCGATCTTGATCGTGCATAGTACGCGGTTAAGGCACATATGATCCTAAAGAGATTTGCTGGTTAGTTAAATCTGGTCTATAGTTCGCTATTATGGCTGCAATGATCCGATCGATCCCCACTGATGGCACCTTAGATTGGAGGATGCTAGTTGGTAGATTTGTTCCCGATCAGGCGTGACCTTAGCTGTTTGCTATGCCTACATCGGCTAAATAGCCAATCGCCTACACTTTAATGCATATAGTATGTCTTCATGATCCGGTTAAATATGAGTAGATCTGTTTTCTTTAAAGATTTAATTTGTTATCTTTATTATGGCTGCCATCGATCCGGTCGAACCCCACTATTAAAGATGATAGGTTAGGTTTGAGGAGTTGATAGGTCTGCTCATATTGAATAGTTGATTGTTCACATGTTGTGACCCTTTTTCTACTGGAATCGACTCTTTTAGCCGATTCGCCTACGCCTTCACAGATATAGTATGTCTTTCAGAAACCTATCGAGGTATGGATGGTTTTGTGAATTCTTTGGCTTTAGTTTATTGCTATCATCATAGCTGCATCGATCTGGTCAAACCTCACTATTGATTATAGCGGATTAGATTCGAAGCGTTTGTAGAACTGTTCGTATTAGACAGTCGATTTGTTTGCATGTTATATCCTTTCTCGTCAGACTCATTGGCTCAATGCTTCATAATGGTTATATTTTGTCTAGCTGATGATTTTACTTACATCTGTGTGCACCATATTCGTCATCATAAAAATAATCATAACCTACAAGTGTTATAGTCCTTAACAGCCGATTTTCTTCTCATGTCGGCTATTCGATTGATTTTTCTCGTTTGGCTGTTGGCCCACTGGATCAACGGTGTTGCCGACCACTCACCAGCGCTGCCGACCACGACTAACATTGTCCGACCATACACTATGACTAGAGGGAGGACAACGATAGTTCATGGTCGTCATCACTAGTGCATGCTCGGCAACATTAGTGAGTGGTCGAACATCTCCGTGCTGAAGATCTAGTGGGCTAACATTGGCTGCTCCCAAAGTGGCACACTTGGAACTGTCTAGGCAAGACCGGCATGCTCCACCTTAAAATACTGATAAACTTTCTCTCCTTATCAATTGCAGGTCAAATTGACTGGCACGCCCTCGGGAGGAATTCGTAGGGTCAATTGGTCCAGCGTTGAAGCCAAGCGGATCTCCAGCCTTGCTTCGTCAAGCAGATCCTTCTGGCTTGCTGTGTGCTCAGTGCATCGACACGTTTTTGTGTCGACACACGTTATGGCACTCTCGGTGGGACCCCACAATCGTCATGGTGACTTACAACAATAGTGACATCCTTATGGTGCCTTATGAAGACTTACCTGATGAAGATAAAGATATCAGTAGTAAAGCTATAGAAGAATTTTAGAACAATTGTTTGTTGTCCTACACCAAGACACGTGACAATAAAGTTGTTCAAAAATATCCACTACCCAGAGTTTTATTACATGGGCAGACAGATGCAGATAAAGCTGAAGATAGACGTTTCTTTGTAGAAGCTATAAACAAATCTATTCATGATGCCATATTGAACCATAATACAGTTTTCCTGAATACATTCCACAATACCATGAAAGAGGTGTTTCATGGATATTCGATTGATCAGGTTGGGCCGGTTTACTACAATATTCCACATCCGTCGACTCAGGGGACTAATCAAGCCGGTACTAGCCATCAAGAAGCATCACTAGCTAGTAATGATGATGTCCAGGCGGTTCAGAGTTCATCTGAGCAAGTTCAAGTTGCTACTGCTAATCAGATACAGTATAATCTTGGATCATTAGTGTAGCATGTGCAATAGCCGATGGGGCAAGGTCAGAACCAGATGGTTAATTTTGGCACATCAGGCCAAATATCGTCGTCGGCTCAAAAAATAGCGCCATCAGTTCAAAGGATTCGTAGAGATATAGATCCTAACATCTATAACCAGAGACTTCAAATAGCAAACCAGCAAAGGATCTAGCAGATAGAGATTCCACAAGGATATCATTATGGCACAGATTACAACACCCTTCACATGATTCCAAATCCGGGGTATTAAGGTACCCGAAATTTTAATCCACAGATGGGTCAGTAATTACAGATAAATCCAAATTCAAATGCTGATGAGTTATTGCTTAGAGTGACCGAGATGATGAAGAATCAGTTCGGTTTGAAGCCAAAAGGGTAAACCTTCTCGTACAAATGTCCATATCCAGAGTGGTATGATTTGGTCGCTCTTCCTACAAATTACAGGCTCCCAGAGTTTGCTAAGTTCACTGGCCAAGATAGCACAAGCTACAATAGAACATGTCAGTCGGTATCTTACACAGTTGGGCGAAGCATCCATTGAAGAGGCCCATCGAGTTCGTTTCTTCTCCTTGTCCCTGTCAGGACCAGCCTTCACTTGGTTTTCATCGCTTGTCAGTTAACTCCATTGCCAATTGGGCTGACCTAGAGAAGAAGTTTCATACATATTTTTACACTAGGACAGGAGAAAAGAAAATTACTGATTTGACGACTATAAGGCAGAGAACTAATGAATCGGGCACCGAGTTTCTTCAGAGGTTCCGAGAGACCAGAAATTTGTGCTTCTCATTGAACTTGACTGATGATCAGCTAGCTGCTTTGGTAGTTCAAGAAGTGTTGCCAACATGGAGAGAGAAAGCTGCTGGGACAAGAGTTTGACAATTTAGGTCAGTTGGCTCAACGAGTGGCAGCGCTCAATAGCCAATTTCAGAATATGCGCAGAGATACCCGATTCTAGAAAAGTACCGCAATTGCCGAAACCTATAATCCATATTCAGTTAATGACGGCTATGAGGACGATGAAGGAGAAGAGGTTGCCATGGCTGAATGGAATTGGGGTAAGAAGACAGTAATGGTGCCAAATCCTTGGGGAAGAGGAGTCGAAGAAAGCTATGATTTCGACGTCACACAATCGAACAAGCTCTTCGATTTCTTGCTCAAGAAGGGACCGATTAAGTTGCCCGATCATCATGTTATGTTGCCCCCTGATCAGTTGAAGAATAAGAAGTTCTGCAAATTTCACAATGCCACTTCTCATTCTACTAATGAGTGCAGAGGTTTCTGGCAACACATACAAAGGGCTATTCAGCAAGGAAGGCTCAAATTTGATACACCTCGAAAGATGAAAGTTGATGATAATCCTTTCCCAAGAGATCAGAACATGGTCGATGCTAGGTTGCTCAAACAGAAAACTAAAGTCCTAACATCAACTAGATCAAGAGAAACTGGAACAGTCGATCCCGAGATGCAAATATTGGCTGATGAATATAGAGAGATTAGAAGGCACCATGACCAACAAAATAGCCGATATGAGCAGGGAGAGACGTCAAGGGATGGGGCAACAAGGCCGCATGTTACATCTCGAATTTTGTTGAATAAATGGCAGCGGCAGAGGGAAAAGGATTATCAGCGTTGGGTAAAAGAGCAAGAATATCAGCGTCAACAAGAAAAAGAGAGGTATGAAAGAAAGCAAGTTGAATCACATTGGAATTGTCCTTTCTTTAGGCCTTGTTGGAATGAAGGTTTGAAATTGTCAACTAGAAATAATTGTCCAGGGTGCAGTGAGCAATATTGGGAGTTTAGGCAATCTCATGTCAACCGCCGGTCTATCTATGCTCGAGATAAGTATCACCATGATGATATGGATCAGCACTTAAAAAATAGGAGTGTTTATGATCGGCTTGGAAAGTGAGTTGTTGATCAAAACTGGGCTGATTATGAAGAAAAAGATAGTGAAGAAGAATATATTTGGCATGAAGGGCAATGGTGTCCAGGAGGTTTGACAAGAAGCCAGAAAAGAAGGATACAATGCCTAAGGAACAGAGAACTATAATAGGCTCAGGCATCTGGTAGACCTCAAGTGTGGCGGGCCAAACAAACAACCGATAGGGGTCAACTATCAGCTAATATTGAAATAGTTTTTTTATTGCCATCAGAATTTAGGGCTCTAGCAGATCAAGAAGTTTATTTAGATTTCTATGAATCGGAGTATGAGAAAATAGTTACCAAGTTAACAGTGATACAACATGCTATATTCGATAAGCCAATCAAACATCGGCACTTAAAGGCTCTATATGTAAAAGGTTTTATTGATGGCAAGCCGATGAGCAAGATGCTGGTGGATGGAGGTGCTTCTGTCAATCTTATGCCTTATACCACTTTTTTGAAAACTTGGCAAGGGACCAGGAGATTTGATTGAAACTAATATGATGCTTAAGGATTTCGGAAGTAATGCATCTAAGACCATGGTGCAATGAACGTCGAATTGACAATCGGAAGTAAAACTTTGCTCACCACATTCTTCGTCATTGATGGAAAAGGGTCATATAGTTTACTCCTTGGTCGTGATTGGATTCATGTAAACTATTGTGTCACATCAACCATGCATCAATGTTTGATTCAGTGGCATGGAGATGATGTTGAGCTGGTTCGCGCTGATGAATCTGTAAGTATTGCAACAGTCGATCCAGTGTATTGGGAGCTGGAAGACTTCGAGTGTTTTTCTGGCAAGCTATGGGAAGGAGGCTTCATTAAGATCAGTAATGAAAGCCAACAGCCAATCCAAGCAATCGGCTCCGAGAGTTTGTTTTAATGGATAATCCAATAGATGGAACAGATGGTAAACTAGGACATGGCTTTACGTCGGCCGATGAATTAGAAGAGATAGATATTGGTTCTGGAGATAGACCTAGGCCGACGTATATAAGTGCCAAGTTGGATACTGAGTATAAGCAAGAGTTAGTAGATCTATTAAAGGAATTTAAAGATTGTTTTGCTTGGAAATACTATGATATGCCTGGTCTAGACCGATCAATTGTTGAACATCGGTTGCCAATCAAACCTAGAATTCAGCCATTTAAACAAGCTTCGAGGAGGTTCAACCCAAACGTTCTTGATGATATCAAAAAGGAGTCTGAAAGGTTATTAGAAGCAAAATTTATCGGACCGTGCCGATATGCAGAGTGGATATCGAATGTTGTTCTTGTGTATAAGAAGAATAGGAAGTTAAGAGTTTGCATCGATTTCAGAAATCTAAATAAAGCTACACCCATGGATGGTTATCCGATGCCGATAGCTGATATGTTGGTAGATGCAGCAGCTGAGCACAAGGTTATCAATTTCATGGACGGCAATGCAGGATATAACCATTTTTTTATGGCTGAGGAAGATATAGCAAAAACAGCTTTTAGATGCCCTGTCACAATCGGTTTATTTGAATATGTTGTGATGACCTTTGGTTTAAAGAATGCTGGTGCAACTTATCAGAGGGCAATGAATTATATTTTTCATAAGTTGATCGACAGGATTGTTGGAATCTACATTAACGATGTGATGGTAAAATCTAAGGGGTACAAGGAACATCTAGCTATTTTGCGGGAGACTTTGGAGTGCACAAGAAAACATAGTCTAAAGATGAATCCTAATAAGTGTGCCTTTGGAGTTTCAGCTGGACAATTTTTGGGTTTCATGGTCCACGAGAGAGGAATCGAAATTGGTCGAAAAAGTATGAAAGCAATTGATGAGGCAGTGCCCTCGACTACTAAAATAGAGTTACAATCTTTGCTTGGTAAGATTAATTTTATCAGGAGGTTTATTTCAAATTTGTCGGAAAGAGTTCTGCCGTTTTCTCCCTTGTTGAAGTTGAAAAATGATCAAGAACTTAAGTGGGGTGACGTACAACAAAAGGCGTTTGAGGAGATAAAAGAATATATAAAATGTCCACCTGTGCTAGTCCCTCCTCAGCAAGGTAAGCCTTTTAAGTTGTACATATCGGCTGATGACCAAACAATTGGATCGGCCTTGATGCAAGAGTTTGAAGGAAAAGAACGAGTTATTTTCTATCTAAGTAGAAGACTTTTGGATCTAGAAACAAGATATTCTCCCACCGAAAAGTTATGCTTGTGCTTATATTTCTTTTGCACTAAGTTGCGACATTACTTGTTATCGGCTAAGTGTACAGTTGTTTCCAAGGCTGATGTGATCAAGCACATGCTTTCAATGCCAATATTAAATGGAAGAATGGGGAAGTGGATTCTTGCGTTGTTGGAATTTGACTTGAGGTATGAATCGGCTAAAGCAGTCAAAGGGCAAGTAATAGCCGATTTTGTCACCCGGCATCATAAGCCAAGTATTGGCTATGTAGAACAGGTACCTTGGGCGTTGTTCATTGATGGGTCATCATACAAGCAAGGTGGTGGCATTGGAATTGTTATTATTTCACCTCGGGGGGCAAGTTTTGAGTTTGCTTTTCCATCTGGACCAATGATTACCAACAACCAAGCAGAATATAAAGCTATTTTAAGGGGCTTCAACTTCTTCATGAAGTAAAGACCGAGGCAATTGAAATATTTGGAGATTTACAGTTAGTTATTAATGAGTTGATCAGCCTATATGAATGTAAAGAAGATACTCTGAGGATGTACCATGATGAGTGCCAAAAGTTACTCAAGGAGTTTCCTCATGTTTCTCTTCAACATATTCCGAGAGCACATAATCAAGAGGCTAATCACTTAGCTCAAAGTGCGTCAGGTTATCGAGTGTTTCAAGAGGTCTTAAGTAGTGAAACTTTGAATAATGATTGGAGAGTTGAAATAGCCGATTACCTTAAGAATCCATCACAGAAGGTTACCAGGAGGCTAAGGTATAAATCGACTAAGTATGTTTTGCTAGATGATCAGTTATATTACAAAATAGTCGATGTGGTGTTGCTTAAGTGCTTACATCGAGAAGAAGCTAAGGTGTTGATGGGTGAAGTACATGAAGGGATATGTGGAGCTCATCAGTCGGCTTATAAGATGAAATGGATTATTCATAGGACTAGATATTTCTAGCCAACAATACTAGAAGATTGTTTTAAAAATTATAAGGGGTGTCAAAATTGTCAACGTTTTGGTAATATTCAGAAATCGCCCGCATCGGCTATGAATCCAATAATCAAACCATGGCCGTTTCGAGGTTGGGGAATTGATTTAATTGGCCACATTTTTCTGCCTTCAAGTAAAGGACATAAATTCATATTGGCAGCAATGGATTACTTCACTAAGTGTGTTGAGACAATTCCTTTGAAGACGGTAACCTCAAAGAACATGGTTGATTTTGTCAAGGAGCATATTGTGTATCGTTTTGGTATTCCTCAGACTATCACTACCGATCAAGGGACAACGTTCACATCAGAAGAGTTTGGAGATTTTGCTGCTAGTATGGGAATTAAATTGTTAAATTCTTCTTGTCGGATACCATAAAAAGGGGTACCCTAAGCAAGAACCGAAAAGATTGCTTAGACCTTACAAATATCAAAGCCGAAGGACAACCACGAGGCCTCGGCCGATTCTCCGATTCGCCCCACCGAGGCCCTCTCACCGAGGCCCTCTCGCCGAGGCCTTCTCGCCGAGGCCGATTCTCGCCGAGGCCGATTCTCCGATTCGCCCCGCCGAGGCCCTCTCGCCGAGACCCTCTCACCGAGGCAGTCCCTCTGGCAGGTTGTCCCATCCAATTAATGTGCCTGAATGCATCCGCTACGTCAGCCACGACTGGCAGGGTACAGCAACAGGAGCGATGGGACAACGGTCAAATCTCCTTTTTACCATCCCTTACTGACGGTGTAGGGGTTGCCATGCCCTACGGATACACGCCCTGCACTTTTCCACCTAAACTGGGTACGACACTGACCGCCGAGGCCCCCGCCTCATACACAGGTCACCTCCAAGGCCTCGGCAAATCAGGCCTCGGCGCGGTTAGCTACAACCTGCCAGGCCTCGGCACCCCACCAAGTCAAAAAATCCACAGGGCATGGCATGTCACCTACAGTGGAGGCCATGCTAACTGGACGTCAACAAGGACTCCTACGACTTCAACAGCCTCGGGCATGGCCTGCATGACGCACCAGTGATCAAGTACCAATTGCCATTCCCGACACTGTGCTGCTACAGGGATAGAGTACTAGATCTTCCTTCTAAGGCTCCACATGTAGCTCTCTCATGTATTCCTGGCTCCCTCCTTACAGCTATAAAAGGGGGCAGCCAGGGCCATTTCTGGGGGCCGACTCCGATACGCACGCACCCTCCCGCACAAACGCACTCACTCAATTCACACCCACTCTCCCGCCGCCTGAGAGCAACGTCTCAAGCAGCCCGCACCGCTCCACGCTGAGACCTGGGACTAGATCCCTCTCTCACCCAGCTTGTAACCCCCTACTACAAGCACTTCGGTGCAAGGAATACAAGATCGATCTCTCAGACTGGACATAGGGCACCGATTGCCTGAACCAGTATACACCTTGTGTCTCTTTGCATCACCATCTGGGATTAGGGGCACGCAGTTCAAATTCACTAGTTGGTTGGTTGAGGACCCCCCGGTCCAAAACAACGACAGTTGGCACGCCAGGTAGGGGTATACTGCGTGTAAGCTTAATCATCCAACAAGTCCCGGATGGCAGACCCCATACGACCACTACATCTCGGCGCAATGATCTGGTTCGGGAGCCTGGAGTTCATGTCTCTAGGATACAAGTATGACATGGTACTCCTCCCACCTAGAGCCCCGTCAACCGACGGCGACATCACGCACCAGCAGCCCAAGCGCGGGCGGCTCCCAAGCCGCCGCTCTCGTCACGCTCGCCAGGCGCAACGCGGGCAGGACCACCCCGACACCGCGTGAGCTCATTGTGGCGCACCGTGTTCTGCCGGCACCCCATGTCCAGCTGTTGGCACAAGGTCCCTGGTTGGGGACCTGACTTGCCTGAGCCTGGACATGGGTGAAATGCCGGCGGCATGCGGCGACGCCCCATCGGCATCCCATGCCCGGCTATTGGTACAGAGTCCCTGGTTGGGGACCTGTCTAGCTTAAGCCTGGGCAGGGGAAAGACGCCAGTGGCGTGGAGCGACGTCCTGCCATCAAGCTCTGCCCCGCCACCTCCTGAGGAGCCAATTTCTTTCATCACCCCATTTGACATGTACTGCTATGTGACTATGCCATTCAGTCTCAGAAATGCAGGGGCCACGTACCAGCGGTGCACCACCTAGGTCTTGGGCGAGCACATTGGGCGAACCATCGAGGCCGGCGTGGACGACATCAAGGACAAGTCCAGGAAGGCCAGTGACCTCATCGACGACTTGGAAGTTGGTGGCCCGCCCAAGTACTAAAGCATGGGACCTACAAGCTAGCCTACGAGAAGGGCGAAATCCTCACCAACACTTGGAACTTAGAACAGATACGTCGCTTCTACCCTTAAATTCCCAAGCGTCATACAATTTTCCTCGAAATACAATAAAGAAGCGTTCTTTAATTGTTCTAAATTTTCGAGGAACCCCCCGAGCCCATCGGTACGGGTTCGGCGTTACGATAACGCTGGGGGGAAGACTTGACTCTGCCTCTGCAGAACTAAGCCTCCCTTGGGAGCTAGGGGGGAACCTCCCCCCCAAATCCCAAACTCTGTCTTGAACTCTGACAAATCAATTGCAAAAACCTAAGGACCGAAAGTTCGCCTCGAGGCCAAAAGACCGGCCGAGCCACGAGACAGCCTACGCCTCTGGGCTACGGCAACTCCCTCACCACCTTTCGCCCGAGGGGCAGCTTAGGCTCCAAGGAAGTTTTTGCAAAGGACTTGTCTAAAAACGAGACAGGGGGACACCGTTTTTTAGTCGTCTTTTCAAAAAAATTCCTACGCCGAACTCTCTCGCGTACTCTGACAAATCAATTGTAAAAAACCTAAGGACCGAAAGTATGCCTCGAGGCCAAAAGGCCGGCCGAGCCACGAGACTGCCTACGCCTCTGGGCTACGGCAACTTCCTCACCACCTTTTGCCAGAGGGGCAGCTTGGGCTCTGAGGAAGTTTTTTGCAAGTGATATGTTCAGAAACGGAGCAGAGAGCAAGGGCTGGGAAACATAATAGAAAATGATTAAGATGCATATATACACAAGTACTGAAAAGGCCTCGATGGCCACAAACGTTATGGTACAATGATATACGTCCTAATCTATTACATGACCCCTTTGGCCCAGGTCAGAATACGGGGTCGCCAGCGTCGACAGATGGCGTAGGAGGAGCCACCTCCTCTTCGAACAGTCGGGCCAGCGCCATGCCAGGGGAACTCCTGATCACCCTCTCGCTCCGTGCAGAGGCTCGGGGGCTCTTCTTGCAAACTTGCCGGGGACCCAGCGACCCGCACTCGCACTCAGGGGCCCGGCAAACGCAATAAACTCCTTGCTCAACAGGAACAAAGCCCCTGGAGGAGTAAATCCACTCCTCCAGGGCCTCGGGGGCTACACCCGGTGGGTGCGCTCGCGCGCACCCACCGGAACCACGAGAACAAAACACAATCCCGACGGGAGCAGCTGCAAGCCAAGTCTCGACAAACCCTCAGGGAGAGTGCTCGCACTCCCCTCGAGGCTCGGGGGCTACTGTCGGATACCATAAAAAGGGGTACCCTAAGCAAGAACCGAAAAGATTGCTTAGACCTTACAAATATCAAAGCCGAAGGACAACCACGGGGCCTCGGCCGATTCTCCGATTCACCCCGCCGAGGCCCTCTCGCCGAGGCCTTCTCGCCGAGGCCGATTCTCGTCGAGGCCGATTCTCCGATTCGCCCCGCCGAGGCCCTCTCGCCGAGGCCGATTCTCGCCGAGGCAGTCCCTCTGGCAGGTTGTCCCATCCATTTAATGCGCCTGAATGCATCCGCTACATCAGCCACGACTGGCAGGGTACAACAACAGGAGCGATGGGACAATGGTCAAATCTCCTTTTTACCATCCCTTACTGACGGTGCAGGGGTTGCCATGCCCTACGGATACACGCCCTGCACTTTTCCACCTAAACCGGGTACGACGCTGACCGCCGAGGCCCCCGCCTCATACACAGGTCACCTCCAAGGCCTCGGCAAATCAGGCCTCGGCACGGTTAGCTACAACCTGCCAGGCCTCGGCACCCCACCAAGTCAAAAAATCCACAGGGCATGGCATGTCACCTACAGTGGAGGCCATGCTGACTAGACGTCAACAAGGACTCCTACGACTTCAACAGCCTCGGGCATGGCCTGCGTGACGCACCAGTGATCAAGTACCAATTGCCATTCCCGACACTGTGCTGCTACAGGGATAGAGTACTAGATCTTCCTTCTAAGGCTCCACGTGTAGCTCTCTCATGTATTCCTGGCTCCCACCTTACAGCTATAAAAGGGGGCAGCCAGGGCCATTTCTGGGGGCCGACTCCGATGCGCACGCACCCTCCCGCGCAAACGCACTCACTCAATTCACACCCACTCTCCCACCGCCTAAGAGCAACGTCTCAAGCAGCCCGCACCGCTCCACGCCGAGACCTAGGACTAGCTCCCTCTCTCACCCAGCTTGTAACCCCCTACTACAAGCACTTCGGTGCAAGGAATATAAGATCGATCTCTAAGACTGGACGTAGGGCACAGATTGCCTGAACCAGTATACACATTGTGTCTCTTTGCATCACCATCCGGGATTAGGGGCACGTAGTAAAAATTCACTAGTTGGTTGGTTGAGGACCCCCCGGTCCGAAACAACGACACTTCTCCTTACTATGCTCAGGCTAATGGCCAGGTAGAGGCGTCCAATCAGATTATGATTAAGCTGATCAAGAAAAAGATTGAAGAGCAGCCAAGGAAGTGGCATTCAACACTTAATGAGGCACTATGGGCATATAGGATGGCCTGTCATGGATCGATTAAAACATCACCTTATGAACTTGTGTATGGTCATAATGCAGTCATTCCTTGGGAGATTCAAACTGGATCGAGGCATGTCTCATTGCAAAATGATTTATCAGCCGAAGTCTATAAGAATCTTATGATAGACGACTTAGAGGACTTGAGTTGCCATCGGCTGCGTGCTGTTGAGAATATCGAAGCCAATAAACTAAGGATTGCAAAGTATTACAATAAAAGAGTCAAGAGCAAACAATTTTCCGAAGGAGACTTAGTCTGGAAAGTAAAATTGCTGATCGGATCAAAGGACAGCAAGTTTGGCAAGTGGTCACCTAATTGGGAAGGACCTCATCGGATTAAACATTGTGCGCCTGGCAATGCTTATATTTTGGAAACACTAGGAGGAGAAGAAGAGTTTGACAGCGCAATCAATGGAAAATATCTAAAGAAATATTATCCTAGCGTTTGGATTAATATTTGATAACCGATTTGTTCAGTCATCGGCTCTAATAGCCGATACCAGAAGGGTATCGCCTCTAGTTCAAAAATAAACTCTAAGGGGTAAAAACCGATATGTACCGCCTATAGAGCAAGAACAAACACAGATTGGTACATGGAATATGAGTACAAGAAACCAATTAAAACGAAGAAATTGTTTGCCAGCTTCTTCTATTACAAGCTAAAGGTCGGGGAACACTTTATTCCCTATGTCTTCATCCTGGGTAGCAAGGGCTATAGAGTTGGTGGCGTTGAAGAAATCCTTGACCAGGCGCTCATTATCCTCAGGGTGTTCGGTGGCTGGAAAACCATGGGGAAGAAGTCCAAGCTCGTGGCCAAAGCGAGCTTGCGCAGCAGCTAGTGCCGTGGCAGCACCATGACGAACACTATGAAGAGTAACTTCTCTGACGTGGTTCAGGACGTCGTACAAGCGAACCACTGGCACGGCACCCCTAGCATTGACAAATCCTACCGCGTACTCTGCAGCTGATCGAAGGCTTTCCAACTGGGCCGATAAATCTAGAAAGATTTGAGGGAGGGATAATCAAGATCTTGAAGACAAAAAACTAAGAAGAGATAGAAAATTGTTTTAGGCATCTTACCCATGATTCTGGCCACGGCCTTTGCCAACCTCACCTCCACTTGGTCAGCCTCGGAGGGTGATCGGCGCTAAGCTAAGGTGGTCAGAGCAGATTTCACGATGGAGAGGCAGTCGACGAGCTTCTAGCCAGCCCAATCGATGGAGGCGATCAGATCGTCGTTGTCGATCCGCTTCCTCGGGTAGCAGGGGAGCTGGTGGCGAATTGTTGATGAAGACATCCCCAGAAGTTGAGCGGAGTCGGCCCTATGCTCTAGGACGATGGGAGCATATTGGGTTGCACCCTCTTGATGACGAAGATGCTGGTGTGGTGACACAGACCCATTGAAGGCCTCCTCAGCAGACCTCTTGCCGTTCTCCATGCCTTCAAACCTATGGGAAAGCACAATCACACCAAAGACACAGGTGGTTTTTGACGAAGTAGATTTTTTTTCGATCCACAACCGTGGCCCGTATATATAGCCCGGGAGGTGAGAAGATAGGCTTCGTCGGGGTTATGGAATTAAAGTCAGATATGGAAATGGATCGACACTCTAGAAATTCAGGGGATGGATCACGAAGAGACAACAAATTCGGACTTGTTACTTCCCATAATTACAAAATATCGTGGGATTGATACGAAAGGTTTACATTAACTGACCATCAACCCACTAAGACTTCTTTGGATTGAAGGGAGTCTGGATCCCCACAAGGCCGAAGGTCATCATGGACCAAGTCATATCGGCCCGCTGATAAAATTGCATCAGGGGAAGAGGAAAGGCCGCCTGCTTAAAAGATGCCCATATACCCAACCGATTTCTCGGTGACTGGGAAACAATGGGAAAGAAAGCCGCCTCCTAAAAGATGCCCATTTTTTAGTGGCGGGGAAACCGTGGGAAAGAAGTCTGTGATTTCCCTGATGGGCATTCGATGAAGCGAACAAGGAGAAGGTGTCCACACATTTTAGCCCTTGCAAACACTAGAACAGCTATGTGCTCATGGTGAGAAAACTCAGGTGATGTCACAAGAATTATTCTAACCGCAGTAGCTGATCCTCTTGCTCGACAAGGCGCTAAAATGAGCAACACAATCACCCTATGCACAAGAATTCTTCTAACCACTCAAGATCCTCGTAGCAAGGAATTAGACCATGGAGGGTCTGGCGGAGCCAAGGGCACTCGAGGAAGCAAGCATAAGAGAAACATAACTGAGTTGTTGAGTTGCTCTCACTAGAGTCGGATAGACATTTATAGTCGGTCTGGAAAGATGGATCCAAGCGCCCATGAAGCAATGATGCTCTCGAAAAGCTTTGAAGCATGGGCTCATAAGCTGGCAAAGACGGTGACAGATAGTAGACCCCAGATCAAGATTCTCTACCTGTGACTATGGACCTATCGGAGGCACATGCATGGTAATTTTGGAATAAAATTCCTTTTATCCCAAAATTGGGGGGCATGTGTTTACACCAAAATTTGGGAAGAAGAATGCGGAAACTCGAAGCTTCCAAGATCGTGTCATCAATGAATCAATTGCATAAGGGTTGATATCAGCTGATTTAAATGCAGCACTGGAATCGGCTCTCTTCAGATGATGCCAGCAGATAACGACAAAAAGCTACGGTTGGCGTTGGGAAAAACATGTCGGACTCTACAAAAAGGGAAAGATTAGGGTCCAAGTTATCTTAAATTAGGAATGTTTTATCTTATGCCAAAGATTATAATGAGTCATACTTAAGTAGGATTCATGCTTAGGTTTCAGGTATAAATATTGGACCCCGGCTATTGTAAAAAGGACATCCAATCAATCAACACAAATTACTTTTTTCGGCTCCGTGCCAACCCTTAGGAGTAGGAGTAGTGTAGATCTCAATGAGTTCTTCAACAAGCAGGGCTGCATCGGTCCGGCCAACCTCCGGCTTGTCTATAAGTACCGTCATAGCTTATACTTTGGTTTGTAAGGCTGCATTGGTTAAGTTTGACCTCCATTGCAAGCTCTAATATAAGCTAGTTATCGATCTTTATCTAGTTCAAGTACGGCTGCATCGTTTAAGTTCAACCTCCACTGCTCGAATTAGATTATGGTCAAGTTATTGGCTCTATCTAAGGGTGGCGTCCTTCAGGTAGATTCATTAAGTTACCGATCTTGCTGATGTTTTTACTGTCAATAGTTTTTCAGCAACATCAACCTGCCCGATCAAGATTGAACTAGATCGGCCTCATATCCTTTTAGTTCGTCGTTTGCTTTGTGACAATACGATATTTCTTACACTGAGCGATGGGTTACATTTTATTGTCTGTTCTACCTCGATCCATTTTCTTTAATGCTCATAGTATGTCTTCATGATCCTGTTAAATATGAGTAGATCCATTTTCTTTAAAGATTTAATCTGTTATCTTTGTTATGGCTACCATCGATCCGGTCGAACCCCACTGTTAAAGATGATAGGTTAGTTTTGAGGAGTTGATAGGTCTGCAAGTATTGAATAGTCGATTGTTCACATGCTGTGACCCTTTTTCTACCAGAATCGGCTCTTTTAGCCGATTCGCCTACGCCTTCACAGATATAGTATGTCTTTCAGAAACCTATCGAGGTATGGACGGTTTTGTGAATTCTTTGGCTTCAGTTTGTTGTTATTATCATAGCTGCATCGACCTGGTCGAACCTCACTGTTGATAATAGCAGATTCGATTTAGAGCGTTTGTAGAACTATTCGTATTAGACAGTTGATTTGTTTGCATGTTATATCCTTTCTCGTGAAACTCATCGGCTCAATGCTTCATACTGGTTATATTTTGTCTAGCTAATTCTTTTACTTACATCTGTGTGCACCATATTCATCATCATAAAAATAATCACAACCTACGAGTGTTAAGTCCTTAACAGCCGATTTTCTTCTCGTGACGGCTATTCGATCGATTTTTTCCGTCTGGCTGTTGGCCCACTAGATCACCGGTAGTTCGTGGTCAGCATCACTAGTGCGTGCTTGGCAACATTAGTGAGTGGTCGGACATCTCTGTGCTGAAGATCTCGTGGGCTAACATTGGCTGCTCCCGAAGCGGCACACTTGGAACTGTCTGGGCAAGACCGGCATGTTCCACCATAAATTACTGATAAACTTTCTCTCCTTGTCAATTGCTGGTCAAATTGACTGGCACGCCCTCGGGAAGAATTCGTAGGGTCGACTGGTCCTGCATTGAAGCCAAGTAGATCTCCAACCTTGATCCGTCAAGTAGATCCTTCCGGCTTGCTGTGTGCTCGGCGCATCGACACATTTTTGCGCCGACAATACCCTTTCTGAAATAGTCGTCGTGCCCGACCCCTTCCTCATGTTAAAAACCTAGAGGCAAGGTTTGTGGAAACGAATGACTGAGTAAGGCTGGTCGGACTACAAGAAACCTACGCCCTAGCGGCTACGGCACTCTTGCTTACCTGCGTAATTAGAGTTTCTCGCCCACACCTCGAGCTCTACGGTCTTAACCACAAGAAGGGTCGGAATGCATCAACCCCTTTTTACACACAAAAAGGAAGAAAGAAAAAATTTGTTCAAACGAAATAACAAGTTTGTTTAAACAAAGCACAAGGGTCAGAACATGTCTGCTAGTTATAAGAACTACCACCCGACCTATTTAACTAACTAGCCCCTCTAGGGAAGAACTATGTCTTCTATCCTGTCCGCCAGGTCCTGCGAAAGGGGAGCCACCACCGTTTCCATCTCCTTCGGATCGTGGACTTCATAACCAGGCGCGTAGCTATGGCTCATCACCTCTAGATTGATGCTGTCCCCATAATGAGAATGAGCAATCGTGAAGGTCTGATTGACCCCGGCGCGAAGGGCATTCCTCTCGAGCTGGCGCACCCAGGCCTTGATCTCGATGGCCTAAGCCACGAGCGAGCTGCTGCCATCTGATCGCACCACCTCAAGGTCATCGCAGACCACTCCGAGGGTAGCGCTCAGGATACCGGGCTCATCACTCTTCGCCTGAAGTTTTCTCCTTTCCTCGGTGAGATCCATAGCTAGCCCGACAGAAACGCTCTTGGCCTCTAGCTTCCAGGTCGTCTCCCTTTCGAGCTCGGCCTGGAGGGAGCTGACTTTCTGCTACGCGTCATCGCGCTCTTGGCAGGCCTGGTCATGCTCTCAGAAAGCCTGGTCATGCTCTTGGCGAGCCACGCCATGTTTCGAGTAGAGCATCTCCGTGGTTTGGATCAGTTCATCCCGCTCCCTGTGCAGCCGAGCGACCACCGCGACATCTAGGCTCGCCCTTTTCTCTAGGGCCGCGAGCTTTTCCTTGGCCCCCAGCCTTAGATCCCTTTCTTTCTCAACCTTGCTCAGCAGATCAAGGATCCACTGGCGGGTTTCGATGTCCTTCTAGAGCAACTCATCCCACTCCTTCATGACCCTAGCGGCTTCTTCATCATCCTTCCGCGACCTCGCCAATAGGGCCTCGAACTCCTTCTCGGCCTCGTCAGCATCCCGATAGGTCTCATCCACCCACGACCAAAGATTGGCTGCCTCCTCAGCAAGGGGAGTTAGCTCGACCACCCTCTGCTGGGTGTTGGTGAGCTGAGCTGTCACCTCCCCACGTAGCCATGCCTCCTCGACGAGGCGGTCCCAGGTTCCCTTCTATTGACGAAGGAACTTGAGATTTCCACCGGCTGCGAGCTATAAGGGACTGTAGGGAGATGATGGTCAGGATACAAAAAGTATATAGAGGAACAAAAGGGCAAGAAGCAGGACCAAACCATACCCAGCCAGAGGGAACAACAACGTCGCGCAATGCGCCCATGGCGTGGTCCAGGGCCTCGAGCATGAACGTGATCCCAACGTTAAGGCTCTCCCACTCCATGCTCTCTACAGCGTCGTCAAGGGTAAAAAGCGTCGATGCTAGATCCTACGAATCCATTCACTGGAGCAGGGGCTCGCCCCGTGTGGGCAAGCCGCTGCCCACCGATGTTAGGGTTAGGGAAGCTCCTCGCCAGCCCCAAGCGCTACCGACCCCTCTCTCCATGACGTTCCCATCGTGACTCCCCTTCGACGATGGAAGGGGCCAGCGGTGCAGGCGCGAACCTCTCTCCTAGTACCACGACTCCTGGGGACCCCTCGGCCACGTCCCCCTCTGTTTGGCCTGCGCCAGGCGTCGTCGCTTTGGTCGCCGATGGCACGGGTCGTGCCAATGCCTCGGACAACACTGCGTTCGGGCCCAGCTGTGACCCAGCTGTCACGGCCACCGCCACCTCCACCTGCGTCAGCGGGGTCATGACCGGTTGCATCATGCCCGCCATGGTCAGCGCCACAAGCGCGGTCGGTAGCCCCATCCGCCCCACTGTAGGCAGCGGTATCACGGCCATCACCGGCTGCTCCACGATGTTCGAAGGCGACCCTTGAATGCATGTGTCTGCCCATCCCGCCAAGGGCACAGGCGCCACCACGGGCAGTGCCCGACCGGTCGGTGACGCGGTCACACTAGTGTCGCTCCCTCCCGAAACTGGCGCGACACCAGCCGACGGCTGCCGCCCCGATTGGAGGGCAATGCTCTTCTTCGGCACCAACGCCAAGGGAATCCGCTGCCTATCGACGCTGCAAAGGACGAAAAACACAAGTCACGATGAGATCCGACTAAAATAGGAAAAACAGAGGAATCAATAACTTACCTCGGTGCCGTCGGGCGGCAGATGCATTTAGGGGATGAACCCCCCGAACCTTGCTCAGCCTCATCGGAATGAGGATGCTTCGAGCCCGCCCCCTACTCCTAGGCAGAGGGGGCTTGCCCCGGGCGGCTCCTGGGGCACGTTGGCGGAACACCCCGCTCCCCTTGGCTCTTGGGGCACGACGACGGGGCCACCCGCCTCCGCTGGCACCTCAGGCACGACGGTAGAGCCACCCGCCTCTGTTAGCTCCTAGGTAGGCCAACGGTACATCCTGCCTCTGCTGGCTCCCCAGACGTACCCTCCCCTCCCTAGGACAGGAAGGGTCCCGACGCCTGCAAGGATGAACCGATGCCTGTCAGCACATCGTTGTTCTCTAGGTTGTCCCACTTGATATCATCGGCTACCATTTCTTCTTCCTCCATCACCTCATCATCGTCACCATCGTCATCGTCATCATCAATGTCGGTGTCCTCCCCTCTTTTCTCGTGCCCGTAGCTTCTGCTGCTTCTTCCTCTTCTTGTCCTCCTTCGTCTTCCTTAGCTGCTCGCCCTCGGTGCGATTTGCCACCCTCACGGCCGAATCCCTCGACAGCGGAGCCATGTGATCTGTGAGGATGAGGTCCCTCGGTTGGTCCTACCCCTCCCAAAGTTAGTCCCACGAGGTTAGGAAATCGATTGAAGAAAAGGCAGGAGAAAGGAAAACTTATGAAGACGACGTAGCCTAGCTCCGGCCGCATCAGAAGATGCCCTGGCACGGGGTAGACGAAGTCGAGGGCGACACCCGCATCGTCTCGCAAAGGCTCCATCACCTCATTGATGCGTTGCGCGATCTCGGAGTTGGGGAGCATTCCCTCGGCGAGTGTCGTTCCGTCGAACGACGCCTCGGGCGCCATCGCGTATAGCGGGAGCGCGCACGTCATCAACGGCGCCACCCTCCTCGCGTGGTAGGCCCGGATGATGCTCGACCCTTTCAGGCCGTTCTCCTTTAGGATGTGGATGACAGCGATGTGGTCTCGGATCTTCTTCTTGTCCTTCTCCGGCACACCCCACTTTCTCCACTGCTCCGGGGCCTCTTCGATCAGGCTCCCGGAGAACTCCGGTAGAGGGGCGGTGGCGTCATTCTTGAGGTAGAACCACTGCGAGTGCCACCCCTTGTTGGATGTCGATAGCCGCATGGATGGGTACTCGCTGACCCAATTGTTCCAAAGTTGAATGCCGGCGGACCCCATCGGCATGTGCAGCTACTGCCTACCGCCCTTCTCCCTCTTCCTCTGGAGGCTGACGGCAAAGAAATACCTCCACAAGTCGAAAGGGGGGGTGATCCCCAAGAATCCTTCACACAGCGTAATGAACGCAGCCATGTGTTGGATCCCGTTGGGATTGAGATGTTGTAGCTCAATCATGTAGAAGTGCAGCAGGCCCCGGAGGAATTTGTGGGCGGGGGTCGCAAGCCCACGCTCGTGGAAGTGGGCGAACGACACCACATAACCGTTGGGCGGCGACGACAAACCCTTGTCCTCGGGCAGCAACCACTCCTTGGCCGAGGTCCACGCGTGGAGAAGACCTCGATGGACGAGGCCCTCCATGCGCTGGAAGGTGATGTCGGAACAGCACCACGGATCCATTGGAGGTGGGAGCGGATGGATGCGAGCTCAACGGCGGCAGAGATGCGAAGGCAGGAAACCTAAGCGTTGGCGGTGGCGATGTGGCTGCGAAGTCTAGGATGCAGGTGTGCATGTGAAACCCGAAGGGCTAACCCTTTGGTTTTATAGGGGCGACGAGTGCGAGGAAACCAACCGCCCACCTAGATCTCCGCGCCAGACATGACCTGTCACCACGTCTCGTTGCGGGGCGTGCGCACGCAACCTATGGTCGTCCCCTTGAAAAACACGCCGAACGTTTCGCCTCCCCGAATGGGCCACGACCTGTCACAGGTAAGAGGGATACGAAACTAAAAACGCTCCTACGGCAAGTCTAAGCCCAGGAGTTCGAAGGTTGGCCCACCGATAGGTTCGACAACCGCTCCGGGCACTATTAGAGTGAGGGGTGGAAAGGAATGGACCCGCTATCCGCCAGTACCTAGGGGCACGAGCGTCGCTGGCGTCCCGGCCCATGTTCGAGCCTCGGGCGCATTCGATCTATGATTTTTCCTCGAAGAAAGGCAGAGAGCCCTCGGGACCGATCGAACGGACCTGAGAACTATATGGATTGATCGCTGAGAATCTAGAGTCGGTCACCAGCTGACCCAAGGCGGACTCCCACGAATGGGATGCCGGGGTGCCACTCGGACTAGCCCGTTAACAACTCACCGAGCACCATGGCTCGTCCATAGAGGAAAATCATGGCATGGCTCAGCCCCTCCGTTTTGGTCAAAAAATGCTTGAGGGAAGACGATCACGAAGACGAGCCGACCCTCGACCGGACCCCTGCTACGTGCGGGGTCTCAAGGAAAGTTGGACCCGCAAGGAGATCGAACGCACGGTCGCAGAACGACAGACCCCCGTAGGGGTCGAAATCAGGAAACACCTTTTCCGACCCAACAAATCTCACGGCTATACCCCCGAGAGGCCTAATCACGATGAAAGGGACTCACCGTCCCCAGGACATGCCATGGGCGACAAGAAAAGGCCAAGGCCCTCAGATTCCTCCCGTTCGGAAAAGCCTCCGAAGGAGTATTCTACTCCTCCACAGGCTCATGGACTACTGTCGGGAACCAATACTAGGGTACCCGAAGAGGAGGAGCTAATGGTCATCAACATTGATTCAACCGAACAGTCAAGAGCGCGCCTACAGCTCCAACCGACCCCCAGGTGCGCGGGCTCCGCCTTGCCCGACCTCCGGGGGTGGGCTCCGCCTCGCCCGACCCCGACGCCGCGATCTCCGCCTCGTCCGACCCCGAGGCTACGGACTCCGCCTCACCCGACCCGTGGGTTTGTGCTCCGCCTCGCTCGACCCCAAGGCCACGGGCTCCGCCTCGCCAGACCTCTTGGGTGCGGGTTCCGTCTCGCCCGATGGGGACCCATACCGCCGCCAACCACTCCAGGCCAAGCGTATGGACCTGGGTCAAAACTCTGACATCAAGTAAGAGACCGGCACGCCCCGATATAACCCGCGGCCACGACGGGCCATACCTGAGGATTCACATCAAGAACAGCGTCGGGCGTACCGGTGCTGTTCTGCCTAACCCTCGTACGAACACTGACAGGCGCGTCAGTTCACCACGACGTGCGCCAGGACGGAGTGGAGCGCCATGACCGGTGGATGACACCTGCGACGTGGAGCCGTTCCTGTTGTCATCTACGGGGTCAGCGGGACCCGCATGAAGTAGAAGAAGGATCCGGCGATCCTGGAGGCCTTCCTCTCTCTCGTTCTTCTCCTTTTCCTCAGCTATAACCCGCGCTTTCTCTTGTCCTATAAAAGAAAAAGCAGGACGCACCATGAAGGGGATCCCGAACCGATCGACCCATCAAGATCCAATACAGATCCGTACAAGAGCACGACACGAACGCACAGCCGAGCAGCGATCAAGCTCTCAGCACCCACTCACTCCTTTCACCAAAGACTTAAGATCCTTTCCCTCTCTCGCTCGTTTGTAACCCCTAATGCAAACTTTCGGTGCTAATAACATTGTAGCAGCGACGAACAGGACGTATGGACTTTTTGTCCGAACCAGTATAAACATCGTGTCCTCTAAGTACATCATCTGAGCCAGACGCGCATGGTCGGTGGTAACTCAGAAACGCAGACAGCAATCACTCTCAAACACTCGTCAAAATAAAATTAAAAAAAATCACTCTCAAACTAATAACTTAAAAGAAGTACTAGTAGAGTTGAACCCGATGATCAGAAATGACACAACACAACAGATGGACTGCTGAAGGTGCTGTTCATTCTTTCAGCCCGGTTTAGTTTTCAAAAATTTTTAGCTCCTACAATAAAAGAGTATGTTTGGACACATATATAGAGTACTAAATATAGACGAAAAAAATAATAATTACACAGTTCTCGATAAAATCGCGAGACGAATCTTTTAAACCTAATTAGTCCATGAAAAGCCTTAAACGCTACAGTAACTCACTTGTGGTAATGACCGATTAATTAGTATCATTATATTCGTCTCGCAGTTTCCTGATGGGTTCTATAATTTGTTTTTTTATTAGTATCAAAAATTTCTTCCGACATCCTTCCGACACCTCCAGTGTGACGCCCAAAAATTTTCTAACTCCCCAACTTCACAATGACGTGTGAGCCTCATGTACCAGCAAGGCTACCAAAGGCTACTAGTGCCTGTGCCTGGTCTGGTCATCTCACACTCACACGCCTGCAGATGAAGCACGAAGTATTACACCAAGCTGGCGGTAGTACCAATCACAGTAGTGGCCACACGGCCACACGGCTGTTGGCCTGCTACAGTGGAGCTATACCTCTAGTCGTCTTAGGGGCATGGCACCGTGTTGGCCAACCACCATGGCTGTGGCAAGTGGTAGTATGCCACAGGAATCAACAAAACTGGGATCAAAGTCCTAGGTCCGGTTTAGATTGTAAATTTTTGTAATCCGAATACTGTAGCATGTTTCGTTTGTATTTGACAAACTTTATTCGATCATGGATTAACTAGGCTTAAAAGATTCGTCTCGTGATTTATAACCAAATTGTGCAATTAGTTATTTTTTTACCTACATTTAATGCTTTATACATACGTCTAAAAATTGATGTGATGGAGAGATAGTGAAAAAACTTGGAATTTGGAGGGATCTAATCAAGGCCCTGCTACTACACACCCATGTGTGTGGCAGTGGCAGTGGCAGGGCCCTCTCCCTCTCTGTGTGCTGCCAGCTGCTGGTGAAAGAAATGCAGAAAGAAAGCTGGTGTGTGTCCATGACGACCAGGGAAAGAAAGAGAGGATAGACTACCCCTAGATTCCTCTCCTCGCTTTCACGCTTTCCTCCCCTCCCCTCTCGGCTCTCGCCGGAGTAGACCACAGGCGCACCTCGGTGGCGCAGGGCCCACGTGTCTGGGCCAAGAGCGGCAGCGGCGGTGTGCGTGTAGCCAGTCGTCGTAGAGCAGGGAAGGGAAGGAGCAGAGGAAGCTGCACGAGTGGTCTCTCGTTTCTCAGATTCAGTATTGCATTGGTTTCAGTAATATAGCAGATTTTTCTTGTCATTTTACGGATCGTATGCCCGAAAATCTGCAGGGTGTGTCATATGTGTCTAGTGATCATAACAAGGGGTACTTTGATACTGCTACTTGGAGCTTAATTATGGAAAGAAAGCATGCATCAAACTGTAAATAAAAGCGACACACATCTGCTCATTTGATCGTTTCTGTGGCTTATAAGTCGGTTGATACTATTTTGTTAGAAGAGAAAAATATTATATCAAGCGATCGGGGTGACGGGAGGGAACTGAGAGCTTAACTGTTGTGGCAGGCAGGCAGGTAGGCATGGATGCACTATTTTTGTTCATGACATTGCCTGTCCATATGCCCTTTTTCATGCGTGCACCGTACCGTCATCATTCAATTCACTGCCACGAGGGACCGACCAACAACTTGAGAGCACCGCATACGTGCAACATTCAGTAGTACTCCTATGTGATATATATGTAGTGAATTCGAAAAAAAATATATACCAGTATATGTAGTCGATAGATAATATACTAGTATATGTAGTCGAAAAAGAAAATACGAGCATTGTACATGGATGGTTTTTGCATGCAGACATATATATACATATATCATCGATGTAGTATTTGTATCTATATATGTACACATATAGGAGTACTATGTAGTGGTTTCTGGACGACGCAGAACACGCATCCTGCTCAGAAGTGACGCATCACCAACTTTTGCATGCCATGTCGTCCATGAACGTGCTTGAAAGGCGGTGCTACTTGCCCTATACGTACTTAGCTAGCTAGCTATAGACGGTGGTATAGGCTATTAACCCCCTACTTGATGGAGGCGTGGTTCAACGAAAGGTGGTCAATCTCGTCAGCTTGTCAGCCGTCAGGGGCGAGTAGTTAGCCAGCAAAGGTAGTGATTGGTGCAGCTAGGTGCATTATCCTTGTGAACATACCCATCACCTCTGCCGGGTTGTTGAAACGATGAGACACGCCAGAAGAACCGGCACGATGAGACACGCCAGAAAAACTTTGTTTTTTTTAACGTAACTCGCCAGAAAAAAACTGATCCACACCGTTTAGAGAGTACAGCGAAACAATGGATGCCGGCACATATATGAGTTCAAAGTTTGTGGTTGGCCGATACTCGTGTCGAAGGATTAGTGATTGCCATATTCTCGATTAGTCTAGACTTCTACAGTGAGAATTAGTGAATTGCCAGATTTTTCGATTACTCTAGACTTTTACAATTAGAATTAGTTGGATGACGCGTGGACCCAACACATGATGGATTGCATCCACTCTGTCAGAATGGATAATTAAGCTCATTTTGAACTTATCCATTGGGCAAGACTGAGAGTGTATTCTTTTAAATATGCCCATTCAGGCATACATCCGCATAAACTTCTTTATTATTAGGATATATATGAAGCCAGAATGGAGGAGACATACGATCGACCAAACAAACCATAATAAGCTTCTAGAGTAACGGTACTAGAAAGGATTTTAGGAGAAAGGCTCACTGCTGCGGCGAGCATTTCGAGGAGCCACCTCTATAAATGGTCAGGAGAGTCCACACAAATTTCCGCCTTTATTAATTATTTATAGAGGCGGACATCCTAAGAAGAACATCTCTGTTAATGACTATTTGCAGAGGCAGACGTCTTAAGATGTCTACCCCTATCAATCAAATAACATAGATGGACTTGGCTGCATTTGAAAATGGCTATTAATCAAACTTTAGATTTTTCGGAGATCGTTAGAATTTATTTCAGAATTATTTTGGAGAGAATTCTGCTGAAATCTACAAGAATGGGCTCAGGTCAGTTTGGAAGACTAGCTCAGGG
The DNA here is from genome assembly GCF_019320115.1 of Miscanthus floridulus. Taxonomy (NCBI): domain Eukaryota; kingdom Viridiplantae; phylum Streptophyta; class Magnoliopsida; order Poales; family Poaceae; genus Miscanthus; species Miscanthus floridulus. The sequence continues at coordinate 103,044,957 of NC_089588.1, read as the reverse complement.
CAGTTTTTCAACTTGCTCTGATTGAGTTGGTTTATGATGGAGATTTTCTCCTTACTGTTATAAACTCCTGCACCAAGTTTCAAGTCTTTTCGAAATCGTTTGTTTGGCTTTTGACCTTTTCTCCTCCGTGGACTGAAAAAGCTTTTAGTTTCCTAGTCTATTTTTTTTTATCTCCATTCTCTTATATGGTTGCCTCTCAGTCATCTCCGATCCTCTCTAGGTCACCTTGTCACCTGTTGGCTTGTGTGATCTAGAGTTGGGAGCTAAGAAAGCACTTGGGGTTGGGATATAGGCTAGTTTCTCATCGGAGAAATTTTATTTGGCTCCCATTCACCCTCTTCCTGCTCCCCTCTCCCCTCTGGTCGTCTGCACGGTCCTTCATTATGCTTTAGTTCACACACCCAAATTGAGTGGGATGCAGTTATATATAAAAGGGAAATTGTTTGCTTGATTGTATGGACGGATAGAACAACCCTGAACTTCTACAATTGCAATAACCAATGAAGATTCTTGGTGTTGGGTTTGTAAACCCGGGGTCCCTCATGAACCTGCTTTCCAGCAAAAGCTTGGCCCAGCAGACGACGTTGCGAACGACGCGCAACCCCTGGGCCGGCCCAAAAACCTAACAACAGGCCAGAAAGGCGATCCAATCTCCGACCGGAAGGCCTGGCCAAGGAGGAATGGCGCTCGCTTTCGACTCCGGCCCGCCTCTCCGACCGGAAGGCCTGGCCGAGGAGAAACAACGCTCGCTTCCGACTCCGACCCGCGTCTCCGACCGGGGATGCACCAAACCTCTACTTACAGCTCTTCTCTAACTGGCGCAGTCGGAGCCGACTAGGACCAACCGACTGGGGACGCTCGCTCGGTGAGGACCTAGGAAACGGGTAGAGCAAGTAAGGCAGGGCGCTCAAGTCAAACCGCAAAACCAAGGACCGTACCCTGAACACCTACAGGACAGTACCGACAAAACATGTTAGAAGGGTGCCCTGCAACCTTCCAGGCATGTCAGAACCCAAGCAGTGTTATGGGCGCCGACGTTTGCCCTATAGTGTTGTGGCGCCCTCAACTCCCATACCAGGTGAACTAGGTAAAATCTCCCATATGCCTCTAGGCACCAACAGTATGGCAGGTGCCGACATCTGCCATACAAGAAGAAGACGACGGAACCTCCCCCATGCATCTAACATTAACAGTGTTGTGGGCGCCTACAATCATCTTATACCCGACGGCGTGGGCAACAAGACTTAGTAGACGTACTCTCTCTCTCTCTCTCTCTCGCTTGTAAGGCCGTCCCCTTCATCTATAAAAGGGGATGCACTCTCTCCCAATAAGGAGGATCCATTCAAGATCAATCTCACAAACACAGAGCACTCGCTCGAATACTTAGCGCACGTAGGAGCTCCCGTCGCTCTCGGCTCTTCAGTCCGGAGTCCGACCGGACCTCTTGCGCCCCCCATCTTACTCCCTTCCATTTGTACCCCACAACAAACTTCGAGCACCTAGGCTTAGGAATAAAGTCACTGACTGACTCAAACTGGACATAGGGCACGTTGCCTGAACCAGTATAAACCCTGTGTCATTGAGTGCTAGGCCACATCCGATCACAACGTACGGCAAAACTACAAATATTTACGTGTTGGTCAGTTTCTGCACCGACAGTTGACGCCGTCCGTGGGGAAGACGCCGTACGTTCACGCTTTTTAGTCATCGGATGGCCCACTTTTCTGCCACCTTCGCCATGGCGGGCTCAAGCGATACGACTCGCTTCGGCTCACTGGAGTTTCCCGCACTCCCACCTGTTGGGATCTGGGTTCCTCCCGTCTTCGAGCCATCTCAAGCCTTCCTCTTTGGAAGCCTGGACTTCGTCACCGACCGGCTCGGTGTACTACACCTCCGTGAGGAGACTATAACAGAACCGACCAATTATACGAAATTAAGTAAGAAAATCATCCACCAGAGCAGACGATTTAGCAAACTTAAGCCCGTATAACCCGGTAGTCCGTGAAATCACGAAGGATTTCAAACCAACTCATATACCAGCCAAGATCGTAATAAGTTTAGCGGTCACCATCACATATTACATAAAAGTTCGCATCTCAGATACATCAGAGTTTAAACATAGTTATTACAAAATGAGTTCAAATAGAAGTAGCGGAAGCCATTTGTTCAAAACCACACACACTCACACGGAGTTCAAATACAGTGCCAGCTAATGATCATCTCCAACAAAAGCATCAGACGAGACGTGAGGAATGACCATGCCCATGGTCCTAAGCATCACCCATCACAGGATAAAGGCAGTTGATACAGTAGCCGTAATACATCTGCCTATCTGCAACAAGTGGGAATAAAACCCTGAGTACGAGAAGGTACTCAGCTAGACTTACCCGACATAACTGAAAATAAAGTGACACCAAGGATTATGAAGGCTTTATAGTAGGGTAGCTGACTCATTTGCAAAAAGAGGCATTTTTAGTATTTCAAGAACCTTTCCAAAAGCATTATTGTCAAGTTAATTATTATTAACTTGTCGACTACATTTGCACCTATAATAGAGCAAGCATGTGATTAAGCAAATAATGATAACCAATGATCATTAACAACTTCCATAATGTCATATTCATTATAACTGTCCAAGTGTTCCATCAACATTACTACGATGAAGTCACTCAAGTCAAGTGCTCACTATCCAGGAGCGATGGCGATTCGAATCGATTCCTAACTAGCTGGTGATTTATTCCTTACACAAACCTCACTCACCCGCTAAAGTGAGGTATCGGTCACCGAGTCAACTATCCAGGAAAATCTCGAGTTTGCCAGGAACCACATGTACCCAGGGGCCGACCGACTGCCCTTTGGTCTTATCAACGCGCCCGCGTGTCCTACCACACCTGCTCCGGTACAGTGCGCTGCGGGCAATCTACTCGGCCCGAATAATCTCCCAGCTTCGTGGTCGAAAGGTACTTTATTCGGCCAGCTAAATGTAAGGCATGCGTTCAACATGACCTGAGGCCCAACAACGGTCGGTCCTTAATCGACACAGATGGAAAGCACTATAGTCCAAAACTCTGTAAGTCTCCGTCCGGTCTCAACTTCAAATTAACACTTAGTTATACCATGACTACATAGTTATCCAAGCAGATCTAGGTAACCACCTATAGCTCGCAGGTGACAGGAAATCACCCGACTTGTACCGGTCTAAGCCAGCTAAGCATTGACTCGACTGCGGATACCAGGGTAACAAGAATATAGTATAACAAAGGTAGACAAGGTATAATGCAACAACGGTTGCAAACAACTCCTGAACGTAATGCATCAATTAAAGTAAAGCATTTAATTAATAATTGCAACCTAGGGAGAAAAATGCTCCGGGGCTTGCCTCTCTCGAAGGAGCTCGGGCGGTGATCGGGGCACTCCGGAAGTTCCTCAACGTCCTCCTCGTCTACTTCGGTCACTTCCTGTGGCTGCACCTCGAGCTGCTCCTCGGGCTCCTCGGGTATGACGACTGGGCTCTTGGTTTGTGATCCTATATGATGTAGATGCTTAAGTGCTTATGCAAAAGGTACATCGGATGAAATGAACACAATGAATATGCTTGAATGCAAGGTAGTCAACATCATCCAAGAACATGTACTACAAGCACATGTCATCTACTACATTCTCTTCTACTACTAATAAGCTAAGTCAACACATCTCATTAAATGCTTCAAAGATACACCAAAGCTTCACTAATTTCTTAATCATACACAAAGCAGCATTTGATTAAACCCTAATTAATAATAGGTTTGAATAGCAACATCTATTTTTATAGCTTAGAAAAATCTTAGAAAATTACCATAGCACAGTACTACCCTAAGTAGTCTACCATCAGATTTTTATGGCATTTGGATAAGTGGAATAGCCAACACAAAAATAACAAGCTTCGACCTAATTATGAACATGAAAATACTTTGTATTAGGAAAAGTGTCAAACAACAGAGGTAATATTTTTTCTATGTTCTACACAGTAAATAATCACTGCACAAAAATTATCACATGCATGTTTTATACAAATTTTGCTCTCTAGCAAAAATAACAAAAATAAGCCATTAAAGGCACTTGAACTTCACCTCATACTTTTTCTACGGGACATGCATGGAATATATTTTTCACAGAAAGTACATTACACAAGAAGAGTAACAAACTTGGCATCATATTTTTCTTATCTTTCTATGATTTATTATGACTTTCTCAAGAAAACAGCAATTTCAATGGTTAAATAAAACTCCACAGAAAAGTATCTCAAGAATGACATGCAATATTTTTATCATGTAGATCTGGTGACAAGAAGCACAACAAAATTTGTTGCACCAAATTTGGAGCCATTTTGAGCAAGTTATAAATTCCCAAAGCATCTAAATAGAAATATGAAAATCATTCTTAAATACTTTCAAAAATCCATGTTCAAAACTGCTAGATGCACCCGGTGCAGTACACCTAGAGGGGCTGCCACACGGGACCCGCGGTCAAGCCGGACCCACGCGTCAGCCGGAGCCGAGGCAGGGCCGTCGTTGACCGGCCGGCTCTCGCCGACGGCGAGGTTTCCGACGAAACGGAGGGCACCAACGTGCTCCCCACGTCAAACCGCGTCGGATAGAGGTGAATATGGAGGGGCGGTTCACCGGAGCGAGGCTCGCCGATGGCAATGGCGGAGCGGCGGCGCGGCATGCTAGCGTGCGGGCACTTCCTGGCCACGGCAAGGCACAGGGAGGCGCGCACGAGGTTCACGAGGGCACGGTGGTGCTAACGCGTGAGAAAGGAAGGCGAGAGGTGGAGCGGAGAGGGGGTTTCCACGGAAGCGGAGCTCTCCGGTGAGCTCGGCTGTGCTCCGGCGAGCAATAGCGGCCGGCTCAAGCCTTACCACGTTGAACGGAGACGAGCACGAGCTGCGCGAGACCGGGGCGAAGGCGTGGTGGAGACGTAGCGGGCTCCGGTGGTTAGGCGTGGCCGGAACGGCTACGCTGGCGATGGCGCGTGGAGGAGCGAGCGCTGCTGCGGCTGCTGCTTGCGTTGGCGGAGGAGAGAGCGAAAAGGGAGGGGTGAGTGCGGTGCGCGGGTGCGGTCGGCCGAGCCTTGAAGGCAGCGTGGCCTGGTCGGGACGGCAGGCCGGTGTTGCCGCGCGGCGTGCTTCGCCGGCGCATGGTGGCCAAATTATTTTCTATTTTGATTTCATTCCATGCAAATTTTGAGTAATTTCAAAGCAGTTTCAAACTTTGGTCCAAAAATAAAAGTTGCTCAAAAATTTATTCTCTACAACTTTGCTTTTATGACCAAAGTCAAATTACATATAGATTTTGAACTATAGATTTAAAGTAATTTAAATCCCAAAACCCTAATTGTTAAGAATTATTTTAAAAGCATAATTTGGCAAAACTTTGAATATGAACTTGGCTCCAATTTGTATCCTAAACATTTATAAGCTATCTTAGTGATCAAAACAAGAATCATGGCATCCAAACATGAGCATGGCATTTCACATTGTTTGAAACATGAATGAATTTCAATCAACTTAAGCACCACATGAAATGATACTTCATTTCTTTCGAAATGAAATGCGTGAATGATGCTTATGCATGAGGTGATGATGATTATGCTCATGGGATGGAATGTTAGTGCATGCTTAACACCGAGGTGTTACAGAGACACTCGTTCCGGCACTCGTCGAAGGAGGCTCGTCCTCCGTCGGCTCTGGGACTCCTAGCAACTTCAACGACGAGGCGCCTGCGCTTCGCTCCGAGCCTACGCATGGCTCAAACCCAACTGTGACTAACATGCACTTTGTTATTTACTCACTATTTACTATCTTTTGCCGATTCTCCGGAGGGACCCCGTTGTCCCTGCCGCGACCGCCATGCGACCGGTTCCCCTATGGCCTCACGTCCCCCACGAACGTGTATGCCCGGGGGCTATGAAGGATGCTGGCGCCGCCCCCTCTCACATCTAAATTCATGGGGATGGTGAGCTACACTCCTGCCTCTTTTCATGACCTCATGGATGATGATGTTGAGAGCGACGACTCTAGCATTGGCGACGTCGTGGCACCCAGCTACCCTCTGTCCTAGGAGTGCACTATGGCGGATGCCCCGGGACAGCCACCGGTGGTGGCGGTGTCTCTATAGACCCACACCCCTCTGGACCCTCACACGGATGCCCTCGCATGTGCCCAGGAGCACGGTGAGGAGCTATGGCAACGGCGGCAGAACCGGCCGCCACCTGTGCCGACGCGCTCGGTGCAGCATGTTGCGCCCCATGCACATAACCCGGTGAGCGGCGCCCGAGGTCGCACCCACCAGGTTCAGCGCAACATCATCGATGGGGGGGGAACAATCCCCCATAGTTTGCTCGAGCTGGTCAGAACATCACCGCGGCGGCGATGCTTCTACGTGGCCTTCCTGAGCCCGTCGATCCATAGGAACAGGCGGTCCACCGGAACCTCTAGGTACTGGTGGAGACCACCGGCATTCAACAGGCGGAGAGCTCCGCATCGCGACATCGACTGACGGCCTCTCTCCCCATCAGGGGAGGGACGCACCAGACGCATCGCTCCATCTGCTCGCCACTATAGCCACCAGGTGCGGAACATGAGGGCGTAGCTGTGCCACAGCCTGACTCGACGCCCACTCCACACCGACCGCCTGTGCGTGAACACCTCGGGCCAAACCAAGACGCTCATAGTGTCATCAGCAACCGGCGTCGAGCCTGGCATGATGATGACGTCCATCGGGCGACGATGAGAGCAGACGACATGGGCTCTGGCCGGGCCATCGAGGGGACCGGTGAAATGCACCCCAGGCACGGTCACCGACCCAACGACCGGAGTCCTAGCCCGGATGGCCCAGGACCATGGGCCTTTGGCTGGCGCATCCAGAGAGCGTCGTTCCTACAGTGCTTCCGACCACCGACCAACATCGCCAAATATACCGGGGAGACGAATCACGATATATGGCTCGAAGACTTCCGGCTCGCCTACCGAGCCGAGGGAGTGGATGATGATCACTTCATCATTCAGTACGTCCCCATCTACGTGGGGGAACATGTTTGAGCGTGGCTCGAATTCCTACCGCACGACAGCATCCGTGACTAGGTGGACCTCAAGAGGGTCTTCGTCGGGAACTTTCAGGGGACGTATGTCCGCCCTAGGAACTCTAGGGACCTCAAGAGCTGCCAGCAGGAGCCCAGCGAGTCCCTATGAAGCTGGTCGAGCTCCCCCTCGAGAGCACGTCACTCTTCAAGGGACTTGGCCAGTGCCTCCGCATTCCGGCCAATCGTCGCCCTGGCTATCTCTAGGTCCTACTCCAGCGACCTAACCTTTCTGCCTAGCTCTGGAAGAAGGATGACAAGCTCAGAAGGAGGCTAAAGGAAAAAACCAAGACACCAAAAGCAGAAAGGGTATGTACCGAGGCAGGTGTTCGTGAGAATGGAGAGTCCCTCCTCCTGCCGAGTCACCTACTCGCACAACCGGGTGTTCAACTCTTCAGTCCCAAGCACCCAGCCCCGGAGCACGAGCACTTCCTGGTCGACCTCCGACCGGGCCTTCTGCTCCAACATAAGGGCCTTTCGCTCCGTCTCCAGGGTCTCTAGGGTACTTTGGAGCGCCACCTCGGTCACTGTCACGGACTTCTGCAGCGCTGCCTCGGTCTTCGCCTGATGGACCTTCACCGACTCAAGCCCCCGCTCGGCGGCGGTCGGCCGCTTCGCCACGAGCAGCTCTACCGCCCGTTCCTCAGTCACCTCCACCGCCTGGTCATGGGACTCATGGTGGGTGGACTCTAGCTCGCGCTCGAGCTCAACATCTCCTCTAGACCCTGGAAAACAATAAGCAAGCATACTGAGGCAACCAACGAAAGACCAAGGAGTCAAGGAAGAACATAGAAAACTCACCTCTATGACACGGGGCAGGACGACCGTGACCGCCTACTGGACGGACTTGACCCGCTCCAGGGCCTCCTCCAGCTTCACCCAGGTTTGGGCAAAATTGGACTCATCGCAAGTCCTATCGCACAAAGCACGTCCCAGAGCTGATCCTCCTGCTCATCTCGAAGGATGAATCAAACCTTCCTTGGGTCCTCGGGGTAGGGCCACACTAGGTCGGTCACCCCCAGCCCACTGGAAGGCCCAGCCGACGATTGGACCACTACCAGCTCTTGCGACGACGACCACAGCTCCACCCCAACACCTACTTCACCGTCGGAGGAGACCTCCACTACCTCAATTTCGTGGCCCACCGGCAGACGTTCCGCCTCTGGCCTGGCCGCATCCTCCCCCCCCCAACACCTCTGGCTCTGACTAGGAGGGTGAGCCATGTGGCCCTCCGCTGGGCGAGGCAGGGAGCTCGGTCTCCCTCCCTTCTTCCACCACAGCCGATGCAGGAGGGGTCGCAAGGGTTACCTTCGACGCGGCCTACGCCATCACCATCGGGATCGCTACCAACACCGTCGCAGCCGCTGCCGCCGTACTGGCAACTGACCCAGGGGGCGTCGCCCCCGGAAGGGAAGGTCGCACCGCTGCCACCCTGCTCTCCCCGCTGCTCGTTGCGACGCGATGCAAGGTGGGCCTCCACTCCTCCCGCATAGGAGGCGGGGCAATGCTCAACCCCGGTAGCATCTGGCCACTGTCGAAAAAGTACAGCTCCGTCTCACTCCAAAAAACTCAAACTACAAAATCAAACAGTGCATACCAGGACGTAAGCAGCAGGGCTCTGAGCCCCAACCCACTGGCAATGGGCCACTCACAGGCCATGACCCACTCCCCGTCACTTCGATCGGGGGGAGTTGACCCGATCGGCACCCGCTCGGCCCACGCGTCGCCGCGACCGCCAGCTCGAGGCGCACCGACTGGAGCAGCTGGCGGGGCATCCCCCATTGTGGGTCGCCGGCCGGCGTTGGCCCCAATGATGCGTGGGTGCGAGCCCGCTCCTCCAACCACCTGGCCTGCCCCACCGTGCCTAGGACAGGTGGGGATGAGGCCGGCAATGCCTCCGAAGGGCGTGGTGACCACGTCCGCTTCACCTCCCGCTCGCCAACAGCGTCCGAGCTCGCGGCGCGCTTACTAGTCATGGGAACATCGCAGCAGCTCTCCACCTCCCGCTCGCCGCCGGCGGACACGGCCATAGGCTCGCGACGCTCCACCATGGTCACAACGACCTCCCGGCCCCTCTCATCCTCGGAGGAGATCACGTCGTCACCCATCTCTGTGGGATCCTCCGACTTGAGCTCCGACTCAACGTCGCTCCTATTTTCCCCGGCCCGCACACGCTGGGCGATCTCCATATCTTCTCATGCCTCCGTCGAGCCTTCTCAGCTCTCTTCTTCTTCTTCTCGACCATCGCCTCCTTTAGGGCGGCTCGTCGGGCCGTGCCCTCCGACCCCTTCGAAAGATGCGGCCGGGACTTGTAAACTCCGAGTCCCTATGAAACGGACAACTCAAAATCAAGATACAGGAGAGCAATAGGGGAAAAGAACATGGAGGAGAGGGGAGCATACCAATTTGGATAGCTTCATTGCGTGAAGAGGTCTGGGCTTTCCATCAAGGGTCTCTTTGGCCCTCAGCTACAGCACCCAATCGAGGCGACTCCAGACCTCATCATTCGGTAGCTCCTCCGACGACACGCGGTCAGGGACCATCCGGCCAGTGTACATCCACATCGGCCATGTCCTTTCCGCCAGCGGGGTGACCAGATGATGAAAGAAGGTGTGGAACACCCGTACCCCATCAAGGCCTTGCTGCATTAGCTTCTGGAGCTCCGCCTTGATAATCTTTAGCTTCTTGTTCTGCCAGCTGGCGAGGCCCCACGACCAATTCTCCTGCCTCTCTGGCCTCCTACCAGTGAAAGGCGAGAATGGCGCCTCTGTCAGGTTCCTGATGTAGAACCATTCCCCATGCCACCCTCGATTGGAATCGCAGGGGATGTAAGCGGGGTATGAGCTCGACGCGCTCAGTTTCTTCTGTAGTGCGAAGCCTCCCACCGACGCAATCCTGAGCGGCTTCCCCTCCAAAAAAGCTCACCCAGAGAACATCCACCAGAAGAAGTCCATGTGTGGCTCCATCCTGAGGAAGGCCTCGCACACGGTGACCAAGCCGGCGATATCCAGCACTTTAGTCGGATTGAGGTGCTGCAGCTCTAGGCCCCACTCATTGAGGAGCCCACGTAGGAACCAATGCGAGGGGTATCCTAACCCGCACTCATGGAAGGCGAGGAATGAGACAACATCGCCGTCCCGAGGTCGTAGGAAATCCTCCCCCGTAGAAGCCCTCCAGAGCATCACCTCCTTCGGCAGCAGCACCCCTTTCTCGGCGAAGGCGGCCAGCACCGACTCGCTCACAACGGATGACCTCTAGCTTGACATTGTGCTCCAGATTCGTGAATGGATCTGTGAGTTTTCTCCTCTCTCTCGCTCTCCCCTTTTCTCTCCTAGGAACCGCAGTAGCACTCAAACGCTCTTGGCGACAAGGAAGAAGGAGAAGAGGCGGCAGATGAGGAATAGGCGAAGGAACAGGACGAAAGCCCTCACCCTTCCCCTATTTAAGGAGAAGGCATAGCAGTTGGGGAAAGGCATGGGATTGAGGCAAAAAACCCTCTCCCTTCCCCCATTAAATGCGGATGGGATATGACAGGACGTGCCCTGATCAATGGGACGCACCCTGCCCGACGAGATGGTGCCTGGTTAGATGGGACATGGCCTAGGTATGGCCCACCACTACCACATGCCGAGCATAGGAAACAAGACACAATCGCCCCCAGGTGGCCCTTCGCCTTCCCAAGCAGGACTTGGAAAGGCCCAACTATGGGATCTCCGCCCAGGAGAGACCGACGGGCTCCCTGAGTCGATCGGATGGCTTAGGCGAATGCCGAGAGATAGGTAAGGAGCAAAGGGATGCCCCATGTGGATCATGCTGACTCCGTCATGAATGACGAGCGTGGATCCCGATCGAACATATCCGATAGGAGCTCCTCAAAACCCCGTCACTCGAGTCATCAAGGTAACATTACCAACCCCTACTATTTCTTTATACGATCATTCACTCATCTACTGTCATTCATACCGAAGCAACACATATGCAGTTAAATGCATCACAACGCTCCATGTTGCATCACAAAGCGGCAGTTGCCTCATTCAACATGAGTAACGACCGACCGGGGTTCGAAGGCTGGCCCACGAAGGGCTCGAGGCTACCCCGCATCAAACAGAGCCAGGGGAGAAAACACAGATGAACCCCGAGCGGCCCACGCCCAGTCTGCTCCAAAGCAGACAGGGTCATCTCAAAGTTCTCGTTCGATGCTAACCTCGAGCCATGCCCACAAAATCTCCATCGAGGGGAGGCCAGCGGGCCACCCAGGTCAGTCTCCGGAATGACCCAGGCATCTGCCGGAACGTGGGTTAAGGATCAGTGGAATGCCACATGAGGGCAATGTCGACCCCATCATGAACAACTGACCTGGATTTCATTCGAACGTGCCCATTAGCGAGCTCACCGAGCGCATCACTCGAGCCATCGAGGCAAGCGACATTAGCTCAGCCCCTCCAGTTGCGAAAACCATGAACAGGGTAATGCACGAAACTCAACCAACCCCTACCGAGCCCAATGGGGCTCAGGGGCTTGGGACACCCAACACCTCGACATGACCTCATCTGTGCCTGGATCCGTGACTCTGTCTCGCCCGATGCCTTGTTACGCCCAACGCCTGATTCACGACTCTATCTCGCCCGATCCCATGTTGCGCCCAGCGCTTGGATCCGTGACTCTATCTCGCCCGATCCCGTGTTGCGCCCAACGCCTGGATCCATGACTCCATCTCGCCCGATCTCGTGTTGCTCCCAGCGCCTGGATCCATGACTCTATCTCCCTCGATCCCACGTTGCGACCAGCGCCTAGATCCACGACTCCGTCTCGCCCGATCCTACGTTGCGCCCAGTGCCTGGATCCGCGACTCTGTCTCGCCCGATCCCGCATTGCACCTAGCGCCTGGATCCGTGACTCCGTCTCGCCCGATCCCGCGTTGCGCCCAGCTCCTAGATCTATGACTCTGTCTTTCCCAGCACCTGGATCCATGACTCTGTCTCACCCGATGCCTCGTTACACCCAGCGCCTGATTCACGACTCTATCTTACCTGATCCAACGTTGCGCCCAGCGCTTGGATCCGCGACTCCATCTCACCCGATCCCACGTTGCGCCCAGCGCCTGGATCCGTGACTCCATCTCGCCTAGTCCCTTGGCCGCGACCAAACACCTGGGACCATGCTCCTAGAAACGATGCGTCAGAAACTAGGAAGAAGAAGCGATGCCCACCAAGGTGCACACACTCACCCTCACTGACAAAACACCCCAGACGATTCTACCCGAATCACCCGGGGGCTACACCCGCGGGTGCGCTCGCGTGCACCCACTATCGAAACAAAAAATTCCCCCGCTGGCAACACGAAAACCCCCCAAACGATTCTACCCGAATCGCCCAGGGGCTCGGGGGCTACACCCACGGGTGCGCTCGCGCGCAACCGCTGTCAAAGACAAAAATCCCCTAGGCGATTCTACCCAAATCGTCCGAGTCAAAGCTCTAGTTTGGTTTTGGTTAATTGATGAAACCCTAAGTGCTAACCTAGTTTATCAAAGTGATTATGAGATAGGTAGCACTACTCCAAGTGATGAAGCAATGGCGAAGATCATGACGATGGTGATGGCATGGTGATGATCAAATGCTTGAACTTGAAAAGAAGAAAGAGAAAAACAAAAGGCTCAAGGCAAAGGTATAAATAGTAGGAGACATTTTGTTTCGGGAATCAAGACACTTAGCGAGTGTGATCACATTTATGTTAGATAGCCATACTATTAAGAGGGGTGAAACTCGTATTGAAATGCGGTTATCAAAGTGCCACTAGATGCTCTAACTCATTGCATATGCATTTAGGATCTAGTAGAGTGCTAACACCCTTGAAAATGCTTGTGAAAATATGCTAACACATGTGCACAAGGTGATACACTTGGTGGTTGGCACATTTGAGCAAGGGTTAGAAACTTCAACGGTGGAGTGTCCGCCTGTAGAGTGCGGACAGTCCTACAGTGCCACCGGCGCCCTATACAGAAAAGACTGGGGTTCACAGAGTGACCGGACGCTGGTAGTGCAGTGACCGGACGCTGGGTTCAGAGTCCGGTCAGTGACAGCAGTAAGCACACGGTCTCGGTCTTGTGACCGAACACTGGCGTATAAACTGACCGGATGCTCATGGTCTGAGTCCGATTAGTGCTGACGTACGCTGACGTGAGGCGCACAGAGGAAATGTTGAGTGACTGGACGCCGAGTGAGTCTGGTCGAGCATGACCGGACGCGTCCGGTCGTGAAATTTCGTGTTTGGAACCTTACTGGAAACGACCGGACGCTAGGGTCCTGCGTCCGGTCACTTTCTAACTGACGCGTCCGGTCATCACTTGATCGTTGAGATCGGGCGATCGACGTGTGAAGCCGATGACACGTGGCAAGCATCGGGTGACCGGACACTGGGGTCCTGCGTCTGGTCAAACTGACCGGAGCGTCCGGTCACCCCGTGTTGTGCCTAGTGAAGGGGTACAACGGCTCTATTTCGTGGGGGCTTCTATTTAAGCCCCATGGCCAGGTCAAGCTCACTCTCTTGGCCATTTGCATTGACATAGCAACCTTGTGAGCTTAGTCAAAGCCCTCCCACTCATCTCCATCATTGATTCATCATCTTTGTGAGATTGAGAGAGAATCCAAGTGCATTGCTTGAGTGATTGCATCTAGAGGCACTTGGTGTTCGTGTTTTGCTACGGGATTCGCTTGTTGCTCTTGGTGGTTGCCACCACCTAGATGCCTTGGAGCAGCGGAGGAGGATTGGCACGAGTTGATGATTGTTCGTGGCCATCTTCGGCGATTGTGAGAGAATTTGTACCTTCCCCGGCGGAGTGCCGAAAGGTAATTCTAGTGGATTGCTTGTGTCATTGAGTTACATCACTTGTGGGCAGGTTCTTGCGGTGTTCAATTGTGTGGACGAGGTTCATGCAACACCTCTTAGCCGCCGAATCACCAAGTGTTGGTCGACACAACGGGGACGTAGCGTGTTGGCAAGCACGTGAACCTTGGGAGAAAATTGATTGTCTTTTGCCCTTTGGTATTCTCTCGGTGATTGATAAAGTATTCATCTTGTGATTGGTTCACTTCTCTATGCGGCGGTATAATCACCTCACTTACTCATTTACATTTCCGCAAACTAGCTATAACAAGCTCTTTAATGTAGCTAGAATTGAGAGCTTGCTTTGTGGATTAAGTTCATCTAGTGGAGCTCTTTAGTGTAGCAATTGTGAGAGCTCTTAGTGAGTAGTGACCTTGTAAATTGTGTGCCTAGTGATCATAACAACTAGAATTATTGGATAGATGGCTTGCAACTCTTGTAGAGCTAGAGCAAGTTTGTATTTCGCTATTTGTTATACTAATCAAATTGCTCTAGTCAGTTTGTAGATTTTTTTTTAAATAGGCTATTCACCCCCTCTAGTCATATTAGGACCTTTCACCGGGGCTCGAGGGCTTCTGTCGGGTTCGTAAACCCGGGGTACCTCATGGACCTGCTTTCCAGCAAAAGCTTGGCCCAGCAGACGACGTTGCAAACGATGCGTAACCCCTAGGCCGGCACAAAAACCTAACGATAGGCCAGAAAGGCGATCCAATCTCTCACCAGAAAGCCTGGCCAAGGAGGAACAACGCTCGCTTTCGACTCAGGCCCGCCTCTCCGACCGGAAGGCCTCGCTTCCGACTCTGGCCCACCTCTCCGACCGGAAGGCCTGGCCGAGGAGGAACAACGCTCGCTTCCGACTCCGACCTGCGTCTCCGACCAGGGATGCACCGAACCTCTGCTTACAGCTCTTCTCCGACTGGCACAGTCGGAGCCAACTGGGACCAACCGACCGAGGACGCCGGCTCGGTGAGGACCCAGGAAACGGGCAGAGCAAGTAAGGCAGGGCGCTTAAGTCAAACCGCAAAACCAAGGACCATACCCTGAACACCTACAGCCGTGTTATCCTAAACGCTAAACGGTAAACAGTCGGTCACCTACCATTTAGCCCATTATTCGGGCAAAACGGGTGTTTAAACGGGAAAAACGGCCGTTTAAATGGTTAAAACAACCGATTAAACGGAAACAATGTACCACCATGTAGCGTTAAACAGTGTGTAAACGGGCTAAATGACCATTTAGGCGAATAGTGCCTACAGGACAGTACCGACAGGACATGTCAGAAGGGTGCCCTGAAACCTTCCAGGCATGTCAGAACCCAAGCAGTGTTATGGGCGCCGACATTTGCCCTACAGTGTTGTGGGCGCCCTCAACTCCCATACCAAGCGAACAAGGTAAAATCTCCCACATGCCTTTGGGCACCAATAGTATGGTAGGCACCGACATCTGTCATACCAGAAGAAGACGACGGAACCTCCCCTATGCATCTAACATTAACAGTGTTGTGGGTGCCTACAATCATCTTGTACCCGACGGCGTGGGCTACAAGACATAGTAGACGTACTCTTTCTCTCTCGCTCGCTTATAAGGTCGTCCCCTTCATCTATAAAAGGGGATGCGCTCTCTCCCAATAAGGAGGATCCATTCACGATCAATCTCACAAACACAGAGCACTCGCTCGAATACTTAGCGCACGTAGGAGCTCCCGTCGCTCTCGGCCCTTCAGTCCGGAGTCCGACTAGACCTCTTGCACCCCTTATCTTACTCCCTTCCGTTTGTAACCCCATAACAAACTTCGAGCACCTGGACTCAGGAATAAAGTTACCGATCGACTCAAACTGGACGTAGGGCACGTTGACTGAACCAGTATAAACCCTGTGTCATTGAGTGCTAGGCCATATCCGATCATAACGTATGGCAAAACTATAAATATTTATATGTTGGTCACTTTCTGCACCGACACTTGGTTACTTGTATCAGCGGATACAAACTCTTTATCCGAGGATGATGCGTGTACCAACACCACATGGATTGAATCTACTCAATAAGAATGGCTAGTGAAATTTATTTTGAGCGTAACGTTAGGCTAGGCAAAGGGTGTTTTGTCTTTTTTTTCAAATACACCCCCATACATGTTGCATCCGCTAAATAGACAAATATACAGACTTGTTTGTCAAATTACACGAATCCACTCTGCCAGAACAAAGATGTGGCCAACGAAACACACTCGATCTAAGCTTCTACACTAATAGAGGCCTAGACGTCCAGTGGATACATTACATCTTTTATATGGCCCGGTCACTAGTATTTGCTGGCTCTGAAACTTGACTGAAACTGGCTGAAAAATACTGTTTTAGCTAAATTGTTGTAAGAGAAAAATACTGTTCCGGCTGAAAAAATAAGTCGAACAAGTCAAATATGGGGTAAGCCAAACAGGGCCATTGTTGTGTCCATCCATCCATACAACCAAACAAACAACTTTACAGAAATATTACCATATTTATTTTAAATTATAAGACGTTTTGAGTTTTTTTAGTAGATACGTAGTAAAAATAATGTACTCCTTTTGTTCTAAATTATAAAACATTTTGTATTTTCTACGTACATAGTTTTTATTATGCACTTAGATATATACTGTATCTAGATACGTAATAAAAGCTATATATCTAGAAAAACAAAAACGTTTTATAATTTGGAGCGGAGGGAGTATCTAGATAGGCAAAAATGTCTTAATTTATTTCGATTTTTTTTAGAGAAGTCTGCTAAAATCTACCAGAACCGGCTCAGGCCGGTTTTTCATCTGTGGGCCACTCCTCTTGGTTAACCGCCCTAGTGGATGCATTGCATCTCTATGGGCCCACTCACTAGCATTCGGTGCTGTGTAGTTCGTCCATCCTGGCATCCAAACAGCTTTATACGTCCTACTAGTACATCCACTCAGCATAGTATAACTTATACGGGATTTACAACACAGACGTGAGAAAAGAACTAAACATACCCGTAGACATCACATGATGCATGTTCTTCTCGTATAGCCACACAACGAATAGCATCCCCATATGTTCTACTGATATTAAGGGCTTCTTTGGTATGGTTTATGCCGGCTTCGGCTTTATCTATTTTGCGCAAATCGAGGCATTGTAGCGTGAAGTCGTTTTATAAGCCGAGATTAAAATGAACTAGAAGCCGGGAAAAGCTAGTTTTTCTGGCTTCACCGACTTTGGCTTCACCGTTGAAGCCATTTTGAATGAACCGTACCAAAGAGGACTTAAAATCAGATGATAAACCGGTCCAAGCTATTTTATTTTAAAAAAAATATATAGTAAATTCTAACCGATAATTTGACCGATAAGTTTCAGCGAACAGCTAAATTCGTTCTCGAGCTGTCATTTCAAAGTTACTGAAGGGCTACCTCCTCCTCTTGGTCAAGACGGGCGGCCGGGCCACACGGGCGGGCAGAGGCAGGCAGGCTGGCAGGTTGGCAGGTACCCAATACAATCACAAGTCACGTGCGGCTAGCTAATACATTGCCTGAATGCCTGCCTGTTCGGTTCTGTTCCTCTCAACAGCCACTGTCACCACCACCGGCCCTCGCTAGCTCTCACAGCCGTGCCCCTCTCTCTGCCCTCTTCCTTTCTTCTTCCCGGTCACATCTCTCTCTCTCTCTCTCTCTCTCAAAAGCGTGTGTGCCAGGCCGGCCAGTGAGGCCTGTGAGTCTGCGACCGGCCGGCTGACTCGCTCTGCCAGGCAACTGGCGCGCAAGCACGCACACCCTCGCGCTTGGAGCGTTGCGAGGATCGGGTCACAGTTCACTTTGAGATCGGCCACCGGCTGCTTGCTGCCTGCTCCGCCTGTCGCCATTGCTGGCGAGCGCGAGCTAGCCAGCTCCAGGCCTCCGGTCGAGCGAGCTGCCGGGATCCGACGGAGATAGCCTCTGCGGCGGCGCCGCGTCGTGCGCGTGGTTAGCGTTCTTGTGGGTTGTGGCTCGGCAGCTGGATCCAGCGGCGTGACGACCGAGCGAGAACGTGCGTGCGAGCTCTTCTTCCGATCCGCCGCGATATGGGCGCCGTGAGCTGCCGGAGGCGGGCGAGCCGGCGCCGCTGCCACGCCGCCGCCCTCCTCGCCGCCGTCCTCTTCGCCGCGGCCATGGGTAAGTGCGAAAGGCTATAGCTTTTTGCTGGGCTGGCCGTGCTTGTTCTTCTTTTCTCGCTTTTTGTTTTTGTTTGAGGCAAAGCAAAGCTCGTCAAGATCTTATTTTGATGCGGGAAGAGTGCGTGCATGTGTGGCCTTTTGAGCACGTACGCTGTGTCTTTGATTCCCTCTTTTTTAATTTCTGGTCTTTTATGTGTTCCTATCCTACTTTCAACTCCATTTCGATGCCTGCCCTCTCTTAGAGTCTTGATTAGTTAATTAATTAGTTAATCCGAGGGGGTATTTTAATTAGGTTCCTCGAGGAGCTACCTAGGCCTTGACATGTTTACTTTAATATCTTTCTACTAGGATTAGCAGCTAGCTAGATACTCATCTTTCTCCAGCATTAGTCTCTGTCTTCCCCTCAAGGAACCCAATAAAATATGCTAGTATGTGTTGTTCTTTCTTATCATCATGCATGCACTCTTTTGCTAGATACTCCTATAGATATAGGAAAGGTCTCCCTCCCTTAAAAAGTTAAAAAAAATGTCCCCCTCCTTCCCTCTATCTTCTTGGTGACACCTTGCTGTAAAGCAATTAACAACAAGAAGGCACAAATTTTAACTAGCTAGCTAGGCATCATCGATCTAAACAACTAATCTTAGGCCCTGTCTGGTTTCTACATGACCTCCTAAATTCCTGTTACATCAAATATTTAAACATATGCATAGAATATTTGGACACATGCTTAGTATTAAATATAGACTAATTACAAAACAAATTACACAACTTGCGACTAATTTATGAGACGAATCTTTTAAGCCTAATTAGTTCATGATTTGACAACGTTTTGGTACAGTAAACATGTGCTAATGACATACTAATTCGGCTTAAAAATTTGTCAGGCAAGTTAGTCTCGATGTAATTGGTTTTGTAATTAATCTATATTTAATGCTGTTTATTAATATCTAAACATTCGATAGTAACGTGAATTTTAGAAGTGACTAAAGAAACAAACACACCCATTTAACTTACTAGTAGACCTAATGTTGCCGTCCTAGGCTTGGAGAACTGGAACTACAGCCATGTATGCATGCATGTTGCTTTGGTTGGTGAGATTTCTGAAGTTACATTCAAATTTCGGTGAAGCATTAGTTTTCTTCTCTCTTGATGCATGCAAAACCAGTGTACTAGTAGCAGTTTGCTCGCGCAAATCCATTCTCTTGTGTCTACTCCATCCCCGATCACATCAAGAACTTGCTCACATCCAGAACAAATAACAACAGTCAACAAATAGTTTTTTTTCATCACTCTCTGCTGCGGCTACTAATTAAATATTCAAAGTTGTTTTCTCCAAAAAGATATTGCAAGGGTAGCCTACGTAGTAGATCAGTACTACCTAGATTAAATGAAACCCTCTCTCTCTTGAGTCTCTTCACCAACCAAACAGCGACGCTTTCCTCCCGCTCCCAGCACAGCTGCACTGCAGCCAGCCAGGCGTCCTGGCCTGCTGGGCGACCCCACCATGGCAGTGGCAGTCTGACGAGGCTGGTCCAGAAAAGCACACACGATCGAGCTCTCACTCACTCGTACACAGACACACACGTTCATACGTAGACAGAGAGAGAGGGAGAGAGACGCATGCTGCTGCTTGCATAGGGATAGGAGGGGACACGCTTCAGTGCAGGCAGGGAGACCAGCCAGAGAGAATCTGCCCGTAGTAGCTTGCATTGCTAGGCGGATGGATGGCTACGTGGGCGTGGGCGTACGTGCCAGTCGTGCTGCACAGATAATACGATTTGGTCTCACTCGCTTAACGTTTAGAACACCAACTATATGCTCCCTACTAGCTAGCTAGCCTATTATTTAGTGTAGATCCTAACCACAAAAAACTCATCAAGGCCTTGTTTAGATGCCATCCAAATTCTAAGTTTTTTCACTCTCTCTTCATCACATCAATTTTTAGCCGCTTGCATGGAGTATTAAATGTAGGTAAAAAAATAACTAATTACACAGTTTAGTTGGAAATCACGAGATAATCTTTTGAGCCTAGTTGGTCCACGATTGGACAATATTTATCAAATAAGACGAAAGTGCTACTATTCATCGGTTTGAAATTTTTTGCAATCTAAACGTGGCCCAACTCATCTGCATGCACGTGGCACGTCTAACAATCTCTCACCACAAGATGTATCAACTCATATCATGTGAATGTACTGCATGCAGGTATCTCTGTTTGGAGCACATGAATAATTCACTAATATATATATAGATATATAGTGTATATATATGTCTTGTCTAGCTCTAGACGTACATTGAAGTGCTTTATTTATTTGGTCTCTGTGCATGTCTCCGATCTATTTTGCATTTGCATTATTACTTTCTAAATCGGCAGAATGGTATTGTATTAGCCAGTAACAAATTAATTCTGCATATATATGCAAGTTCTAAGGCCTTGTTCGCTTCTCTGAAATTTGTCTTACTGTTATCTAAGTACTGTACGCATTATATATATCATATTAGTTCTGACGGTGTACGACTACGTACTGCAGTTGTGGTTGCCGGGCGGCCGGTCCGTTTGCCAGCGGCGGCGCTGGCAAGGAGGCGAATAGACTCGTCGACGGCGATGGCCAACGGCGCCACCAGGAGGGCAGCGACCACCACGTGGACGAGGGACGCCATGGACGTGCTCCCAGCCCGGAGGCGGTGGCTCGTGGGGCCGGGGTCGTCGCCGCCGACGTGCCGCGCGCGGTGCGGGCGGTGCACGCCGTGCCGGGCCACCCGCGTGGCCATCCAGCCCGGGGTGGGACCCCAGTGGGAGTACTACCCGGAGGTGTGGCGCTGCAAGTGCGGCAACAAGCTCTTCATGCCATGATCCCCATGCGTGAACGGACGGCCGGCCGGCAGGCGCCCGTGTTTGTTATTGAACAAGACGGTCGAGACGACGACGACTGGAAAAAGTGCCGGAGTGCCGTACGTTGATTAATTTTTGCCAAAATTAAGGGTGCGTTCGTACAAAACGTACAAAAGGGGAGGACGAATGATGGATTTGGATGGTCAGAGGGCGATTGGTTAGGTAATTAGGCGTGCGTAAGTGATGCTGTCTGTCTGTGTATATGCAAATCAGGATCTTATATTAACTAGTACGTCTACATGTTCTTCTTTCTTTTGTTTCTTGGTGAAACTGTTTTGCATTTCTTTTCTTCAACAGAATCAATGAAGGTCCTTGTAATTAAATATATACTTTCCACATGGGCTTTTATTTAATTTGCATATGTTGAGATACAGTACTATGTAGCTAGGGTGCCTGCCCTGCAAAGTAGTACTGGCAAAGTGGCAACATCCTCCCAACCTAATTATGTTCCTTTAATTAATATGCATGCATGGGACCGAATTAATATATGCGCGAATGCTGCATTGACGATTTTTGGGGATTTACTTACATATATCCAGCCACAAATTTGGATAGATCTGGATCATCGTTCGATCATGAATGGTACATGTTCTTCGCTACCTGTGGTCGTAGTTGTCATCTTTATTTATCACAAAAGTCTTTTCAGTGGACACACCCGTACCCGAAGCCGCGAGATCGGCCATCACATGGATGTTGCATGCAATTATTGCAACACACTCTTGTTCGTAGAATATTGCTCCGATCCCAATTCAAAATATAGCACATTTATTTATTTTATTTCTTCTTCTAAGTTAAATTTGTTGAACAATTTTGATCGAATTTATAGAAAAATGTATCAACATATACAATATTCAAAATCAGTTGCATTAAACTCTCCATGAACATATCTTGATGGCATATTTGTAATATATTTGAACTTGTATACGCTAATCTATTTTCTAAAATTTAGGTTAAAAATAACAAAGTTTGTCTTAGATCAAGCTAAAATTAAATGTAATTTATTTATAACACGTACAGGTTACTTGCAAATGGAAAAAAGATATATCAGAGGGGATCTATTTTGGAGTACAAATGATATATGTTAGATTACCTTAATTTTGCCCATGGGTAACTAAAATTCCTTTGCCTCGCTGCATGGCCAACTATAACTTTGTTTTGGAAGTCGTCGGTGTTATTAGAGCATCTATAATCGTTTCTAAAAAAACATTTGGTAAATCATTGAGTTTTCAAATCGCTAAAAAAAATTGGCTTTCTCAAACTATTTTCTACTTACTCCCAAAAGCTAGTATAGAAGACAATATTTTACATAGGAATCTTGAACAATTTGCAAATTACCCTAGCAATTTTTATATACTTTCTTTATCTCTCTTGTACATTTGCTTTAGAAACCCTTTTTTCTTCTTGTTCTTTTCCGCGTCCTTCCACCTCAATATCAGCCGATTCTGTATATTCCATCGATTTTGCAAGTGCGAAAAGATTGAGTGTGGAGACAAGGGGTTGTTGAAGATAGTTTTTTTTCATTCTCGTTTGTAAAATCAAGATCGGGAGTAGACTTTGGAAACACTTAGAGATACTTTTAGAGCGAGCTTACATGCATGTCTTGCACCAGATATTGCCTTTTGATCTATTTTTGTATTTCTCGGTTTGTCGACGAATCAATCAATATAATAATGTGGAAATGCAAGAGATAAAGCTAGACACCATATTACGTTGTGTCGCAAAGCCGAGACACAGCGATAGTGCCTTGAAAGAACTTGGAGACCTTTTGTGCCGGTAATGCATGATTGTACCGTGCAATTAACCCTTACTCATCACATGCGGCACACTCATGTCAGCTCGAGATCGTCGACCATCACATTGCGAGGATACTATAGACCCACGGCCACAATGCCACGCGACTCCTCTACTTTCACTATAGCCTTCCCTCTCTCCTACTCCTTGTTTAGTTCCACCCCATAAAGTTTATTCCATATCCCATCTGATGTTTAGATACATGCATGAAGTATTAAATATAGAATAAAAAATAACTAATTGCACAGATTATGACTAATTTGCGAGACGAATTTTTAAGCCTAATTAGTCCATGATTTGACAATATGGTGCTACAGTAAACATATGCTAATGACGGATTAATTAGACTTAATAAATTCGTCCCGCGGAGTACTGAGGACTTCTATAATTTTTTTTTAATATTACTATCCGAACACTCCCATGTGACACCCCTAAACTTTAGCCCCTGGATTTAAACAAGGCAGCTCCTACGTAGTGTGAGTGTCTTTCTTCGTTCTATGGCTGCGTTTGATAGAGATCCTGCTCTAGTTTTTCCATACACTGAGTAATAATTTTTATCTCTCTTTTTGGAAAAAAAAATAAACTAGAAGGCAGTAAAACTTACTTTTTTTAGTTTCATCTACGTAGTGTAGAACTAGAAAGGGGACATAACCAGGCAAAACAGTACCAAAACAGGCTCTTACTGTGTTTCCGTAAAGCCATATTGCTGTTCTACTTGCTCTTGCATTGCTTTAGGTACTTAGGCATCATGCATGTAACTACCTTTTAATTTTACCCCTAATATATAGTGTCATGTGCATGCATGTGACATTTTCATTGGATCATTCTCAAATTCCTCCGCACACATACAGTTAAAATTGTAATGACTCACATAGCTAAGGGCCTAATAATAAGGCATTCATGATACATGGTGTTGCATCACCTGGAGCCGATAATGTTGCAGGCCTCTGAGAGCCCATATCGAATGGTAAACACTCTTCGAAGGAATCTATGACTAGTCAAAGTAGAGGGGAAATAAAACGAGAGAAAGATGACGCGTTGTAATAATTAACAAAATCGCTAAAATGTACAAGGCCCTGTTTAGTTCCACCAAATTCCCAAATTTGACACTATGCAAAAAGAAGATTCCCCGTCACATCAAACTTGCGGTACATGCATGGAGTACTAAATGTTGACGAAATCAAAAACTAATTGCACAGTTTGGTTGTACTTTGCGAGACGAACGTTTTGAACCTAATTAGTCAACGATCGGACAATTATTACCAAATAAAAACAAAACGACACTGTAGCTACAGTGCGTTTGGCGGCGCCAAATCGGCGGAACTAAACGTGGCCCAAGAGGAACTCTCACATACTACTCGGAACCTCTATTTCTGAGTTGTGATAAACTGATAATAGGGGTTCCAAGAGGTGGTGGTCTTTCAAAAAGACCCCTTGCGCTCTGTCTTTTGCTTCTCTGATTGCACTGTAAACACAGACACGATAGGCAACACAAACAAATACTTTTAGCGACACGCAGACAAATATAGCAGGCAACGCTAGCTGCGCACCGTACTATACAACATGCATGCATGAACAGGTAATTAATGAAGAGCAAACTAGTCGATCATTTATATATAGTTTTTTTTGGTGCCTCATTTATATATAGTTGCTCGCCCTAGCCTAATGTGCCTGAAAAACAAAATCTAATAAGGTGTAGTATATATATGCAAGTCGTCTGCTACTAGTTGTGCTCTCAACTTTCCATTTGTCATTTGACCATTGCAATAGGTACCATATACGTACGTACTCTATCTACATATATACGGAGTACAACGTATGGTTTGTCGTCCCTTGTACTGTGATAAATAGTGTGTGTGTGAGAGAGAGAGGGGGGGGGAAGGTCCGCACTGGGCAGTACCCCGTCCATGACTGAAGGAAAAGCCCGCTGTAGCGATCCTGTAGAGTCATGAACTCATGATGGAAAATTTTGGCTCCGAGCGCGCCATCTTCTCCGGCACTCGACGTGTGCGGCGCCCAGGCCGCGAGAGCTGAGGTCCAAACCACACCAGCTGCCTGCATACCTTTTCCAATTTCCATCCTCGCTCTCCTCCGACGACACCGGCAGGCTCCCGCTGCGATCAATGGAGTATTCGAGTGAGTCCACGCCGTGCTTTATTCCTTGTCCCCCCGGCCCTCCCTCCCTAGCTCGCCGTCCCTTTCTCCCTTGCAACAGTGCCCGGTCAAGCAAGCAAGCTAGCATCGTCGTCGACAAAGGATCGTTGGACACAAAGCGTAGGGTCCGCTCGATACATCATCACCCTTATTAGCTTTCTCTTCGTTCTCTGCTTTTATTTTCCGCAGATGGAATTGCTTGTTGCTTTCTTTCCACACAAGCATTGCATTGTGGTCCATCACATGAACTCTCCTTGAATAGTATAAGTCGTTTTAATTTTTCTAAATGCATATTTTTTAACTATGTATCTAAACATATATATATATCTAAGTACGTGTATTCCCTGAATAAACCAATTCCTAAAGTTGTTCTAAGTCAAACTTTTATATTTTTGACTGGATTTATAGGAAAAAAATGCACATATTTGTGATACCAAATAAGCATATTATGATAATATAGTTTATGATATACCAAATGACACCAATTTGGTCTCACAAATCTTGGCGCTCTTTTCTATATAAATTCGGCTAAATTTTTAAAAAAAGTTTGACTTTGCACAACTATTTAGGGATGGAGGGAGTAGCAAAATCAATGTACCTAAAAAGACAAAACCCTAAGTTGATTTTTGTTTCATTAGAGACAAACCTTTGACCAACAACTACTCTTTATTAGCATAGAATTTTTATCCTAAATTCATGATGTTACATTCCTGATATTTTCACAAAAAAGAGATGACAAGAAATTTCAAATTGGACCAAATACATACAAATATGATACTAACTAAATGTCATTAGACTAGTACGTGGTGCAATATATTTTGCATTAAACCTATCTAGAAATACAAATGTTGACACTACTTTTTATAAAGTTAATTAAACTTATAACTGATGATTGATGAAAATCTTGATGTGCACTCTTTTTAGGATGAAAGGAGATGCTTATTTGTGATTGAAAGTTTGCATTGTAGAAATGAATTGTTAATAGTGTAATTGTTAGTCGCCATCAGGTTGCAAACAATATGAATGTCTTACATTCTCAGAAAGAGAGAGTACTTATTAGGGTCTGTGTGCTTCAGCTAATAGCTATGAAAAACTGTTGTGAGCTGTAGAAACGTTGCTATGAGTTATGTGCTGTGAAAAATTGGAAATTATTTTGTTGAAATAATTATAAAAACCTACTCTTGAAATGGCTATGGAATGTCTCTTTATTTTTACCCATTATTTGGAAAAAGTAGAAACCCAAAAGCCAAAAGCAGGTTTCACCTATTTGGTCGGCGTTTTGCTTGTTGACACCATAAGCACTTTCACACTTGTCAGTGCTAGGGTTCCAAAAAGAATAATGACATTGGCAGCACCGGACTAAAACAACACTCAAGAAAATGCCGCTTGTGTTGGAAATGCAAGTATATATATATATGGTATCGTATCCCAAACTGTTTTAGATCTCCTTTTTTTTTAATTAATCTCTCCTAATAAGTTAAACATTTGTAGCTATGGTCATCGATACTTTAACAAACCACGTAGACTGCACGCGTGATGAAGAATACTTCCATATAACATACAAAATAATCTATGATAGTATAATTGAAGTAGTCATATATATACTCCGTATATACTAGACTGTTTTAGATCAACGTATTAATTGTACCGAGTTTGAGGTAGGAGAGCATAAACACATGACAGCGATGGATATAAATAAGGGCGTGTTTGGTTCACAACTCCTAAAGTTTAGTTAGCTAAACTAGCTCCGAAAGTTTAGTCACCTCTGTTTGATTTGGTGGACTAAAAGTGACTAAAAGAGGCCTTTTAGTCCCTTTTAGTCAGGGTGTTTGGATCTAAAGCGACTAAAAGGTGAGACAGCCTGACTAAAAGGTGGGCTTTAGTCCATTTTAGCATCTCTTGGTTAACTAATGGGACAAATCCATTTTAGTCCCTTTTTAGTCAGCTTATTTGATAGTTTAGTCACTAGAATGACTAAAATTTAGGAGGGAAAAAAACAGGGTCTAAAACACAAGCATGCGACTCCACGAAGGAGGAGAACTAGTCGTAGAGTCGTAGTACTAGTACAAAATTCAAGTTTGTCTCATCCACATTGCACATATTAATTCCCAGGCGAAGAACATGCATGATGAAAGCAGCAAGGCCCAAGTCAGGCGCCCTGAGTCGCGGCTCCCATAATGGCTTTGACTATTTTGTCGATGGATGGATCCATACATCCATCAATCCACCGCGCGCCTACTTATCTCTGTAGTACGTACATGCAAGCACAATTTTGATTTGTAGTGCATGCATGGTACGATATATACGACGACGACATACTCCTACTCCTACAGTCCTACACTCCTACTGCGGCAGAGGGTAGGCGGCATCACAAAGTCCTGTAGAATGGTAAACGGCCGTATCGGCAACAATATATTTATGTACCTAATATTGACGACATTACATGCATAGAGAAAATCTTCTTCCTGTAGATATTATTATTAGCCCGTCACACCCTCACGAGTGATCGGTCCCTCTGATCCATGCATTTTCTCCAACATATAAGAGTTTTAAGTTGGTTTTACCAAGAGTAGTACTTTTGTGATGAATTAGGGACAATAGTTCTTAATGCTTTATTGTCCTATGTAAAAATCCATACTTTTCAGTGTGCCTGTGCCATGCCATTGCCCCGTATCCCATTCCCACAAGCAGACAATGCAAGCTTGCTACTCCCTCCGTCTCAAAAAAAAAAAACATATAATTCTAGCGTTCAAATCTTTCACAAAACATATAACTCTAAGTTGTGGTCACCTTTTTTTAAGTGGGCCCCACCGAATAATAAAAACAACGTCAGAATACTCTAGATATTTTAATGTTGTTGCGTGGTTGGTATTGTTCCACCGTTGTCCTAAACTTCTAAAGAATACTCAGGCAAAAGCGTAATTTCACACTTATGCTAAACTAGCCTCGGAAACTGAGATTCCCGTGTTTTGTAGGACCAAACGAGTAGTCAGCAGGGGTGAAGAGAAGAAGCAGGCGAGGCGATGCATGCCGCAGTTGATGTCTGTCCGAGGAATGCATCGATCTCTCTCTCAAGTCTCATGTCCCCAAAGGTACAAGTACTAATAGTATCTACGTGTAGTACTCCTTTTCCTTGGGAGCGCCAAGGTTGAGTCAGACATGTACTCCTAGGTAGGAGTAGAAAACAGCATGGACATTATTGAGCAGAGAGCAAACTCGCGCTGCAGGCTGCATTCGTGCGCTGCAGCCTTTGCGTCGTCGGCAGCGCGCCCGTGCGTGCGTGTCTGGTGTCTCAACTCTGAAACTCGCTGCTGCAGTGTCTGCCCAGTG
This sequence comes from Miscanthus floridulus, assembly GCF_019320115.1. Lineage (NCBI taxonomy): Eukaryota > Viridiplantae > Streptophyta > Magnoliopsida > Poales > Poaceae > Miscanthus > Miscanthus floridulus. The sequence goes on along the minus strand of NC_089588.1, from coordinate 103,016,639 downwards.
TCCCCACTGTCCAGTCCACCCGCACGTGGGTGGTTGGCCTGTAGCCATGGCCGGGACCCGTGCCGTGGGACACCGGAGCAGGCGTTGGGTCCGAATCCGATGGGCTCGATCGGCTCGGCGCACTGTTTGTCACTGTTGCGTGAACAGCAGCTGAACAGCGTAAGTGCCGGAGTGGGAGGCAGATGGTGGTTGGGCCAATGCAATTCAGATCGTGCTGCTGGGCTGAGCTCGTGTTCCCGGAGATGTGCACATCCGATCCATTTGCCAAGTTGAAACCGAATGGATCTCCCAACCAACACGAGGAAGAAACGGTGTCATTGTTCGTTGTGTGTGTGTGTGTGTGTGTGTGTGTGTGTGTGTATATATATATATATATATATATATATATATATATATATATATATATAACTACTACCGGTAGCTGGCTACAAAATAATTTATTCTGTAGTCACTTTGAGTTACGATAATTACTATGTTAATTTACGAGATTATAGTAACTCCTTACTAAGTGGTTTACTATAACGTTACGGTAAATATCTCCATGTGTTATAGTAACCCAACTATCGTAAATATGTATTGACATTATCGTAAGTTAGTATATAAAATTATCGTAAATGGAGGTGGCTACAAAATAACTTATTTTGTAGCTGGCTACTGAATATACTCTCCCCCCTCTCTCTCTCTCTCTCTCTCTATATATATATATATATATATATATATATATATATATATATATATATATATATATATATATATATATATATATATATATATATATATATATATATATCTTCGGACATAAGAAGATAAAATATATAATTAGGACTTTAAGACCATACTTACACAAAATAAAAATAATATTCATAACCTTGTATTACTTTTTACAGACAACTAGGAGTAAATAGCATACCTTCTAAATCGGTAATGCTCTGTTTAGGGCGTTCGAACGCCCCGTTTTCATCGGACGCATAGAACCATTCACACACACAAAAGCTCCACGCACCTCGCTCCGCACGTGTCGTTCGCTCCCGCCCTCACCCGCACAAATTCGCCCCACGCTGTTGTAGTGGATCGACGGCGCCGAGGCGCATGGCCATACCACCGTCTTCGTCGCCAATCTCTTTGATCGCGTCGGCCTTGTCCTTCCTCACCACCGTCCCCAAGTCGCAGCACCCAGGTAGGGCCGCCACGGTGTGGCACCTCCATTCGACTACTGCGGCCGCCTCCACCTCGTCAGGTGCCGCCATCTGCTGTTGCGGCCACCTCCACCACGTCGGGTGCCGCCATCTGCTGTCGCGGCCGCCTCCACCGTGTCAGTTCGGCGCGCGCACCCGTGCCATGTTGCGTTTAAAAACGTGTATTGCAAATGTATGTTCCAGATGTTTCAGAGATACGTTGCAAGTGTTTCATATGGATATTGCAGAAGTAGATCGGGATGTTGCATATGTTGCAAGCGTCTGTTCCCAATGTTTCACCTGTTTTTTTATACGTATGTTGCGAGTTTGTTTATCTGGACGTTGCATATGTTTCAGACACATGTGTTCAAGTGTTTTGTCTGTCTTTTTTTTTTGTATGTTGCAAGTATTGTATTGGGATGTTTTAAAAGTAGATCGGATATTGCACATGGGATGCGCTTGGGGAGCGGGAGGGGGCACGAGCGGTCCCCCACACGGGCGCGCGGTGCTAGCGACGTCCGGGTGGCACGGGCCCCACATGGGCGCACGAAACACAAGCGCAGACCGGCGACATCCAAGCGGCATAGGCCCTCGAGTGGACGCGTGAAACGAGGCGTGGAAACGGACTGTAGCCGCGGGCGTCCATCTAGACGTTCGGGCGCTAGCAGTGCCGCTTCTAAATCAGACTAATGAAATACATGTAACCAAACAGTGGAGCCTGACTAAGCACTGCGAGGCGGTGATCGAGGACATGCAAATAACCAATCAGCCCAGCGCCATGTTACCGTCGGATGCTGGTACATCCGAATTGACACACAAAGGATCAAATTGGTTTTCTAGAACATGCTAGAAGGTTCTGGATACAAGGATGAGGGTAGGAGGAAGGGAAAGGGGATAGAAAATCTAGCCGGACCTAGCCTTGAGCCGCAGCTCGCCGTCTAGTAGTTCTCGGTCATGGTGGTAATCCTTTTATGTTGACTTGCATCTTTTTATGTTTTTTTTGTTGAGGAAATGCATCTTTTTATGTTGACTTGCTTTCCTCCTTGACCTACTGAGGAGCCCGGTTCTTACCTGCTCTTGGCCTAGGTCCAGTCCATGTCCCTTGATCGGCCAACGTGTAATATCTCCAGTTGGTTGTTGACACGTCACAGGCGTGGACTACTGCATTTGCGCTAGGAGTTGGACTACTTCATGTCTACGGAGTAGCTAGTGCCAGACGATGCGTACGCTCATCCATGTCTGGCCATTGAACCAATGTGCATAGAATCCACTCGATCGTCACCCTTTTTGTTCTCTGCTTTCCTCAGCTAAATTGGTTGATTGACGAGACTCTCGCTCACTTCCTGCAGTTCCACACCTGTCAGCAGGTTCAGTCTTGTCTTGGAAAAAATGTGTTGAATTACATTTGATAGGAAATTGCTTCATTCGGTGCATATATTTATGTACCTAATTATTGACAGTAAATAGAGAAAATTTCTTCCTCCAGATATTAGCCCGTCACACTCTCTCATGATTAATCGGTCCTCTGATCCATTTTCTCGAGCATAAGAGTTTTAGTTGGTTTTACCAAGAGTAGTACTTTGTGATGAATTAGGGACAACGGTTCTTAATGGTTTATTGTCCTGTATGACAACTGTACATAGTTTTGTTGCAAGACGTATGGAGTAGATGATACAAACCGTACGTTCTATTGCGATGTACAGATATAATTTACTATATATATAGTAGAGAAAAATGAAATTGTATTTTGAGTCTTTGAAACTAGTCCTTGTCGCTTGGATTAGAGGACCACATAAAAGTGTTAGGTCTTCAACATGGCTGCACCAAATACAATTGAATTTGGCAAGGCTCGCTCGGGCCTGTCGTGCCTCCTAGGTTGAAGCAATTTTTCGTTTCTCTTGGTCGTCCTCTCGTCCCGTCAGACAGAGTTTGAGCTATTTCTGCTGCACGCGCAAGCATGCATGAAAAAGGCAGTTACGAGTACACATATAAAAATCCTTACTACTTTTCAGTGTGCCATATCCCATTCCCACGAGCAGACAATGGAATGCAAGCTTGTTAGTCAGCAGGGGTGAAGAGAAGAAGCAGGCGAGGCGATGCATGCAGCAGCTGATGTCTGTCTGAGAATGTATCGATCGTCATTCGTCTCTCAAGTCTCATGTCCCAAATGTAGAAGTATACCAGTATATACGTGTAGGAGTACTCCTTTCCTTGGGAGCGCCAAGGTTGAGTCAAACATGTAGGCAGGAGTAGAAAACAGCATGGACATGGACATGGACATGGACCAGAGAGCAAACTCCAAGAAAAACTTGAGTGTTTTGTACTACTCGTACAAAAGGGAATGAACAGCAGTAGTAGCACACCTGCACGGCTGCACCTTGTACTACATTCGTCATGTCAGGTGTGTAACCGAGGGACGACCAACACAACACTGATGCATGCAGTGCAAATGCAGGCCTTGCTATGCCCCCCCCCTGTCCTTGCGCGCTGCAGGCTGCATGCACCCACCCCACAGCATGCGTGCGTGTCTGGTGTCTCAACTCTGAACTCGCCGCTGCTGCAGTGCAGTGTGTGCCCAGTGTCCACTGTCCAGTCCACCTGCACGTGGGCTGTTGGCGTGGCCTGAGGCCATGCATGGGCCATGGCTGGGACACCGGAGCAGGCACCGGGGCCGAATCCGACGGGCGTGATTGGCTCGGGCACTGTTCACTGATGCGTGAACAGCAGCTGCGGAACAGAGAAAACTTCTGGATTTTGGGAGATGAGGGAGAGACGGGAGGTCAGATGGTGCTTGGCCCAACAATGCAATTCAGGTCGCGCTGCTGGGCTGGGCTCGTGTCGCCGTTGCGGGCGATGTGATCCGATCGATCCGTCTCCCGGGTACAAACTGAACGAATCTCTCAACCAATCAGGCACTGTAAGTCTCAAAAAAAAAAAAAAAAACCAATCAGGCACTGCGCCATCGTCAGATCAGGAGTTGGTCATGTCTAACGCCAGCAGACGCCCAGACGATGCGAGCGCTCGTCCGTAGCCTGGCAGCTGAATCCATGTGTGTGTCCTAGGATCCGCTCGGTCCCTTCTTCTCTTCTCCGCCTTCCTCAGCTGAATTGCTTGCTTGTGTTGTGTGTCTGCTTTCTTAATGTCTTTGTACATAATAAAGCATGCATTGTCGAAGTGTCATGCGTCCAACACCGTCCAACCACATGCTGGACATTGTCGCGTCAACGTAAAAAGGTATATTGTCGATCGACCCACATTATACCTAGTACTAAATCGATGTCACAACACAAGCATTTCATCATGACGTGCATGTTACTCGTGTCGTTATTATAGTCCTTATATCTATAGTTAGAGAGAGGGCCCAAACTAACGTTGATTTCCTTGCTACATTGCACGCCATTATGGAAACGGTAATGAGCCTGTTCGCTGGTTGGTTTTTGGACTGATGAGCTCGGCTGGTGCTGGCTTGTTGTGAGAGGAAAACATTGTTGGCTGGCTGATAAGCCCTGGCTGAAACCAACAAGCGAACATGCTGAATGCTCGGTTAAGGGCGTCTATCCATCCGGACGGACCAACCCCAGCGCGCGTGTGACGACCACAGTCACAAAAGTTCCTGGTACGTAGGTACGGGGAACGTGATACGTGGGACATGGATCAATAATTTTAAGTTCTCGGTTCGTAGGGGGTATACCTCTTCGGTACGTCTGGTTCGAGGATTGGATCGAGATCCTTGGATTATTAGAACCTACCCGGAACATATATATATATATATATATATACACACACACAATTATATAATGTATAATTGAATTATTCTCTGTTTTTGTCACTGGAAATCAGCCCACACCGTTAATAGGCCTCCTTTTGCCTAATCCCACGCCAGCAGGCTGGCCCACAAGGCCCAAAACACCCGCACACGAACGCAGCCGCGGGCGAGCGCCGCAACAGGCGAGCTCCGCCGCGCACGAGCTCTGCCACAGGCCTGCTCCTTCATGGCTTGGCCAGCGGGAGGAAGAAGAAGGTGGCTCAGTGAGAGAGGGACAGACTTGAGTGGAGAGGGCTATATATGAATGACATGTAGGGTCTGCTGTACTGTTTTTTAAAATGCCACATCTTCTCAACCAAACGGCTTTCGTCTTTCTCGCTGCCTACATCTCGCATCAGCTTTTCCATAGCGCCCACAGCCCACAATGCTACTTTTCCAAAAGTCACAACTCAACCAAACACACTCTGACAGCCATATCGAATGGTCAAGGAATCTATGACTAGTCTAAAGTAGGGGGAAATAAACCGAGAGAAAGATGACACGTAGTAATTAACAAAAACTCTAAAATATACCAGAGGAACTCTCATATAGTACTCAGAACCTCTATTTTTGAGTTGTTTCCAAGTGGTGGTGGCCTTTAGAAAAGACCCGTCTTTTATTTCCCTGAATGTACTGTAAAAACGTACAGACACGACAGCCGGCACACAAACAAATAGAGTAGTACTTTTAGCGACACGCAAACAAATATAGCAGGCAACGCTGCCCACCATATACTACATGCATGTAACATGCATGCATGAACAGGTAGTTGCTCTCCGGCGCGAGTCCCGTCCGCAAGCCGCTCCGGCGCTCCCCGCACCCACGCCTGCTCTGTTCCACACGCCTCATCCGCTCAGATTGTGCACCGCTCAAACGACTCGCTCCACCTACGCTGTCAGTCTCAAGCGTCCAAACATCACCGGCATCGAGAAAAGGAGAACACACCGAGACGAAGTAGCAGAAGGCGAAAAGAGAGATGCAACACCCGATCAACTTTTGAAACATCAAATAAAACATTTGCAACATACGTTTGAGAACAGCTAAAACACTTACAACATACGTCTCGAAACACTTGTAAAAACACATGAAAACGGTTGAAACAGCCATTGCAAAATATATGCAACATCCAGATATAACACATGTAACTTATGCATGAAACACGTGCAACATTCAGATAAACACATTTGCAACGTACGTTTGGAAAAAAACAACTGAAACATTGGGAACAAAAGCTTGCAACATACGTGTACAAGCAATTATAACATATGCAACATCCCGATCTACTTTTACAACATCCACATGAAACACTTGCAACATCCAGATGAAACATTCAGATGAAATGTCTGAAACACTTGAAACATACTTTTACAACATGCATTTTCAACACGCAATGTCACCTTGGTGCTTAGACGAATCACGGAGCTCGGCACCGCCGTGGCGCATGGAGCTCGCCGATGCGCCTCTAGGCGAGGACCTGCTCGGCGGCCTAGGTGAGCACCTGCACGAGGAGTGCGAAAAAACTTTGGGCAAGCACCTGCTCCGCCCGCCCTGGGCCAGCGCACTGTAGGCGCGGCGGGGGATTGGCGGTGGCGCACCGGAGTGGCCTCGTAGGGTCGGCGCCCGAGCGCTGCGCCTCGGAGGCGATCACACGCCGCGCCTAGCTAGGCCAGTGGCCGAGCGCTGAAGGTGGCATATGAGCGGATAGGAGTAAGTGAGTGGATAGGAACAAGTACTTGGACGAGCTGATTTTTTTTTTAGAAACAAAGGTGTGGGGGGTTTGGGCTGGCGTCGTGCGGTCCACCAATGGTGCGTCTGGACACCCGCTTCCTAGCAGTAGCGAAATAACTATCGTCTACCAGCTGTGCTCTCAACTCTCCATGTGTCATTTGACTATTTCAATAGGTACCGTATGAGAGAGAGGGGTCCGTGCTGCGCAGTACCCATCCAAGGAATGGTCGGCTGAACGAGTGGGTCAGTGCAGGTTTAGTACCTTCCTCCTGGGGTGGTCAGAGTTCGAGTCATGGGGGACTCACTCTTGTGACTTCGGCCACAGTGACTAGTCTATCCCACATCCAAAGCATAGGTTTGTGGCCAGCTTATCTCACGAAACTACGATGCTGCTGTGTAAAGATAGGATAGGGGTTGGGGTTTTCTTGATTTGCCTAAAAAAATCTTATTCTTAAGTCAGAATACCGGGGGCTGTCTAGCAACCGTGGATCTGTTTTTTTTTTCAGTACCCCGTCCATGACTGAATGAAAACCCTCTGTAGCGATCCTGTAGAGTGATGATTGAAAAATTTGGCTCCAAGCGCGCCATCTTCTCCGGGTCTCGACGTGTGCGGCGCCCAGGCCGCGAGAGAGCTGAGGTCCAAGTCCATACCAGCTGCCTGCAGCCTGCATACCTTTTCTATTCCATCCATCCTCTCCTCCGATGACACCGGCAGGCTCCGGCTGCGATCAATGGAGTATTCGAGTGAGTCCACGCCGTGCTTTTATTCCGGCCTTGTCCCCCCGGCCCTCTCCCTTGCAACAGTGCCGGGTCCCTAGCTCGCCGTCCCTTTCTCCCTTGCAACAGTGCCCGGTCAAGCAAGCAAGCTAGCGTCGTCGTCGACAAAGGATCGGTGGCCGGTGGGCCGGTGGGGCGGTGGCCGCTCGATACATCATTCGATCACCCTTATTGCTTTCTCTTCGTTCTCTGCTTTTATTTTCCTCAGAGATCAGATATGGAATTGCTTGCTTTCTTTCGACACAAGCATTGCATTGTCGTCCAACACTACACAGTACGTCCACCCACATGCTGGGAATCGGACACCGTCCCGTCACGGCGTCACGTGAAAGGTGGATCATCGATCGTCGATCCGCAGTAGCTAAAATCGATCGATTCTCGCAAGTGTTTCTTGTTCATGTTACTTAACTTATTTATGTCGTTATTATTGTCTTTATTTACGTAGTATAGGGAAGAAGGCGCCCTAGGTCGACATAACGTTGATTTCCTTCCAAATCGCGTGACGACGACGACGACGTAGTATAGGGAGTACTGATGATGGGCGCAGCAACATCAAAAGCATGTGGTTGGCGTCGCAGCTTACTGATTAGGGGCCGGGCTCGTACATTCCACTACTACAAAAACAAAATATCTGTAGCAAATAGGATAACTTTTTTTTTAAGAAGTGGTTGGTGAAGGAGCCGCCCCTACAGTGGGTGTGCTTAGGACAAACGAGACCAGTCGTCCTTACAAATAGAACAGTAGGGACGGCTCACTCACCAGCTGCCTCCGATGTTATGATTTATAGGTGCGGCACAATCACCAGCCGCCCTATAAATACCCCACGTATAAATATCTACGATTTGTAGGGGCGGCTCAATCACCAGCCGCCCCTACAAATGACCCATGTATAAATGCCTACATCCCATTCTTACTTCTCGGGCCACTCACTCCAACTCGTGAAAAAAGATAGGGAGACTTTGGGCACCTCCAAAAAATTGCTCTACTAAAGGAAAATGTTTTGTTTTTAAATCCTTTAGTGGAAAGGTTGTAGAAGGTAAGAAAATATTATTCTACACTTTTTTTTGAAATTTTAATGGTTAGTTAGTGAGTAATTAGAGTTTTGCTTTCCTCTCTCTTCTATGGTGCTTGAGCTACTTATAAAGCAAATTAGACTCAAGTTTTGAATGTACTAGGGTAAATTAGGTAGGGGAACAAGATCATACTCTTATTTGGTCCATGTTTCTTGATTTTAGTGAACAATTAGTTAGTTTTATGAATGCTTCATGTCCATGTAGATCTAGATCTAGGGTTTAGTTTTTTTTTATTAATTTCGTTTTTTAATTTATGTTTGATGAAATTGGACTAGGGTTTGCATGAAAGATATTGGGTAAAATATAATTGTTGCTAATTGTTGTTTTTGAAATTATTTATTATAATCAATAAATATGTATTTTAATTATTTATGGATAAATAGGCCATTAATTAATTTTCCTCTACCATGGTGTGTTTGTATGCTTCATGTAATTATATTTGATTTATCTTCATATACATATATCTGAAGTATATACAATTATTCTCAAGTAATTATTAATTTGATTCATTTATATATATATATATATATATATATATATATATATATATATATATATATATATATAAGTAGTCCTTTAATATTTATTTTGTTGTTGTTGAAAAAGATGGAGTACAGTAACTCTTGGATGTATAGTTCGTTAAGGTTCAAGGCAAGTTTCCGTGAAGAGGTGGATAAATTTATTAAAGCCGCAGAGAAGCATGTAACGATGTTGACAGAGAATAAGGATACAATTATTTGTCCCTGTAAAGATTACAAGAACCGTATGACATAGATAGATATGACTATCATCAGATCACATTTGATTATGTGAGGATTTGTTGAGGACTACACAGTGTGGATTTATCATGGTGAAACGGTTATTGTTAACGACGATGAGGAGGAGAAATATGACGATGAATCCATAGAATCCCTGTCCCAATATTCAGCAAAGCTTGATGCACGAATAGATCCCGAGTTTGGCAATGAACAAGGTGGTGATGTTGGTGGTTGTGATGGCAACGATGAAGGTGGTGCCAATAATGATGGCGGAGCACGTGTAAAACACACAATCCATTCAATACAAGTTACTTATTTTTTTTGCTCCGGCCACCCCTTAGGAGTAGGAGTACAGTAGATCTCGGCGAGTTCTTCAGCAAGTACAACTGCATCGATCCGGTTGACCTCCACTGCTTGTCTGAGTACCGTCATGTCTTATACTTCTATTTGTACGGCTACATCGATCCGGTCGGCCTCCACTGCGACTCTGGTATAAGTTAGTTATCGATTCTTATCTAGTTCAAGTAAGGCTGCATCGATCCGGTCAACCTCCACTGCTTGAACTATATTAAGATCAAGTTATCTGCTCTATCTAAGGGTGGCGTTCCTTCAGATAGATTCATTAAGTTACCGATATTGCTTATTGCTTCCATTATTTATTTAATTACAGCAATATCACTTCGTTCGATTGGGATTGGTCCAGATCGGCCTTATATCTTGTTTAACCCATCGTTTGTTAATCATAAACTGATCCAATCTGTATTTTAAATGATGAGTTATGTTTTATCGGCTGTTTTATATCAATCTTGATCGTGCATAGCGTGCGGTTAAGGCATGTCTGATCTCGAGTAGATCTATTGGCTAGCGAAAACCGTTCCATGGCCCGTTATCATGGCCTGTGTGATTCTGCCTCACACCCCACTGTTAGCATCATGGAGTGGGGATCATTATTTGATAGATCTGTTCCTGATAAGGCATGACCTTAACTGTGCGCTATGCCTAATCGGCTGTTTTAGCCGATATCGAATGCTTCCATGAACAGTTCATGTCACGAGACCGTTGAAATATGGATATGTTGAAAGAAGTGTTAGCCCCATGATCTTATTATTGTATTACGGACTGCATGATTCTACCTCATGCCCCACTGATATTAGTAATAAATTAGGGTCGTCGAGTCTATTGTTGTTACTATGGCCTGCATGATTCTACCTCATGCCCCACTGGTCATAGCGATAGATAAGATCTAATATATTCATTAGATTTATCTTTATTAAATGGTTGAATGATGATGAACTATTTCTTTTATATAAAAAGGGGTTCGGTTACTTACAGTCATTGGCTTAGCATAAACCAGTTATTGTCTACATCTCGTTGCCATTGACCAATATTTGTCTAACTAATGATATTCATCATGAATGATAACCAATTCTTCTTACACAATCCCATGAGCTTTAACTTGATTTATTCTTATGATTATGCTGAAATCGACTATTTAGTCGATCTCCTTTCATATCGGCTCTCAGAGCCGCACATTCGGGACTGTCTGGCAACACCGGCACGTTCTGCCCTAAACTACTGATAAACTTTCTCTTCTTGTTAATTGCAGGGTCAAATTGTCTGACACATCTTAGGAGAAGTGCGCAGGATCGATCATCCCTACGCTAAAGCTAGGTGGATCTCTAGCTCCATCAAGCAGACCCTTCCGGCTTGCTCATGTGCCCTCGGCACGGGATGAAATTTCATGCCGACACATGTTCTTGGCACGCTCGGTGAGACCCCACAATCGTCATGGCAGTTCACAACAACAACGACATCCTTATGGTACATTATGAAGATCTACCTGATGGAGATAAAGATGTCATTGGCAAAACTATAGAAGAATTTTAGAACAAGTGTTTGTTATCTTACACCAAAACTCGTGACCATACAATTGTTCAGAAATTTCCACTACTAAGAGTTCTGTTATATGGGCAGACAGATATAATTGAAGCCAAAGATAGGCGTTTCTTTACGGAATTTGTAAACAAATCTGTTCATGATGCCATATCAAGCCATAATGAAGCTTTCTTGGACACATTCCACAACGCCATGAAAGAGGCGATTCATGGGTTTCTAGTTGGTCAAGTTGGGCTGGCTTATTACAACATTTCACATCCAGCGACCCAAGGGACTAATCAAGTCAGTACCAGCCATCAAGAAGCAGCACCAGCTGGTAATAGTGATGTACAGGCAGTTCAGGGTTCATCTGAACAAGCTCAAGGTACTACTACGAATCAGATACAATATAATCCTAGACCGTTAGTACATCATGTGCAACAACCAATGGGGCAAGGTCAGAATCGGGTGATCAATTTTGGCACATCAGGCCACATACTGTCGTTGGCTCAAAAAATAGCACCATCAATTCAAAGGATCCGTAGAGATATAGATCATCATATCTACAATCAAAGACTTCAAGCAGCAAACCAGCAAAGGATCTAGCATATAGAGATCCCACAAGGGTATCATTATGGCATAGATTATAACACTCTTCACATGATTCTGAACCCAGGGTATTAAGGCACACAGGATTTCAATCCATAGATGGGTCAGCAGGCGCAGTGAAATCCAAATTCACGTGCTGATGAATTATTGCTAAAGGTGACCAAGATGATGAAGAATCAGTTTGATCTAAAGCCAAAAGGGCTGACCTTTTCGTACAAATGCCCATACCCAGAATGGTATGATTTGGTGGCTCTTCCTGCAAATTACAGACTTCCAGAGTTTGCTAAGTTCACTGGCCAAGACAGTACAAGCACAATAAAACATGTCAGTCGGTATCTTACACAATTGGGCGAGGCATCAGTTGAGGAGGCCCACCGAGTTCGTTTCTTCTCCCTGTCACTGTCAGGACCAGTCTTCACTTGGTTTTCATCGCTGCTAGTCAACTCCATTATCAATTGGGCTGACCTAGAGAAGAAGTTTCATACATATTTTTACACTAGGACTAAAGAAAAGAAGATAACCGATCTGACAACTATAAGGTAGAAGACTAATGAATTGGGCACTGAGTTTCTTCAGGGGTTCCAAGAGACTAGGAACTTATGCTTCTCATTAAACTTGGATGATGATCAACTTGCTGCTTTAGCCGTTCAAGGAATGCTGCCAATGTGGAAAGAAAAACTACTGGGACAAGAATTTGATAACTTGGGTCAATTGGCTCAACAAGTGGCAGCGCTCAATAGCCAATTCCAGAGTATACGTAGAGATATCCAATTCTAGAAGTGTACCACAGTGGCCAAAGCTTATAATCCATACTCAGTCGATAACGGCTATGAAGATGAAGAATAAGAGGTTGCTGCGGCTGAGTGGAATTAGGGCAAGAAAACAGTAATGGTGCCAAATCCTTGGGGAAGAGGAGTCAAGGAGAGCTATGACTTTGATGTCACCAAATTAGACAAGCTCTTTGATTTCTTGCTTGAGAAGGGACAGATCAAGTTGCCTGATAATCATGTTATGTTGCCCCTTGATCAGTTGAAGAATAAGAAGTTCTGCAAGTTTCATAACGCTACTTCTCATTCCACAAATGAATGTAGAACTTTCCGGTAGCATATACAGAGGGCTATTCAGCAAGGAAGGCCCAAGTTTGATACACCTCAGAAAATGAAAGTTGATGATAATCCTTTCCCAGGAGATCAAAACATGGTTGATGCTAGGCTGCTCAAGGGAAAGACTAAGGTCCTAACATCAACCAAATCAAGAGAAACTGGAATAGTCGATCCCAAGATGTGAACATTGACCGATGAATACAGGGAAATTAAGAGACGTCGCGATAAGCAAAAGAGCCGGTACGAGTAGGGGGAAATGTCAAAAGCAAGGGCGATAAAGACGCGGGTTACATCTCAAATTCTGTTAAATAAATGGCAGCGGTAGAAGGAAAATAATTATCAGCGTTGGTTGGAAAAGCAAGAATACCAGCGTCAACAGGAAAAAGAGAGGTACGAAAGAAAGCAAACTGAACTGCATTGGAATTTTCCTTTCTTCAGACATTGCTAGAACGAAGGTTTGAAGTTACCTACCAAGAGTAACTGTCCAAAGTGCAGCGATCAGTATTGAGAGTTTAGGCAATCTCAAGCCAACCGCTAGTCTATCCAAGCTCAAGATGCATATCATCATAATAACATGGATTGACGTTTAAAAAATAAAAGTATTCCTAATCGGCTGGGAAAAAGAGTTGTCGATCAAGATTGGGTTGATTATGGAGAAGAGGGCAACGAGAGAGAATATGTTTGGCAGGATGGCCAATGGTGTCTTGGAGGTTTAACAAGAAGCCAGAAGAGAAGGATGCAGCGCCTAAGGAACAAAGAGTTGGAATAGGCTCAGGCATCCGGTAAACCTCAAGTATGGCGTGCTAAGCAAATAGCCGATAGAAAGCAACCATCGACTAATATTCAGATGACTTTTCTGTTGCCATCAGAGTTCAGAGCTCCGGCAGATTAAGGAGTTTATTCAGATTTTGATGAGTCGGAGTATGAGGAGATGGTTGCCAAGTTAACGGTTATACAACAAGCAATATTTGATAAACCAGTCAAGCATCGGCACCTAAAGGCTTTATATGTGAAAGGTTTGGTTGATGGGAAGCCAATGAACAAGATGTTGGTCGACAGAGGCGCTTCTGTTAATTTTATGCCTTACACCACTTTTCGTGAACTAGGCAAGGGACCAGGAGATCTGATTGAGACTGACATGATGCTTAAGGACTTTAGAGGTAACGCATCTAAGACCCAGGGGGAAGTGAATGTCGAACTAACAATCGGGAGTAAGACTCTGCTCACAATGTTCTTCGTCATCGATGGAAAAGGGTAGTACAGTTTACTCTTTGGTCGTGATTGGATTCATATGAACTATTGTGTACCATCGACCATGCATCGGTGTTTGATTCAATGGCATGTAGATGATGTCGAACTGGTTCATGCTGATGAGTCTGTAAGTATCGCAATAGCTGATCCAGTCTTTTGGGAGCTAGGAGACTTTGAATGCTTTTCTGGCAAGTTATGGGAAGGAGGCTTCATTAGAATCAACGATGGAAGCCAACAGCCGATCCAAGCAGTCAGCTTTGAAAATTTGTCTTAAATGGATAATCCAATAGATGGTATAGGTGACAAACTGGGACATGGTTTCACGTCGGCCGATGAATTAGAAGTGGATATTGGTTCTAGAGATAGACCTAGGCCGACGTATGTAAGTGCCAAGTTGGACCCTGAGTATAAACATGAGCTAGTTGATTTATTAAAGGAATTTAAAGAATATTTTGCTTGGGAGTACTATGAGATGCCTGGTCTAGACCGATCAATTGTCGAACATCGGTTGCCAATCAAACCTGGATATCGGCCATTTAAATAGGCTCCAAGGAGATTCAACCCGAACGTACTTGATGATATAAAAAAGGAGACTAAAAGGTTACTGGAGGCAAAGTTTATCCGACCGTGCCGATATGCAGAGTGGATATCAAATGTTGTCCTTGTATATAAGAAGAATGGAAAATTAAGAGTTTGCATCGATTTCAGGGATCTGAACAAAGCCACACCCATGGATGGTTATCCGACGCCGATAGCTGATATGTTGATAGATGCAGCAACCGGGCACAAGGTTATTAGCTTTATGGACGATAATGCAGGGTACGACCAAATTTTCATGGCTGAAGAAGACACAGCAAAAACTGCTTTCAGGTGCTCCGACACAATTGGTTTATTCGAGTGAGTTGTGATGACCTTTGGTCTAAAGAATGTCGGTGCAACTTATCAAAGGACAATGAATTACATTTTTCATAAGTTGATCTGTAGGATTGTTGAAATCTACATCAATGATGTGATGATAAAATCCAAAGGGTACAAAGAGCATCTAGCTGATTTGCGGGAGACTCTGGAATGCATAAGAAAACATGGTCTAAAGATGAATCCTAATAAGTATGCTTTTAGAGTGTCAGCTGGACAATTCTTGGGATTTATGGTCCACGAGAGAGGAATCAAAGTTGGTCAGAAAAGCGTAAAAGCAATTGATGAGGCAGTTCCACCAACTACTAAGATAGAGTTGCAATCTCTGCTTGGTAAGATTAATTTCATTAGAAGATTCATTTCAAATTTGTCGGAAAGGATGCTGTCGTTTTCTCTTTTGTTGAAGTTGAAAAATGATCAAGAATTCAAGTGGGGTGACATACAACAAAAGGCGTTTGAAGAAATAAAAGAATACATGAAGTGTCCACCTATGCTGGTCCCTCCACAGTAAGGTAAGCCTTTTAAGTTGTACATATCGGCTAATGACAAGACAATTGGATCGGCCTTGATGCAAGAATTTGAAGGAAAATAGCGAGTTGTTTTCTATCTGAGTAGAAGGCTCCTGGATCCAGAAACAAGATATTCTCCCACCGAAAAGTTATGCTTATGCTTATATTTCTCTTGTACTAAGTTGCGACACTACTTATTATCAGCCAAATGTACGGTTGTTTCCAAGGCTGATGTGATCAAGCACATGTTATCAATGCCAATACTGAATGGGAGAATGGGAAAGTGGATCCTTGCGTTGTCAGAATTTGACTTAAAATACGAATCAACTAAAGCAGTCAAGGGACAAATAATGGCCGATTTTGTCACCCAACATCATAAGTCAACCATTGGTTATGTAGAGCCGATGCCTTGGACATTATTCTTTGATGGGTCATCATGCAAGTAAGGTGGTGGCATTGGTATTGTTATTGTTTTGCCTTGGGGGGCAAGTTTTGAGTTTGCTCTTCCAACTAAACCAGTGATTACCAACAACCAAGCGGGGTATGAAGCTATTCTTAAGGGACTCCAACTTCTTCACGAAGTAAAGGACGAAGCAATTAAAGTATTTGGAGATTTATAGTTAATTATTAATTAGTTGATCGACCTATATGAGTGCAAAGAAGATACTTTAAAAGGATACTGTGACGAGTGCCAAAAGTTGCTCAAAGGATTTCTTCATGTCTCTTTCCAACATATTCCGAGAGCACAAAACCAAAAGGCTAATCGTCTAGCTCAAAGTGCGTCAGGATATCGAGTGTTTCGAGAAGTCTTGAGTAGTGAAGCCCCGAATGAAGATTGGAGAGTCAAAATAGCCGACTACCTTATAAATCCATCACAGAAAGTTATCCGAAAGCTAAGGTATAAATCGACTAAGTATGTTTTACTAAATGATCAGCTATATTACAAAATAGTCTATGGAGTATTACTCAAATGCCTAAATCAAGACGAGGCTAAGGTGTTGATGGGCGAGGTGCAGGAAGGGATATGTGGAGCTCATCGATCGGCTTATAAGATGAAGTAGATTATTCGCAGAACTGGATATTTCTAACCAATAATATTGGAAGACTGTTTTGAATATTACAAAGGGTGCCAGGATTGTCAATGTTTTGGTAATATCCAGAAATCACCTGCATCGGCCATGAATCCAATAATCAAGCCATGGCCATTTTGAGGGTGGGGAATTGATTTAATTGGCTAGATTTTTTCGCCCTCAAGCAAAGGACATAAGTTCATATTGGTAGCAACATATTACTTCACTAAATGGGTTGAAGCAATTCCTTTGAAGACGGTAACCTCAAAGAACATGGTTGATTTTGTCAAGGAGCACATTGTGTATCATTTTGGGATTCCTCAAACTATAACTACCGATCATGGGACAATGTTCACGTCAGAGAAGTTCGAAGATTTTGCTGCTAGTATGGGAATCAAGCTACTAAATTCTTCTCCTTACTATGCTTAGGCTAATGGCCAGGCAGAGGCGTTCAATCAGATTATGATTATGCTGATCAAGAAAAAGATTGAAGAACAGCCAATGAAATGGCATTCAATGCTCAATGAGGCACTATGGGCATATATGATGGTCTGTCATGGATCAATTAAAATGTCACCTTGTGAACTTGTGTATAGCCATAATGCAGTTCTTCCTTGGGAAGTTCAGATTGGATCGAGGTGTGTTACATTGCAAAATGATTTGTTAGCCAAAGTCTATAAGAATCTTATGATAGATGACTTAGAGGACTTGAGTTGCCTTCGGCTGCGTGCTCTTGAAAATAGTGAAGCCAATAAACTGAGGATTGTAAAATATTACAATAAAAAGGGTCAAGATTAAGCAATTTTCTGAAAGAGACTTGGTCTAGAAAGTGAAATTGCCTATCGGGTCGAAGGACAGTAAATTCAGCAAATGGTCACCTAATTAGGAAGGACCTTATCGGATAAAACGTTTTGTGCCCAGTAATGCCTATATTTTCGAAACACTAAGAGGAGAAGAAGAATTTGGCCGAGCAATCAACGGGAAATATTTAAAGAAATATTACCCTAGCGTTTGGATCAATACTTAATAACCGATTTGTTCGGTCATCAGCTCTAATAGTCGATATTGGAAATGTATCGCCTCTAGTGCAAAAATAAACCCGAAGTTGTAAGAGCCAGTACGATGTGTATCGCCTATAGGAGCGAAGCAAACACGAACGAAGTGATGCGTATAGTATGAAGTATGAAACAAAGGGAAATCACTCAATACAAGGAAATTGTTTGCTAAATACACCTATTCCAAGCTACGGGCCAGAAAACACTTTGCTTACTATGTCATCGGCCAGGGTATTGAAGGCTATAGAGTTGGCGATGCTAAGGAAATCCTTGACCAAGCGCTCATGCTCCCCAGGGTATGCCGCATCCAAAAAACCATGGGGAAGAAGGCAAAGATTGTGGCCAGAGCGGGCTTGTGTAGCAGCCAGCGCCATGGCAGCACCATGATGAATGCCATGAAGAGCGACCTCCCTGACATGATTCGGGATGTTATGCAAGCAAACCACCAGAACGACGACCCTAGCATTGGCAAATCCCGCCACGTGATCCGTAGCTGATCGAAGGCTTTCTAGCTGAGCAGACAGATCTAAAAGATTTAAGGAAAGAATGATTAGAAAATCTTGAAGACAAAATTAAGAAGAAGACGGAGAAATTGTGGTAGATGTCTCACCTATGATTCTGGCTTCAGCCCTGGCCAACCTTTCCCCCACCGGGCTGGCCTCAGAGGGTGATCGGCCTTGAATCATGGCCAAAGCCGATTCTACAAGGGAGAGGCAGTTGGCTAGATTCTGGTTAGTACGATCGATGGAGGCCAGCAGATCGTCATTGTCGATCTGCCTCCTCAGATAGCAGGGAAGCTGGCGATGAATTAGTGCTGAAGATGACCTCGAAGGCTGAGCAAAGTCAGTCCTCTGCTCTAGAACAATGGGAGCACCCCAAGTTACACCCTCTTGGTGATGAAGGCGTTGTCGCAATGATGCAGATCCATTGAGGGCCTCCTCAGCAGACCTCTTGCTATTCTCCATGATCTCAAACCTATGGAAAAGCAGGAACTATACTAGAGACACAGAAGGTTTGAGACGAAGCGGGTTATTTTTTGATCCACAGCCGTGGCCCGTATATATAGTCCGGGAAGACGAGAAGATAGATTTTGCCGGGGGTGTGAAACTGAAATCAGATAGGGAAACGGATTGACACTCTGGGAATTTAGGGGATGGATAATGAAGAGATAACAGATTCATACTTATTGTTTCCCCAAATTACAAAATATCATGGGATGGATACAAGGAATTTACATTGACTAGAGATCAACCCACCAAGGCTTCTTTGGATTGAAGGGAGTCCGGGTCCCCACAAGGCCGAAGGTCATCATGAACCAAGTCTCATTGATAAAATTACACCAGGAGAAGGGGAAGGGCCGCCCGCCTAACAGGTGCCCAGCTGATTTCTCGGCAACTGGAAAACTATGGGAAAGAAGCCTATGGCTTTTCTAGTGGACGTATGGTGGAGCAAACAAGGGAAAGGTGTCCACACATTTTAGCCCTTGCAAACACTAGAACAACTCTGCGAGCATGGAGAGAAGACTCAGGTGATATCACAAGAATTCTTCTAAGTACAGTAGCTGATCCTCTTGTTCGACAAGGCACTAGAATGAGCGACACAATCACCCTATGCACAAGAATTCTTCTAACCGCTCAAGATCTTCATAGCAAAAGGATAGACCATGGAGGGTCCGGCAGAGTCAGAAGCACTTGAGGGGGCAAATGGAAGAGAAACATAGCTGAATTGTTAAGTTGCTCTTGCTAGGGTCGAATAGACATTTTATAGCTGACCTAAAAAGATGAATCCAAGTGCCCGTAAAGCAGTGATGCTCTCGTAAAAGTTTTGAAGCATGGGCTCATGAGCTGACATAGACAGCGACAAATAGTAGAACCCAGATCAAGATTGTCTACCTATGACTGCGGACCTATCGGGGATACATACATGATAATTTTGGAATAAAATCACTTTTATCCCAAAATTGGGGGGCATGTGTTTACACCAAAATTTGGAAGAAGAATCGTAGGGACATGAAAGCTCCCAAGATCATGTCATCAAGGAATCAATTACATATAGATCAGTATCAGCTGATTCAAATGCAACACTAGAATCGACTTTCTTCCATTATTTATTTAATTACAACAATATCACTTTGCCTGATTGGGATTGATCTAGATCGGCCTTATATCTTATTTAACCCATCGTTTGTTAATCATAAACCGATCCAATCTGCATTTTAAATGATAAGTTATGTTTTATCGGTTGTTTTATATCAATCTGGATCGTGCATAGCGTGCGGTTAAGGCATGTCTGATCTCGAGTAGATCTATTGGCTAGCGAAAACCATTCCATGGCCCGTTATCACGGCCTGTGTGATTCTGCCTCACACCCCACTGTTAGCACCGTGTAGTGGGGATCGTTATTTGATAGATCTGTTCTTGATAAGGTATGATCTTAACTGTGCGCTATGCCTGAATCGACTATTTTAGCCGATATCGAATGCTTCCATGAATAGTTCACGTCACGAGACCATTGAAGTAGGGATAGGTTGAAAGATGTGTTAGCCCCATGATCTTATTGTTGTATTACGACCTGCATGATTCTTCCTCATGCCCCACTGATATTTGTAATAAGTTAGGGTCATCGAGTCTATTGTTGTTACTACGGCCTGCATGATTCTGCCTCATGCCCCACTGGTCATAGCGATAGATGAGATCTAATATGTTCATTAGATTTATCTTTATTAAATGGTTGAATGATGATGAACTATTTCTTTTATATAAAAAGGGGTTCGGTTAATTGCAGTCATTGGCTTAGCATAAACTAGTTATTGTCTACATCTCATTGCCCATTGACCAATATTTGTCTAACTAATGATATTCATCCTGAACGATAACCGATTCTTCTTACACAATCCCACGAGCTTTAACTTGGTTTATTCTTATGATTATGCTAGAATCGACTATTTAGTCGATCTCCTTTCATATCGGCTCTTAGAGCCACACATTCGGGACTGTCTGGCAACACCGGCATGTTCCGCCCTAAATTACTGATAAACTCTCTCCTTGTTAATTATAGGGTCAAATTGACTGGCACATCTCGAGAGAAGTGCGCAGGATCGACCATCACTGTGCTGAAGCTATGCGAATCTTCAGCTCGATTGAGCGGACCCTTCTGTCTTGCTCGTGTGCCCTCGGCATGGGACGAAATTTTGTGCCGACACTTGGAGGCTACTTCTAGCTTTTGTTGGTTCATCAAGTTTGTAACGCTGGCACTCATCATCCTTTTCTTTTTTTTGTTGGTCCACTTTGGGAGCATTAGCGACCGATTCCGAGGACCTTTTTTGTGACTACAAGGATGCCTTCGATCTTGTGTTGGGCTATTGTGGAGGAGGTGTAGGACGAGAATTATGTTTTCTTGGGGGTGATGATGAGCGAGGAGGAGGAGGAGCCTTCCCTTTTCTTGGGGCTGATGAAGATGGAGGATGAGGAGGAAGAGAAGGAGACTTCTCGCTTCTCAGGGGTGATGGCAAGGAACCAAGGAAGGTAGTGTGATCTCCTCTGTTGGGAGACGGTGAGTGATCTTCTCTGGGCGGCGCTGATTCACCGTCGTCCTCATCATCATCCGAAGACAACTGGTGATCAAGCTTAATGAAGCGCTTACGCCAGGCCACATGAGCAGCCTTGTTCTGAACAAGGCGTTGTCTATCTTCCTATGCGGGGTAATCAATGTGCATCTTGTTATACTTCTTTGCAAGTATAGTATCAATGTTGACATGGGCATACCCCATTGGAATTGGGTGGCCATTAACGGTCCTATCTCCCGTAGGCCAGGCCTGGCCAACTGCCACCTTGTTAGTTGTCCACTGGATGAGGCGCATTTGCCTCTTCATCGTCGAGCGGGGTCGATCCATAGCTGCTGCGACCCCTAAACTGTGGGCTAAAGCTAGTCGGAAGAGGTTCTTGTCGTACTACTGATCCCATGGACGCCATAAGTACATTGACTTTTTCTTGAACCTTCTCATCAATTTGTTTTTTGAATTTGTCTTCCACCTCTTTTAGAGCCCTAATATACTCTGCTTCTTGTGTCGCTCTACCCCTCGAGCGGCTCCGATAAGTGGAAGATTCTTCCTCGAATGCTGTTTTCCAAGGAACAAGACTGACTCCTCTAGGGCGACTACGGTGCTCCTTATTTCCGAGTGCTTGGGTGAGCACGTATCCTCACCTCATCATTTACCTCGGAGATCTTCTGCATGAGGCTGCTTATGGCTGGATTTGTAGAGCTAAAGCTCCTGTCCGGGCCATGGTGTACCCCCTAGCCATATAGAAATATATTGATCTGGGCTCCCAATTGGCAGTCTCAGGCTCAATGCCAAGGCGTTCCACCTCCTCAAGTTCCTTTTCAAATGCATCCATCTTACTAACGTAGCCACAAGAGCCGAGTTTATGAGGATTTGTCACTTTAAGCGAGTTCTCCTTATTCTTCCTGCTCTGTTCCAAGTACTCCTCGGATTGCCTGTATTGCTTGAATTCCTACCAGAAGTCATTCTGCTTTGTGAACTCTCCACCATCCCAATTTGTCTCTTTATCCTCGAGGATAAATTTCTTGTATAATTTCCCCTTGAAAGTCTTGAAGCATGTCCCCATGATTTCTTTTGGATCATAGTCCTTTAGAAAAGTGAAATATTGTGGGATTCAATTCTCCCATATCATCATTCTCACTATTGAGAACCCTCCACAGGTCATCATCTTTCCCGATCCACTTCCTGTACTTAATTGGGATGTAGTCCCTTACAAGTGCCTTGATGACAGTCTTGTATTTGGCTATAGCTTTTTTAGGTGCGAGTGGCTCACCAACTTGGTCAAACTCAGTGATGTGCCAGTGTGCATTCCTACCAGTAGGAAGCTATGACACGCCTCGCTTGGTTCTAGCTTTGCTACTACCCGAACCTTCTAGTTGCTCGGTCGGCGCAACCTCCTGCTGGAGACACCAAGTAAGCTAATAGACTCTCAATTAATTAGCGTGCATGGCTACGTAGTCACATGATACCTACCTGGTCATCTTTGTCACCTTGATCTAGCTCGAGAAGAGTGCTAGGGGTCCATGGTACCTCATTCTCACCATCCTGATTGTTACCCCCACCGTTTGTCGGATCATGCTGCTCTCCCATCCCACCGATATCGGTAGCTTCTTGTTGTCTATCAGTTCTTGGGTGATGGGTTAATGGGCGACAACGAGTCATGGCTGTGACATGATCATTGTCAGTTTTAGCTGCGTACAACTACTAGTAGCATTTGTGCATATATATTACCCAACTAATAGAGATTTAATACAAAGTAATAAGTCCAAATACTATTTGCATAGAACAAATTCATTGTTTGATTGGTTGCATATAACAAAGTCCACCCACTGTTCTATGAAACTAAGCCTACATTAATTTCCAAATAAGAAAAGTAATGATTATAGCCATAAATAAAAGCATGACATCTTTCCAAGACTAAGAAGCAATTCTCCTAATCTTCATATCTCCGGCAGGTGGCTTCTCTCCAATCTCCAATGCCAGCTGATGGCAATGGTTTGCACTCCTTGCACCATAGTATGCCCTCAAAGCTTCAGTTTCTGTGTTGTATTTTTTGTACAAATTCACTGGGTAGCGATTGACTTGAGCATAACATTCTTCCCAGGTAAGGTAGATCCTAGGCACCTGACCAACATGCACTACATATCATGGCATGGTTGCCTATACATTTAACCAAATTAGTTTCATAGTGCTAAGTCTACAACTTTGTTATTTACACCTAGAGTGGATTCAAAGGTTAAAAAGGTTGAAAAAGATCTGCACAAACTAGGACAGAAAACTGACATGAACTTCAAAAAGGCATAACTGGAGTTCTAATCATCCAACAAACATGATTATTAACTTTATGGAAAGCTTAATAAGTCAGTTATAACTTTCTTATTATCATATTAAGATAGTTCTAAAGCTAACAAGGTCAAACAACAACAAGAAGGCATTTCTATGCAGATTTGGACACAATCTGCCATTCCAACTCGAACAGCTAGACCTTGAGTTCTAGACCACAAAAAATGGTGTTCTTGGACATTTTGGAAAGCTTAAAAAAATCACTAAAACTCTTATATTATCACCAATATATGATTCCATGTTTAAATAGTTCAAACAGTACAATCATTCAGATCTGTTCAGAGCACATGCAAAAGGTGACAACAAACTTGTAAAATCTATAACTCCTAAACCATCAGGCCTAAAATCATAAAATTTTAGGAAAAGCAAGATAAGGTAATTATGTACCACTTTAGTACTCAACATATCTACAGAAAATATTATATAGGCCATGAAATCATCACCACACTGCTAACTGCTCTAGCAGCCCTAACAGTATAGATACAACTAAATGCATTTATCATTTATGTTGTTAACAACTAATATTTTGTTGCTATATATGCAGCTCCTACTCATAACCAAGAAATCACATTACTTAGCACCAATTATTAGAAGTATTACATGGCATAAACATACCTACGGGGGTGAGGGCGGTGGCGGTGCTCCATCGGCGTCGAGGAAGACGAGGGTGTTGGCGTGGCTGACGGCGTCGGCCGTGGCAGGGACGGTGGTGACGGCGTTCCTTGCTGCCAGCGACGGAGAGAAGAGGCCACGCTACATGAAGGAGGATGTTACCCTCATGGGCATTTAATCAAATAGAGGAGGGGCAGTGAGGGCGGCGCGCACCTTGTAGCTTGGAGAAGCTGCTTTCCACGCGCTCCTAAGATCCTCGAACGGCCAGCCGGCGTGGATGATTGGATGGGGGATGTTGGCATGGAGGACCCCGTGTGTTGAGGCCCACGGCGTTGAGCACCGTGGTGTGGTGGACCGTAGGGCGAGGACTGTGCCACATGGCTTCCTTGCTAGGGCGGGGCGCACCGTGTTGCACGGCCATCGGCGTGGAGGAAGAGGAGGGCTCAAGGGTTGCAGACGGGGGTGCACGGGTGGAGGCGGTGCTTCGCCGGCGTGGTGGAAGAGAACGGTGTGGGCGTTCGAATGGGGGAAAAATTTGAAAGCGCATGCTCATTTTATATAGGGATGGTGCATCACAGCTGGTTGCCAAGTAAAACTGACAGTGATGGGGGCTCATCACTGCCGGTTGCCAAGAAGAACTGGTAGTGATGAGCCGCAGTAGTGCCGGTACCACCTACTTGTTAAGTAGTTTTGTTTTCAGTTCCTTTCGAACTCATACAACTAGCACAACGGTTAAGCCACCGCACTCTTAACCCCGAGACCCGCGTTTGAACCCTGGATAGCCCAGTCGAGCCAAATTTTTTTGTTTTAATTTTTAATAACCTAACTACATTATAACTAAATATAATAAAATAAAAAGCTAAACCTAACACAATTACTATCCTAGTGCAGCGGTTAAGGCACTACACTTTGGAGCCCGAGACCCGAGTTTGATCCTTGAGCAGGTCAATTTTTTTAATTTTGTTTAATTTATAAAAATAAACTAACTACACTATAACTAAATAAAGGAAAATAAAAACTAAACCTAACACAATTACTATCCTAGCGCAGCGGTTAAGGCACTACACTCTAGAGCCCGAGACCTAGGTTCGATCCCTAGTCGGGACAAAAAAAATAATTTTATTTTATTTTTGAATGTAAACTAACTACACTCTAACAAAATAAAAGAAAATAAAACAACCAAGGCTACTGCAACTACTATCATAGCATAGCAGGTAAGGCACACTACCATGGACCTAGAGACCCACGCTCGAACCCGAGGGGGGCATAATTTTTTGATTTTTTTCAAATATACCTATCACTATCGGTTATCAAAGAGAAACCGATAGTGTTTGTTGTCATCACTGTGGGTTTATGCCCATCACTGTCGGTTTCTTAAACCAACTGTGATGATTACACATATTTTTCTCTTTTTAAACTGAATAAATTCACGCATTTATATTCCTATTGCACCTATGTCCAAATGGCTTGAATTTTTTTTGCAAGCATGTACACCCAAATTATAACCGCACACAAGATCTTAGGATTTTCTGATCATTTTTTATCATTATTATTTTTGTGCTAAATGGGACAAAAGGGGCCCAACTACATGTTGGTCACACTACAAATTTGCATCCACCTCGACAAAAAATTGGTCCCTAGGACACATAAGACCCTATGGAAAAGTTTGGCACCATTTCGGATCGTTTTGGGTAGACTTAGTTCAACCTCTAATTAATCAGTGACGTCACGCGAAAATTCAATTAAACAACAGAAAGTACCAAACCATCTCAGAAAATCCCAAAATTGGTGGTTCCTTCACCCATGGCACATGCAAGCCTAAGAAAAAGTTTGAGACCAATACGACACCTGAATGCATATGAACCAAGGAAACCTTAGGAACCTAGGTGTTTAGTCAATGTAACATGAGACGACTTCTATAGGTTTGTGAAGCAGGTATGTATCCACCTATGTCCAAATGGCTTCAATTTTTTTTGTAAGCATGTACACCCAAATTATGGCCCCACACAAGATCTTAGGTTTTTCTGATCATTTTCTTTATTATTATACTTTTCTTTGTGATAAACAGGACAAAAGGGGTCTAATTACATGTTGGGCACACTATAATTTTGCATCCACCTTGACCAAAAATTGGTCCCTAGGGCACATAAGACCCAGTGGAAAAGTTTAGCACCATTCCGAATCGTTTTGAGGTAGGTCCAGTTCAACCTCTAACTAATCGGTGACGACGCGCGAAAATTCAATTAAATAGCAGAAAGTACCAAACCATCTCAGAAAATCCCAAATTTGGTGGTTCCTTCACCCGTGGCACGTGCAAGACTGAGAAAAAGTTTGAGACCAATACGCCACTAGAATTTAGAGTTCTTGTTCTACAACACATGAATTACATGGCAAACGACAAGTTGAATTAAACTTAAACCTAAACAAACACTAATTCAGGGCTGGATGCGCATCACCATACATTTGCATCCAAGCATGGTAATTGATGTCATGGATTCTGTAACCACAGCCTTCGATGAAGGCCAATGCCCATACGATTGCACTCTCTCGTGCCTCAAAAGACCGGTGACATGGCCCGTTTAGTAAATCTTACGCAGAACTGGCGTCCTGTAGTAGTGTGCTAGCCGAGGTTCCTAGTATAGTACTCCTAGTCATACCCAAGTCTCTCTGTAGCTTGGTCTAGAATGGCCTGACAAGCCCAATGCATCATAGGTACTATCATGGAGCACCACCTACAAGCGCGCACAAAAAGAGAGATCGTTATTACAATAACAATACAATCAATAACCATGACTCAGGTATCAGGTGACTGTTGACTTTACCACATCCATTTGGTTGTAGCTCGCCCAGTATTCGCTTACTTGGGGAACACGGACATCACCAGGATGCAAAGCTTCTATCTTGAAGTGCGAGAAATCGGGCACCTGATACCAAAGGTACTGAAGTACCACCAAATAGTTGAGCATGGCAGAGAACTAGGCACTTCTCCTGTTAGGCATCCGTGATCCTGTCGATCAGATAAATTCCTGATGCCCTGATGGTAGCCTCGTAGGGATGTGGAAGCTTAGTTCACACATCCAAGTTTGACCGTCATTATCTGTTGCCGTGTTCTCAACAATGTCCGACACCATGAGCAAGGTAAGTGCTGCTTGCAGCCACTGTATCGGGGCTATCGTCTACGACATATGCAACAATGATATTATTTAAATGAGTCCATACATATTATGAAACAACACTTATTACGGAATTTAAACTACACTAATTGCTTAGCATCCAAAAATAAGATGTTGGAAAATATTTTATACGATAGTTGGAAGAGGGTGGTTTGGAATGGCCACATCAGGATCAAATGGATCATCGCCAGGGTGGAAACCTAGTTCTTGTGGTGGGGGAGGTACGTTCATCCCATCTAATAAAATTCAAGAACTATGATTATAAATATATATTTCATTATATAAAATATGCCAAGTATAATGTAGCAAACTAAATAAATATAGATGGATGCATATATATACATATATAGCTAGAATATGAAAGAGGAGAATATATATATTGCATTGTACCTAATAAAATTGATGAAATATGAATAGAAAAATATATATTGCATTATATAAAATATGCCAAGTAAAATGTCACAAACTAAATAAATATAGATCAAATATGCCATGTAAACTGAATAGAAAATATATATTGCATATATATACATAGCTACAATGTGAGAGAGGAGAACATATATATATATATACCTAGAATGAAATATCCAAGAGCCATGATCGACCGCGTAGAGTGAAAAGAGTGAGAAGTGAGAGTATGTGAAACTGAGAATTGAAAGTGAGGGTGCGTGCGTGTGTATGTTCCTGGTTCCATTTTATAGGGGGCCGATAGATCAATGCTGGTTTTGAAATAAAACCAACACTGATGGTGTCCATCACTACCGGTTTTGTGATAAAACCGACAGTGATGTAGCCCTATCACTGTCGGTTTTGTAATAAAACCAACAGTGATCTGGCTGGCAGCACGTACTTCTATGCAAGCTTGCAGCAATAAATGCATTGCATCCATGCTGCAATAAAGGTCATTACTTACGAAAAAGTAGTAATCCTATGATATTTATTTAATGCTCAAATATAATGTCCAAAAATTTCTATCAATTGCATAATTTCATACATGGGTACGAAAACACCATTGTCCACCCAAAAAATTAACGCTAGATAATTAATTATTAGGGCACCATATACATGTAAAATATCCATACTTGCATTGCCATTTGAAGAGACAAACATCGATATATATATATATGGAAATATAACATAAAATGATAGAAACCTTGAAATAAAATTACATATACGATAACAAAGACATGACACTAAAACTAAATATACGATAACAAAAACCTAGTTCCATCTAGGTTAATGTTACAATCGAAGTGTACAAACACATTATAAGATAACCACCTCGTAAGAATTCTTCTAGAACCCAGGTATGGTCAAATAGCCGCTAGAGAATGCCAGCGATGGATGACGAGCTACGCCTTTGGGAGACAAGTGGAGAGGTTGCCGGGCACCGTTGAACCCATGCCTCTCCGGACTGACAATCCAGAGCACACGGGACGGTTGTCGAGTAGCGATGAATCCATGCCGCTTTGGTCAGACAATCCAGAGCACATTGGATACAATGACTCTGTCAACCTCGCGGCATCCCCAAGCTTCATCGTTGTTCTATCTTCTAAAACATTCTTCTACTACCTTTTGTGTGCACCATCCTTGCCGATGACCACGCTTATTAAAATTTGTATGTGGAGGGCTTTCTCCCACAGAGAGGCCATAGATGTGTATACTAGCTAGAGATAACGAAGTGATGAGAACTAAGCAGCAAGAGGGTGGCAAGACATCCCAAGACTTGGCTGTTGAGAGGCTAGCTCCTGGCCAAGGGGCATTTTATAGGGGCTAGCAGTCCTGATATGTTTTTGTTTTTGAACTAAAGCTGTCAAGGTAGGTGGAAGCAGTACTCCTACTGCGGTGGTTAGCGGGAGCACTGTTGGCTTGTGAGGAGAATCTAGACATCACTGTTGGTTTTAGTTTAAAAACCGACAGTGAAGATGGCCTTTTGTGCCAGTTCAAGAAACTGACAGTGATAGCTTGTATCACTGTCGGTTTTAAAACCAAAACCGGCAGTGAAGGGCCCTGCCATACTAACACCCAGTAGTTGGGCTACCTGCCATCGTAGCCTTTCAATAAAACATATAAAAAAATTCCTGAGACTAGAATTCGAACTTAGGTCTCAGGGTTCTTAGTTTGGAGCCTTAACCACAGCGCTAGATTAGGTATTACGTTAGGGTTATTTGTATTTTTTCTTTTATCCCATTGTAACACGGTACTACTACATAATAATTGAAAAATCAAAAAAAGTTTGGCCCTCCTAGGATTCGAGCACGGGCCGTGGGGGCTGGAGTGCGTGGCCTTAACCACTGAGCTAGATAGGGAGTTCGGTTAGTTTGGTTTTATTCTTTCTTTTATCCCGTCGTAACGCACGACTAAATAATAAATGGAAAATCAAAAAAGTTTGGCTCGCCTAGGATTCGAGCTCGGGTCTCTGGGTCTAGAGTGCACGGCCTTAACCACTGCGGTAGTATAGGAAGTTCAGTTAGTTTGATTTTATTTTTTGTTTTATCCCTTTCTGAGACACTATTAATTAATAAGATAGAAAAATATACTCAAAATTTGTTTATATTCTATTTTCTTTTATCCCTTCCTAACACACTATTAAAAGTTTTGTTCAATTTTCTTTTATTTAGACTGGGATTGGTTTTGTTTTTTCTTTTATTCGTTTATTGTTTGTAAATACAATTAATTTATTGTAAAATAAGAAAAAAAATTTGTGTCTTGATTATTTAATACTATGATAATTAATTAATGGTCTATAATTATCAAAAAATAGTGTTTGTGAACTTCATCTCAATATTTGATTACATAGTCAATAATTTAATTATAGAGATGCGCACAAAATATAAATAAGATATTTAGTGCAAATTACAACGTCTAAATAATGATTACATAGTTAATAATAATCTAACTATCTTCATGGGGTCCAACAATGAGGGTCTCATTATGATCACTCCGGACATAAGCAGGTTTATCACCCTCTTCAAGGATAGGTAGGGGTACATTCGCACCGAATGCAGGCATTTCCTGATAGCCCCTGTAGTCTTCTTCGTCCGTCACTCCATCGACACCGGCAATCTTCCTTTTTCCTTGTAGGACTACTTTTAGCTTTTCTTTTGTCTTGTTGTCCCCTGCATAGAAGATTTGCATAACATCTTTTGCAAGGACGAAGGGATCGTCTCTGCATGCGGTCTTGGTAAGATCAACGGTAGTGAACCCTTCTCTATCGGTGGTGATTTCCTCAAGCTTGACCCACTGGTAGCAAAAAAGAGCTACCTTCAACTGACCGTAGTCTGGATCCCATATCTCCTCTATGAAACCATAATACGTCGCTTGCACATTGCCATTTTTGTCATGAGCATCGAAACAAACACCACTGTTTTGGTATGTGCTCTTTCCATCTTGCTTTTTTGTGTAAAATGTGAATCTATTGATCTCATACCCTTGGTACTTAAGCAATGTACTCAAAGGTCCCTTGGCTAAGATATCTAGCTGATTACCCAGCGTTGTTCCAATCAAGCGGCATCGCAACCGGCTAACAAATTCCTCCGTATGTTTTTTATCAAGCCAAGCCTGTGACCTGCTCGGATACAAAGTTTGCAGTGATTGCCTATGCTCATCAATGTATGGCATCAAATCCTCTGCTTGCTGGAGAATAGCGAACTATGCCTGTCTGAAAGAAATGGGGTCATCTACTGTGATAGCTTTCTCCCCGGTCATTCCTTCGCCACCTAGTCTTCCCTCATGATGAGATTCTAGAACTCCGACCCTATTGATATATGTTGGCATTTCTTAGGATGCTACTAAAATATAGTTCTAGTTCCCAATCCTTAGCAACCCCAGAAATGTTAATGGTAGTTATTAACATCTCACTTGGTTGAATTACTCAGCCACCTATTATGTACCTATATTTCCTAACTTACTAAGTTGTCATCCCTAGTAATGATGTTAGAGAGATGTATTGGTGCTACATAGTATTACTACTAGAATAACACTAAGTAGTTCTTATTAATGCAAGTGACTACATAGAATATATAAATATAAATCTATGAAAGTATCCACAAGCACACAAATAATTATACCATTGTAGCATTTTAACCATTGGGAAGGTCTAGCATGGATATGTATTATTCAACTTATATTATTGAAGAAGAAAATAACCATAGCCATAACTCTACTCATAACAGGAACAAGTCATAGAATAAGATGTAAATAGATGATAAGTATAGATAGGGATAGATCACTCAGAGCACTCCTTCTATAGCATTAGCATGGTCAGGTAGAATATTAGAGAAATAATTCCTAAGTCATTCTTAATTACAAGTCAAAGCATATATTTGATTAGTGCAATTACACCTAGTAATCATTGCTAAGATCATTATCATATCAGCACGGAAGGGATATTACTAAAGGAAGATTGAGGGCAGAGCTCGTTTTACCTTTGTAATCGAACCCTACGTGCACCTATATTCGGGGAGTGGCCTACAAAGGACTCAATGGGAGTGTCACATCCACGATCTACCACATGACCCGGAATATAGGGTGTATTCGCTGGTAAACAACGTATAAGCACCACGCTTACACAATGTCGACCACCCACCCATGGATCCCTAGAGTGAGCGCTGAAAGCATCTAGGCCCCTAGTTGGGTTTTGGTGACTAATGACAATACGTGATTACTATGACTAACATGTGTCTTGTAGAGGCAATTAAGTTAGGTCATGGTAATGGAGATCGATTGGACTATCATGGTGGTCATGCCCCTATGATAGAAATTGTTTCGGTTTTCAAAGGATGGACGACAAGGTTAAGGATGGACTAGTTCTAAGTGTCGATTGGAGTTGAAGAGACACTTAGAGTAGTTTAGGACTTTGTTTTTCCTTTGGCCATACTATTAAGGGGGGTATGGACGGGTAGCTTGACCTAGGTGAGTCTAGTGAGTTAGGTGTGGTGCACACTTGTTAAATCTAGCACTAGGTAGCTCCTAAAAAGCCCTTAGATCCATTGGAGCAAACTTCATTCACATATGATCGAGAGTTGGAAGTGAATGGAGGGTCAAATACTGACTGGATGCTGGCTCCGGGGTGACCGGACGCTGGCACAGAGTCTGGTTAGTTCATTTGATCAAGGTGAAATCGTCTGGTGCGACCGGATGCTGAGGGGTGAAGTGACCGAACGCTGAGTCCCAGCGTCTGGTCAACTCTAGTAAGGTTCTAGAGAGGGAAAATCACGACTAGACGCGTTCGGTCAGTGTTGATTAGACGTCGTCTAGCGTCCAGTCACAACTTAAACACTGGAGTTCGGGGAGAACTGACTGGTGCATCTGGTCAACATGACCAGAGCGTCCGGTCACCCCATAAAGGCACATAATGGTTCTTTTTTCAGCCATGGTTATAAATACTTCCTCCATTCGTGTGTGGGGGTACTTTTGCTCATTCCAATAGCTGAGAAACACCTTTGAGAGTGCCAAGAAGAGCAAGGTCCTAGTGAGGTGATTGAGATTTGAGAATCCCAAAGAGAGCCCTCATTAGTGAAAGCGAGAGTAGCAAAGTGTGCATCCACCGTTCTCATTAGGCTTGTCGTGGTCAAGTGAGAGTTCATGCTTGTTACTCTTGGTGATCATCATCACCTAGACGGCTTGGTGGTGATTGGGAGCTTGGTGATCATCCGGCGGAGCTTGTGGATGACCCAACTCAAGTTGTGAGCGGTTGTGGGTGATTCACCATGACGGAGTGTCAAAGAATCGACCCGTAGAGAGCACTTGATCCTTGCGTGGATCAAGGGGGAGCTACACCCTTGCGCGGGTGCTCCAACGAGGACTAGTGGGGAGTGGTGACTCTCCAATACCTTGGCAAAACATCGCCGCATTCCTCCTTCTCTCTTTACTTTGAGCATTTACTTTGAGCAATTCAATTCTTGTCATTTACATTCATAGAATTGTCATGCTAGAGTAGGATTGGAACATAGGTTGCTAAATTTTTGTGTGATAGATCAATAGAAATACTTTCTAGGCACAAGGGGTTAATTGGGCTAACCGTATGACTTAATTATTGCAAAGAAATTTAGAATTAGCCCAATTCACCCCTCTCTTGGGCATCTTGATCCTTTCAATTGGTATCAGAGCCTCGTGCTCACATTTTTAGGCTTAACTACCTAGAGAAAGATGTCTCACGGGGATGGACCTCCTCCTATCTTTGAGGGGAATGATTTTCTATATTGCAAAATCCGCATGGAGGTGTATCTAGAAGCTCTAGATGTTGGAATACTTAGAGCCGCCTCACAAGGCTTCCCAAAACCTCAAGATGCTACACACCTACAAGGCAATGAGGTGAATTATGAAATATGGAATGCAAAGGCTCGAAACACCATCTTTAGAGGCCTTTGCAAAGATGTGTTCAACCAGGTGAAGAACCACAAAGACGCCCATGCACTATAGTCGGACGTTTGTGCGCTCCATGAGGGAATAAAGAGTGAGCGTGAGGAATGCTATCATCTTGTCATGAAAAAGCTTAACTCTTTTGAGATGCTTCCTAAAGAATGTGCTAATGAAATATACTCACGCTTGAATGTTCTTGTAGAGGAAGTCAATGGGCTTGGACTCACTCAAATGCAACCATCCGATGTTGTAAGAAAGATCTTGAGTGTCCTCCCCATTAACAAATATGGGCATATTGTGACCGTGCTTCATCAAGGTGATCTTTCCACCGCTACACCAACATAAATCTTGGGAAAGATCAATGCTCATGAGATGTACATGCACATCACACCACAAGATGGCTCATCCTCTACTAAGAAGAAAGAAAAAGACTTAGCATTCAAAGCTAGCCAAGAGAAGGGCAAAGCAAGGTTTGAGTATGAGAGCTCAAGTGATGATGAAGTTGATGATGCAAGCCTTGCTCTCATAGTGAAAAGAACCGCCAAGATGCTAAAGAAGCTCAACAAGAGTGGCATCAAGTTCGATGGCAAGAAGAAGAAGTTCTTCACAAGCTCTAGAAGGAAGCCAATCTCAGAGATGGATTGCTATAATTGTGGAGAACTTGGTCATCTAGCACATCAATGCACAAAGCCCAAGAAAGACAAGTACAAGTACAAGTACAAGGGCAAGAAAGATGACTCAAGCAATGCAGAAGAAGATGAGAATAAGAAAAACAAGCCATACAAGAAGAGAGATGGCAAGAAGGACTTCCACAAGAAGAAGAAAAGTGGATAGGCATACATCGTTGGTGATTGGCTCACGGACATTGATTCATCTAGTGGCTCATCCGATGATGATAGTGACAACGAGAAGGTGGATGCCATTGTTATTGACTCTTCATCATCTTCACCACCACCACTACCATCATCCTCTACACACCTATGCCTTATGGCCAAGGGTGATCGCAAGGTATCAAATGATGTTAGTAGTGGTGATGAACATGCTAGCAATGATGATAGCGATAGTGATGATGATGAATATGAATCACCTTCTTATGATGATCTTGTTAAATTACTAAATCAATACACTAAGATCATTAGAAAGAGTAGAGCTAAAAATGAAAAACTAGAAGCTAAGAATGATTCTCTTTTGAGCTTAGAGAAGCAAATGATGATATATCATCCAAACTCAAGGAGCTCAAATCTTCTAAGAAAGAGCTTAAAGATAAACATGATAAACTTGAGAGGATACACAATGAGCTCATCACTAGCCGCAACAAGCTAAAAGAAGAATATACTACTCTTAAGATTAATCATGATAATCTTGTCATTGCTCAAGAATTTCTATCCAATGAGCCACATGATGCTACTAACAATATTGTTAAGATTGATATAGCTACATCATGTGATTATTTGATCATTGAGAGCATTGAGCAAAGTTCTAGTAGCAAGGGCAAGCAAGTGGTTGAGGCTGATGATTATGATGAGTTTGTCAAGCTCAAGAATGACAATGAAAAGCTCAAGAAAGATCTTGAAGAGATCAAAAGCCACAACACTATTGTGCTAGAAACTCTTGATCATGATAGTGATTTGACTCTTGAGAATGAGAAGCTCAAAGAAGAGAGCAAGAAGCTCAAGGAAGAGAAAAATAACGATGCTCTCAAGGAAGAGAACAAGAAGCTCAAGTTGGAGAAAGAGCATCTCAAGATTGGATTGAGCAAGTTCACAAGAGGCAAGCATCTTCAAAGTGAGCTACTAATGAACACTATCATGAAGATGGATAGAAGTGGCATTGGGTACTTGGCAAACCAAGAGAAGAAGGCTCAAGCTCAACGACAACACAAGTCAAAGCCAAAGCCAAAGAGATGTTGTGAGTGTGGATAAGAAGGCCACTTTGCCCATGAGTGCCAAACTCCACCACCACAACCCTTGCCCAAGCATGCTAGACCTTTTGCCTTCAATGCTCAGTACATGCTTAGAAAGGATTCTAGTGGAAAGATGAAAGTCATGTTCTTAGGACCTCCAAACAAGAATAGGCCTAAGAAAATTTGGGTTGCAAAGTCATTTGTTGAGAAGGTGAAGGGCCCTCAACAAGTTTGGGTTCCTAAAGCTTGATCTCTTGTGTGTAGGTGAACTACAAGACCGGTGGAAGTCATTGGGTTATTGATAGTGGTTGCACACAACATATGACCGGTGATCCTCGTATGTTCACCTCACTAGATGAAGAAGTAGATGGACAAGAAAGAAT
The DNA here is from genome assembly GCF_019320115.1 of Miscanthus floridulus. NCBI lineage: Eukaryota > Viridiplantae > Streptophyta > Magnoliopsida > Poales > Poaceae > Miscanthus > Miscanthus floridulus. The sequence goes on along the minus strand of NC_089588.1, from coordinate 102,980,600 downwards.
CACATTTGGAGATAATTCAAAGGGCAAGGTTAAAGGATTGGGAAAAGTGGCAATATCAAATGATCATTCTATCTCAAATGTGCTATATGTTGCTTCATTGAGCTTCAACTTGCTATCCGTTGGACAATTATGTGATCTTGGCTTCCAATGCTTGTTTATCGAGAAGGAAGTTGTTGTATCTAAGAAGGATGATGATCAAGTGATATTCAAAGGATTTAGATACAACAACCTATATCTAGTAGACTTCACCTCTAAAGATGCTAACTTGAAGATATGCCTATTCACCAAAACAACACTTGGGTGGCTATGGCATAGAAGACTTGCTCATGTTGGGATGAGTTCACTCAAGAAGCTAATGGAGAATGATTTGGTGAGAGTGTTGAAGTATGTGAAGTTTGAGAAGGACAAGCTTTGTAGTGCATGTCAAGCTGGCAAGCAAGTTGCAAATACTCATCCAACAAAAGCTTTCATGTCAACCACAAGAGTGCTAGAACTCCTTCACATGGACTTATTTGGACCAACAACATACAAGAGATTGGGAGGAAATCTTTATGGTCTTGTTATTGTTGATGACTATTCAAGATACACATGGGTATTCTTCCTTCATGACAAATCTGAAGTTGCATCTTGCTTCAAGAAGTTTGCCAAGAGAGCACAAAATGAGTTTGAAGTGAAGCTCAAAAAGATTAGAAGTGACAACGGTAAAGAATTTGACAACACAAACATAGAAGCCTATTGTGATGAAGTTGGGATCAAGCATCAGGTCTCCACAACATATACTCCTCAACAAAATGGTGTAGTTGAGAGAAAGAACCGGACATTGATCACTCTTGCAAGAACAATGCTAGATGAGTACAACACCCCCAAAGCTCTATGGGCGGAAGCTATCAACACCGCATGCTATGCATCCAACTGCCTATTCCTTCAAAAGTTCCTTGGCAAGACACCTTATGAGTTGCTCAATGGGAAGAAGTCGGACGTCTCCTTCTTTAGGGTGTTTGGTTGCAAATGCTACATCTACAAGAAGCGGCAACACCTAGGGACATTTCAAAGATGTTGTGATATTGGTTTTCTTGTTGGTTACTCATCAAAGTCCAAAGCATATAGAGTATTTAATCATGCCACTTGCTTGGTTGAAGAAACATATGATGTGGAATTTGATGAATCTAATGGCTCCCAAGGAGCACATGAGAATGTTGATGATGTAGGTGATGAACCTTTGAGGGAGGCTATGAAGAACATTCTAGTTGGAGACATCGAGCCTAAAGATGATGAAGATGATGTACAAGTAATTGATCCACCTTCTTCATCAAATGTGCCACAAGATGGTGATAAAGATGGGAGAGTAGAAAATGAAGACACTCATGTCTCCCATGATGAAATGGTGGTACAAGCACAAGATGTTGATGCTCCACAACCTCCTCCTCAAGTGGTCAATAGAAGAAACACACCTCTACTACAAGATCATCCACAAGATCTCATCATAGGGAGTCCATCAAAGGGTGTAATGACTCGCTCACAAAAACTTGCTTCATTTATTGCACATCACTCTTTTGTCTCTTGTTATGAGCTTACCAAGGTAGAAGAAGCTCTTCAAGATCCGGATTAGATAAATGCCATGCACGAAGAGTTGAACAACTTCACCTGCAATGAAGTTTGGACTCTTGAAGGGTGACCAAAAGGTGCAAGAGTCATTGGAACAAAGTGGGTGTTCTACAATAAGCAAGATGATCAAGGCGTTGTTGTGAGGAACAAGGCAAGACTAGTTGCAAAGGGGTTCTCTCAAGTTGAAGGTTTGGATTTGGGAGAGACCTTTGCACCGGTTGCAAGACTAGAAGCCATTCGTATCCTCCTTGCATATGCATCACATCATGACATGAAACTATATCAAATGGATGTGAAAAGTGCATTTTTAAATGGCTTTATTAATGAACTAGTCTATGTTGATCAACCTCCTGGGTTTGAAGACCCCAGATATCATAATCATGTTTATAGGTTGTCCAAGGCGTTATATGAGCTTAAGCAAGCCCCAAGAGCTTGGTATGAGCGCCTTCGGGACTTCCTCATTGAGAAGGGCTTCACCATTGGGAAGGTCGACACCATACTATTCACCAAGAAGCTTGATGGATATATCTTCATTTATCAAGTGTATGTTGATGATATTATCTTTGGATCATCAAATGAAGATTCTTGCAAAGAGTTTGGTGAATTGATGTCAAAGGAGTTCGAGATGTCAATGATTGGAGAGCTTACATTCTTTCTTGGTTTTCAAGTCAAGCAAATGAGAGAAGGGATTTTCATCTCTCAAGAGAAATATACAAATGATCTTCTCAAGAGATTCAAGATGGATGAATGTAAGCCAATCAAGACACCAATGCCAACTAATGGACATCTCGACCTAGAGAGGGAGGTAACACGGTTGATCAAACTCTCAACCTCTCCATGATTGGTAGCTTGTTATATTTAACCGCATCTAGGCCCGACATCATGTTTAGTGTGTGTATGTGTGCTAGATTTCAAGCTAATCCTAAGGAAACTCATTTGATTGCCATTAAAAGAATCCTTAGGTACCTTAAGCACACACCAAGCATTGGCCTTTGGTATCTCAAAGGAGCTATATTTGAATTAGTTGTCTATTCCGATTCGGATTATACCGGTTGCAAAGTTGATAGAAAAAGCACAACCGGAGGGTACCATTTGCTTGGTAGATCACTTGTGTCTTGGTCCTCCAAGAAACAAAATAGTGTGGCTTTGTCCACCGCCGAAGCGGAATACATTGCCACGGGTGTTTGTTGTGCACAAATTCTTTATATGAAACAAACTTTGCTAGACTATGGTGTAGTTCTAGAAAAAGTACCTCTTTTGTGCGACAATGAAAGTGCGGTAAAACTTGCAAATAATCCGGTTCAACACTCTCGCACTAAGCACATAGATATCCATCATCACTTTCTTAGAGATCATGTTGCAAAGAATGATATTTCATTAGAAGGTGTAAGGACCGAGGATCAATTGGCGGATATCTTCACTAAACCGCTAGATGAGGCGACTTTTCGTCGATTGCGGAATGAGCTCAATGTTCTTGATTTTAGTAACTTCACTAAAAAAGGAGCTTGTGTTGTCCCTTGCATTGCATTGTAATATACAACTTGTTTAATCTTTGGTAATGCATATAGGGCTTGTCTAACATGGTTAAGATAACCGCCATAAGCGAGTGAAGAAGCTTAACCTTGGATCAAACTTGACAAGCAGCTAGATTTACTTTCAAGTATTGCATTGCATATGCATGAATGTTGCTTTGTCGTTTATCTTCAATTGTCCTCTTATTGCCTATTTTCTTAAAAAGAATTATAGCCTAAGGCAAAATATTTTGAAAAATTTGAGGGTTTGAGAGAGGTCACTCACATCAGTCCTAATTGGTGTTTATTTGGATCTTATTGATGTTGGAACTTGATTGGGAATAGGCAGCACGAAGGACTTTGAAGATTTGCTAGAAAAAGAGTGACTGGACGTTGCACCGGACTCTAAAGTCCAGCGTCCGGTCAGTTCATAGGAGGTGAACCTGCTGCGATGGAGTGACCAGACTCTGTTGTTCAGCATCCGGTCAGATGGTGGTTCAGCGTTCGGTCGATCGAAGATGAAGGAGACAGCTTGCACTGGACTCTGGCTACGTCCGGTCGGTGTTCACCGGATGCGTCAGGTCGGATTCTAGGGGTTTTGGATCTCTCTAGAATCGACTAGATGCTGGGTGGCAGCGTCCAAACGCTGCCATCGGAGCATCCGGTCAGTAGATATCATGCGGTTTTAGGACTTTTTCTCCGTTTCCTTTTCTAAACCATCGGGGGCCACCATAAATCATGTCGTGCCGAGACCTAAAGCCACATACGCCATCATCGCCATCGCGCCTCCTTCACCCGGACCCTAGCTACTGAATCCATGCCAGTGCCACCACCCGCTACGCCACCTCCCATGCTGTCATGCTGCACCACTGCCTACCCACAACCACATCGCCATGCCCCGTTCGTGCCCGTGCCCACATGCCACCACGCCACACCGCGCCTTCTTGAGCCCGGGCGCCACCACACGCCCCGCGCCGCGCTGTCGTAGCTTGCTCGTGCCGAGCCCCAGCTGCCAGTAGCACTTTCGTGTCGTGCCCTAGCTCCACTCTGCTCCAGCATCCACGCACCAGCGCCACCACCAAACTCATCGGAACCCTACCTTCGCAGTGCCGACCCGGTGGTTCCCCGATTCATTCCTTTTCTTGTCGATTCGCCGATTCATCAGGTAGCAAGCCCTTGTTTTCAATTTCGTATCTATTTCTTGCTTTCTTAGGGTTTCATATCTCTAGATATATTGTATTTATTTGTATATCCTATCTATTCTATCATGTAGCGAGTCGGTGTGGTTGTGGTCCCTTTGGCAGTTGACAGTTCACTCGGGGCCAAACTCGCAAGTACGGATCGAGGCCAAGCCTCAGAAGTGACAGTTGGCAGTTGATTCTTGTCAGAGCAGTTGTTCTTTTCAGCTTCATTAGATGGCTCATGTCAAGAATGTTGGAGGAGGTCCTGGTGATGAGGATCCGAGGCCCCCGCCTCGCTAGCCTACAAATGCAAAAGGCAAGGCGACGAAGAAGCTAGCAACGAGGAAGCACAAGTACCTTGATGTAGATACAGCGAGAGCAACCACAGTTGCAGAGGCCATAGAGCACGCAGAGAGAGGAGGTGCTTGGAGTGGTGTTATTATTGTAGATCAGCTTTCTCCATCTACGAGGGCTGCACTTGAGCAGGTTGAGCGCCGTCATGGTGGTCTAGCTGAGACTGTCATGGTTGGAGGACGACGTGTTGCTATTCATGAGAGTCAACCTTAGGGGGAGTCACAGCAGCCACAGCCAGCAGAGCAGACTTAGGAGGGAGAGCAGGCACCTCAGCCATAGCTTCAACGCTCTGGTCGAACCCATGCTCCAATCACACTGAGGTCAGAGACACAACGGAGAGGTTCACATCCACCGCCTAGACCATAGGGTCCGCCTCTAGTGACTCACTTGGATTTGAGGGCCACCACGGCCAAGCAGGTTCAGCAGCTCAGATTTGTGGACTTTGAGCAGTGGTTCCCGCTGAGGAGAGATGACCGAGCTTCAGAGGGCTTCTACACACCACTGTAGGAAGACTTTTATAATGCATATCTTAACAGTGGGGTTGTATTCAGATCTCAGAGGGTGTGCAACATTAAGTCCATTGTTGCAGCAGCTAGAGAGCATATTTGCCCTTACCTAGCTTACCTACCAGGGCTGACAGATTTACTTGGATGGACAGGCTTATATTTTCTATCTTGGGTCCATTAGTTCTATGCTTCACTCTGGATTGACCTGTAGCACAGATTCATTCACTTTGCTTTTAGAGGTAGAGATTACAGGCTGATGAGCTCTAGGGTCAGAGAGATTCTCAGGCTTTAGGAGTAGCCAGTATGGCTTCATGAGGTTTGCTATGGACAGACAGCGCCCCTAGACACCCTCATGGAGGTATGGTGCCCCCTACAGATCTAGTCCGCTATTGCTTTATAGAGCCATTCAGTGAGGGGTCTAGCAGGACACCCACTGATCTTACTCCCACTGCTAGAGTCCTTGATGCTATTATGAGGAGGACATTGCTTTCGAGGATGGGGTATCACGAGGGCCTGACTCGCATACAGCTATGGCTACTGAACTCTCTGAGGTAGTAGACTGTGTTTGACATTTAGGATCTCCTTCTATCAGAGATGGAGGATACTATTGTAGAGGGGTTTAGGGGTCACATGCAGCTGCCATATGCTCACTGGATTACATTCCTGATCCACAGGGCAGTTACTGTGAGGCCACCTAAGATGCTGGCAGAGTATAGTGGTGCTACTACAGAGTTCCCTACATACAACATGACTCAAATGATCTGACATAGTGCAGTGAGGACACCTAGCCAACCGAACCGATGTCCATAGGTGCCAAAGACTACAGCTTAGTAGGATAAGACCATCAAGGGCATAGCAGCTATAGAGGAGGAGCAGCTTGATGCTCAATAGGAGGGGATGGTTGAGAGCGACCACAGCAACAGCTCAGATGAGGACAATAGGGATATCCCTCAGATGCCTCCACGATAACATGACCATGAGGCTGGTAGCTCCAGTTTAGCTCCACCTACGCCACAGACAGACCCCGCTCTACTTGCCATCCTTGAGCGGATGAGGTAGGATCAGGCTCGCTAGGCACAGGAGACCGCCGCTACTTTCGCATAGTTCTAGACTTAGCAAGATGAGTTCTAGCAATAGCAACAGGCGATCAGCAGCAGCAGCAGCAGCTTCTCATGTAGCAGTAGCTACTTGGGTTTATGCAGCATATTGTGATAGCTATTGGGCTCCACCGCCATAGCCTTCACCCCAGATTGGCCAGCCTACCACCACTTCTATGACTCCAGCTTTACAGCCTAGTGGGCTTCAGAGTCAGGGATAGCCACCAACACAGTTTGCTTCACCTACAGAGTAGGTGTCCTAGTGGTTTGCCTTGGCGGTGCTAGCCCCGCAGTTCACACCTCTTCAGACAGGCTTCACACCAGCTCAGACTTCCTCGCTGCTAGTGCCAGATACCTCAGTCTCCAGGAGCCTTAGAGCGACTTTTAGTGAGTTGACAGGGCAGCCTACTCCACCATATTTACATGTCCTAGGTCCTTCTATAGTTGCACCTATTACTAGGACTATAGAGATGCTCCCTTCTTCTGTTGATCATCAGAGCCACCTGCTTCAGTGATACCTGCACAGTCTACAGCCGCTCCAGTCCCTGATCCGACCCAGACCGCTTCTAGCATCCCTTCCAGCTACACAGGGTTAGACAGCTTAGAGCTTAGGGTCAGATGATGATGGCACACAGTTCCAACTTGCTCCTCTAGTATGTTAGACTTAGGGGGGAGCGACTACTTATCTAGGGGGAGCTTAGTTTATCTATTATATTTACACTTCTAGCTTGCTCCTCCAGTGTGTCTTTACTTTCATGCATCAAACTATATTTATGTGATAGTGATATCTACGTGATTGTGATATTTGACATGTGTGTTCTCTACTTTGAATCTTTTATATGTCATATCACTAGTGTTATGCTCTTTTGCTTTGCTTCCATGTTTTACTCCGATGCAAATGAGCTTTATTACTTGTACTCATGCTTATTTTATATCTTTTGAGTACATCATGTTGGCTTGGGTCATATAAGCTTGCCAAACTCCTTTGTTCTTATTGTCAAAAGCTTATATGAACCAAGCATGTTAAAAACCTCAACTCTCTCACAAGCTCAAGGTGGTATTGTCATCAATCACCAAAAAGGGGGAGATTGAAAGCATCTAGGCACCTAGTTGGGTTTCGGTGATTAATGACAATACGTGATTACTATAACTAACGTGTGTTTTGCAGAGGCAATTAAGTTAGGTCATGGTAATGGAGATCGATTGGGCTACATGGTGGTCATGCCCCTACGATGGAAATCATTTCGGTTTTCAAAGGATGGACGACAAGGTTAAGGATGGACTAGTTCTAAGTGTCGATTGGAGTTGAAGAGACACTTAGAGTAGTTTTGGACTTTGTTTTTCCTTTGGCCATACTATTAAGGGGGGTATGGATGGGTAGCTTGACCTAGGTGAGTCTAGTGAGTTAGGTGTGGTGCACACTTGCTAAATCTAGCACTAGGTAGCTCCTAAAAAACCCTTAGATCTATATGGATAAACAATAGAGAGAGGGGTACAAGAGTTTATATGGAACCACGCTCTAGACAAGATCGGGAATCCAAGCGAAGTTCTGCTTGCCTCCCTCTAGATCTAACCTAACTAGCTATGCTATGGAGATGGATGAGCTCTGAGGAGACTAGGGTTTCAGTCAGATGACTTGATGACTTCTGATTTCTGATCTCAAGATATGCCAGGGGAGGCTGGGGTCTGGATATATAGTCCTGGAGGAGCAAGTAAGCCCTTGGATCAAACCGACTTAAGCAATGGCCTAGATGCGTCCTCAAAGGCGGTGGGAGAGTCCACATTGAAGGGGACTGCCAGGTGGGCTAGGGGGAGGCTGACCGATCCACAGGTGGGGCCAACCCCACCTGGCAGGGTCTGCCACCTTCGGTGGGTTGCCTTCTGGAGTCTTCTAGATCCTTCCCACGTCGGTTCCGCGGTAAAATTCAGTATTTTCCTTTGATGATTAGGTCCTCCTTGATGGTTTTCTGGATAAATCCTCCTACAGTCATGAAATCACCAAAATTTGTGGAATTTATTAGTTTAGACCCCTAGACCTTTGTTGGTGATTCTATTTATGCCCTTATATGTGTTTAGTTGATGGTTTATATTGGTTGTTAACTACTGTCAACAACACCCCCAAGCTTACCTTTTGCTAGTCCCTTAGCAAAACCAAACTTAACTAGGAGTATAAAGAATTTAATAACATTGTAGCAACTCTTCAAAAGTACTTATGCATTCAAACAAGAATTCTCCTCCTGAGTAGAATAAACTGATTTGACTTTTAAACTTACCCATATTACCCTCAACCATGGGGCTTGTAGCCTTCACTTGTGTCTTGAGTAATTAAAAGATAGAACAATCCAGTCAAGCACTATGTCTCAAATTCTTTGCTCAACCAATATTCTAGAGTTTTTATAAGTTTTCAAAATAAAACTCAGAGCTCTTCATTGTATGACACTCTCAAGTCTCTCAATATATGTGGTATTTGTGGATCCTTACCAAGGCAATAGCAATGTTATGCCTTCCTTTCCCTATATCTAAAGCTTATTGGGGTTCATAGGTAGGGCGAAGACATAAAAGAGCATACTTGTAGTACATATATTGTAAAGTCAAACAATGGATCCAAAGAGAGTTAACTCATACAATCAAATCAAGATGTGCATGTGTGTGGATGTAAGGTGGATATGGTGGCTAATCCTAATTCTACTATGCTCCTTAAAAACATACCTCTCTTCTTAAAACTTGGAAACAACTTTGCAAGGACACAGGGCTATCTTATTCATCTCACTTCTCTTCTTTTTTTTCAGGTGGGCATCTAAGTACCCATTGTTTTAATAACTCGAACACTTGTCCATTTTTTTCATTTTTTTCAAATAACTTTTGCATAGCCCCCATGTCTCTTTCCTGCAACAAAACTTTTGAGAGATAGCAAAAAGAACTTGGAGCATTTATTTGATGGGTATCCTATATGGCATATTTTTGGTGTTTACTCCTAGTGTAGGAGCAAAACATTTTTGGTTGGAACTAGATGGAATGGCCTGTTGTTGTGCCTACCCCTAGTGTAGGAGTAGTGCATATGTGGGTGGTGTGTATGTGATCTTGATTTTAAGAGCATGACAAACCTCTCATAAGGCATCAACAAAGCTTGACTAAACTCAATGCAGAACAAGCAGCATATATGGATGGAGGTTTTTTCTAATCTAAATTTCATATATGGCTCTAGTAGGAATTTAAGCTTTGTCATATAGGAGCTAATCATGTAAGATTTTCATGTTTTTCAAAATATAAAACTCCAAAACATAGTATCGCTAGGAACAAGATAAATAGCAGCTCAGACTTTCTCATATCATATGTATCAATTACCTAGATTTAGATCCAGCATATGCTACCCACGAGTTTCAAGTTTAGAGTAAATTCTTATGTCAAAATAGTCGTATCCAAAACTCGGGAGAATTCATGGTTGAAAACTAGGTACTTGAAAGGAATCGCAACCGAGCAACTAGTCATCATTTCCATTGCAAGAGTCTACCCTCATAGTTCTTTTATTTAACTCCTAAACTCTAGACACATACTTTTTATTTTGTTTCTCCAATTTTAAAATCATACCTTAATACTATATAAAAGACAAATTTTTGTTTTGCTTTTGTTTGTTATTCATCTTTTTATGACTCTAATGAATTTATGGAAGACTCAAAAATAATAAAACTGAAAAGGGAAAGAAATACTTAGCTAGATACATGGGGGATGCCCCTTCCCCAAGCTTGATGTTGTCATGGTCTCTTCTTTCATCCTTCCATAAGTAGGGTTCCTTATGCAGCGGATGAGGGAACAGTTTGGGAATAGGTACTTCAGATGGATGGCTTTACTCTTGATCATCCTGCAAAATATTCCAACAAGAACACCAAAACTCGTGGAACAGATTAGGATAAGGGGTTAGCGGTCAGCCACTAGAGATTTATTGTCCTTGGAGATTTAGATAGATTCTCTAAAGTTCTAGCAGGATGTCTATTAGTATATTTTTGGGTTTTTTGATATGATGTAGAAAGTAAATATGCATGATATTTTTATTTTTATGCCACCACGGTGAATATTCCATTGGGCTTTTACACACCACAAATTTATCCACATGGGGCTTTATGATGCAATGATGTAATGCAGTAATGATACTATTTATTTTTCTTTTCTCTATGCAATATTAATGTAGAAAAGTAAATATGCTAAAGTAAAAATTAATTCATGTAATGCTAGAAAGTAAATATGGATAACTATCGATGTTACCTCACGGCCAGGGTTTGGATTTTTAAGTCCTCCGGACAGGACTCTTCACCTATCTTGATCAATCTTTGGGTGCATCTGTCAGTCCCAAAAATGGAGACCCTGATGGTTGCACCTCTTGTGAATCTGGTGATGATGTTACCTTCTCTTTCCATACCTACTTTGTCTGTGGATTTGAACTTGGCGGAGCAGGTTCATCCTCTCCAACTTCTTTAGGTTCCTTATACTCCTCCCACTCATTAATTGGACCTTGATTCTTCTACTTATGGGATCGATGTCTCCTCCTGGAGTGAGACTTCTTTGGCTATTCATGTGTAGTATAACTATTAAAATAACAGCATACCTTTTCTCCAAGGAATTGGAAGTGGACTTGTCCAGATCCGACGTAGATGATCGCATTGGTGGTGTTGAGGAACGACCTTCCAAGGATGATGGGTGTATCATCCTCTTCTTCACCCATGTATAGAACCATGATGTAACACCTAGGTGTTTGTCACCAGTTAAGCAATGGGTTTGAGCTCAAACATGACATGTTAAGTGGTGATGAAGGTGTCAAGATCAAATCTACAAGAGTGAGCTCCAACTTAAACTTGGACAACACACCCTTACTTACATGTGGAACCTTGTTAAGATTATGCAAGAGTAATGTTAAACATGCCTATTTCATGTACATTACCTCAACATGCATCCATCTTGACCATTGAAATAGTTTCATGAAGTTTGGAGCTAAAAAGTCACAGCAAATTCTCTTGCAAAAAAAACAATAATAAGCTAATTCTCTTCTAATGGAGCAGTTAATTAAGTCACAAACTTAGGAAAAATAAGAATTGCTAGCGGCATAGACGGTGGCATACAACGGTCTCTCATAACGTAGCTACACTTGCTCCTGTAAAGCACCCTAGCCCGAATATTTTCAGCTCGGGTCGCTCGGGGGCTCCATTAGGGTACAATATTCATTGTTTGATTGACCACATACAACAAAGTCCACCTACTCTTCTACAAAACTGACAACCAAGGCAAACATGTGGTGGAGGAGATTCTGGAGGAGGACATGCCGGTGAACCAGCACCGTTATTCAAAAATTCGAATTCATTTCTTGTTTCAGTCTGTCTGTACTAAGGATGATGGCCCGTATTTGGAGTTTCCCTAGGGTTGGTAAAGCGAAATGGGGGCCACCCTAGCCAGCTTGCAACAACTAGTTTGCAAGAATATAAATAAGTGAGTAGGGTGATTATACCGCCGTGTAGAGGAGTGAACCAATCACAAGATGAATATTAAATCAATCACCGGGAGACTTGTTTCTTGCATCCTGTCTTTGCGTGTTTAGACTTTGTGTTTCAAATGAACACATCAAATGCATGCTTTGCCACTGATATTGTTGTCTGTAACTCAATACTGGGGGAAAAATGAACAGCTGAAGAGATGAGGTCACCCTACCGTGGAATTGCATCAACAAACATTAGTAAGGAGATGAGTTTCCACGAGAAGGGATGGCGATGCAAGTAAGGCCTTATTAGTTGCCTCATTCAACATGAGCAATGACCGACCAGGGTTCGAAGGCCAGCCCATGAAGGGCTCAAGGCCGCCCCGCGTCAAACAGAGCTAGGGGAGAAAATATAGATGAGCCCCTCTCCAAATGGACTAAAACGAGCTACCACTTGAGACTCATCACCTAAGAGTACCATCGGGTGCGTCCAAAAGGATTTCTGAGCCTATGGTACGTTTGGCGCCAATCGTGCACCTATCTTGCACCGATACTAACAGTCTCCAAACGGTTCCATTGCGTGCGTCCAAAACAATTTCTGAGTCTATGGTATGTTCGGTGCAAACCGTGCACCTATCTTGCGTTAAGATTATACTATCTCCAAATGGACTAAAGCAAGCTACCACTTGAGCCTCGTCTATGTTTATACCGTGTATCAATGGTCAATTATGAGTAGAAGGTTCCATCAGAAATGATGAGTTACATTCTTGCTTGAATTTCACTATTAAGTGAATGAAATTATAGGTCATCAACCAAACCTTGATACCTTGCCCAAATGACTCTAATTGAACTCTACAACAAAAGTCATGAGGGTTCGTGTCGAGCAAAGGTCAAGAAAATGCCTCAATCGGTCAAAAACTCTAATTTAAGCTTTATCGTGATGCTATTTTGACCTGTGTTGACCAATCTCTTACATTGCTTGCATGGAGTTGCACCTTAAATAAAAGTTGAAGTTTGAGTGGAGTTGAATAAACTTTGTTTTTGGACCAAGAGCCAGATCAACTTGGAACTAAGTCAAACTAAGGCTTGAAAATTGAATCAGCTGTTATCTTAGGCTCCCAGAAATTTTAAGTCCCTGAAGTGACAGTAGCAAGTTAACTTCTTTATGACATTTTATCGTCCAAATTCATGTGGTAGCTCAGTTGGATTCCTTAAAATGAGTTGAAGTAACTTTCATGGTGAAAACAATAAATTAAATCTCATCAAATTTGGAGTTCATTTGGATCTTGAAAAATAGTTTCCAAAACAGCAAAAGTTTACTTTGTCACTTAACTGACATTGACAAGTCGGCATTCTGTGTTCTCCAAATTTTGTTAAGCAACTCGATTTGGTCCAAAGATAAAAGTTGGAGGCAATTTACTAGAGGAGAGTATACAAAAAGATGACACTCGTTTGACCTTGTCTTGACCATCGATTTTTGGATTTGATTAATCAGTGTCAACACGTTAACACTTGCAAATTGGATGCTAATTAACCTCTGTTTCAAAGCCCTAATGGTTGTGACCCCTTAATCAAGTTTGTAGACCATTAGGAGAGCTACAACTTTGCTTTAATCACCCACTCCAGAATATGCCTCAAAGGTTCCTAAAACTTGGCTCCAAAGTGGCCATGTTGTCGCCCACCTGATGCTCGGGAATGTGCCTCTAAGGGGGGAGCACGTGGCAGCCATGCGGGAGCTCACCCCACCATGGCTCTCCCTCTCCACTCCGCATGTCCCTACGACCTTGCCGCACGCCCTGCTACTCCAAAGCGTACACCCAAACCTCCCAACTCCTCCTCCCTCGCGCACGCCCTCGCCCTCCTCCGCTCTGCTGCCGTGGGCGCCATGGCCATGGCCGCCATTGCCGAGAGGCAGAGCTCCTCCCAACCACCGCCTTGCCCCTCTGCTACACCATGCCTTGCTACTTGCTCCACCCCGCCGCTTCCTTCTCCATCCTCCACCATGGCACGCCGCTTCCCTGGCCGTAGCAGTGGCCGAAGCCGACCTACAGCAGGCCACCGTCGTGGCTGGCGGGTAGCGCCCGTGGCTAGGCCAGAGCTAGCTATGGATGGTGGGGTGTGGGCCACGTGTAGGTGTGTCCAGCCTCCAACATGCTCCCGCACCTATTCCCCGCTGCCGACGGCAACCTCACCGGCAAGAAACCGACATCCCGAGCCCGTACTCTCCTCCATTCCCGTGAGGAAGAAGAAGAGAGGGAGAAAAATGGAAATAGAAATTCTTTGTTGGGTCCAGATGTGAATCTCATGACTCATATGAATAGTGCTCTTGTACTGCAAGTTGATTAGCGAAAATCCAGGGTTCCCGATGCGAAGTGGCCTTTTCTTTTCCTTTTTCCTTTTTCTCTTTTGCAGGAAATCATATGAACTTTGGAAAAAATCATTGTAAATCATAGAAAATCCTAAAATAGAAAATGAGTACTTTTTCGAATACTTGTGAAATTATCTATACAATGGATATATAATATGGCATGCTTTAGTTTAAAGTTTTTGTGTAAAAATCAATTTATGCAGTTAGGTTTTTAATACTAGTTATGTGTTTTCTTTTTCATAACTCATGTTCTTGTGCTCAAATAAATGTGAAATTTTTATGGTAGGCTACTGATATTATGTGTATACTATGGTAAAAATTTTAGGCTCATTGGATGTAGTATGAAGGAATTATTGATTTATCTTGTTTAGGATTTGATAAATAGCTTTAAATGGTTTTAAATAAGTTATAATTTTTATGATGAGGTAAAAATGGAAAATGTTGTTCCATTACCTTTTTGTGATGTTTTTGTGTCATGTTGATACATAATATGTCCATGCATTTATAGAAAATATTGAATTTCATATTTATCTTGCTCTCACATGATTTCTTGCAATTGCAATTTGTCCTTTTTGTAGTAATTAAATTACAAAACCTGAGCATATGAAATTTGTACAGTAATCATGTTTGGTCACCATATTTATCTCATAAAAATTTCAGCCCCAAACTAGTTGCTCTCATATATCACTAAAATATATGTATAGGATTATTAGGAGAAAGGGGTAATAGAAGCATAAATGTAGATGAAGCTTGAAAATGTAATTGGTGATGTTTGAGTGCTTGATGTTTCCATAATGTATTACTAGGTTTATTAGTGGTAGTTGAAGTTCGATGAATGGCTCATGTGTGTATGCTCTATGTAGCAAAACAAGTGAAACATCCAATTGTTATATTCTGAAATGGTTGCACGTACAGTTTTGGTTGTGCAATTAGTTTTGTGATGCAAATGACGTTTTCTGTGCATATGGTGAATACCAAAGTTGTAGGTAACTTCATAATATAGCCTGTGTTAAATTTTCATGACCATAGGCCTGATAATTTAGGAGCTATATATTTTATAATTTCCCTGTTAGGTTTTGCATGCTCTCTATACAGATCTGAATGATTGTGTTGTTTGACCCAACTAAGCTTTGAATCATATCTTGGAGTTAACAGAAGAAGTGAAGTGCTTTTCATGAGCTTTTCCAAACTGTTAAAGATCACCCATTTTGATGGTCTAAATCTCCAGTTATGAGCTTGTGAAGTGGAGTGATAGATTTTGTCCTAATCTAGACAAAGATATCTTCCTTGTGATGTTTGACCTGGTTAACTTTGGAATTATCTTATGGTGTTTATAACAAAGTTGTGCATGGTTTGCTAAGATTTCTAAAAAGTCTAGAACCACCTTGTTGTGAAGGATAGAACTCAACTTATTACTGTCTGAAGTTGCATGTCAGATTATGTCCATGTTTTGGATAGAATTGTTGCTTTGTGTGTTTAAGGCCAAATAACTGTTGAATCACCTAAATATGATAATAATAAAGTTATATATAACTTAATAAGATTTTTATAAAGTTAAGGATCATGCTTGTTGGATGATTAGAACCCTAGTTATGTATTTCTGAAGTTCATGTTAGTTTTCTGTCCTTATTGGCACAGACCTGAGATATTGGCATATTTGATCATATTAACCTGTGAATTAGCCTTTGGAATGAATAACAAAGTTTTAGATAATTTATTAGCTTTACATAAAGTCTAGGGTCACCCTTGTTGGATGCTTATATCTCCTGTTTATGGTTAAAATAAGTGATTATTGTGCTGCTGTCTAGATTTCTATACATGTGCTAGGTGATTGCTTTAGTTTGCTCTTGTTTTGACTAAACATGTTGTTTAGTTCTTGATCGATGCATGCATGCAATATCTAAACTTAAATTCACTTGTGTGTCATGCCTAATATGCTTGCTATCCCTCTATAATAGGTTGTGTGATGTTTAGTTAAATAACTCTAGGTGCCTATGTCTTGCATGATCTTATGTTTGCCTTGAATGCTATTATGCGATGCATCTCATATTACCATTCTTCATATTCATCCACTGGCATCTTGCATCTCATCTAGGTATGCTAGATGAACCACGTGAAGGATGTGATGTTGGAGCCAAACCCGAAGATGGTGTATGGTGGACCTATCCCAAAGATGGAAGGACTAAGCAAGTACCGAGATGGAAGATGCTCGCCAAGCGGGTGTCATCTAACAAACACTGACCTAATGTTAGATCACAAGCAAGCCCCGGAGCATTCTAAGTCTCCTATGTTTAAAAAATGTTACTTTGAGTATCTTTATATGTTTGATGCATTAAGTTATAGGAGTTGGATGCCAACACTTGTTGCATACCTATCTCTTCCTTGTCCGGTAAATGTACCCTGAATCCTATTTAGGTCCAGGAGCAAATCAATGCTTAGCCATGCTTAGATCGGTAAAGTCAGGTGATTTACTGTCATCTGCAAGACAGGATCGGTAAAGTCATGGTTGGCTATATTTGCTATCGTGGAAATAACCATGTGTTAATAATGAATGGAGACCGGGTGGGATGGGCATGGATGTCTTAGGTGTGGATCTATCCCCATTTGTGTCGGTTAAGGACCTATTCAATGTATGTCCTCATATCATATTAAACGCATGCCTATCACTTAGTTGACCGCATAACTCATTCCGATCACGAAGTCGAGTAGCTCAACTCAGGCCGGAAACCGGGAAGTGAAAGTGCGCACTTTGGTGGTAGTAAGGATGTGCGGAGAGCCATTGGTGTAAGTCCGAGGGCAGATTGACGTCCTGGCAAAGTGGATTCCCTAAGAGTGTGGCGCTGCTCGAGCCCACGAATTTAGTTCCTGAGTTGTACCAAAGGTGATCGAAGACTATCTTGGTGTAGGTATATTTGGGTTTGTGCTAGGAATAATTCCCTAGCTAGGTAGGAATCAATTCAAATCGCCGTCTCTCCTGGATAGTGAGAACTTGACTGAGCAGCGGCAATGTAGAGTAACTTAATGAAAACTTGATGGTTATGATGATGATACTCTCATTACTACACCGGCTATGGTTACAATTGCCTGTCACTAAATGATATTCCACATGTTTGGCACAGGTTAGTTGCTAATCTAAAGATGAATAGCTATAATTAACTTGGATACCGAATTATAAAATGTATAGCTTAACTAGTGGCTTTTATGCAAAATTTTGTCAAGCTAGCTCCACTTATAAAGCCTTGTATACTCGGTGTCACTTTATTTTTGGTTTATGATGGGTAAGTCTAGCTGAGTACATTCGAGTACTCAGGGTTTATCCCACCATGTTGCAGGTGAAGTTCTCGGCCTGCTGAAGATGGTGGCTAACCGCCGGTGGGCTCGGTGACTCTATATTTATTTCTCATCTATATGCTTTTATTAGAGGATGTATTTGAAACTTATATTAATGTAATCACAGAAAGCTATGTTGTTTTCCTTTAATTGGTTTCGAAACCCAAACTTGTATAATTATTTGTGAACTCATTTATAATATTATTCCCACTACAACACTATGTATGTGATGTGTATTTGCTTAATCACTCAATCTTGGTTATGATGTTGATTTTACCGAGGTCCTTCGTGACACTCAGTGGACTACCGGGTTTATATAAGTGAAAGTATGCACGCGTCAACATGCTAAACGGGGACAGCCATACTTGATGTTGTATAAATTGGGTGGTTCTATCACACATGAAGTCGGCAGGGGCAAACTGATCATGTATTCTTACCATGATATCCCTTGCTATCCCCTCCAAAAATCGAATTGATTGGTCCGCCATCTATAATTGCATATATGTAGAGAACAAAGGTTCATCACCAAATAAATATTCGTACGTTACCTTGGACGTTATGTTGACTCCTGATCCAATGTCATAGAAAGTCTTGTGGAAGATTTTTTGTCCAATGGTGCACTCAATCATGAGTACTCCTGGGTCATCCTTCTTAGCAAGGAACGTTGAAGCGAGGAGGTGGTTGTACTCAGATCGGAATGTGTTGATCATGTTGACTGATTCTTCTTGAGACTGCCTAGCTCTATTCTTCCTTCTCCTCCTGTTCTTCTTCTTGGTTGTTGGTGTGAGTTCGCACGGGTATGGCTTCTGCGGATGTCTAGGAGAGTGGTGAATACGATTCTTGAATGAGAACCTCTCCTTTCTATCATTGATTGTGAAGCAGATCTTTGCACTGTTCACGTAGATGATGGCCTTGGCAGTGCATAAGAAAGGACAACCCAAGATAATGGGTGCTTTTAGGTCTCCACCTATTTCCAAAACCACGAAGTCTATGGGAACATATGATTGCCTCACTCTAATGAGGTTGTCTTCAAGAACTCCCTTGGGATAACAGAGTGACTGATCTGCAAGCTACAAACGCATATTTGTGTACAACAAGGTATCTCCATTAATTTTATCATAGATTACCTTAGGCATAATGTTGACACTTGCCCCAAAGTCACAGACAGCTTCCTAGAAGATGTGAGGTCCAATGGCGATGGGGATAACAAGTCTCCCTAGATCGCTCTTCTTTTCTAGTAAGGTATAGTCTATCCACCTTCCCGTCGATGGTTGTATACAGTAATATGTTGCATTATGAATATCGATAAAATTTGTAGTTTCTAGATCTTCCAGTTGTCGTGGAATCTTACCTTTATTGGACTAAGGAACAAAAGCCGCCAGCTGAGCTATTTGTGATTCTAACATTTTATTAAAGCTATGCTGGTTCTTAATGGCAGAGGCAAAGATATCCATTCTATTATTTATGTTTTCTAAAATTTTATCATTGGAAGCTACCTTTCTAGATAATCCCTCCATAACTTTGGATTGGACAGCAATTAAGTCTCTCAAGGGTGTTTGAAAGTTATTGAAATTATTACCTTGATAGTTACCTTAATAGTTGGGCCTCTATTGCTGGTTCCATCCTTGATTCTCCTGAGGACGGAAGTAGTAGTTGTTGTTGTTATTTACAAAACTCACATCCTCATGGGTCTCAGGGAAGGTATTCCCTGAATGCCCAGTGCTTCCACAAACTTCACATGTCCTATGGGAGTCATGAATGTGCATGACCTCTTGCTTCTCATTGGCCCGATCTTCAAGCTTCTTCATTAGTAGGTCCATCTTGGCAGACAGCATGTCTACTTCCTTGAGTTGATGTATACCTCCTCCTCTCTTATGGGGTTGATCTCGTTCTTCATTCCAACCTTGGTTGGAGGCCATCTTCTCCACAAGAACTGTTGCATCTGGAATGGTGAGTGATAGGAATACACCTCCAACAGTAGCGTCCATCGTCTCACGGGAACTGTTGGTTAGCCCGTGGTAGAAAGTCTACAAGAGTAGCCAATTCTCCATCCCATGATGAGGACATTCTGCAATATAATCTTGAAAGCGTTCCCATGCCTCAGAGATAGACTCGTCATGATGTTGCTGAAAGCTAGAGATTCTACCATGCAGAGCATTGGTCTTGCATATGGGAAAGAACTTTACAAGAAAGGCAGTGGAGCAGTTGTCCCATGTTGTATTTCTATCTTTATTAGCGTAGATCCACTGCTTTGCCTTCACCAAAAGT
This sequence comes from Miscanthus floridulus, assembly GCF_019320115.1. Classification (NCBI taxonomy): domain Eukaryota; kingdom Viridiplantae; phylum Streptophyta; class Magnoliopsida; order Poales; family Poaceae; genus Miscanthus; species Miscanthus floridulus. Next base: position 102,960,919 of record NC_089588.1, on the reverse strand, counting down.
GAGAATGGGAAAAGGTGAAGTAGTATGGCATCCTGGGTTACTCTTTTGATGGTGAAGGTGTTGCAGATCTCCAAGAAGTGTTGGAGATGTGCACCTGCATCTTCATGTGCCTTTCCATAGAACTGGTTGGCTTGCACCATGTTGATGAGTGCTGGCTTGAGCTCGAATCTGTTGTCTCTGACATTGACTGTCGATCTAGTTTGGATGTTGGCCATAGTTGGAGCAAAGAATTCACGGAGAGTCCTGTTGGCCATGGCTTCAAACTCTGGTGTTAAGCTTCTTCTTATATGGTTGTCTTCCGATTTCAAAGCTGGAGTCTTCTTGAGCTTAGCTCTAGTTCTCCTAATTAAAGCTTCTAGATTTTCAACATGGTTTGTCGGAAGGTCAAAACCGGTCATACATTATCCTACATAAGATACAAAAGTAGACAAAGCAAGGATAACTCTGCTTGAGCAAAGGTTAATGGTTATCTCGATCACATCAGTAAGTATAAGTTTATCAATACTTCCTTTGCTAGTTTCCTTCTCTGGCAACAGTGCCAAAAATACTTGTTGGCATTTCTTAGGATGCTACTAAAATAAAGTTCTATTTCCCAATCCTTAGCAACCCTAGAAATGTTAATGGTAGTTATTAACGTGTCACTTGGTTGAATTACGCAACCACCTATTATATAGCTATATCTCCTAACTTACTAAGTTGTCATCCCTAGTAATGATGTCAGAGAGATGTATTGGTGCTACATAGTATTACTACTAGAATAACACTAAGTAGTTCTTATTAATGCAAGTGACTAGAGAAAATATATAAATATAAATCTACGAAAGTATCTGCAAGCGCACAGATAATTATACCATTGTAGCATTTTACCCGAGAGTATTTTAGGTATCGTTGTTTATATTTTTACCATTGGGAAGGTCTAGCATGGATATGTATTGTTCAACTTATATTATTGAAGGAGAAAATAACCATAGCCATAACTCTACTCATAACAGGAACAAGTCATATAATAAGATGTAAATAAATTATAAGTATTGACAAGGATAGATCACTCAGAGCACTCCTTCTATAGCATTAGCATGGTCAGGTAGAATATTAGAGGATAATTCCTAAGTCATTCTTGATTACAAGTCAAAGCATACATTTGATTAGTGCAATTACACCTAGTAATCATTGCTAAGATCATTATCATATCTACATAGAAGGGATATTACTAAAGGAAGATTGAGGAAAGAGCTCGTTCTACCTTCGTAATCAGACCCTACGTGCACCTATATTCGGGGAGTGGACTACAAAGGACTCAACGGGAGTGTCACATCCGCAATCTATCACATGACCCAGAATATAGGGTGTATTTGCAGGTAAACAACATATAAGCACCATCCTTACACAATGTCGACCACCCACCCATGGATCCCTAGAGTGAGCGCTATACGAACTTATGCATAAACATGATAATAAACTAACTATACTAGATATATAATCAAAGTACACGATGAACATCATAATGAAGAACATGAACAAGATGAATATTGATATTGTCATAACAATTGAATCTAGCATATAAAAACATTGGAGAAATAATAGAGAGAGGGGTACAAGAGTTTATACCGAACCACGTTCTAGACAAGATTGGGAATCCAAGAGAAGTTCTGCTTGCCTCCCTCTAGATCTAACCTAACTAGCTATGCTATGGAGATAGAGGAGCTCTGAGGAGACTAGGGTTTCTGTCAAATGACTTGATGACTTCTGATTTCTAATCTCAGGATATGCTGGGGGGCTAGGGCCTAGATATATAGTCCTAGAGGAGCAACATGAGCCCTTGGATCAAGCCGACTTAAGCAATGGCCTAGCTACGTCCTCAAAGCCGATGGGAGAGTCCACGTCAAAGGGGACTGCCAGGTGGGCTAAGGGGAGGCCAACCGACCAACAAGTGGGGATGGCCGGTCCCACCTGGCAGGGTCTGCCCCCCCTTTGGTGGTTTGCCTTCTAGAGTCTTCTAGATCCTTCCCATGTCGGTGCCGCGTTGGAATTCAGTATTTTCCTTTGATAATTCAGTCCTCCTTGATGGTTTTCTGGATAAATCCTCCTGTAGTCATGAAATCACCAAAACTTGTTGAATTTTTTAGTTTAGACCCCTAGACCTTTGTTGGTGATTCTATTTATGCCCTTATATATGTTTAGTTGATGGTTTATATTAGTTGTTAACTACCGTCAACAATATCCACATAACATGTGCAAAACTCAATGGCCTCCTCTGTTGACCATTCTTCAACCATGCCCCCTTCTGGCCTGAATCTGTTCCTAACATACCTCCTGAAAACTTTCATCAACCTTTCGAAAGGGAACATCTAATGCAGGTACATTGGGCCAAGGGCTCATATTTGGTCAACAAGATGAACGAGTAGATGCACTGAGATATCAAAGTAAGTCGGCAGGAAATACATCTCAATCCCAATGAGAGTTTCAGCTATGTCTCGCTGCAACTGGTCCAACGTGGACACATCAATTACCTTTTTTGATATCACGTTGAAGAATGAACACAACTTTATGATAGGGGCTCCGATCTTTGGGGGGAGGATACCATGCAGGGCAATAGGGAGCAGCTGAGTCATAATGACATGACAGTCATGGGCCTTCATACAGCCATAGTTGAACTTGAGTTCGGGTTCGCACAGTAGCCGGTTGGGACTTTGTGTTCATTGAAGAAAGAAATAAGTGCACGCTTTTCTTTCTTCTTCAAGGTCCACGACGCAACCAAAAGTTTGAACTAGCCATCCTCTAGTGCCACGGGTTGTAGCTCCTTCTTGATTCCCAAGTGTTGCATGTCCAGGCGTGTGGCTAGTGAATCCTTCGATCTCACCCTGGTGTCCATCAAGGTGTTAAGCGTGTTATCGCACATGTTTTAGTAATTTGCATGGGATCAAGACAATGGCGTACACTCAGCACTGGCCAGTAAGGTAGTTTCCATAAAACTAATTTTTCTTCCAAACGCTCCCATCAGGCGTTGCTACTACATTTTGCCCCTTCCCAAGGACAACCTCTAGTTTGTTGACTTCTCGAAGTATCGCATACCCATCTCGATATTTTGGAGGTAAGTGTTTCTCAATAGCCCGGTCAAAATCTTTTGTGTTCCTGTGGTAAGGGTGATCCTTAGGTAGAAACCTACGGTGTCCTATATAAACTATCTTTGAGTTCTTTGGCAGATGTACCGCATCAGTGTTGTCTAAGCACTCGACAAATCCAGTATAGCCTTTTGTCTTCTCTCTGAACAAGCAATCTCGACCTGGCAGGTCAGTGATTGTAGCGATAAGTACTGCCTTGATCATGACATGTTCCTTTTTGTACTCATCCCAAACATCTCCACTAGTTCATCAATCACTGGTTCCTGAAACACATCGATGTCATTCCTAGATTGTCTTGGCCCTTGGATCAGTAGTGGCATCTAGATGTATGACCGCTTCATAGAGAGCCGAAGTGGAAGGTTGTATATACAGAGCGTCACTAGCCAGGTGCTACGATTGCTTCTAACCTGGTCGAAAGGATTCATCCCAGTTGTGCTCAAACTAAACCAAAGGTGCCTTATGTGGCAGAACCACCCAAAATAACACACCTTCGGAGGCGCTCATCTACCACTAGACACTAAGCACCACAAAAGCGAGCTACATCGGGCGGATTCTGTCGAGCACACCCCAAGGGAGAACTCGATTAATCCACATTTTTCCTCCAGGATCCAATAATGAGAACGAGTTTACAATACTTAGTCCATTTCATACAATCAGAGTTCTTAGAAATACATTATTACAGTAAAAAATTCAGAGTGCGGAAATTAAACAGCGGAATGAAAATAAACATCTATCGATAATATACAAGGATCCGTCTATGCCCACTTGAAGAATCCTTCACACAACAGCTACTCCTCAAGCTACACCAGCAATAGGGGTAAATAAACCCTATGTACATAATGTACTCGCAAGACTTATCCGACTAGTGGGAATAATTTCCCGACTCCAAGGGATATGATAAGCTTTATGATTTGTTGGGTTCCTTTTTGTAGAAAGCAATACTAATAGTGCATCCTTATGTATGTTTATTATTAGCAGTCATGATTATCTCATTACCTAACCATTCTATGTAAGCACATGTTCTACTTTCAAGTAGGAGTTGAGCAAATAGTTCCATTTCACCACTTTCCATCTTTTAGTTTTTACTATGGTGCTAGATTGTAGACAAGCCGTACTAGATTGTCAACGATTCACGAATCAATGTGCCTAGTCGGGTACCCCAAAACACATGCCCTGCTTGTACCCTACGCACAAGCAAGGCCAACCCACCACTCTCTTGTCACAGGGTCTAGGTACCCGTCCAAACTTGGACTCCAAGTCCCCGCTCCTAAGTCCCGAACTCAATGCGGTGCTTAGACCTCCACCATCCCTGCCTCCAATCAATGGGTTCGAAAAGAGCTAGAACCCATGATAGGCCGAGCAAGCGAGCGACGAGCGAGCATGTCAGTGACAGGCCGTGGCCCGCGCGCTGTGGCACCATTAATGGAATCGCGATGGTGTGCAAGGCCATGCGGACGACATCCACTCGGTCAGAGAGGAACAGTGCAGTGCAGCGCAGACACGATGCGACGCAACGTGAGGCAATGACAAGGCGAAGTAGAGCGGCCAGGTGGCAGCGGACCAGCCAGGGCACCAGGCCCGCGATGGCGACGGCATGGACACGGTAGGGTAGAGCGGCCAGGCCAAACTGCCCCTAGCGTCCCATCGAGCGCGGCGATGCACGTGTGTGCATGTGTGCGTGCGTGCATGCGCGTATGTGTCGGACGACCGATGCTACGACGCCGAGTGCCTGAGGCACGGTGACCGCGCCCACATGATGAAACCCGCCGGGAACGTGCCATGCATGCTTTTTAAAGCGTCCTAAAAATCCAAATTGTTGATTCAATCGCCAAACCACCTATGCTATACTTAAGAGGGCATGTTAGGCTACTAAAACAAGCCCTAAAACCGCACCACTCCTTAACCCAATTACTCTACAAAAATTGCCAAACATAGCTTTGTCAAACCATTTTTAGACTTACGAAATCGATTAAGTCTTGATCGGATTCGCGTCAAATTCGATTTCCAAGCTATTAGGTATGTTAGCTAGTGAATTCATTTTTTGACCACAGGTATTTCATCATCATCTACAAAGTTTGTACTTCTAACTTTATTAAAGTTTTGTATATACGTTCTATAGTGTTTTCGTTCAATAAAAAATTCACGAACACCCTTACTAGATAATTTCATAAGTCGCGAACAACCTTTCGTTATGCACTTCCATTGGTCATTTTAAGCTATGAAAATTGATCTTCACTCTATATTACACGCATTAACACATAAACACGATGCTCATGCAGGGTTTTAGTAAACGATTTCTCATGTAACCCGAGGGTGTTACAAATCTGCCCCCCCCCTAAAACAAAATCTCGCGCCGAGATTTCAAGTGCCTAGTGTGGGAAAAGAGATAAGAAATACATTTCAATGTAAACAACTACCTCGATGAACCAAAAAAAGGTGGGGGTAATGTTTCAAGATATAACTTTCTTGCTCCCACGTTGCTTCATCCTCCGAGTGGTTTTGCCACTGAACTTTGTAGAACTTCACCACATTGTTTCTAGTCACTCTTTCTTTCTCATCAAAGATCTTGACAGGGTGCTCAATATAGGTCAAGTCAGGCTGGAGGGGAAGCCCTTCAATTTCCATAGTTTCATCAGGGACCCGCAAACATTTCTTCAACTAAGATACGTGAAACACATTGTGTATCGCCGATAAAATATCTAGAAGTTGGAGACGATAAGCAACTGGGCCACATTGCTCCAAAACCTTGTAAAAGCCCACATATCGAGGGGATAGCTTGCCACAGACACCAAACCGATGCACCCCTCTCATAGGAGATACCTTGAGGTACACATGATCCCCAACTACAAACTGCAAAGGCCTTCTTCGCTTGTCCGCATAAGCCTTCTGTCGGCTCTGAGCTGCCTTCAAATGACTCTGAATAATACTGACTTGCTCTCGAGCTTCTTTGATGAAATCAAGCCCAAAATGTCCATGATCTTCCACTTGAACCTAGTTAAGTGGCGTCCTACATTTCTTTCCATACAGAGCTTCAAAGGGTGCCATACGAATGCTTTCTTGATAGCTATTATTGAAAGTAAACTCAGCTAAGTTAAACCATTCATTCCACTTCTCAGGAAAAGAAATGGCACAAGCTCTCAATATGTCCTCAAGTACCTGATTTACCCTTTCTGTTTGGCTATCAGTTTGTGGATGATAAGCTGAACTTCAGAGGAGACTAGTACCAAGACATTCCTGGAGTTGCTCCCAAAAGTGAGAGATAGAGACTGTCCCTCTAACAGAGATGATAGTAAGAGGAACTCCATGCAAGGTCAGAATCCAGTCTAAATACAACTTAGCATACTTTCTGGCTGGATATCTAGTATCCACCGGAAGAAAATGAGTTGACTTGGTAAGGTGATCCACAATGACCCAAATAGAGTTATAGCCTTTGGATGTGTGGGGTAAACCCATAATGAAATCCATGGAAATATCTTCCCATTTCCACACAGGAATAGGCAAAGGTTGCAAATATCCCGGGGTACGCATATGGTCTGCCTTAACTCTCCCACAGGTGTCGCACTCTGCGACGTACTCGGTGATATCCTGCTTCATATTGGACCACCAATACAAGTGGCGCAAATCATGGTACATCTTGTAACTGCCAGGATGGATAGACAACTTAGAATGATGAGCTTCATTCAAAATCTTCCTTCTAATCTCCTCATTTAATGTAACCACCAATCTGTTCTTGTACCTTACTACCCCTTGCTCATCAATACTAAACTAAGGACCATGCCCTTCGGCAATTAATTTCTTGATGTGAGAAATTTCTGAAGTGTCTTGCCTTTGCTCCATAATAATCTACTCAAGTAAATCTGAGACTAAGGCAATGTGAGCTAGCACCTCAGCATGGTTGAGAGACAAAGGTGCTTCTTCAGCCTGATATGACTTCTAGCTCAAAGCATCAGCTACCACATTAGCTTTTCTAGGATGATAATGAACCTCTAAATTATAATCCTTGATTAATTCTAACCATCTCCTTTGCCTCATATTTAATTCAGACTGAGTGAAAATATATTTGAGGCTCTTATGATCCATAAAAATGTATACTTTGTTTCACAACAAATAATGCCTCCAAATTTTTAGAGCATGCACTATAGCAGCCAACTCTAAATCATGGGTGGAATAATTCACCTCGTGCTTTTTCTGTTGGCGTGAAGCATAAGCTATCACACGCCCATCCTGCATAAGCGCACATTTCAACCCCATCTTCGAGGCATCACAATACACATCAAAAGTTCTATCAATATCTGGTTGGGCCAGAACAGGAGCAGTAGTAAGAAATTTCTTCAATGCTTGGAAAGCTTATTCACAAGCCGGGCTCTAAACAAACTTGTGAAAGCTCTAGTTTGGTTTTGGTGAATTGATGAAACCCTAAGTGCTAACCTAGTTTATAAAGTGATCATGAGATAGGTAGCACACTCCAAGTGATGAAGCAAATGAAGATCATAGCATGATGATGATGATACCATGATGATGATCAATTGCTTGGACTTGGAAAGAAGAAAGAGAAAAACAAAAAGCTCAAGGCAAAGGTATAAACCATAGGAGCTATTTTGTTTTGATGATCAAGACACTTAGAGAGTGTGATCACATTTAGGATTGATAGCCGTACTATTAAGAGGGGTGAAACTCGTATCAGAATGCGGTTATCAAAGTGCCACTAGATGCTCTAACTCATTGCATATGCATTTAGGATCTAGTGGAGTGCTAACACCCTTGAAAATGTTTGTGAAAATATGCTAACACATGTGCACAAGGTGATACATTTGGTGGTTGGCAAATTTGATCAAGGGTGGTGAAGTTTGGGAGCACGGGTAAGAAACTCCACTGGCAGAGTGTCCGCCCATAGAGTGCGGATAGTCCAACGGTGCCACCGGCGCCCTAGACAGAAAAGATGGAGGTCACTAGGAGTGACCGGACGCTGGCCATGGTTGGACCGGCACGTCCGGTCAGATGTATCAGCGAAGACGCTGGCGTCGGTCAAACGACCGGACGCTGGGTCGCTATGCGACCAAACGCTAGCAGGGTGTGTCTGGTCAGTGCTGACGTACGCTGACGTGAGGCGCACAGAGGAGACGTTGAATGACCGAATGCTGGGTGAGTCCGGTCATGCATGACCAGATGCGTCCGATGGGCAAAATGCGTTTCTGGAACCTTACTGGAAACGACTGGACGTTGGTGGCTCAGCGTTTGGTCAGTTATAGCGCAGCGTCCGGTCAACTCAAGTGACCGTTGAGATCGGGACACGTGGCTGTCGTCGGGCGACCGAACGCTGAGGTCCAGCGTCTGGTCAACATGACCGGAGCGTCCGGTCACCCCGTGTTGTGCCCAGTGAAAGGGTACAATGGCTCTATTTCATGGGGGCTTCTATTTAAGCCCCATGGCTGGTTGAAGCTCACACCTTTGGCCATTTTCATTAACATATCAACCTTGTGAGCTTAGCCAAAGCCCTCCCACTCATCTCCATCATTGATTCATCATCTTTGTGAGATTGGGAGAGAATCCAAGTGCATTGCTTGAGTGTTTGCATCTAGAGGCACTTGTTGTTCGTGTTTCACCACTGGATTCGCTTGTTACTCTTGGTGGTTGCCGCCACCTAGATGGCTTGGAGCAGCGAGGATCGTTGAGCGGAGGGTGGTGATTGTCTCTGGCTCCGATCGTGGTGATTGTGAGGGGTTCTTGACCTTTCTCCAGTGGAGAGCCAAAAGGTACTCTAGTGGATTGCTCGTGGCTTGTGTGATCCTCATCTTGTGTTGGTTGTGTGGCACCCTATTGAGGGTTTGGCGTGTGAAGCCAATTAGCGCGTGAACCTCCAAGTGAGTGAATCACCACAACGAGGACTAGCTTGCCGGCAAGCAAGTGAACCTCGGTAAAAAATCATTGTGTTCATCATTGATTCCGAGGTGATTGGTCTTCATTGTTATTCATCCTAGTGATTGATTGGTTCCTTCATCTATGCTGCGGTATAATCTTCTTGATCACTCTCTTTACATTACCGCAAACTAGTTGTCAAGCTCTTTAGTGTAGCTAGTTGTGAGAGCTTGCATGCTTGGTTGGTGTGGCTCTTTAGTTAGCCTTTGAGAGCACACTAACATAGATTAGTGTCATAGCTATTGTGTGAATAGACACTATCTAAACTAGAATTGTGATAGGTGGCTTACCTTTTGAGTAGGCTAGCGCAACACTTGCTTTGCCTCATAATTGTCTAACCGTTTTGTTAAGTGTTGTTGTAGAATTTTTAATAGGCTATTCACCCCCCTCTCTAGCCATTAGGACCTTTCAAGTGGTATCAGAGCCGAGATCACCGTGATTTGAGGCTTAACAACCTTCGGTGTAAAAATAGCTCAAATCAACAACACCAAGAAGCCACCCCAATTTGATGGCACAAATTATCCCTATTGGAAGTCAAAAATGACCACACACATCAAGTCAATCAATAGAAAGGTGTGCAAGGTGGAAGAAACCAAAATTGAGATTGGTGATCAGAAGAATCCCACCGCGGCCGAAGAAGTGCTTCTCCAAAACAATGACATTGCTCTAAGTGCTATTCATGATGCAATTGATGAGAGAACATTTGAGCAAATCAAGAATATTGAGATAGCTCATGTGGCTTGGAAGAAGTTGGAAGAATCATTTGAGGGCACTCAAGCCGTCAAGGGTGCAAAGGCTTACATTCTCAAGGAGAAGTTTGCAAGCTTCAAGATGAAGGAGGATGAGAGTGTGCCGGAGATGTTTCATAGGCTTCAAGTGCTTGTCAATGATCTCAAAGCACTTGGAGAAGAGGTAAAGGACAAGGACTTCTCCCACAAGTTCTTGAGATGCTTACCTTCAAGATTTGGCACATTGGTCACTATTCTAGTAAGGAGTGGTTTGGACACCATGACACCAAACCAAGTGTTGGGAGACATCATGACCGATGATACATATAGAGATGAAGATGAGAAGGAAGAAAAGAAGGAGAAGAAAGATGAGAAGAAGGATGAGAAGAAGAAGAGTGTGGCATTCAAGGCCACATCATCCAAGGGCAAAGCTAAGCAAGAAACATCTAGTGAAGAAGATGATTCATGGGATGATGATGATGATGAGAAGATGGCTCTCTTTGTCAAGAGATTTGGCAAGTTCATGGTGAAGAAGGGCTACCGTGCTAGAAGAAAGAAGTCTTCATCCAAGAACAAAGAAGAGTCAAGAAGGTGCTTCAAGTGTGGAAGCAAAGATCATCTTGTTGCTCAATGTCCATACAATAGCGACAATGATAATGACAAAAAGAAGAACAAGAAGAAGGACAAGAAGGAAAAGAAAGAGAAGGACAAGATGACCTTCAAGAAGAAGAAGGGTGGTTCATATGTGGTCACTTGGGATAGTGATGCTTCCTCAAGTGATGATGATGACGATAGTGATGATAACAAGACCACCAAGAAGAAGGTTCTTGCAAGCATTGCTATCAATAAGAAGCCTTCTCTCTTTGACTCTTCATCGTGCTTCATGGCTAAGGCCACTAAGGTACAAACTTGTGATGATGAAAGTGATGAAGAACATGATGATGATAATGAAAATAAAAATGAAAATGATAGTGATAGTGATGATGATGAACCTACTAAGGATGAATTATTTAACATGCTAGAAGATGCTAGAGAACACTTTGATATCAAGAGAAGGGAATGCAAAAGCTTGCGTAAGGAACTAAAAGCCCTTAAGCAAGCCTTTGATGAGCTCAATGCATCTCATGAGAGGCTAGAGGAAGCCAATGAGAAGCTTGGCAAAGCTCACAAAAAGCTTGAAAAGGCTCATTCCTCTTTGCTTGATGAGCAAAATAAAAAGAAGCCGAAGGAAGGCATTGGGTTCTTGATAGTGGGTGCACTCAACACATGACCGGTGATGCAATAATGTTCAACTCAATCAACACAAACGGCAATGATGGTTATGATAGTATCACATTTGGTGACAATGGTAAAGGCAAGGTCAAAGGGCTTGGTAAGATTACAATATCCAATGACATGAGCATATCCAATGTGTTGCTAGTAGAGAGCTTGAATTTCAACTTGCTATCTATGGCTCAATTGTGTGATCTTGGATTCAAATGCATATTTAGGGTAGATGATGTAGAGATCATAAGTGTAGATGGCTCTAACTTGATCTTCAAAGGCTTTAGATATAAGAATCTATACTTGGTTGATTTCAATGCTAGTGAAGCTAGATTATCTACATGCTTGTTCACTAAGTCTAGCATGGGTTGGTTATGGCATAGAAGGCTTGGTCATGTTGGAATGAAATAATTGAATAGATTGGTTAAATATGATTTAGTTAAAGGCTTGAAAGATGTTGTGTTTGAAAAGGATAAGCTTTGTAGCTCTTGTCAAGTCGGCAAACAAGTTGGAAACACCCATCCTAAGAAAAGCATGATGAGCACTAGTAAAGCATTTGAGTTATTGCATATGGATTTGTTTGGGCCAACACAATACACTAGCATCGGTGGTAACAAATATGGCTTTGTGATAGTGGATGATTACACTAGATACACATGGGTATTCTTTCTAGTGGACAAAAGTGATGTGTTTGCAACATTCAAATCATTTGTCAAGGGCATTCACAATGAGTTTGAAACAACCATCAAGAGAGTTAGAAGTGACAATGGTAGTGAGTTCAAGAATACTAGAATTGATGAGTTGTGTGATGAATTTGGAATTAGATATCAATTCTCGGCTAAGTACACTCCACAATCAAATGACCTTGTTGAGAGTAAGAATAGAACACTCATTGATATGGCAAGGTCTATGCTTAGCGAGTACAATGTGAGTCAATATTTTTAGGCCGAAGCTATCAACACGGCTTGCTATTGTAGCAACCGCCTCTATTGTCACCCATTGAAAGAGAAGACACCATATGAGCTCTTGAATGGTAGAAAGCCCAACATTGCATATTTTCGGATCTTTGGTTGCAAATGCTATATCTTGAAGAAAGGTACTAGATTGGACAAGTTTGATAAGAAATATGATAAAGGATTCCTACTTGGATATTCCACCACAAGCAAAGCATATAGAGTTTGGAATTTGGATAGTGGTACTCTTGAGGAAGTTCATGATGTTGAATTTGATGAAACCAAGGGTTCACAAGTAGAGAATGAGAACTTGGAAGATGTTAGAGGCATTCAACTTTCAAATGCCATGAAAAACATGGATATTGGTGAATTGAGGCCTAGGCAAGTGAATGATGATGAAGATGATCAAGTGCAAGTGCTCTCCAACTCAAATATGCAAGATGATACAAATCAAGCTAGTACAAGTGGATCTCATGATAGTAAACAAGATCAAGTGGCTAGTACATCATCTCAACCCAATGATCAAGTAAGTGCAAGCAATCAAGTTCCAATCCTTCAATCAACCAATATTGCAAGAAATCATCCATTGGACTTTATCATTGGTGATATTTCAAGAGGTGTCCAAACAAGATCAAGATTGGCATCATTTTGTGAACACTTCTCATTTGTGTCATCCATTGAACCAAAGAAGATAGATGAAGCATTGAAGGATGTTGATTGGGTGAATGCTATGCATGAAGAATTGAATAACTTCACAAGAAATCAAGTATGGAAATTAGTAGAGAGACCAAAGGGACACAATGTGATTGGAACCAAATGGGTCTTTAGAAACAAGCAAGATCAAAATGGGATGGTAGTAAGGAACAAAGCAAGATTAGTTGTACAAGGCTATACACAAGTTGAAGGTCTTGACTTTGGAGAAACATATGCCCCGGTTGCTAGATTGGAAGCAATAAAAATCTTGCTAGCCTATGCTTATGCCCACAAGATCAAGCTCTATCAAATGGATGTTAAGAGTGTATTTCTCAATGGCTACATCAATGAAGAAGTATATGTTGAGCAACCTCCCGGTTTTAAAGATGACAAGAAGCCTAACCATGTGTACAAGTTAAAGAAAGCATTGTATGGCTTGAAGCAAGCACCTAGAGCATGGTATGAGAGATTGAGGGATTTTCTACTCTCTAAAGGGTTCACAATGGGCAAGGTTGACACCACTCTTTTCATCAAGAAGATTGAAAAAGATCTATTTGTATTGCAAATCTATATTGATGACATCATATTTGGATCAACCAATCAAGACTTTTGTGATGAGTTTGGAAAGATGATGGCTAAAGAGTTTGAGATGTCCATGATTGAAGAGTTAAGTTACTTCCTTGGTCTTCAAATCAAGCAATTGAAAAATGGTACATTTGTGAGTCAAGACAAGTATATCAAGGACATGATCAAGAAGTTTGGCACGAATGATAGTAAGGCCATTAGTACACCAATGAGAACAAATGGCAACTTGGATAGTGATGCAAGTGGAAATATGGTGGATCAAAAATTGTATCGATCTATGATTGGAAGCCTACTCTATGTGACCGCATCAAGACCGGATGTCATATTTAGTGTATGCATGTGTGCAAGATTTCAAGCCTCACCAAGAGAAAGTCATTTGAAGGCTACAAAGAGAATATTGAGGTACTTGAAGCATACATAAAATGTTGGTTTGTGGTATCCCAAAGGAGCAAAGTTTGAGCTAGTTGGTTACTCCGACTCGGACTATGCGGGATGCAAGGTTGAAAGGAAAAGCACCTCGAGCACATGTCAATTGTTGGGAAAATCACTTGTTTCATTGTCATCAAAGAAGCAAAATAGTGTTGCATTATCAACCGCCGAAGCCGAATACATATCCGCTAGTAGTTGTTGTGCACAAGTACTTTGTATGAAGACCACTTTGAGTGACTTTGGAATCAAGTTCAAGAAAGTGTCATTGCTATGTGACAATGAGAGTGCAATTAAGTTGACTAACAATCCGGTTCAACATGCAAGAACAAAGCACATTGATGTCCGCCACCATTTCATAAGAGATCACCAACAAAAAGGGGACATTTGCATTGAGAGTGTAGGCACCGAAGATCAACTTATCGACATATTCACCAAGCCATTGGATGAGAAAAGGTTTTGTAAGCTAAGGAATGAGTTGAACATATTGGATTTCTCAAATATGTGTTGATACACCTCCCTACTTATATGACATGCCTCTCCTACGAGCAATCTAAGATAAAAGTTGATTGGCATGGCATACAGGCACCTGATAGCTGTGACTGTTATGGTATGATGCTGCTGGATCTGAAACCTTTAATGGACATCCGAGATTACTCACTATGCTCTGTAGCATCTTGCTCTGCATGCAGGGGGTTGTTCCTGCCTCTGCTCTGTTGATTATCGCTTTCATCTAGTTCAAGTCTTCAACGCACTTCAGAGCAGCAGAGGATATAACACTATTATAGCTGCTTCAATTTATTCCTCTGCTAGAACGTTTAAGTTTATACACGCTCTAGTAACCCGATGGAAAAAATGGTACTCTACGGCTCCTGATGGTCAAGGCTACATATAGGAAATATCGACGCACTTGCTCGGCGCGATAGCGATACGGAAGGAAGTTCCACCGATTCCGATTCGTCATTTTTGGCCCACTATTTCTGGAGTCCGGTTCCCCTGTCTAGCTTTTTTCTACGTCTATTTAGCTTCTTGAGTCTAGCTATCTTTGTCATGTGTCGTCAGCCCATTTTATATTGGACTATTCCTGATTCTCATATCTAGGTTTTTTGTGAGTCACTTTTTTTCCCCTCTAGCTTATTCTTCTCTTTTGGGATAGCGGGTATTGGGTATTGAAAGGGCGGGGGGTAGTTTCACTTACATATATAAGTAGAAGTTAAAAGTTAGAACACAAAATGACAGAAATCAAGTTTGAAAAAAATAGTAGAGAGAAAATGTTTAATATGTAATCATCATTGGTTGGAATAAAAAAGTTTTTCCATCGAATGAGCAAACATTGAAATTCAGGAACTTTATATTAGCACATTTAAAACTTTATACTTTAAATTTAAAACTTCATAATTTAAAACATTATTTTCAAAATTCAAAAACTTTATACTCACACATTAAAACTTTGTACTTCAATTAAACTTTGTAATTTCAAACTTTACATTTTAAATTCAGGAACTTTCTACCAGCACATTTAAAACTTTATACTTTAAGATTTAAACTTTGTAATTCAAAACTTTTCAGATAAGTTTTAGAAACTTTATACTAACACATTTAAAACAGTGTATTTCATGATTTAAAAGATTACATTTTAAATTCAGGAACTATATACTAGCACATTTAAACTTTATACTCTAAGACCTAAAACTTTATAATTGCAAACTTAATTTTTATAATTGAGAAACTTTATACTAGCACATTTAGAACTTTGTATTTCAAGGTTTAAAACTTTATAATTCCAAATGTTACACTTTAAATTCAGGAACTTTATACTGCCCATTTAAAACTTGTACTTTAAGATTTAAACTTTGTAATTTAAAATTTTATTTTAAAAATCAGGAACTTTATACTAACACATTTAAAATGGTGTATTTCATGATTTAAAAGATTACATTTTAAATTCAGGAACTATATACTAGCACATTTAAACTTTATACTCTAAGACCTAAAACTTTATAATTGCAAACTTAATTTTTATAATTGAGAAACTTTATACTAGCACATTTAGAACTTTGTATTTCAAGGTTTAAAACTTTGTAATTCCAAACGTTACACTTTAAATTCTGGAACTTTATACTGCCCATTTAAAACTTGTACTTTAAGATTTAAACTTTGTAATTTAAAATTTTATTTTAAAAATCAGGAACTTTATACTAACACATTTAAAATGGTGTATTTCATGATTTAAAAGATTACATTTTAAATTCAGGAACTATATACTAGCACATTTAAACTTTATACTCTAAGACCTAAAACTTTATAATTGCAAACTTAATTTTTATAATTGAGAAACTTTATACTAGCACATTTAGAACTTTGTATTTCAAGGTTTAAAACTTTGTAATTCCAAACGTTACACTTTAAATTCAGGAACTTTATACTGCCCATTTAAAACTTGTACTTTAAGATTTAAACTTTGTAATTTAAAACTTTATTTTAAAAATCAGGAACTTTATACTAGCATATTTAAAACTTTGTATTTCAAGATTTAAAACTTTAGATTTTAAATTTAGGAACTATATACTAGCACATTTAAACTTGATACTCTAAGACTTAAAACTTTATTTTTCAACTATTTTAAAAAAATTAAGAAACTTTATACTAGCACATTAAAAACTTTGTATTTTAAGGTTTAAAACACTGTAATTTCAAACTTTACATTTTAAATTTAGAAACTTTATACTAGCATATTCAAAATATTATAAACTTTATACTATTAGGTTCAAAACTTTAAGATTTCAAAACTCCACAACTAAATTCATAAACTTTATACTAGCTCTTTTCAAACTTTGTACTAATAAGCTAAAAACTTTGTACACCAAAAAATAGAACTCTATAATTTGAAACTTTGCACTCTATGTTTTGGAACTTTGTACTGCAACATTTAAAACTTTATATTTCTAGGTGCAAAACTTTTTCATCACAAAAATTGTTTCAAAACATATCCAACATGGATCTACTTTTATAGATCTCGTCATAATGAACATAATGGTGCAAATGAAATTAAAAATAGATGTTTGACCAAAAAATTATCACATTTTAAAGTTTGTATACCTTTGCAAATGCTAAAAAAAAGCAGATCTAACACACAGCACATGGCCCGCTCACCCCCCGCGTCCACCATCCACGCTCAGTCCCCGCTCCCCCATGCACCACGTGTCCGTACACTGCTATATGGTGGATCCTCCATGCGCCACGTGTCCGTGCGCTGCTATATGGCAGAGCGTACGTGCGCCAACTAGTGATTGGGAGGAAATATCCTGAGTAGAAATCTCTACAACTAAAACATATGGATTGTCAACGTCTATCCGGCAGCACCAAAGCCACCATGCGATCCATGACTACTTGGCGCAGAAAAGGAATTTTTGGCAAACCCCTCACCACGCAGGCAGACAATCACGCGAAAAAAATCCCACCCGTGCATGGAAGGAAAGAGCCAAATCAAGGGGAATTGCCCTTCAATCACGCGATCGTACGCATATGACCCTGCATACACGCCCGACGGAAGCCTCGTGTGATCACTGCTGCCTCGCCCATCAACAGATGCCACGACTAATTAGGAAACGGATTGCTTTCCTTCTCTCGCTGACATCAATCACATCATTTTTCTCCACAAGATCACACTAATTAGGAGATAGGAGACCACGACTAATTAGGAAACGGATTGTCTTCCTTTGATCTCATGCTGGCATCCATCACAGCATTATTGCTCCTGAAGGCTGAAGCTCTGCTCACGTAGTTGTCAATCGCGCCTCCGCTCGTCCACCCATCATTCTGATCGGCATCTACGCACCCAACACGACATCAACCAACCATGTACCGAACACGAGCAGCGATATCACAGTCCCCACCGTTCAAATTGAAGCTTACCCCGACAATAGGAAGCAACCGACGCGAGCATTTGGCTGCCTCCACCGTTCCGGTCTGCTAGCTAATTGGCTGGCCCTCCGTGAGGAACAAGGCCAGCATCATCTACATCTACGTAAGGTTGGTCCTTTTCTTCCGTATTCCCATGATAGGTTACATGGTGGCCAAAGCTGGCGCCTTCACTGGCACCGTTCAGATCGGTGTCGGCGATAGCCTCTTGCTGTCTCCGGGATCTGCAGCCTGCGCTCGCTCTGGAGGAGGAATCAGCGGCGCCAAGCTTGTGCACCGCAGCACCGGTGTCGCCATGCTCTGCTGTCCTTGGTGGCCGCCGGGCTCGTCTTCCATACTATTCCAGCATGATCTTGTTCTTCTATTGTTGTGTTTATTATATAGCTGCACGTCTCATTCCTGCTGCTTTCTTTTACACCATGGGGAAGAAGCCCTTGCATTGCATAAGCATTAGTTTGATGCGTGTCATACATCAGTCTATGTGTTTTATTTAGACTGGTCATACATCTAAATTATATTTTTGCTGAATATCCATAAGTTTGTGATGCTTAAGTTTCTTGTATACTTGTACTGTCTAAAAGGAATAAAAGATGCAACCTATTCAGCAACAAGTTTGTGAGATTGATTGGTTTTTAGGGAACTCTTCATAGTTCATAACATCAATGGTGGTTGTTCATTTAATCATTATTAATGGATGACACCTGCCACGGTTCCTGTACAAAATCCAGCAATAGGTGTGTGAGATTTTGCATATAGAGCGAGGAACCAGCTTTTAAGTTTCTGAGGTTTCATAGTGCTTTAGCAACATGAGTACCTCCTTGGTGTAAAAGAACTACCAGCCCAACATCTGTATTTTCAATCTTTTTACCTTTTAATGATAAATTTATTGTCACGTTCGATCTTATCACTAACTCATTGTGTTTTTCCATGGTCAGATCATTTGTTCTCTAAGATTGTAGATTTTCTTACTAAGCAACCAGTTAGTCAGATTTGTTCTCCCTAGGTGCTTGTAATCTTAGGTCGATCATCCAAATGCCCTCGAGCTCACACAATCTGATCATAAGGAGTAAGGGTTCTGTCCTTCTGGGTCTTGGGCTTTCACATCTTATATGGGATTAAAACCTGAATAACTATGAATAGGCCGATCAACTTGGGCATTGGCTCGATTGGCTTTAAGATCTTGCAACAAAGCGCAATGGCCGGGCATTGTTTATGGGCAGATCCTAAGTGAGGGCATGATTGCGGAAGATGTTACTGTAATAAAGATAGGAGGGAGAAGGCGTCAATAGAGCGATGGCGAGGCAGGTAGATTGACCAAGATCTTTAATGGATAGTTGTATGCAAACGCGCGGTTGTTGTGTAGTATAAAATGACTGTTATAGCATAACTAGGTCCTTACAATATACATCAAAACTTCAATTATGTGCTAATTGTTTAAACTTTGTGAAGACTCATGTAATAGTGACTATGGCTGCAAAACAAAATATTGCGAGCATCACACTCAAAATATCACTTTTTAGTAATGCTCCCTCCATATTGTTTTATAAGGCACACAACATTCAAACATTAACATCTTTGATCAATAACTTCAAATATTTTTTAACTATCAATTGTAATACAAACTTGATACGATTAGATTTATATCAAATGTACTATATATCCAATTATCAAAAGTTTATAAGCAGCTAAACAATATAATATAATAGATTGTGTCATGTCAAGCTATGGAGTACAAGCATAAACAATATAAGCTGAAACAGAGGTAGTAATACAACACGCGTTTAAACTAAAATTATTATGGTTATTTTGTT
The DNA here is from genome assembly GCF_019320115.1 of Miscanthus floridulus. Taxonomy (NCBI): domain Eukaryota; kingdom Viridiplantae; phylum Streptophyta; class Magnoliopsida; order Poales; family Poaceae; genus Miscanthus; species Miscanthus floridulus. The sequence goes on along the minus strand of NC_089588.1, from coordinate 102,941,501 downwards.
TCCATTGCAATGCACGGGCATGTACCTAGTAGAAATAAAAATTGCGTGAAAACTGTGTCTGGATTCTCGCAGCAGTGCTTTCTTTTGTCCCGTTCCTGAGTCCTGACAGCTCGTTCACTGGATCTACTGGAGCCCGTAGAAGGTGAGCAGCAAGAGCAGCCCGAGGAGCGTGTCAGCAGGCGCCGCGGCAGCAGCTCCGCCGCCGGACTTCTTGACGGTGAAGGAGAAGGGTGCAGGCGGCAACGAGCTCGGCGTGGACCCGTTGCTCACGTCAATCCCCAGCCCCTTGCAGTCCGAGCCCAGCGAACCTGCAGCAGCACCGATCGAAACACCAGGCGCCGGCGAGCCGGCGTCGTCAGTCGGCTCACTTGTTCTTGTTGCTTCGCTCTGCAGCTGCAAATCAGAGGCTTAAGTTTCAGAGGGAGAGGATATATATGGTTGCGTACACTGTTGGTAGCACGGGTAGGAGGTGTCGTTGAGGAGGTTGGCGTAGCCGTCGCGGCAGCTGCAGCGGTGGGTGAACTCTGACGCCTTCTCGCAGGTGCCGCCGTCGCCGCAGTACTGCATCAGGCACGCTGGTATGCAACAGGAAGCAGTAGACGCCATTAGTTAGTTCAGGTGGCCGGCATTGCGCGACGTACTGCAACATCTTGTGGTAGTAGTGTATATAAGCAGGCGGTGGGGCTAGGGGGGCGTGGAGTTTTCCTAAGTCCTTTCTTAAAATTTTATGCATACATGTATTAGGTATGAGGGACTAAGATTAAGAGAAGATAAAAAAACCTCTATTCTTTTGTTCAACCCCTCCTAATTTTTTTTCTGGCTTCGTCACTGTATATAAGTGACATGACAATTCCCGGGCTGGAGGGAGCTGTTACGTACGGTCGAAGGTGATTAGCCCTGCTGGCGGTGCCGAAGGAGGCGATGGCGCCGGCGCCGGGGACGACGACGACGACGACCCGCCCTGGCACGAGGAGTGGATGGTGCCTGCATGCAAAGAGCAAGTACAGTCGTCAGGCTGCTGGTTACTCCAGCACGTGCTTCGTTTGCTCTGCTCGTGTGACACGTGGCAAGTCTGCGTTCGTTTCCCATGTTTGACATGCGTGTGCCTTCGAAGGCAAGGAGAAATTCCACGCCACCAACCAACCAACTTGGTCCCTCGGACTAGTACGGGGAACTTGGAACCTGACGAGTGTGGGTGAGTCAACAGAAGCTTCTTCTGAAAGGTAAAGTAAAAGTCACGTTCACGCCGGGACTGACTGACTCCTGACATGTGGTACACTAGGCTGACTTTTTTGCAGCATGCCATGACGGACCAAGGCCCTGCTGGCTTCAACTTACCATTGTTTTCTTTCACAGTAAATCAGCGAACAGTGCTTTTCAGTCTGGCTTTTCAGCGAAACGAACGAGGCCTTTTTCGCAACTCCGACCCTCCTGCAGTGTTCCCCGGCCGGGCCGGCCGGGTTGATCCTGATCGAACGCCAGAGCTGACCTCGGTGGCAACTCGATCGACATCGGCCGTGCCGCCGAGTGGGCGTGCATGGAGGCAGACGGATGGATGATGCGCAGGATCATTGTAGAGGAGAGTGGAGAGAGCGTGGGGGGCTGTTGTTCTTACTCACAGTTTGGGATGACGCAGGGGAGGAAGGGGAACTGTACGGCGGCGAGGTGGTAGCGGCTCCAGCCGGGCTTGCAGTGGCACGCGAACCCGAAGGCGTAGTCGCTGGACTCGCTGCACGTCCCCATGCCGCAGCTCACGTTGCCGCACACGCCGCCTGTGTCTGTCACACAAACACAACACAGAGCATGGGAGCGACGGATTATTGGAGACACGGACGGCCGGGCGCGCCTGAACTGAACGGGCGATCGGCGAGGCTAATAACCGTCACGCCTTTGCGACTCACCGGCGGCGGCGGCTCCATGGGGTAGCAAGGCGGCGACGCAGAGAGACGCCAGCGCGAGGAGCGGCCTGGCACGCCCCATTGCTACCTCCTCGAGTTGAGTTGTGTTGTGTATGTAGCCTTAGGCCTCCTGAGAGGAACTGAGCTAGGAAGCAATGCAAGCAGCTGGGTCAATGTTCTGTGGGGATTAGTACAGTGACGGTAATGGGACCTGGAAACCTATATATAGGCTTTTATTTTGTAGTTGCTGTGATTGGTCGGCCAGGTCTTGCAAAGAAAAAAAGAAGAAAAAAACATGCTGTCGCGGTAACGAGTCTGACGAAAAAACGCACACAAAAACGACCCATTGCTACCTCCTCGAGTTGAGTTGTGTTGTGTATGTAGCCTTAGGCCTCCTGAGAGGAACTGAGCTAGGAAGCAATGCAAGCAGCTGGGTCAATGTTCTGTGGGGATTAGTACAGTGACGGTAATGGGACCTGGAAACCTATATATAGGCTTTTATTTTGTAGTTGCTGTGATTGGTCGGCCAGGTCTTGCAAAGAAAAAAAGAAGAAAAAAACATGCTGTCGCGGTAACGAGTCTGACGAAAAAACGCACACAAAAACGAAAGAGGAGGCACACGGACTGTATGTCGTCCACAAGGACGACCGTCAGGTTTGACCTGATGGCGGCATCTCCAGATCTCTAGTCTGTACCGAGTCATCTCGTGTTCTTTTTCTAACTTTTGAACAGCTACTTGTAAAAGATATGTAGAGATTTTCTTTTCTATATATCAAGATCGAGATCGAGATATCGAAGTTTATTTATGGCGAGGTTTAAAATCTTGAGAAAATTAAGAAAAATAAGAAAATCTTTCATATTATCTCTTATCACTTGCACAAAGTATAGGTATTTATTATTATATAAATAAATACATATACATATCATGTATAATAAAATACATGAACAGAGAGTTGACATACCCAAAAATTATTATGTACATCGGATACACTAACAACTCCCTTAAACGACCTCCGCTAGCTAGACTAAGGGTCTATTATCACTAAAAATTAGCAGCTAAAATTAGTACTAGCGGATCTGAACAGCCCCGCTAGTAACCTGCTAATTACTAGTTAAAGGGATGCTGATTGAAGAAGTGATCGAGTCGCAGGTGTGTATCCCTCTACAGAACCTCATCATCTGTGCTGGCCCTAAGCTCAGGAAGTCCAAGATGCCGAAGTCGGTGTTTACGCAGAGACGCAGCGAATGCCTCGCCCAGAAACCCCACGATTCCAACGCCACGCTACAGGCATAGAGCATCCTTTTGCAGAAGCTTGGTGTCGCCGACAACACCAACACCGACGATGTGGACGCCGAGGCCTATGAAAAGTTTTGGGCGGCCTTTTTGCGGCCCCTTTGTCGGCCTCCCAGCAGGAGGCACTGCACGTGCTGTTTTCGGGTGAATTCGACCCGGTGGCCTGGAACCTTGACTTGACCGGGCTTGACGACGAGGCTATATAAGCCTTGTGCTCAGCTGGTTTGTCGTAAAATAGGTTTCCCAATGGCGTAAACTTCGTGTTTGGGCTGGAATGTGCAAGGTGCCAGTGCTCGCGCACGTCGCACTGTCGTGAGGGAGTCGGTCGCACAAGAGCGGGCAACTCTTGTATGCCGCTACTTCGCCGTCGTAGTTACCCAACTCGATCGAGGAAGGGGCCGACGACCGGTACATGGCGGGTTTTGGGCGGAGGCGGCAACTACTGTCGGTGCACTGATTGCCTAGGAAGGCCGCTCGTTGTCTTTATGCTGCAAAATATTTCTGTGTAAATCACAACCGTATGTGCTTTTCGGTCGCTGGACTTGGTAATCTTGCGATTACTATGGCCAGCTTAGGTCGTAACAAACTCTACTTCTGTTTAATGAAAAACATGCCAAGACAGAATTGAGAAAAACTATTAGTTCCATTAGCAGATTTTAAGTTGCTAATAGGTACTAATAATTCATATACACCTTTAACTCACTATCCAACCACCTATTAACAGGTGGATCAAACTGTCTACTCCTAAAAATTATCTAGCTAAAAATTAGCAGCTATTAGTTTTTACCTAGCTAATTTTTAGTGCTAATGGATCCAAGCATAACATAAGGCCCCGTTTGGATGTTTTGCAATATTTTACACCTGCGAGCGGCTTCCGTTTGGATTTTCTAGTGCACAAGAATTTACAAGTGTGACTTCATTCTCTTGTAAGGCTGTGTTTAGTTGGAGGGAAAGTTGGAATTTAGGTACTGTAGCACTTTCGTTTTTATTTGATAAATAGTGTTCAATCATGGACTAATTAGGTTCAAAACGTTCGTCTCGCGATTTCCAACCAAACTGTGCAATTAGCATTTTTTTCGTCTACATTTAATGCTCCATACACGTATCGGAAGATTCGATGTGACAGGCACTGTAGCATTTTTTTTGGAACTCTTTTTAGAACTGAACACGGGCTAAAATATTATCCAGCTACTTGGGAGTGAATAGAACACATGCAGGTGCATGCCGCATGCGTGGGTAAGCGCGTGTCAGCCTACTATTTCACAGACAGCGTGCTTCACGACACCGCCGAAGAGGCATGCACCATGCGAGTGAAGCCAGAAGAGCGCGGCGCAGCCCGACATCCGTCGTATTTTTTTCTCGGGACTCAGGAGGAGATTTTATTTTTTTTAGTCTGTCTATTACACAATCATATGTTTTATGTCATTTTAATATATATATTTTTTGCACCATAAAATTAAGATCCAACAACCTCCATCCTTCATCTACCTTCAGACAATCACAAGATCACAGGAAACAATTTTTTTCTATAAAAGAACAAATCATAGATCCACCGCCACTACCGCTGCAAGTCTGGGCCCGCCTTGACCAGCCACTACCACATCGCGTTCACGTCCTCTCTCTCTCTCTAGACCTCACCTGACACGACCACGCGCGTACCTGGAAGGCCGCCCCACCCGAGACACACCTTGGCAGATCTGACGGACATAGATAAACCGAGGCAACGATCCGGTGGACTAAAAATCCATGTGTTTTTTTTTGTTAAAACATATATGTGTTATATAGCATTTCTGTTATTTTTTCGGTTGGAATCGATGAAACCGAGTGTAATTAAATTGTGTTCACAAGCCATCCAAACGACCTTTTTCAACTCGGCGGGTATAAGTTTTCAGGCCGGTGATTTACACCTGTTTTGTTCCTAAAACAGAGCTTCCAAACAGCCCCTAAGACGATGGATGGCCCCGTTCGCTTCGCTGAAAAACAAACCAAAATATTATTTCAACTGATTTGTTGTGAGAGAAAAATATTTTTTTAGCTAAAAAACAAACTAAAAAGTACAAATTATATATAAGACAAGCGAACAGAGCCGATATTTGACATCAAGTCCGAACATGTTGGTCCATTCCGTCTAGAAACATGCATGGAGACTCTTGACTCGAAGCCGTGACGTGCCGCCGTGTTCATTCCGGATTTCGGGTCAATTTTAATTTGCCTGATTATTCCTGCTACTATATATATCTTTTTTTTTTTTTTTTTGCTCCAATCCTGAATGAATGAAATGAATGGGCAGCGCCTGACGAATGCGTCGCTCTCCTTGGTTGGTGTGGTGCTACGAGAAGGGCTTCCTGCCTCTTCGTTCTCCTTTTAGACGATGATATGCGATGGATCTCTGACCCGCATCATCGGCCATATGTAAAAGGCCACGGCTCCGAGCAAGATTAAAATAATGCGCTCGTTATTACAAAGTAAATCATACGTACTGCTTCGTGTTTCTTTTCTTGTGTATGCTGCGTAATTTTAAAATCAAATCATCAAAATTAGATCAAATCAAATAAAAAAAGACTCTAAAGTCATAATCTATCCAATGATATCAAATCTTAGCCCCTGCTCACGTGGGAGCTGGATTAAGTGACTTAGCTTATCCAAGTCACAACGTAACTTACCTTTTGTACCTATCGTTCAGCATAAATCTAAGAGTGACAATGGTTCCAGGTGACCCAGGGCCAAAACTTAGCCTTTTTTTCTCAACTGTGAAGACAGACTCCGCAACAACAATAGTAGAAATTAATCAATCACGAATTAATCAATCAGTGATATACTTCCCAGCTGCCGCTAGTACTAACAAATATAGCACAAGAAAAAAAGAGCATGTGCATAACACTAAATCATTCAAATATATTAGGCTTCAATTGACAAGCAAGTCACTGAGTACTGATTATCCAAATATTAGCCTTGGGCTGACAAACAAGTCACTGGAGCATGGAGCAATTCAATTATGTTATTGCTTGGTGCTTCCTAACAGTAGCAACAAGAGCATAGCTAATCAAGTGCTTAAAAGCAACCATGAACTACTTACATTTGTATTGATTGGCATTGTGACATACTACACAAAATGTTATAGTTATCCCGCAAAATACTATAGTCAACTATGTCCAAAATACTATCTAACTAGCTTTACAAGCTAGAACAGATCTGGAAGCTCCACATTTGCCAAAGTTGGGGCTTATGAGCTGGGTAAAATTCCCATTAATAGCGTACTCTTGAAGCTCAACTTCTTTGTTGTTGCCATCATGTTCCAGTTCTACTTGAGGCTCTATACCACCTTTTTTCTTTTGCTGCTGCCAATGAAGCACATATAATTAGTTTAGGATAACAACAACATATAGAGATTGATCTAAAAAAAGCAACATATAGAGATGTCAACTACTTAGTTTACAGATTGCAGTACATATAGAAATGTTAAAATTGTAGCTGCAACACACCTTTGCTGTCTTCTTTGTTGCCATAGAAGATTTAGTCGACTTGCGCCTCACCTTGTGTAACTTATCGATCCAAGTTCTCTTTTGCCTTGAGTTTTTGGACTGAATGTCCTTTTTCTTCAATTGTGCAGCACTAAGCAAGTCATCTCTTTGTTGCACATTTGGCTCAACATTTTCTTGGTCATTACATGATTTTTCATTCATGACACTAGAAGAAACATTTAGTTTTTCCTCCAGCTGTACCAAGGCAATCCAATGCATTGTGTAATAGCAAACACCATTCTAGAGAGCTAGCTGCTTTTTATGCCAAGTTCAGAGATTTATAAGACAAACACTTGTAATTGAGTTGAGCTTCATGTCTTGGATTTTCTAAAACTTTTCTTCCTTGCCTATCTTGTATACTTCCATTGCGTCCTTCTCTAGTCCATCTCTTTAAAACATAATGTGTTGGCAATATTTTTACATTCATCTAATGTGAGAGTCATTCGAGCTTTGCAATCAGTTCTTGTTTCAGCTCTAAAACACTTTGTCACATGGTCTGTTAGTCCTTTCCTTCGATGGCCCTCATTGGAACAAACATATCTGCATGAAGTCACCTTACGATCATAGCTGCTCACATTTGTATACATTTTTCTCACATCAAAGCCCATACGACCACCATATGCCACCCAGTATTGCCAAGCCTCCTATGGATTTCTAAACCTAAAACCAACTTTTGGTGTCTCATGGATGAATTCTGCCATTCCTTTCCACAGCACTCGCAATTGCACAAAAGTTGTGTTCTGGAATCCAAACATTAACTAATTTTGTAACCCAAACAATACCATAACAATGTGTATGAAAATATTAACCGCATATAAAACTATAGCTGATGATAATCCTATCACTAAATCGAACAATTTAACCTAAAATTGGTTCCCCGAATCTAAAATTCATAAGCATTGTTCGACTGAAATTTAATTTGTGAAAGTCATTGAAATAAGAGAAGCTTACTGAAAAGGCCGACCTCTGAACCCTCCTCCACGATGGCGCCCAAGCAGCAGCACTAGTTCGACCTTCTCCTCGGCGGGGGGCGGCGCGGCACTGGAGAGCTCATCCACGAGTGTCGACCTGCTTGGGCTCGGGGCAGCACGACACGGGAGGGCAACGAGGTGTGTCGCGATGGCTGGGCCAGGGCAATGCCTAAGGTCCGGCGCGGCGTGGCACAGCACACGAGAGCTGCGGCGGCAGGAGACCGGAGCGGCACGGCGTGGAAGAGCTGTGGCGGCGGGAGAGCGGAAGGGCGCGGCGCGGAAGGGCCCCGATGGCGGGAGAGCGGAGCCGCGTGGCCACGGGAAAACATGTCCGTCCACGCGCTTTTGCCGAGGAGACTCCCATGTGCTCCTGAAAAAGTAGTCTTTAGGCCTAGATCACCTGCGAGCATTGTCAGCCCTTGGATTCACATTGAATGGCAGATACAAGGAGTATGTTACGTTGTGACTTGGAGAAGCTAAGTCACTGAATCCGGCTCCGCTCACAGGCCCGCGTCCGATACAAATCATACTCCACCCTGACCTCACATGTCTGCGTCCTACGTCCGGTTACGATACGAAGATCGGATCATATGTCCACGTCCAATACAAAATCGTCGGAGCTCAGGTGGTGTTCGTGTCCGATTACTAAATAAAAAAATATCCTCGGTATACCGCACGGACATATATCTATTTTTTTAAAAAATTGCATGTAGTAGGACTAGAGCTGAGGAAGCTACGACATGGAGCTTATTAGCGAGAAGAAAGACGATCTGATACGAATTCACCCACGACATAAAAAGCTTGCTTTATTTCCAGGCCAAGCGCTTTCCTGTTCTCACATTTTTCGTCGGTCTTTTGACCCTAATAAAAAAAAGATATCCTACCACCCCACCTGTTCGTTTGGCTGTAGCTTGTTGTAAACGATCGTAAATTTCTAGTCGGAACAATATTTTTCTCTCACACAAACCAGTCAGCAGTACTTCTTCACGAACCAGCCAACTAAACAGGCTGCCTATCGTTTGTAAATACAAAAAAAATTGCAAGGCCTTATGGGCCCAGGCCCTATTTGCCCCTGGCTTAGACGTAAGGATCCCTCGTACGGTTCCAACTATCGGGCTAGGCTGGACTCAAAATGAAACCAGAAATATCGTCCGTTGGGTCATATAGGCCCCCGTTCAGTTAGTTAGTTGATAAGCCATGACTGAAAGTATTGTTGGTTAATTTGTTGTGAGAAAAAAATACTATTTATTTACTGAAAAAATATAGATTATAAGACCAGCGAACAGGGCCCATCGGGCTCATTTGTCATGTTTGGGCTTTGCTGGATCAAACTTGATTTGCAGGTTGGTTAAACTGATATGAAGGGAGTTTTCTTTTTGATTGGCTAGCGCCCGGATGTCTAGACGCTAGCCCTGTTCGGACGTCCGCGCCGCTGCCACCTTTCCCGCGCCTGCCCGCCCATGTCTAGCTTGCTGTGCAAGCCCGCAAGCGCGTGGGGTCTGCCCACGTCAATGGGGACCGCCTCCACCTGCGCTCACTTTCAGCGTCTGACACCGAGGCGAGACAGCAGAAACGCGAGGAGGGAGATGCAATACCCGATCTAGTTTTGAAACATCCAGATGTAACAATTATAACATATGTCTGAAAACAAACGAAACATTTTAAACATGTGTCGGAAACACTTGCAAAAACACCTGAAAAAACACTTAAAGAGTTATTGTAAACATACGCAACATCCAAGTAAAAACAATTGCATCATATGTGTGAAAACATATGCAACATCCAGATAAATACACTTGCAACGTACGTCGAAAAAACAGATGAAACATTGAGAACATGAGCTTGCAACATACGTGTACAACCATTGCAACATATGCAACATCCCGATGTACTTTTGCAACATCCGTATGAAACACTTGCAACATTCCTCTGAAACAACTGAAACATACTCTTGCAACATGCGCTTTTAGCGCAAGCGAAATGTCACCTTGATGTTTGGACGAATGGAGCTCGTCGTTGTGGAGCTCGACACCAGCGCGGAGCTCGTTGCCATGGGGTGTGTGGAACTCGCCGGTGCGGAGCTCATCGACGGCACAAACCACGGCAGTGCCCGCGACAGGTGGATGGAGCACAGCCACGATGGGAGACACAAATACAGGCAGGGGCGGGGCGGCTCAGGCGGGAGCGGCGCGTGGCGAGCAGCTCTGGTAGAATTTGTCCTGCAACCGCGAGCGGGAGCGCACAACATAGAGCGGCATGAGCGATGCGGGTGAGTGGATGAGGATGAGCCACGAGGTCCGAATGGGAAGTCACGCGAGCAACACGGGCAAGTAGATGAGCACGAGCCATGTCTGGACGAGAAGTCACGGGTCAAACGGCCGTGCTATATCATTATCGCTTTTTTTCTTTGAAGGAAAAATGCTCCATAAGTTGACTGCATCTTTAATTCTTTCTCTTGGAGGCGAGAAAAGAAACTAAACAGGGTTATGAAATTATACTTCTTGTAAGGAATCAAGGTGTAGAATGGCATCTCGGTTAATGTAAGCGGTAGAACATGAAGCTCCTCGAATTATACTTCTTGTAAGGAATCAAGTACAGCTAGAGCACGCTACTACTACTACTACCAAGGACCAAGCAAGAGAGGCCTGCATAGTCGCGAGTCTACGGATGTCAAGTCGAGTTTTCAGGGGACGGCTCGGTGGCCCTGCAGCAGGGGGCAGCCGCGCAGCCGCGGTGCCCGGCGAGCCACGGGAGCACCTGTCACGGCGCACGCTACAACTGAACGTCTTATTTGAGGGACCTGATGATGTCATGTCCTACGCAACGGAACATTAATTTGAAAATTTGGACCATTCAAGTGCGCTCGTGCTAGTATTTTTTTTTAGGTTTGCCTCTTGTCATATGTCATTGTGCAGATGGGGTTGCCTGCTTTTTTTTTTCTCTCTTTCCCTTCTCCTTTCCCTTCTTCCTAAACAACATGCATGGACGGGAATGGGTTTTAATGGTTCTCCAACACAACATCTGAGTTTTGACAATATGTGTGCTACAGTAAACATATGCTAATCATAGATTAATTAAGCTTAATAGATTCATATCGCTAATTAGTCTACTCCTTTGCAATTAGTTTTATAATTAGTTCAAGTTTAGTGCTCCTAGTTAGTATCCAAACGTCCGATGTGACATGGACTAAACTTTAGCCCTTGATTTAAACACCCACTTAATAGCTTGAGGGCTCGTTCGGCAATGGCCGGACCAGGTTTCGATACTGGCGACAATACTTCAATTTACAATATAGGCGGCCCGCTCCACCCGGAATGACGCCCCATAATGGCCCGTCCCAAAATAAACAAACGGGGCCTAAAGAGAATGCATAGGTAGAAGGAAATAAAACTGTGATTTGGATGAAAATCTTCTCTCTCATACTCTAATTTTAGTTACTAGTATCAAATTATACTAGATTTACAATCGATTTGCACTAGAGTTACAGTGATAATATTGGTGTAGTTTCTAGGTAAAATTATAGTGTAACTAAAATTCAGACGTGGAAGGAATATTTCACCTAATCCTACATCACATTTTAATTTGGGTGCGGAACTTTCTCCTATGCACTCGATTTTTGTCTTATAATAACGTGCTCACAAAATTCAGGTGTTGGAGAGGGTCCTTTTTCTCTTATAAGCGTGATATAGCAAAACCATTTTTTTCACTATATTTTTTAAAGGAAAAAATTAGGTCCACCTCAATTTGAGTAGGAACGAAAATGTAAAACAATGGGTTGGGCTTTCTAGTTGTGGGCTGCCAAACCCAATTATTTCAACCCAATCTAAAATATATAGTCCTCAATTCTTTTTGTGGGCTCAAGCTACTGAACCAAAGAATGGGCTTCCGATTTGTGGTTGACATACTTAGCTGGAATGCACAGCTTTATATGGTACATAAACTTCTAAAAAAAAAACAGAGAAACACAACGGGGGACCGTGAGAGGAGAGAAGACGACGACGACATTGAAGGTTGACTTGTAGGGCTTACTTCAGAGATCGATGAAGCGATGTCATCAAATCAAACGAAGTTGCCATATAAACCGGCCGCTCACGATAGAAAAACAAACGATTTTGAAATCCGAAATGCTGTGGTGCGGGCGTCCAACTGTTCGGACACCGCGCTTCCTAGGCCCACGTGCTACCAGCTCAACAGGTCTGCTCCTCTACCTTCCTTCACGGCTTCTAGAAAAAAAGACAGCAACATTTTCCAACTTGCACAGCTGTCACGGCGCTCCCCGCTGCGTCTTCTCCCACACGATTGCCACTGGCCGCGGGCATGGCACCCGCCCGCCGTGACCTTCTCCGGCGCAGGGGCACGTCACTGCACGAGGCCACACCTGCCCGACCGCCGTTGCCGCCTCCACTACGGGTGCCGCTCGCCGAGGGCACCGCCACTCACTGGGGCCACGCAGCCACTTGCCCACTGCCATTCTCCTTCTCCACCGCGACTTAGCTCCGGATCTCGCTATGCAGTGCTCAACTTGGCAGGTTTTGCTGAAAGCGCATGTTGCAAGAGTATGTTTCAAGTGTTTCACATGCTTCAGATGTATGTTGCAAGTGTTGTATATCGGTTTTGCGAAAGTAAACCGGGATGTTACACTACTGCAATGGCTATACACGTATGTTTTAAGTGTGTTCTAAATGTTTCATCTATTCCAGACGTACGTTGCAAGTGTGTTTATTTGAATGTTGCAAAAGTAGGATTTGGATATTGCATATACATGCATGTTGGAAGCATATATTTCAAGTATTTTAGGTGTTTCATATATATGTTGCAAGTGTTTTTATCTAGATGTTGCATATGTTTGCAATAGTTCTCAAGTGTTTTCAGGCATTTTTGCAAGTGTTTTTTACGCTTGTTTCAAGTGTTTCGTCTGTCTTCTTGTATATGTTGCAATTGTTGCATCATGATATTTTAAAAGTAGATCGGGGCGTTGCACGTGAGATGCGCGTGGGAAGCGGTTGCCAGTGCGGGCGACGTTAGAGGCGACGCGGACAACGTCCGGGGCAACGCGAGCGACGTCTGGGGCAACGTGGGCCCACTGCTGGGGTGCTTGCTCGCAAGCCCAACACGCTGGGGCGCTCTCCCGCTCGCTACATGGGCACTGTCCGGACGTTGGCACCCCGGATCGGACGTCCGGGCACTAGCAAGTCCGTTTTTAAAATTAAGTGTGCAAAACCCGAAGAAGGAAAGCCAGACTCAAAGCATAGTTAAGGGGTTAGTACCTTTTCCTGCTATATTATAATGAAAAGCGACGTTTTGATATGGTAGTATTATTCTTTTGTTGATTTGAAATGTGAAAAATATGATATGTGGTTAGCTAACATGATGGACCCATTTGCTTATACATCCTTACTGAAGAAGACCACCAGGTTTCGTATATAGAAAACAAGGGAGAGAGAGTAAGGATGGATTCTTGTTGGATTCGGACGGATGCGGATTTGGATACCACTATTTATTTATGACATTTTAATTAAAATTCGAATAGGATGTTACCGGATACTAATGCAAAACGGATATCTCGAATTAGGATTCGAATTCGCATATCTACATGATTTGAAGATAACATGTATCTATTTGCTTATCTATAATTTCATAGTATAATAAAATCATTATGGATGAAGGGATTTAAAATATAGCTATATAACACCATGGATAAAGATAACTTCCAAAATAAAAAAATTTAATCATATTTCAATAATTGAATATATAAAATATAAGAAAGTTATAGATAATATATATTAATTACTAAAGTTAAATAAAAAATAAATAATTCTAGAATTGTATAAATAAAATAAAATACTAATTAATATGATGTCCGGTTTTAAAATTAGGGAGCAAAACCTATAAGAGGCCGTTTGGATCCTTTTATTCTGGAGGAATTAAAATCTACTTAATGGATTAGGCTATTTGGCTTGGAATTTGACATTCCATAGCATTCTCAAGTTCATAAATAAGTCTATCTCAAATTTATAGGGTGAGAGATGAAAATGGATTCTATAGATCACTATGCTATAATTCTACTCTTCAACTTATAGCACACTCTTCAACTTACTTCCCTACAATAGAAATGCAACATATAAGTATGTCCCTTGTATACCTAACAATAAATATACAAATATATTCCATATATATAACTATATTAGCTTAATTGATCTATGTTTAAATTGTAATTATTAGAATGAATTCAATTCGAAGTATCCAAACGGGTCCTAAAAGGAAAGTAGAACTCCAAGCATAGTTGAAGTGGGTAAATACTTTTTAAAATAATCATACTCTGCTAAAATTGACATCTGCTTGTTATGACAGGTATTATTTCTTTGCTGAAATGTGAAAAAAGTGACTTATGGTTAGCTAATAGGATGGACTCATTTGCTTATACATCACCATTCGTTAAGTCTACCAGGTTAGCCAACGAATTTTAGGTTTGAGGTTAAAAAAATCTCCTTATCTGTCTCACACCAAAGTACAGATCTATGAGATTTTCTCGAGCTATGTAAGAAGCTCATCTTCTTAATGAAACACCATGGGAGTGTCTCTCTCCCGTGGCTCGAGTTTTTGTTTTAGTGTACCAGGTTAGGTATACTAGCAGCTGACAGCTCTGCCAATTTATTCTGAAAGTCCGGAAGCAGAGGGTCGGGTGAACTGAACCTCGAAACTGTTATTGAAAGTATTCCTCTCTACTTATTGCTGACAAAACATATAGTATATGTTTATTTATGTATTAATTTTGTATGATCAGCCTACAACTTACTGCAATGTAGCTGCATGCATAGTTATTATCTATTTATCTTCCGTTGAATGTATACTAAGGTCATGAAAGAAATCACTGTTTCCTGGTTATGTTCAGGTCAAGGCATTATCGCCCTATTCACTTGTCTTATAAGCCGTACTTTTTCAGTTAACGAACAATATTTTTCTCTTACAATAAATCAGTCGACAGTACTTTCAGTCATGGCTTATCTGCCAAGTAAATAGGGCATATATCTGTTCGAAGAACTCCCTGGAACAATGCTTCGAAATCTACGGCAATACTGACATCCAACATGACATCAGAACATACTCTGTTTTTTTTTAAACAAATCAGGCAGGAGAGCTGCCGATTGTATTAAAAAGTAGAAGTACCCAGACTGGGTAATACAACAAAGCAACAAAACAACGACTGAAGACAACTGGCTAAAACAAACTAACAATTGTAAGCAACTATCGACACCGGCGGGTTAGACTAGGGCCTCAACACGCGCCGCACAACACCGAAGCACTCCCTGCTCCACCACTACCACTCCAAGGAACAGAACCCTTCCATGGGCACCACGATGCAGCAGTGCCACTGAACGACAAAGAAACCTGTCAACACACCATCGTCACCGCCTGCGCCGTCGTATCGACGATGTCCCACGCCGTGCCAGCCACTGCCATGCAGGGCTAACCGCCGCGATCCGCTGCAAGCCATGTAGTCACCGTGCCAGCGTCTTTGCTTGCGCCGCCTGCCGACGCTGTCCCACGCCGGACTAAACCTTGCCATGTAAGGTTAGCCACCACAGTCCGCTGCAAGCTGCCAAGTCGATACACGAGCAACTGCCTCTGGTCATCGCCAAGTTGATCACCATCTCCAGGAACTCCTCGCATTGTAGCTCCCATAAACCAAGCCGTCTCTTCAAGATAGGAGAAATGCCAAGCGGTGTCTAGCAGCCATTAGACAACGCACAGACCATGGCGAATCGCTTCTGCTAGCCCACCTCTCCTGCGCCGATCTTCTCGCCAACTTCGCAGACACTTTGGTGCACGGCTAAGACCGCCACCCAACAACGGCTACACAGAAGCCAAGTCCCAATCGCTGCGCTATGCCCCCGAGCGCCTTTCACCACGAGACACTTGTACCTTGATTCCACACCTAGGCCTCCAACCTCAAGACCACCACCATCATCGAAGCGCCACCACTGCCAGGCTGCCATCTTGCCTCCGCGCCGCCGCGAGCCAAGTCTGATGCCGCGTCTCCAGCTCACCGCGCCGCCCACACCCGGCCGCCGCACCAGTCTGACAAGGTCACACCTGGGCGGCTCCACGCTCGCTCTTCTACCGACCCGGGCCCTTCACGCCGCCGCCGCTCGGCTCGCCGCGCTAGCCATCACGTGGCCCTCCGCGCCGCACCTCTGCAAAGCGCGGCGTGCGCTCTACCATGCCACCGTCGCGCGGCACTCCGCCACGCCGCCGCTCGGCCCTCCGCGCCACCGTCGCGCGGCCGTCCACGCCGCTCGCGGCCTTCCACACTGCCGCCACGCGCGGCCTCGGGACGCCACCACTCCGCGCCGCTCACTCGTGTCCAGGCCGGTAGGCCCGGGAACAGGCTCCGACCCACCGGATCCGGTCGTCATTCGCAGATCCGGCCAGGGGGAATCGGATCCACTCGCCGGAGCTGAGGTAGCCCCACGCCTGCCGTCGCCGACGCAGCACCAGGGCACGGCCTCCACACCATTGCCCCATTGCAGCACCACGACCTCCCAGCACTCGCACGCGGCCACCACCATGGCCCCTGTATTGTTGTGCGCCTAACCATCTATGATAATGATGTACGTTGTACTAGCAATCAGCTGAGTCCCCTAATGTACCTGTACCCACTGGATCAAAACAAGCCATTTCTTAACAGTAATCATCATTTATTTTCCTCCCAAGCAACTAATATATAATTAACTAATGTGCGAGATTTCTTTATTCCTTCCAATGAAATTACTAATGTGTGGGAAAGCAATCATTTCTGCTTTTCCAGTTTACAGGCCAGCATGTAAGTTTCATATGACAAGGCCCCAGCTCACCATACCTGCTATATCAATACAACTGCAAGAACTCTACCGCATTCATGTTCAGTGCAAATTGAAGCATTTGGTTGCTATTTACTGCGCTCTCAACCTACGCGACGTAGCACTTAAGAATAGCTAAATAAATAAACTTTCTCCTACAGTTCCTCATGCTTCAGAATCCAAAGAGTGTCAGATAGTTGCACTTCTCTTTTTTATAATAAGTATGTTGCAGTATCAACATTAGACATAAAAGATCAAATCTAAGAAAATCCCCCAATTAATAAGCATTTATAGTCCCAACTCCCAAGCAAGTTGGCAATGCTCATAGATCAATGTTAAAATTTGAACTGTTAAATCCTGTAAAAGACTGAAACATTCCTGCACCAGCTGTGGAAAAACTACTAAATGCAACAAGCTTTAAGTATTCAGTCAAAGCGTACCCTATTCCAATCGTGATACACATAGAATTCGTCGACCTTAACATTTGGATGACACATGCTACGGACCTTCTCACATACCTCCTTGGTCAGTGGAGGAGCAGGGAACGTCGCGTAGTTGATGACCAACCGTTTCAGGATTGCTGCACTGCTGGATATAAACTCCACAAGTTCCAGCTTTTCAGGACAATATGTAAAACCTCCAATTTCTAAATCCACGAGTGAACTGAGGGCAATTCCATCAATGTTGTGTCTCTCTTCCAAGCGACAAGGGCGAGACAATGGGCAAGAATACATCTGGACTATGCAGCACGGATACGGATACGCGTATTAGTATCGGAAGGATACGGATACGCGGATACGGTAATTTTTCAGAAAACACGATACGCGGATACGTTTTACTATTTTTTAATAAATAAGTAATAATGTAAATTAAAATTCTGAAAGTCTATAACTTGAGTAATCACTAATCAATTAATCATTAATTCAGTACTCTACATGCAATCATACGTGATATATACATCACCAGATTACCTTGTAGGTTTCTTGTTTTCATCGATGATCCAAGTCCAACCATACTGGATGAATCCACAATTACTAAAATTCTAGAACACGAGAAGTAAGGAACAGAGAGCCCCCCTATTGTATGTTGTGGTTGTGGCTGGTGGCCACAAACCCGATGCTAGGACCCAAATTTGGAGAGGTCATCTACTGCATGCAAGCAATAAGCATGGCCAATACTAATCAGGGAGGGTACAAACAAAACCAAGCAACAAGAACTGCAGCAGAGTAGATCAAGAATGGGGAAGGGGATGTACTCATGGGATGTCGCCAGGAGCTTGCTTTGTTGTTGAATCGTCCTCTCCCCTGCGTCTCTCCCCTGCATTGCGGGAGCTGGCTGCGGCCAGGGCGGACTGGTGGGTGCTCCCCGGTGCGGCAGTTTGGAGGAGGGGAGAAGTCAAATGATGCCTCAGACGGGGCGGAGGCTCGTCGCCGGCGGCCGGCGAGCGGTGGTGCATGCCTTGTGTAGGAGGCGGCGATGTTGGCCATGGCTATGGCGGACTAGTAGGTGCTCATCGGCGCGACAATTTGGAGGTGCAGGAGAAGTTGATCGATGACACGGAGGGGGTGGAGGCTCGTCGCCGGCGGCCGGTGAGTGGGGCGCAACCCCTGTGCTGGCGGCGTGCGTGTGCGCAGGCGGCGGCGCGAGTTGCGACCGTGCGAGGCGTCGCGACGGGGACTCGGGGAGATAAGGAGCGTTTGTTCGGCTGGGCCGTATCCCAGAGGTGGATACATATCTGGTCACGTACTCAATATTCCAAAAATTAAATAAAAATGGGATACTTGGAGGACACGTATTGAAGTCGTATCGGAGGCGTATCCGTATCAGATACGTATCCGATACGCGATATGGCCCCTCATTGACGTATCCGTGTTACAGAGCATCTGGAAAATAGAAAAAATGCAGTATCATTGCATTAGTGGAGAGCATTGATTATAATTCATAAAAGTAACTAATTTGCTTTTGTTCAGTTGGCTCCAAATTATACATATCCAAGCAAGGGCTTTATACACAACTAAGGAGTGATGAGACCAACTGCTACCATATATAGTCCCTCATCTCTTTATACCTTGGTCAAGAGCTAACAAGAACAAAAGTCCACTAGCTAAAGCAGAATCTTCAAACTGGTCCAATTGTTTGTTATATCAACATTTGGAAAACACTGAATAAACGTTTTTCATAACCTCAACAAAAAAGATATCAGGAGACTGTCAATTATCAAATAACTATAAAAGATTGCAAGCAATTAAAATATTGAACAAACAAAATGGAGGTGTTTTATATATAAGGGTAAAGTTCTTAGAAATTACAATTGGCGGTACCTCCCAACGATTAAGCAATATTACAGAACACTTGTTTGTACTGTTGCAACTCCTGAAGAGATAAAACATGCTTGGCAGCAAGGCGTGGTGACCCCATTCTAAGGATATCCTGAAGATCTTACACTCGGGAATCTTATTTGTTTCATTCAAGAAGCTTCAATACCCTGCTACTCCCTGTCATGAGTAGACAACAAGTCACTTAGACTGTCAGAAACAAACAACTAACAAAATTCGTTAATGCCAGGCTGTCAGCACACCTGTGAAATGTAGATTTCCAGTTCTAACTCGTCAACTTCATCAAACTGCCGAATCAGGGATGCTGCGAAACTTTTTCGGCTGATTTGCAATAGCTGGAGGTGACGGCCAATGTCAGCAAACCGATGGCGATGAGGCCTGGTCATTATAGGCTTGGCCACACCAAGCTACCTTGGCAAGCTTTGGGGCAGATATATGAGCCTCCATGGGGTGAAGATATACAGTGAGCTCTTCTAGTCTTGGGGCCACGCCCTCTAGCCGCTGTACGTTTGAGATGGCAAACTTCAATGAGTGCAATGAGTTGGAGCGCACGGATACATCAGGGACACCAATCAGCTTCAAACGGAGAAGAAGGAGATCCCTCAAGCGAGGGCACTGCGCGCACACAGCTGTGAGCTCCGTGCCTTCCATGCGGCCATTGTGTATCCCCAGGAAGGTCAATGCCGCGAACAAGCCGGGTGCCTGGAGACGGAGCCGGCATGTAATTGCAAGATCGACACTGATTCTTTTCGCCCCTTGAAGCACGGGAAGCTCGAGCACCACCGCATCTTCTGCAGTGACTTCCGGTTCCGGCTGGACGATCCCCAGACCCAGAGGCAGAGAGAGATATAGCTTGCCCACCATGTGCTCCGCGGCGAAGCGCAGCCAAGGCGCGACGCGTCCGGCCGGGATGCGGCGGAGACGGTCGGCCGGGGACATGGAGATGCTGAGGCTCTCGAGAGTCGGGGCCGAGTAGCCAGTGAGGGCGCCGTCGACGGTGTCCAGGAGCGAGGCAGGTGGCGCGTCGAGGAAGACCTCGGGCCGGTCGTCGAGGAAGAGCTCGGGCAGGTGGCGCCATACGTGGTGCCAGCGGCGGGAGAGCACGCTGGTGCGTGCGGCGGCGCGGGCGCAGCGTAGGCGGACGAGGATGGCGTGCAGCAGCTCGTCGGGGAGGCCACTGATGCGGTCCTCGCCGGAGCGGCAGCGGCGGCGGCGGCGTTTGGCCATGAGCGGCGGAGCAGAGGTAGGAGTCGATTCCTCGGAGTCAAATTGGTTGGAATTGGTGGTAGGCCACGAATCGCTGCTCATTGGGAGATTTAATTTTTTACCGTTGTACGAGGAACGGCACCTCCTAGATAGCACTTCAACGCCTGCTAATACAATTTGCCAGGAGACGGACAGAAGTGATATGGAAAGCCACAATTACTGACGTGGCCAGCGCCGCGCTCCAAGTTGGATTCGGAGTCAGCAGGGGTGGCAAATGGCAATGGCTGCCCATGCTCTATGCATACTAACCCAGCCGGGCCGTAGTTCTCTCCTTGCCCGGTCCATTCTTTCTCCCCGCTCTCGCCGCCGCCGCTGCAGTTGTACCTTCCTCTTTGTCCCTTGCCCAGCGAGCCATGTCGCATTACTCGGAGTCTTTTGGAGGTGGACAGGCGAGGAGTAGGCTTCAAGGTGCTCGGAGTACCTGCATTGTCTCACTCGGTACCGATCCATTTGGTGAACTGAGCGGGTTCCCGCTGGTCCCTTGCCTAGATTGCAGTCTTGCTCGGGTGGTGGAGGGGCGTACCAAGAAGGACGATGAGAACCACGGCCGTCTCTACTTCAAGTGTGCAAGAAACAGGGTGAATTGGGTCTACTGTTTCCCAAATTAGCACGGTTGGGGTTCTAATTTGTGTCTATTTTTTAGTTTCCCGAGTAGCATGGTTAGGGTTCTAATTTCTGTTTGTTTTTCAGTTTCCCAAGTTGTGTGGCTACTATCGATTCAAAAAGGACTACTTCCAACAATTGAAGGATCTTGGCATCATAATTGTTCGCCAATCGAATTGGACAGAGGTGGTGAATGAAGAAGCTTCAGTGGACAGTCCAAATGGTGACAAGCAGAGAAAAGAATTGGAGCAGAAGCTAGAGAATTTGATGTGGAAAACGAACATGTTTATTGTGTGTGTTGTCTTTGGATTTGTATTGATGTATGGTGTAATGAAGTAACAATGCATGGATGAATGAAACTGAAATTTGTTGTCCCAAAATTGTGATGTCTGGATGTTGAATGAAACTGAAATTGTGAGTGAATATTGTCATAGAGCACATAATTCACAGAGCTATGATGAGCACAGAGCACAGGCACATCATTTCATAGAGCAGTGGTACATAATTTAATAGAAACCATCACAGGTTCAGATAGTTGGGATGAGGCCATTGTCTACATCCATTGTCTTTCGACCACTTACATCACAGAAGGTTAAGGCCATACATCACATTGTCTTCTGGCCACTTACACAGAAGGTTACACAAAAGATTATACAAAAGGTCATACAAGTTCACTACAAGTTTATTCCCCAAATGAACTGCAAGTTATCACCATCAGCACAAGTTTCATTTCCTCCCCTTCTTTGCTGGACTCTTCTTTGCTGGCTCTTCCTGACCTTGCTGGCTAGCTGCTTCCTTCTAGGTGTGAATTTCTTTAGACCACCATCAGCAGCCATCTCTCCCTGGTGTTGAACTGCTGCTCCTTCCATCTGGTTCACCACTTGCAACTCAAGGCAGGTGTTCCTGTGTTCAAAGTCATGGTTCAAGGTTGGAATATTTGACAAAGACAGACTTTAAAAGGTTTTTGTGCAGTACCTTATAGGTATTCTTGGGCTTGATGGTGCTTGGTACTCCAGTGGTGCCACATCCAGTGCTGCAGTAGCTGCCTTAGCTGCTTCTTCGGCAGCTTCTCTTGCTGCCTTCAGCTGCCTCTCTAGCCAGTGCTACTCTTGTCCTTGGTGTTCCTTGTTCAGTTGGTGTCTGGTCCTTTTTGGCCTTCTTTCTTCCAGGTCTCACTGCTGTCTTCTTGGTCCTCTTCCTGTAATGAAACAAAACAGTTAGCTAAAATTGACATCTTGTTGATATGACAGGTATTACTCTTGGCTGAAATGTGAAAAAAGTGATGTATGGTTGGCCAATAGGATGGACTCATCATTTGCTTATACATCACCCTTCGTTAAGTCTACCAGGTTAGGTATACTAGCAGCTTACAGCTCTGCCAATTTAATTCCGGAACTCCAGAAGCAATGGGCGGGTGAACAGAACCTTGAAACTGTTAGCGAAAGTATTCATCTATACTTGTTGCTGACAAAACATATAGTATATGTTTGTGTATTAATTTTGTATGATCAGCCTACAGCTTACTGCAATGTACCTGCATGCATGGTTATTATCTTCCGTTGAACATATACTAATGCTATGAAAGAAATCAGTTTCCTGGTTATGTTCAGGTCAAGGCATTATATCTGTTCGAAGAACTCACTGGACCAATCCTTTGAAATGTACGGAAATACTGACATCCAACATGATATCAGAACATACTCTATATTCTCTATTGTTGTGCACCTTACCAGTACTCATCATTTATTTTCCTCCCAAGCGAACTAATATAATTAACTAATGTGCGAGATTTTTTATTCCCTTCAATGATTGAACTAATCTGTGGGAAAACAATCATTTGTGCTTTTCCAGTTTAGAGGCCATGTGTTAGCATTAAAAAAGTTTGACATGACAAGGCTCCAGCTGCACGGTACCTGCTATATAAATATAACTGCAAGAACTGCCACATTCATATTCAGTGCAAATTGGAGCTTTTGGTTGTTCTTTACTGCGCTCACAACCTATGCGACGTAGCAACAGTGCAGAGAGCTCCCACTCTGTACGGGGTCTGGGGAAGGGTGTCAGTGGCAAGCCTTACCCTCGCCTGTGCAATGCGAGGAGACCGCGACTTGAACCCGGGACCTTCCGGTCACAGGCGGTAAGACTCTACCACTTGCACCCACTTAAGAATAGCTAAATAAATAAACTTGCTCCTACAGTTCCTCATGCTTCAGAATTCAGAAAGTGTCAGATAGTTGCACTTCTCTTTTATAATAAGTATGTTGCAGTATCAACATAATTAGACATAAAAGATCAAATTTAAGAACACCACCAGTAAGCCTTTATAGTCCCAAGCAAGATGGCAATGCTCATAGATCAATGTTGAAATTTGAACTGTTGAATCCTGAAAAGGCCTGAAACAATCCTGCACCTGCTCCGCAAAAACTACTAAATGCCACAAGCCTTAACTATTCAGTCAAAGCGTACCCTATTCCAATTGTGATACACATAGAATTTGACCTTAACATTTGGACGACACATGCTACGGACCTTCTCACATACCTCCTTGGTCAGTGGAGGAGCAGGGAACGTCGCGTAGTTGACGACTAACCGTTTCAGGATTGCTGCACTGCAGGATATAAACTCGACATGTTCCAGCTTTTCAGGACAATCTGTAAAACCTCCGATTTGTAACTCCTCGAGTGAACTGAGAGCAATTCCATCAATGTTGCGTCTCTCTTCCAAGCGACAAGGGCAAGACAATGGGCAAGAATACATCTCGGAAAAAGAAAAATACAGTATCATTGCATTAGTGGAGAGCATTGATTATAATTCATAAAAGTAACTAATTTGTTTTGTGTTCAGTTGGCTCCAAATTATACATATCCAAGCAAGGGCTTTATACACAACTAATGAGTGACGAGACCAAATGCTACCATATAGAGTCCCTCATCTCTTTATAGCTAGGTCAAGCTAACAAGAAGAAAAGTCCACTAGCTATAGCACAATCTTCAAACTGGTCCAATTGTTTATTATATAAACATTTAGAAAACACTGAATAAACGTTTTTCATAGCCTCAGCCCCACATCAAGAAAAGATATCAGGAGTCAATTATCAAATAACTAGTAAAGGTTGCAAGCAATTAAAATATTTAACAAACAAAAATGGAGGTGTTTCATATATAAAGGTAAAGTTCTTAGAAATTACAATTGCAGTTCCTCCCAACGATTAAGCAATAGTACAGAACACTTCTGTGTACTGTTGCAACTCCTGAAGAGATACAACATACTTGGCAGCAAGGCATGGTGACCGCATTCTAAGGATATCATGAAGATCTTACACTTGGGAAGCTTATTTGTTTCATTTAAGAAGCTTCCATACCCTGCTACTCCCTGTCATGAGTAGACACAAAATAGCCACTTAATTAGACTGTTAGAAAGAAACAACTAACAAAATTCGTTAATGCCAGGCTGCCAGCACACCTGTGAAATGGAGATTTCCAGTTTTAACTTGTCAACTTCATCAAACAGCCGAATCAGGGATGCTGCAAAACTTTTTCGTCTGATTTCCAATAGCTGGAGGTGACAGCCAATGTAAGAAAACCAATGGTGATAAGGGTCATAGGCTTGGCCACACCAAGCTACCTTCGCAAGCTTCGGGGCAGATATATGAGCCTCCATGGGGTGACGATATACAGTGAGCTCTTCCAGTCTTGGGGCCACGATCTGTAGCAGCTGTATGTTTGTGATGGCGAACACCAGTGAGTGCAACGAGGGCACTGCGTGCACACAGCTGTGAGATCCGTGCCTTCCATGCGGCCACTGTGTATCCCCAGGAAGGTCAACGGCTCAACGCGCCGTGAACAAGCCGGTCGCCTGGAGACGGAGCCAACCATTATTTATTTGCATGATCGACACATTGTTTTCGCCCCTTGAAGCACGGGAAGCTCAATCACTGCCTCTTCCCGTGTGACTTCCAGTTCCATGGAGAGATGTAACTTACCCACCTGCCACTATGGGATACTGTGTATTTACCGAATGTGAGTAACACTCGGTAAATAGTGCTATACACTCGGCAAACTCTTTACCGAGTGCCACACTCGGTAAAGTGGACTCGGCAAACAACGACTCGGTGAAGTTATTTTACCGAGTGTCTAATATCGGCGCAATCGGAGCATAGCGTTACCGAGTGCTACGACGACACTCGGTAAACAATTATGACTTGACGGTCGTCAGCCTCCAAACTGACCGTTAACGGCGACGTTTACCGAGTGTCACTAGCAGCACTCGGTAAATAAATTAGCATTTCGTGATTAAAACAATTCCGCAAATAAATTTTTTGAATAATGTTTACCGAGTGTAGCTCCTAACACTCGGTAAAAGAATAACCATTTTCGTGATTAAAACAATTCTGCAAATAAACTTCAGGAATAATGTTTACTGAGTGTTTCCACTCGGTAAAAAGTAGTCAAATATTTCCGAGTGGAGACGTGGCTCGGTAAAAAATGGCACACTCGGCAAAATTCACAGAATCAGAACCAATTTGGTTCTGTTCGCTGTTTTACCAAGTGCTACACTCGGTAAAACTGACAGAACCTCTGTTTTACCGAGTGCTACACTCAGTAAAATATGTCCACAGAATTTTTTTTTGTTTGTTTCAGTGCATATCCAGTCACAATAAGCAACAAAATCACAGGAAATTATAATAACATGAGGGCAATATATATCACATATATGTCCACAAATGTCACATCCACTCACAATAACCAACATATGTCGACAAGCACCATGCAAAGTCCACAAACACCATCAACATATGTCCAAAGTCCACAAAGTTCAACCAAGTCCACAGTTCAACATACAAACCTATCAAACAAGGTCGGATGGCCTGTCACATGGTCGGAGGCCTGCGGAGAAATGGAGTCAAGTCCAGGTCTTGATCACCCTGCATATCGTTGTTCGATCCAGCTGTAGAAGGTCCCTAGAATGAGATTGCACATGTGAGTTATCTGGATCAAAGCAAATTCTAAGGTCTAAGCTATGGTAGGTCAAACTAAGGTATAAGTCGAAGGTAGCTCTATATGACACGAAAGTGAAGAGTGCATCTAAGTGACTCACAGGAGTGCCGTCGCGCGGAGGTGGAGGCACCAACGGTATCATCGGCGGCGGCGGAGGCGGTGGAGGCTGGCCCATGCTCTGAGAAAAACGGGCCATGTACTCGTACCAGTCCTTGTGCACCTGCTGGAAGGCCTCAAGCTGGGCCTGCACTCGCGCCCTCTCCTGTGCCAACTTGGCCTGGTGCGATAGCTCAAGGGCCTGAAGCTGGCTCTGTGAGGCCTGCTGTGACTCCTGCAGGGCTTCAATCTGGGCCTACAATTATTTATCACATAGTTAGAATGCAAATAAAGAACGAGTCAAAAATGAATGGACAACGAATGCAACAGAACTAACCTGGAGTGCTACCACCTGGGGCTGTGAGCGTGGGCGTATGGCCGGACTCGAACTCGTGCTCCAAGCTCTAATCTGGGCGAGTGTCTGAGTGTTGGCCGTGTCTATGGTGCTGTTGCCCATATAGTACTGCCCTTGTGGCTTACCTGGTCCCAACCTCATGACGATGTCACCCTCGAGGTCAGCGGTGCTCGGATCAAATTCTGACCCATGGATCTCTCTCGCCATCGCCGTGTACTCGCTGAGGTGCCTGTGCACGCTCGGGTTGTTGTATGCCTCGGGCGGGTCCTCCGGGTTGTAGACGAGGTCGGGGTCCTTTGCCTTGCCTTTGTGTGCCAAGGCATATGCCTTGAATGAGGCGCACTCCTGGCCGGGGTGGAACCGCGTCTGCAGGAAGAAGCACAACAATAAGATATTATGCATTCAGAAGTTAGCATAGCAACAACGAAATGAAATCCACGTACATATTTGGCTGCATATTCCTCGAGGGTAGTGGGGCCTTGTTTGTGCGAGGAACCCTGCATCATCGCACGACAACGTGAGCATATGGCGTGATATTGCTCGTACTCCTCACTCAACCACTTGTCCACAATGGCCTCCCAGCAGTTGTCCATCCCCGCACACCAAGCAGGAGGCACCTGCACGTACACGAGCACATGATAAATCATAAATCAATTTCAGTGCAATTAATCGCAGACGATGTAATCTCATGTTTACCGTCAAGTATTGCTCCTTAGTCAGGGGCAGGTGCACTGTCTGCGCTCTGGTGACTCTGTGTCCTCTACGGGCATGGTAAATTCTTCTGCATAGGAGCTTTGTCTCGTAGAAGAGGTCCTGCACTCGGTGAACATAGACTCTATTCACCACGTCATCCGCGTCCTCCCTACGTACTCCCTCCACCAAGGTGTAGTAATCCTACAAGCAAATACAGTCAGTAATATACAATTAATGTGATGTTATT
This sequence comes from Miscanthus floridulus, assembly GCF_019320115.1. Lineage (NCBI taxonomy): Eukaryota > Viridiplantae > Streptophyta > Magnoliopsida > Poales > Poaceae > Miscanthus > Miscanthus floridulus. The sequence goes on along the minus strand of NC_089588.1, from coordinate 102,914,384 downwards.
ATCAGCATAGTGCGATGAACACGTACCCACAGCTCTTTCATCACCCGGTCGGCCTTGCTGTTATAAAACCTGCTAGCTCGATCAGTCTGATCGCTGGCGGCGTGCCAGTGGGACCACTTCATGGCGGGCTGCACAACACCATTGATCCTCACCATCCCGGGGTAGTTTGCCCTACACAGAAGACCCAGGATCCCATTTACTCGGCGAGAGTGACTCCCTGGGATCACCATTTCCCAATCCCTGCACAAAGTTATTGAGATTGAATATTAGTTTCTGTTATAACTTAAAAACCTGTGAAGTAGTGTTAACATGCAAAAATTACTTACTTAGTTCCAGAGGGTTGAATCACTGGCCGTCTCTGTATGGGTAAGTCTGGGAGGCGCGACGACCCTCGCAGCCAAACCGTAGGCACCCCATTTTCCTCTGCCAGCAAGTCGGCATCCTCCTCGCGCTCAGCCTGCTCGGCCTCATCCTCCCTCCGTGCCTCCTCCACCGCCTCCGTTATCTCCTCCCTGGTCTCCTCCTCCTCCTCATCCTCCTCCGTGGCCGCTACGAACTCGTCGTCGTCGTCCTATGGAGGAGGTGTCGGCTCTCGACGCCCTCATCGTCACCGTCCTCCTCCTCCACCCTGGGCTCCACCTCCCTGGGCACGCCCTCGTCGTCGTCATCCTCCTCCTCCCTGGGCACGCCCTCCACCCTCAGTCTGTGCACGCCCTCCTCCTCCACCCTGGCTAGACCCCTCGCCACCAGCCAGTAAGGTCATAACCGACCTAATCTTCCTGATTCCACCGCCCACCATCAATCACCTGCAACAAAAGGAATAAACTATCAGTACGCATATACAAAAGTAAATGTATCATACATGTATAAAAGAGATGCAAAATAAGTAAATGTATCATACATGTATAAAAGAGATGCAAAATAAGTAAATGTATCATACATGTATAAAAGAGATGCAAAATAAGTAAATGTATCATACATGTATAAAATTGCCATAAGTACTACAGATCTTACATGTACTAGAAATAATCATCAAGATCATCGATAGGTGGGCCAAAAATCTCATCATCGCTATTGTCGACGTAATTATGATCGTCTCTCAAAGTCTCATCACTAGCGACACTGCCTGAATGGTGTTGCTCAAGTAATAACAAGTCCTTCGCATTGTGAACCTCCTCTCCATCATCCCCGTCAACAATGACCGTATCATTGTCTACTTCCATTGCGAGATCTACATCTAAGACAATCTCAAAACTCCCTTCTAATCCTTCTTCTTGAAAGAACTCTCTGTCATATGTGTTTGCATCGATGTTATAATCATCATCGTTTGGGATGGGTACTTTACCATGCGGCGATACCTTGTACACAACATCATACGCCTTAAGACGGTCTTTGGTTTGGCACGGGTATGAGAGATAATAAACTTGCATGGCCTGTTGGGCCACAATGTACACGTCGTCTCCTAGCAAGACGGATGACTTTAGAACTTCGACTAACCCAAGCTCAGGGGTCTTTATCACTTCTTTGGGATCAAACCAATAGCATTTGAATATGACAGGACGAAGAGGTACACAACCAGGAAACTTGAGTTTGTATATTTCTTCAATTATTCCATAATAGTCCAACCCATCTGTGCCTAGCGTGAAAACACCGGTATTTGTGGTTCTTCGATTCGGCCGACTCTGCTCGTGCCAAGTTGTGTGAAAGCGATATCCATTGACATCGTACACAGAGAATGATTTGACCCTAAATTCAAATCCATTGGCAACTTGCCTCAACTCGGCACTCATAGACACGTCAGTTTTGGCCTGCTAGTTCAAGTAGGATGATTTGTTATATATTTGTCGAGTTGAGAGTTAAGTACAAACAACAAATGAAATTGAATAGTATCTCCTCCTTGAACCAACAAATAAAAGTGGGATTTCGTTCTCCCGCGCCATGTCTTAGAAGGGTTTCAACTTCCGCTTCGGTGGGTTCCCTCCGTGATGGACGATGGTAGAGAACAAATTTGCTGTAACGGCCGTTAACAAGAGGGTTGGATGGGTGCATGCGAAATATTGACAAGAAAAGAAACAAGTTTGTGTAAAACTTACGCAATGTACGAGCCAACCTCTTCAAGGTTCCACAACACATACAGCTGGATAGAGCGCCACTCTTCTAGGCTCAACATCTTCAAGGTAGGTTCACTTGCACTTCCGAGTTGCCCTCGGAAAAGGCTGAGGGTCGACTGATTGTCGGCAGCATTGTAACGAGGGGGTGGATTATGCACGTTAGGAAGGTTGTCGGCATAGTATCTTGTTGTGAAGTATAACACCTCCTCCACAGTGGATGCCTCTGCACAGGAAGCTTCAATTTTGCATTTATTTTTGCATTTTGTTCTAAGAACCTTTAGGCATCGCTCAATTGGATAGCACCAACAGGCATGCACAGGGCCCCCCATTTTTGCCTCATATGGTAGGTGCAAGAGCAAATGTTGCATCGGATTGAAGAAGCCGGGGGGAAAGATCTTCTCCAACTTGTAGAGCAACACCAGGGCCATTCTTTCCATTTCTTCAATCTCAGTCCGAGATATCTCCTTAGCACATAGCTTGCGGAAGAACATGCTCAACTCTACCATCACTCGCCAGATGTGATCAGGGAAATAGCCACGAACTATCACCGGAAGAAGGCGCTCAATCCATATGTGGTAATCATGACTCTTGAGCCCTGTGATTCGCATGGTACTTAAGTTCACACCCCTCCTCCAATTCGCTGCATACCCATCAGGGAACATCAATGATTAGAACCATTGAAGAACTTCTTTCTTTTGGGCCCTTGTTAGGACGAAGTCGGCCTTAGGCTTCTTCCATGACTTCCCGCATAAGGGAGGCAACATATTTAGCTTTGGTCTATCGCACAGCGTTGCTTGATCCAATCTAGCCTTGACATTGTCCTTTGACTTTTCCCAGTCCATGATTGTGTGAAGGACCGCCTCGGCGAAATTCTTTTCAGTGTGCATTACATCAATGTTATGTGGAAGAAGGAGGTCCTTAAAGTAAGGAAGCTTCCACAAGCATGACTTGTGTGTCCAGGCATGCTCTTTTCCGTATCCCACAAAGCCCCCCTTTTCATTGTCGACCACAAGACCATCTAACATCTCAAGAACCTGGGCACCTATCATCATTTCCGGTGTAGAGTCTTCCACTATGACACCTTTTCGAAAGTTCTTCTTGTCTCTCCTGAATGGGTGGTCAAGAGGGAGGAATTGTCGATGTTTGTCAAACGAAGAAAACTTGCCCCCCTTCTCCAACTGAAAGAACTCCACAGCTGACTTGCATATCGGGCATGGCATCTTCGTGTGAACACACCAGCCACAAAATAACCCATAAGCCAGGAAGTCATGCATGGAATAATGGTACCAAATATGCATTCTGAAGTTTGTCTTTGTGAATTGGTCGTATGTCACTACCCCTTCGTCCCATGCATGGACCAAATCGTCTATCAAAGGCTCCATGTACACACTCATATTAGCCCCTGGGTGTCCTGGAATTATAAGTGACAAGAAAATATTTTGCCGTTGAAAGGCGACGCCAGGTGGGAGGTTGAGAGGGATGACGAATACGGACCAACATGTGTATGGTGAAGAACCCATTCCATAAGGATTGAACCCATCAGTTGCCAGTGCAATGCGTACATTACGAGCCTCGTCAGCTTTGTCGGTATGCTTCCGATCGAAGCTTTTCCATGATTCACCATCGGACGGATGTATCATCTTGTCAGTGTATCGGCGTCTAGTTTTGTGCCACGTCATCTGTTTTGTGGATTCCTCGCTCATGAAAAGCCGTTGGATCCTCGGTATGAAAGGAAGGTACCTCAGGATCTTTGCGCCGACTTTTGTTTGCGTCTTCCGACCATCACCAGATTCTAACTCAATGTACCTAGATGCCTTACACTTTGGACAGTACTTATCGTCAGCATGTTCTCCCCTGAATAAGATGCATCCGTTCGGACAAGCATGTATCTGCTCGTACGACATCTTGAGTGCACAGTGGATTTTATTTGACTCATACGTGTTCTTTGGCAGAACGTGATCATCCGGAAGTAGGGTGCCAACTACTGTCAATAGTTGATCGAAGGATTCTCTTCTCTAGCTAAACTGGAACTTCACAGCCATTAGACGTGCAATGGCATCCAGTTTAGAAACATTGGTGCGCCCGTGAAGGGGTTGTTGTGCCGCATCCAACATGGCGTAAAATGCCTTTGCAGTTTGCTCTGGCTCCTGCTCTACACTTCCTTCATCGAAAGCCATGTCATGGTCATTTAACATTTCTGCCACCCCGGCTTCAGAATCAAACTCCTCGATCCGTTGTCTCACGACCTCTTCTCTCGCACGATGGCGTTCACCATGCATGGTCCACCGGGTATAGTTCTCTACAAATCCATTGTTGACAAGATCTTTAGTCATCTCCTCATATGTTTTCATTGCCTTGTTCTTACACTTCCTACAGGGACACCAGGCATGTCGCCGTCCGTTTGCAAATGCCTTCGTCATGAAATCATTGGCCTTCTCAATCCATTCATTTGTGTCTAATAGCCCGTGTACATCCACTGACGGTCATCCATCCTAACATATAGACGATATTGCAGTTTAGAGCAATAGAGTAGTAGTGCTAGAGAAAAACCATATGAGATGATAAAGAGACATTCATGTTCTTGGTTGATTCACATAGAAGATGTTTGCTAGATTGGATGATGAGATTTTACCTAAGGTTGAAAGGCCGCTATGTCACTTGTAGATGGAGGAATACATGGAACCAATTTTTTTGTAGCCACAAACATCACTAGCAAGATTTATCAAAGATTGAGGTAGAGCATCAGCAGGTTTTGTAGCGTGTCTCAACCATATACCCGAGCACCAGCGCGCGCCTAGCAGCACAACCATGTGGCTAGCACACAAAGGGGCGCTAGGTTCTGTCGCAGCACTATAGGTCACATGGCATGACACTACCACAAACAAATCACCGCTGACAAGCCCTAGTTACTAATGAATAGATTGTTCAAAGATTTTGGACAACAAGAGTGATATATTTAGCAAGTGGAATACATGTTGATGAGATAGGTACATACTTGTTGATAGCATGAGAAACTTGGACTGGATCATGTGGAAAAAAAATTAACAAAAGATTGGATAATTTCCATATATTTTGGACAAAAAGGCAACCAATATATAAACATGTATGCTTATGAAAATTATTATCACAACACATATACATATGCAGCAACATGAGGATGACTAAAATACTGCAATCCTAACTATACGTTGTTCTCACATTCGTCATTTACCAATAATTTCAACAAGCTCACTACCAAAATAAAACTCTTTTTAATTAAAGCAAAAAGGCATAAAGTTTGAATCAAGGAAAACAACAATATATATGGCCATTGTTTTGTTAGAAATTTCAGTATGAGAGACTACTTTATTTTCTTATCTTGACTTAGATGTGATATTGTAAAATTAAAACATAAGTATAACATATAACATAAAGAAATTGTGCTTGCTAAAATTTCCAAACCACAACCATCCATATACAATCCACGAGCCATACCACAAGAATCTAAATCTTTATAGAAACATAGGGCTAACAATATAGAGAACGCTCATCCTTACTCACGTCTAGTCATTTTCTCATCTTTCACAACCAAAGTCATCAACTCTAAACATGAAAGTCATCAACTCATTTTAATATTTGAGCTGAACAAACAATGATGCTACATGAAACTTGATGTATTGTCACAACCAAACTCATGAAAGAGTGTATGCATGAAGTTCCAGTGGCTTAGGGCATTTACCGGTGGCAGCGGCGGTGGAGGACCGCCCGGTGGCGGCGGTGGTGGAGGGGAGGAAGCGGCCGCGGCCACGGCAGTCCCGCGGTGGCGGCGGGTGACCGCCCTCCCCCGGTAGCGGCGGCTGTGGGGGACCGCCCGGTGGCGGCGGTGGTGGAGGGGAGGAGGCGGCCGCGGCGGTGGGGAGGCGCCGGCGATGGCGTGGAGCGCGCGGGCGCGGGCGCGGGCGCGGGGAGGCGCGGGCGCAAGTGCGGGGGACGGCGGGGAGGCGCCGGCGCGGGGGACGGCGGCGGGGATGCGCGGGCGTGTGCGGTGTGTGTGTGTGTCTGTGCACGATTTGAGGGAGAAACGGCTAAGTGTTGAATGCTTTTGTTTATCGAGTGCCTAGATGTACGGCACTCGGTAAACTCAAGCACCGCAGCCCAATGACATGTGGGCCTGGTACATGTTTACCGAGTGCCCAGATCTACGGCACTCGGTAAACAGAAGCACCGCAGCCCAATGACATGTGGGCCTGGTACATGTTTACCGAGTGCCTAGATCTACGGCACTCGGTAAACAGAAGCACCGCAGCCCAATGACATGTGGGCCTGGTACATGTTTACCGAGTGCCCAGATCTATGGCACTCGGTAAACAGAAGCATGGCAGCCCACTGTGGCAGACAGGTGGGCCGTGGCTAACCTTTACCGAGTGTTTGAGGTCACACTCAGTAAAAGTATCCATTATTTCATGCAAAACAAAAAAGAAAAAATGCCAATTTAATCCTAAAATTCACCAAACTTTCACATGAACTATTTCATGTCATCTATTTACTATCTAAAAAATTCCAAGTTCAAATCATAATGTTGAATTTCAGTCTTAATAGAAATCCTACTCGTCATTGTAAATGTTTAGCGTCTCTTTGGGAGATGTACCGGTTCGGCAGCGACGAATGTAAAAATACTTCCGAAACGTTATGAAATTTTTTCTATAACATAGATGTATGCTTCAATGTTAATTCTTCCAATCTCGTGATTTATCGAGTTCGATTTTAATTATTATAATTAAATTTACACGATATGTACCTAATTTTCATAAAGAATGAAAATTTTGTGAAATATAGTAAATAAATCGAAATAAACACCATATTTTGGAATGGAGTACTAAATATCATATGTGGATAGAGGAAAAAGAATGAAGGGAAAAACAAGAAATTTGGTTGAATTTTACCGAGTGTTGCGCCAATACACTCGGTAAAAGATAGTGTTTACCGAGTGTTGTGCACTTACACTCGGTAAAACTTTATTATTACCGAGTGCAAATACTTCTACCGAGTGTGACACTCGGTAAACATTTTCGGTCTTTTTTATTTGCTATGAGCGCTTGATGGGCGGAGCTGTTGTTACCGTGATGTTTGCCGAGTGTATGCTCATAACACTCGGTAAACATGTCATGCCGTGACGCCGTTTGACGCACGGTTGCTATCCTAGGTGACGTGGCACCTCATTCTAGTTACAACTAATGATTTTTGTTTTATCACTTACAACAGTTCAAATTCCTACTATTCTTAATAAAAAATAACAAGATAAAATGCATCCGAGGGTGGGTTACCAGCAAACGCCGACATGATTGCTTAGAGAAAGAAATATCATGCCGAACGATGCTGCAAATGCTTCAGTCGACTTATCAAGTGTTCACAAATCACAACACTCCCCTCTTGTGTACTTTGTCGAGCACATGACAGACATGTCGGATGTGCTCCCTTGGAGGAGCTAGTGTTGATCTTGGTGCAGCAGCTGGATTACACGATCGACATGATCTGCTCGTCATCATTACCTGCCCAGACATCCATCATGCTCATAAGTCCTAGCGAACCAGCATAAATCAGTACCTCGCTCGACACTCGCCAACGCAGGTCTGCACATGAAAGGAGCAGCAAGAAAAACACGTCTTTAATCCACAAAGCCGTAAGCATCAAAACCCACCATAGAAACGAGGAAAAGGCAGGCATGAGCGTGACGTGCCTTTGTGCTGGATTGACTGGCGGCGGCCGGCGGGGGTGCGGAGGGCGACGATGCGGGCAACTTGAACTCGCGGCCGGCGGGTCGCTGGAAGTAGCCGAAGTTGCTGAGGTCCAACGCGTTGGCCAGCATGCTGGCCTGCTGCTGCTGCTCCCCGCTGCCGGAGGCGGAGGCGGAATCACCCGAGGACGAGCACCAGTAGCGCCGTGATCTTCATTGCCAGATCCGGCCGGGAGGGCCGAGTCGGGTCGGTGCGGCGGAGGAAAGGAGGTGAATTGGGTGCCAGCTAGGGCACGGGCCGACGGGCGGTGGTGGCGTTGCAGTTGGCGACGCGAGCGGCGCTCGATGCGGAGCCAGGAGCGGCAGGCACAGCCCGTATCTGCTCATCTCTCTACAACGCCGGAGATGTGGGAGCTTCCCGCCTCGGCCTGGGTGTACGCAAGGGCATTATCTTTTCCGATATCAAGGAAGACACTGCAGCGGCGGCAGGCGGTCCGCAGGGCGGTCGCGGGCGGCTGCGCGGGCACCTGCGGGCGGGCACGGGTACCTGCGGGTGGGCGCGGCTGGCGTAACGGCCAGCTCCGGGCGGGCGCGGGCGGCGTCGGCGCGGCGAGCTGCGGGCAGGTGCGGCGGCGGCGCAGCCAGCTGCGGGTGGGCGATGATGGGGAGGCGGGCGGATGAATCATGGGATCCACGCTAAATCACAGGAGTGGTTTCCTTTTAGCTCTTTCCTTTTCGATATCGCACGGGACGCCCACGCGCGTAGGAGAGGGTGCAGGAATGCAACAGGCAGAACCATACACCCACGTTGTAATGTCGCACCAAAACGTGTCCACTCTTTAGTCTTTTTAGTTGTGAGAGATAAGTTACTTTTCTTCTGACAATTCCAATAATCTCCCATTTTATACTCTTTCCGTTTCTAATCTTTGTTGTTTGGACAAAAATAGAGTCTCTAAAACATAAATTTGACTATATAAAAAAGTTAATAAATACGATAATTTTTCTTAAAGTGCTTGTTCACCCATATGTGCATATATGGAAAGACCTACTTCCCTCAATGTACATACCACAAATCAAGTTTTCTCGCCTACATGGCCACCGCTTGGTTTGGTTGCACCGTTGCATTTTGCTGGAATAGGCCATTTTGCCCTTGCTTTAAGACCCTCCCTCTCATTCAACGCATCATGCATTCCTCTACCAAAATAATCGCAGCCGTGGCAAAGAAGATTCTAGCTGTGATGGCTCTCCCTCCACCAGCATCACCACACATGGGCCTAGGGTGCACCCGCCATGAAGGAGCTTTGACATTTGGGTTTGTCGGGAACATGGTCTTGTTTGATCCACCACACCACTTGTTCAATTCGCCACGCCACTTCCTGATTTGCTGTGCCGCCATGGTGAAGAGAGGAATGCCAACCGTTGCCTAGCTAGAGTGTCCCATGTACCGAACTACCGATATACATGGGCGCATCGAAGCCCTTGTCATCCTATGCGAGCGTGAAGGTGACATCCTCGGCTGGCTTGGCCTCCCCTAGGTACGCTAGATCTATGAGTCCCGCGCATTCCTTCATCAGACGCCACTCGCTAGTGTGGATCTAAGAGAGGAGCGAGCATGACGAAAAGTGGGAGGAAGAGAGAAATTTGGGAGCAGCGAGGATGTGTCAAGGCACACAGAGACAGACATCGCGGCGAGAGTCGGCGTGGTAGCAAGCTATGGAAGAGAGAGTAAACTAGTGTGAGCCGGGTGAGAGGCTTGCGGATGAGGGAGGGAGGGAGGGAGGGTGAGAGAGAAAGGTGGAGGTCAGTTCTGGTTAAGTGGTGTTAGGATTAGGTCCTGTTTGGATCCAGGGGTTAAAGATTAGCCCTTAAAATGAAGGGGCTAAACTTTAGCCCATGGGGTTGTTTGGATCCATGGGCTAATAAAGATTAGCCGCATACCCTACCATGACCTATTTGCCCCTAATTAATACTCATGCACAGCCATACATAGGGATGGGTGGGGTAATATGCGTCTTTTGTCCCACAGGATAACTTTTAGCCCTCTATAGCCTACCTTGGAGAGGCTAGAGGCTAATGGAAAAGGGGTGGCCAAAAGTTTCCCCCACTTTTAGCCCTCCTATTTAGATCCATGAGGGCTCAAAGGTGACTAAAAGAGGTGGGGTAAACTTTAGCCCCATGGATCCAAACAGGGCCTTAATAGGTTGTGCTCCAATTAATAGAGGTGGCAAACTTTAATTGCACTACTACTAGAAGTATTTTCAGAGGCAAACATTTTCGATTTACACCGAGCCCACTATACTTTAATGCAGGCACGAAGCCAGTGGTGGGGCTAGGGGGCTTTAGCCCCCCCTACCCATCCTGCGCACGTGGAGCCCCCTTAAGCCCTTCCTTAAAATTTCATGCATATATGTATTAGGTAGGAGGGGCTAAGGTTAAGAGAATATAAAAACGCCTCTATTCTTTTGTTTCAGCCCCTTCTAAATTTTTTTCTGGCTTCGTCACTGCTTTAACGTAACCATTACTCATGCCATCATGTTTCTCTCATCATTGCAGAAGCAAGAAAAATATAAAGACAATGAGCCCACTGCAATTGATCTATTCAAGGAGATGCATTGCAACAAAACTAAAGGTTTTAGTGAACCTGTGAAGAAAGCTATAGTAAGTACTAAACTGTTACCTCTTCTTTCCTTCTTTTATTAAGTACCTTGTGCAATGAACATTTATTTATATAATAATGGAAAACCGAAGCCTTTGATTGCTAGGACGATATGCATGCCCGGGAAGCCCTCACTTCATCATCAGTAGAAGATGGGCAGCAAGCTAAGACTTCTATAGAAGTTGTTTCCAAAGGGCCGCCCAAGTCAAATACATTCCTTTGCAATGTCAGAATTCAGCAGCCTGCTGCCAAGACAACCAATGTTACAACAGTATGCAAGAGCTACAAGCTGAACAGGATGTAGAGAAGCAAGAGTCTGCAAGACTTCGGCAGGAGCTTGAAAGATTAAAGGCGCAAACACATGAATCTGATGCAAAAATGGACAAACAAGCTGAGGAGATTTAGAGACTGAGGAAGATGGCAGCAGATACTCAGAGCCTCATTCGTTCGACAAATGATAACATTATCAGTCCCCCCTAAGCTTGTTGTATGCTCAGGTACATAGCTTTAACTTATCTCTTGTGCCTTTGATCCAAATCAAGACTGTTGAATTGTTTTTTGGTAGCTCAAATTTTTGTGCATGGTGTATGCGTATGGTTTTGAACAGGAATTTGGTGGCTGAACCTAGAATTTGAAGGCTGTTACTATTAGTGTAGTTGAACTTGTAGGCTGTGGTCCCTTTTGGTACGTGGGCTGTGCTGCTTGAATGCGTGCAACAGTGATTTGGTGATGGTACTTCTGTGTATGAAATTTTGGTTGCTAGAATGTAGCGCTGGCTGCTGGCAAGTACTTTTGTGTAGTTTGGTGGCTAATACTTTTGTGTAGTTTGGTTGCTGGAATATGGCTGGAATGTTTTTGGTGTATGGAACATGTATTCTGGACTTCTGTATGAGCTGGAATATTATTTATGGCTGGAATATATTCTATTGTATATGGGTTGATTATTATAATTATGCAATTGCTTATGTCATTTATAATTTGTGATTATTTTTAATTGGACCGGCTGATAATATGGGCCTGGATTGTAATGTTGGGCCACAATGAAAAAAGAATCGCGAATTTGTAGCTAGGCTAAATAAATATTTGGGCCAATTAGGCTGAAAATAAAAAAAAGCCCATACTATATGGGTCGAATGTGAATTGCCACATCACCCGCCATGTCATTTGCCACATCACATGTGCTAATGACAGGAGAACTATTGTCACTGCATCAATGACAACGTCCTCTGATGATCATAGAAGTTGGTCTCAGTGACCCAACTTCTGTGACGATAGGTAGGCAATGACAGAAAACAGGTTGCCTTCGTCGTTATCTGGGTCATAGGCGGTGACGTGGCTTCATGAGATTGCAGATAAATCTGCTAGTGGGGGATCTTCTATTTAGGAATAGTAGATGGTAGATGTCATAAAAGTCCAGATTTCTTGCAGTGCTCGCCGGAGCAAATGAATCAGGCATTAGAGGGCAAAAAAACGAATGGGGATTGGCTGGGGACGACAAGCGTGACATGCGCAGATGACATGTACTCGTCACCAGCTTCGTCTCCTTCTATATCTCCATCACCAGCAATTACATCTACAATCGAAAGGTATATTTCTCGCGTTCTAATGTCTTCGTTCATACTGTTCAATCTGTTTGGTGTACGAGCTATGCTTACACCAGTAGTCATGTTTATGCTATGCAATATGTTGTTTGATCATGCGAGTATTCAGTACATGCTTAATCTAGTATTTCAGATTGTCATGATTTATATTCTGGTTTTAATCTGAAAATTGCCTAATTACTTAACACCCGCGAGTGGTTGTTTATTTGCTCGTGAGTGGTGCGTTTGGATCAGTTCTTAGTCGGTTCATATGCTACTTAGTCCTTTTATATGCTAGAAACCGAATAGGTAGCCGGCAGGTACAACTCGAAGGAGATGATACGAAATGGTTTTTGTTCCATCGAAGTGGGTCATAGGCGGTGACGTGGCTTCATGAGATTGCAGATAAATCTGCTAGTGGGGGTCTTCTATTTAGGAATAGTAGATAGTAGATGTCATAAAAGTCCAGATTTCTTGCAGTGCTCGCCGGAGCAAATGAATCAGGCATTAGAGGGCAAAAAAAACGAATGGGGATTGGCTGGGGACGACAAGCGTGACATGCGCAGATGACATGTACTGCTGGAATGGATGGACGGGTGACATGGCGGCCGACGATGGTGAGCGAGCAGAATGCGGCACTACACGGCAACAGCGAGCGATTAGGCAACAAAATAAAGAGAGGGAGAGAGTGGACGAGAACTACACCAAGAGTTTCGTTACGTCCTTGCGCACCTGACGAGCTACTTCTTGTCCAGAACAGGGCAGTGGCGCGGATTGTGTAGGTGGCCGCCAGTGCTAAGGTTGCGGCGGCGCTTGCGGGCTTGAGGGCGCGATGCGTAGAGCTGCTTAGGGATTGATGTGATCTGAGGGTGCGGGGCAGCGCAACTTTAAAGAGTCGGGGCCAGGAAGCGAGATCCCTAGATGGAAATGGACGGCGGCTATAGAGTCCGGATGAACGTGGACTCACGGAGACGAGTCCGGTCGGGGAAGAAGATCCTGACTGGTGGGGCTCATCTGTCAGTGAGAGAGGGAGTGCGAGCGGACTCGGGCTGGCGCGGTGCGGAAAGGGAATGCGCTGGGCGCCACGCTAGCAAGGAGTTGGCTGGTGCGGAATGGGTCACGCGAGGGAGAGGGAGGCTGGGCCAAGCAAGTTGCTAGGCTGCGGACGGACGAGACAGGCGGACGACCAGAAGAATGAAAAGGCGAAGGATCAAAGAGGAGCTGAGCAAGACTTCAAGGAGCAAAAACAAACTCGAGCAAAAAGAATTATTCTAAGGCTAAACACAAGTAATTCAAACTTGAATTCAAATAAATTTAAACTCAGGTTTGAATGCAATCAGACAAAACACTATGCACCAGTATGAATGCAACATGAACTTGTTGTGACCAAAATTAATTATTTAATTCCAAGAAAAGCCTAGATAATTCTAATTAATATATTCCTAAAAATTTATCAAAGACTTAAATAAATCCTAGAAAAATTATGGATCCCACACCACAACACCGAGATTGGCGATGGACGATCTGATGCTAAAAGTGGATACAGCGACAAATGATCTATTGATAAAAAGTCGGGCGGGGCGACGCACCTTGGGGAGCGGGCTGGGCAGTCGGGGGATTTGGGGGTGGGCGAGGCGCTGTCGGGGCAAAGGGCTGGGTGGCGCGAGGAGCTTTGTCGCGCGCAGCGGGCAGCTTCCTCTCTCGTGCGGCTTCCTTTGTCGCGCGCAGCAGGCAGCGCGGGGAGTAGTGAGGGCGGGCGGCGCGGGGAGCTCTGACGGCGGGACGGGCGCGGGGGGTCTGGGGTTGGTGTCGCGGGATTTGGGACGGAGAGGGCGGGGCGAAGGGCGCGGGCGCGCGGCACCCGCCGAAAGCCGGCTCCTCGCCTTGCGGGAGCGCGGTCTCCTTTTGCAGTTTTGGTTTTTGGTTTCTTGGCCTTCAAGTTTGCAGAGTCCTAAACGATTTAGATCGTGATTGCGACACGAGGTCGGTTGGACAGGACTATATATATGCAGCCTACTGGCCACGCCAAAAATTATCTAATTGAGCTAGGGTTTTTGGGAAGCGCTCTTCGCGCGATTGCTCCCGATCTTCACGATGGGTCGTCTTCCATCCAAGTCAAGCGGCGCTACGTCCCGGCGTATCCGTCGTCAGCTACTTCGAGCTCTTCCTCCACCACTCATCGACGACATCGACCTCGTGCCATCGTCACCAGCTTCGTCTCCTTCTATATCTCCATCACCAGCAATTACATATACAATCGAATGGTATATTTCTCGCGTTCTAATGTCTTCGTTCATAAGGTTCAATCTGTTTGGTGTACGAGCTATGCTTGCACCAGTAGTCATGTTTATGCTATGCAATATGTTGTTTGATCATGCGAGTATTCAGTACATGCTTAATCTAGTATTTCAGATTGTCATGATTTATATTCTGGTTTTAATCTGAAAATTGTCTAATTACTTAACACCCGCGAGTGGTTGTTTATTTGCTCGTGAGTGGTGCGTTTGGATCAGTTCTTAGTCGGTTCATATGCTACTTAGTGCGTTTATATGCTAGATACCGAATAGGTAGCCAGCAGGTACAACTCGAAGGAGAAGATACGAAATGGTTTTTGTTCCATCGAAGTGGGTCATAGGCGGTGACGTGGCTTCATGAGATTGCAGATAAATTGCTAGTGGGGGTCTTATATTTAGAAATAGTAGATAGTAGATGTCATAAAAGCCCAGATTTCTTGTAGTGCTCGCCGGAGCAAATGAATCTGGCGCTAGAGGGCAAAAAAAACACGTGGGGATTGGCTGGGGACGACAAGCGTGACATGCGCAGATGACATGTACTGCTGGAATAGATGGACGGGTGACATGGCGGCCGACGATGGTGAGCGAGCAGAATGCGGCACTACACGGCAACAGCGAGCGATTAGGCAACAAAATAAAGAGAGGGAGGGAGTGGACGAGAACTACACCAAGAGTTTCGTTATGTCCTTGCGCACCTAATGAGCTACAAGCCCGTTCGCTTCGCTGAAAAGTCATGGCCGAAAGTACTGTTCGCTGATTTGTTGTTAGAGAAAAACACGGTTCCGGCTGAAAAAATAAGCTGAAAAGTACGGATTATAAGAAAGCTAATAGGGCCTACTTCTTGTCCAGAACAGGGCAGTGGTATGGTGGCGCGGATTGTGTAGGTGGGTGCTAAGGTTGCGGCGGCGCTTGCGGGCTTGAGGGCGCGATGCGTAGAGCTGCTTAGGGATTGATGGCATCTGAGGGTGCGGGGCAGCGCAACTTTAAAGAGTCGGGGCCAGGAAGCGAGATCCCTAGATGGAAACGGACGGCGGCTATAGAGTCCGGATGAACGTGGACTCACGGAGACGAGTCCGGTCGGGGAAGAAGATCCTGACAGGTGGGGCCCATCTGTCGGTGAGAGAGGGAGTGCGAGCGGACTCGGGCTGGCGCGGTGCAGGAAGGGAATGCGCTCGGCGCCATGCTAGCAAGAAGTTGGCTGGTGCGGAATGGGTCACGCGAGGGAGAGGGCGAGGGAGAGGGAGGCTGGGCCAAGCAAGTTGCTAGGCTGCGGACGGACGAGACGGGCGGATGACCAGAAGAATGAAAAGGCTAAGGATCAAAGACGAGCTGAGCAAGACTTCAAGGAGCAAAAACAAACTCGAGCAAAAAGAATTATTCTAAGGCTAAACACAAGTAATTCAAACTCGAATTCAAATAAATTTAAACTCAGGTTTGAATGCAATCAGACAAAACACTATGCACTAGTATGAATGCAACATGAACTTGTTGTGACCAAAATTAATTATTTAATTCCAAGAAAAGCCTTGATAATTCTAATTAATATATTCCTAAAAATTTATCAAAGACTTAAATAAATCCTAGAAAAATTATGGATCCCACACCACAACACCGAGATTGGCGATGGACGATCTGATACTAAAAGTGGATACAACGACAAATGATATGTTGATAAAAAGTCGGGCGGGGCGACGCACCTTGGGGAGCGGGCTGGGCGGTTGGGGGATTTGGGGGTGGGCGAGGCGCTGTCGGGGCAAAGGGCTGGGCGGCGCTAGGAGCTTTGTCACACGCAGCGGGCAGCTTCCTCTCTCGTGCGGCTTCCTTTGTCGCGCGCAGCGGGCAGCGCGGGGAGTAGTGAGGGCGGGCGGCGCGGGAGCTCTGACGGCGGGACGGGCGTGGGGGGTCTGGGGTCGGTGTCGCGTGATTTGGGACGGAGAGGGCGCGCGGTCAAGACGAGTTTGAAGGGACTAGCAGCACGGATTGGAATCTGAAGGCGGCAGGGAGAGAGCGGAGCACAGCGGGAGGGTGGAAAGATTGGCAGCGGCCCGCGAGAGAGAGTAAGAACAGGTGGCGGGGCTCTTGGATTTGGGATTTGGGAGGAGCGAAGAGTCTAGGTTTGTCCCTATACTGGTGGGCCAGGCAAAAATTTGTGCGCGAACTGCTGGAGAGACGGGACGCGTGAGCTGGTGGTGGGGACCATTTTTCTAGCGACAGACGGATCAATGCTATATCTATTTTTAGCGACAGACGGACTAACGTTAAATTTGAATATCTATAGCGACAGACAATAAATCGCTAAACAAGGATTTAGCGTCAGATAGTCTCTGAGTTATCTTTTGGGACAGATCATCCATTGACAAGGTTGCGGTGCGGTGGGAATGGTTTCTATAGTTTCTTGTGATGAAATTAGGGTGTTACAGTGATGAGAGCATCAACATCGTTCACCACCTTTTTCTTCTGAATCTTCTTGGAGTGCTTCAGAAACCTGATTGTCTTGTGCACCAACAACTACTGGCGTGGTAGCTAGCTTCTCATTGAACACCATGTCATTTCTTGTTTTTCCAAAGCGACCACATAGCAACCTGCACACACAAACAGAATCAGTGCTCTAGCTCTTACTGATTTTCCTGTTAGAAGGACATAAAAAATCAGTGCTACATGTAGGTATTGTCTACCATGCCCGGACTTCTATGAGAAAGGACTAGTGGAAAATGGCAATGGGACATTGGAAAATGGCCTCAGCCCCAGGCCATTTTTGCTTCTTCAGTTGAATTGCATATTGAACTCTATAGTGGAAAAGCATCCACATAAAATCTCTCACATTTGTCTGAGCGGTGCCTTCCTCTCCCAGCGAGTGGGCGCGAATCGACCAAGCGTGGCCTAGAAGCCCATCACCTCGCCTGCGCCTCCACCCGAGCTCGCCGGCACCGCCCTTGTCTCCATCTCCTGCAGCTCTCTCCCTCCCTCATCTCCAACTTCGGCGGGCTTAGAAGAAAGAGGGGGCCGGGGGAGGCAGGGAAGCCAGGCGGTGGGGATGGTGACCGGGCAGTTAGGGGCCCTAGTGGCGGCTGCGGCGGCTGGGCTAGGTCAAGGCGGGGGCATCGCGGCGTGTAACACCCTAAAACTTGACCTAGTTTAAAAATCTCTAAAAATTTGAACTTTTTAAAACATTGCATAGGAGCTAGCATTTATAACCAACATAGATAATTTTTACAAATAAATTAACATAGGAAAATAAAATTTGATGCGTGAATGTTTGCTTGGCTTGTTGAACTTATGGTGGTAAACCTTTACATACTCATGCATTCAAATTTGAATTTAAAATCAATTAAACATATGCATACTTAAGCTGGGAAAAAGAAAAAGTAAATAGAAAATGGATAAATCCCCACGGGCTCATTTCCTCCTCCTCTCCCCTTTCGGCATGCAGCAGCCCACTCCACCCCTCCCCTCCCCTCTCCCCCTTCTCCCGCACGAGCTGGCCCAATCAGCGCTATGGCCGCCGCGGCCCAGCTCCGGCCCAGCCTCGCCCATGCCCCTCTCTTCCCCTCTCCTTCTCGTTGACACCCAAGTCCCACCCATCAGCTTCGTCGTCCACCTCATGGCTGGCAGCCGTACGCGGCGTAGCTGCGCGTCAACGCCCGCCAGCGCCACCCCGGTGCCAGCAGAGGTAAACGGCAACAACGAGACCTCACGGTGCTCCCTTTTCCCCTCCTATCCCTGTTGGCGGTCACTAACACATATTTAGAACCGCCAATTTAAGTCCAAAATGGGAGAAATAAGCAAACTTTCACACATATGCCTTTACTATTGACCTATTTCCACTTGTATTCGAGAGAACATGTTTTGCATGACAAATTCTAGAAACAAGTGGAAAGTGCACAAAAAGAGAAGAAAAAGCGCAAAGCGGAAACACATTTCAGAAGTGCGCAAGAGGAGAAATAGAGAAAGCCCACTTCAACATCAAATCTGGGCCATTAACCACCGTGGGTAGGGTCAGGGCCCACCCAGGAACCAACCAGGCGAAGGCGGTCACGAGGTGGGCCCACCAGGGTGCGGGCGCACCGTGGGTGCGGCCGCACCCCCGCTGCCTCTACTCGGTCCCACCTTCCACCGACTGATGCATGGTGGCATGCAATGACAGTTCCTGGTGGTTTCCTTTTCTATTGGCGCCAAACCGACCCTGTCACTAGTATAAATAGAGGGCTAGTCTCCCCTCTCAGACACACCATTTTGGAGCCTCTACCTCACCACCTCTCTTGTACTCTTCTTCATAGTTTTAGTATTAGTATTTGGAGCTCGCAAGAGCTACAAGGAGAGCTTGTGTCCTTGGAAGAAGAGATACATCTCAGTATGAATACAATGAGTTCTTCCAAGTGCAAGTTTTTATCTTATTCATATAGCAATGCATATGATTTAGAGTATAGTTATGATCATGTTATAATCACGATATATGAACTAGCATATAGTTTGTATGTTATGATCTTGACATGTTTAACCTTATACTTAACCTTTCATACTATATATATGTGATGAGGATTAGATCTAAGTTGAGGTGGTGGTTCGTCGTGCCTTCGGGTGTGCCCATGTGCTATGCTTGTCGATCCGTAGGGTCGGAGTCCGAGGGGGATGTGGGTAATTTCCTTGTAAACGGGCGTGGTGCTCGGGTACAAGGGAGTAGGCGGATACATTTCCCTTGCCACGATTGAGGGGTAGGTGGCAGGTGCTGATAGCCCTGTCCATCCTTTGTATTCCCCCACGTTCATCTGAGGTGTAGGAGTCTAAATCATCACATGAGGATGCTGGCAGACCAGTACTCGGTGGCCTCCCGATCCATCTCATGCCTAGCTCTAACTCTTAATCACGTATATGTATGCTCACTCACTATTCTTTGCATGGCTATTTTAGAACATGCCTGCTCCACCTAGGGAGTATTCTTTTATTCTTTGTTTTCCTTTTATCCTTGAGGTTGGCCCGAATGTGTGTCACACTATCTTGAAACATATCATGGCTTACCCCTGTAATGAGTATTGGTCTGGTATATAGTCATGTTATCATGTTTATATCCATGCTAGACTCTTAACACCATGCCTTCCTTTGGGAAAATGTAAATAACGATACCCTAAATACTTCTGGGTAAAATGCTACAACGATAATTCCGTGCGCTTGCGGATTCGTTTTGTGATCGTTCAGAACTATCGTAGTTGGTATTTCTTGGCGGCGTTGCTAAGATTAACTCAATCTTAGTAATGGTGTCAAGGATTACCAACTGGCGTTTCTAGCGTCGTTACCTAGAAAGGATTTAAAACCTCCTTACTTGGTGATTGCGTTAAGAAACACCAATAAGCATTTCTGACGCCGTTGCTGAGGAAGGCATTGGTTAAAATAATCTAGTTGGACATGTCCATGATGATATGCATGTATGGTAGCCATTGTTCATGCAGGGTAACTCTGTTTGCTTTCATCCTCTTATGAAATGAAAACAAGATAGTGTATGGAAGTCTTGCCAACAGGCTATAAACGTTGAGCCCTTGGAAGTCTTGCCAACAGACTATAAATGTTGAGCCCTTGCCGAAGGTAAATCAGTAGTTATCTTCAAAAAAATTGAAGTCTTGCCAACGGACTATAAATGTTGAGCCCTTGGAAGTCTTGCCAACATTTTAAAGAATTTATGCATTGGTTTTAGCCCTTAAAGTTTACACTTAATAGTTTGGAACAATGATTAAACGTGTCGTTTAATCAAGGTAGGCAATTTAACCTAAGCTCCATGGTTAATTTAAAAAGCCTATGAAGATATGATCGTACACAAAACCATACTTCAAACAAAAACATGCTTTGTGCAAAACTTTAAAGACAAACCAAGATTTTAAAAAAGGTTTCCTTTTTTTATTTTTTTTTTGAATTTTTAAAAGATAACTACCGATTTACCTTCGGCAAGGGCTCACCGTTTTAAACTTTGAATGCTAAAATCAATGCATAAATTCTTTACCTTAAAATAAATCTTTGTTATCTTACCATGTTCTATACAAGTATGCTTTGGTTTGGGTATGACCTTCGTTAGCGGTCTTACTTTCATAGGCTTTTTTAAATTAAGCATGGTGCTTAGGATGATTAGTCTACCTTGATCAAGTTTAAACATGTTGTTTAGTTTGATCATTGAACCAAAAAGTACAAATATAGACTTGGGTAAAACAAAGCAAAAATATGCAATAAATAAAAAAACAATGTACCTCCATCGGGGACTTCACCAAGCAAACTCCGCATCACAAGTTAAGAGCTAGCTTGGGGGAGGAACCCCACGAGGTAACAAGTATCTTGCACTCTCACCATTTTCCGTTACCTTGCATAAAAAACAATAATAAATAATAATGAAAAAAAACTTATGGTTATATATTGTTCACCATTCAAATATTTTCACCTCTGTTGGATGAATCTCAGTTATCATTTCATGCTTCCTCTCTTTATGCCGGTATGTTTTGGTTTGGGTGTTGGTCATGCATGTGATGATCATAGTCCCATAGGCTATCTAAATAAAGTGTGGTGCTTAGGTTATATAGCCTACCCTAATCAAATTAGGCATGGAGTCGAGTTTGATTATTGAACCAAAACTACTAGTGTAGATTGTGCTTGATCATATGGACTAACCCTTATAGGAATTTATCAACTTCATGAGGGTAAGTCTTTGAGATGACAACATAATTGAAAACTTATTTGGTGAATCTTGGTAATAAAAACAATAACAATAATAATAATAATAATAATAATAATAATAATAATAATAATAATAAAAATAATGGTAAAATAAATTTTGCTTGCAAGTTTGCCTCTTTTTAATAAAAGTAGCTGAAGGACTATAGGCCTTGGGCTAGCTTGGGGAGGACCCCCACAGAGGTTCTTGAGCCCCTCCTCTATCTCCCTTGCTAGCTAGTTGGTTGTTTCTCTCTCTATGTTGCGCTGCCACCGTGAGCCCTGCTTCGCCGAGCCGCCATGGCCGTCGGCCATCACCGGCAAGGCCACCCCGTGGCACTCCACCACCACCACTACACTCCCAACTCTCTCGCACACATGTACACGTAGTTAGTTGTTTAAGATAGGGCCTCTAGGGCCAAGGTCCCCGCAACGCCGCCGTGACCTCTCCAACGAGCCACCACCGCCGTCGTAGGCACCCATTACCGACAGCAACCGCCCCATCGGCCGAGGCGTGACCCCGCGGGCACCATACACCTATCACACGCCAACACTAAGGATCGACGCAGCTGGCGTTACCAACTTCGATGAGCCAGGCCTCCCCCTCCCTATTCTGACAACGCGACGACCACCTCCGTCCATTGCCATCTCCCCTCCTCCCCCTCCTTTATCTCTGCCATGTGGGGGCAGGTGGAAACGACATTGCCATCATCCCTCCGTCCCCATTAGTCTCCCCTCTCTCTCCCTTTTCACTAACACGTGGGCCTGTGGCCATAACGCTGACGCCGCCGTCCCTGCTGACGTAGGCCGGGTAGCCACCTGTCATCCATACACACACAGCATGGGTACACTTTATTAGAAAATACTGGGTACACCCGGCTAGTGTACACATAGAGCTAAAAATACATCTTCCTAGCTTAGAAAAATTCCCAGAAAAACTTTAAATAAACTAGATGCATTAGGGAATTTAATCATGTAGTTTGCACATATTTTAATGCACTAGAAAATGCATATAAAATTCCACCTTGTTAAATCACTATAGGATAAACTTGTAAAATATATAACTTTTAAACCCTAACACCTTTTTATGTGAAACCACCTCTAAAATTCATCTAAAATCCAACTCAATCATTTGCACTTAGTATCACCATATTGTTCCATGTTTGCTTTTGCCTTTCTATTGTGGTTAGCGGTAGTCTTATTTCAATCGATACGCCAGACGATGGTAATCGTCAGGAGGACGAGGACCCAAATTTTGTGGACGTGTCAGAAGGTGACAACGACGAAGGCAAGTCCTAGCTTTCCTCCCTACCTTCTTGCTTAAAACCAATAAATGCTAAAACTTGGTTGTAAGATTATTACTCTAGAAAATGAACTCGGTTATTGTGATATGATTAAGATAAATGGCTATCTTGTCACTTTATGAGCTCCACATTATGAATAGAAGTAGGGATAATAATGGAACTTAAAATTGTTAAACCTAAAACTAAACCCCGACATGGGGCGAGTGGTGGTAAACTATGGAGGTAGTTTACCATGGCAGGGATACCTAGAGAGGATTTCTGTGGAAGATACTTGCCTCGGTCACATAAGGACCGGTTCGTAGTCCCTCCCGACTAGTGAGTTATTACGTACAGTCACATGTCTATATGGGTAGGCTTTATCTCACACCCCGTTAGATAGAAGTATAATTTCTACTAGGAGGCTGGTGTAGGCAATGGAATATCAGGAGCCGACACAGGGGACAAGTTTCCTTCCGTGGTCCGGTTGGCGTGGATGCTATGTGATTTTCCACGTTAAGCTTTTGGTTTTCGGATGCGTCTAAGCCCTTGATTTTCTTGGCCATGTTCGAGCCATGTTTTCTTTTGTGATGATTTGGTATCATCACGTTGGGGGGGTTCGTATCTTCCCGGTTTTGTGTTTTCAACCCCTGAGAAGCCGTAGTAGAGTTATATGGTTATCTAACGTCGCGTACATTCGGGTACGAGATCTCGTTAGGACTATTTCGCCCACTGATCATGGATGAGGTCGCACCTATCGTGTGGGGAAATTTGTACACCTTTGTAGAGTTTATTAAATCTATTCGAATAGTCACGTCCTTGGAATGGGAAATGCTAGGATGGGATACTATGATTAGTTTTACTTTTATATGTGTAATGAAACTGGTAATGGAATTGATGCTAACCCGGGTACTAGTGGGAATGGCAATACTCCGCTAGGACCCAACCCTTAATTACAATCACCGCTAGACTTTTATTTCCACCCTATTGTTAGGGCTTGCTGAGTACGTATGTACTCACCCGTTGTTGACTCACAGACTGATGAGGACATGACACCATCGGATACGACCATTATTTATAAGGTGAGCTTGTTCCTATATTTGCATAGTGATTTTTTGTATAATTCACTTGGTTTCACATGTACATGTCATTATTTGAATGTAGGTACAAATGTGTCTCAACGTGCAAGTTCATCAAAGTTGAATTTTCGGTTCATCGGCAGCTCGACAGTGCTACATTGGGAAGGCCATAACTCAGCCATCCGGAGTGCGATCGAGGTCAATGAGCACTTGATGGAAAACTTGTTTGATAAGCTTTCAAATAGATCTGGTCACATCTCAATATCACGTTGGCAAGGCCTCCAAACCATCAAGATATTCTGTCCCTGTTTCTGCTGGGAGCTACACTGTCGTCATGGGCTTGTTATTCATCCTTGGGACCCTGGCCCAAGTGGGAGCACACCCCAAGGACTTGGGGAACCCACCAAGGAAGCCCTTGGATGTCCTCCTCCTTGGCCACCACCTTGGGAGGTCAGCAAGGACGTCCAAACCAAGCCAGAGGCCCAATCCAACTTGAGTTCGAGTCCATCTCGGGCTATAGGACCAGCGTGTAGTAAAACGGACGTCCAGGTCGCATACGGACTCCGTTTTCGATGATCCACATATGGATGAAAATATAATTTCATAAGGAAACCAATGGAAGTGGTCCCACATCAAAATTCCATTAGAATCAACGGAAATCGTCGAAACAAGTTGATGTCCAGAATCTATCACAGCGCTGCGTCGTCGTCTTTTGGGCCGTTGGGCCTTGTAATATGTTGGGACACCTTTAGGACGTGAAGAGGGATCCTTGGACGTCCCTTAGGCTATATAATCAGTAGCCGCCACCTACATTAGGTTTTGGGTTTTGTTTTAGATCAATCTGTCATTGAACAGCCGCCGTTATCGGTTTGCAAGACCCCAACTTCGAGTGCTTAATCATTCATCTGCAATTGTCACTTTAATTGAGTTGCGTTTTATCTTGTTCTTACTTGTGTTCTTCGATTTATAGCAGGGATTAGCCTTCTTGGCGAGGTCAACCGGATTGTGATACGGTTGATAACCAGAGGAGACGTGGTGCTAAGGTTGCAGGGTTCGAGTCTTTGTGATCTAAAACCAGATTGGTGTATCGCTCTCCGAACAAATCGTTGTTTATCTTGAACCTGACGGAAGATCGGGAACCCCGTCCCTATCAAGTGGTAATCAGAGCTTCATGTATACTGTCAAGTTTGCATCTTACCCTTAGTTTGAGTGTTTTTGCTTTTATCCCACAGTCCAATGCCATATTTGTTTCCTGTCCTATAACCATCCGCGCCATAGCATTTGCATGATTCAGTTTTAGAGTCCGCTTTGTTGAGTTTGTGTCCTAGGTTGAAGTCTTGTTGCTGGTTTAGATTGTGTTCTTTTCTAGTTTGTGTTAATCCCTCCACCCGCCGCTATTCTGTATCACCATCGGTTTGCATCTTGTGTCCACTAAAACCCTGATTCGAGCAGCTTCCTTAAAATAGTCATAACTTTTGCATCCGAACTCAAAACGGGAAAAATTTTATATCTATGGAGAATGCTAGAAAATTTTAGATCTATTTGATCCCAGCATTACTGGGTTCGCAAAAATTAGATTTGCAAAATTCGATTAGAAAAATCGAGTTTCTAGGTCCACAAGTTTTGGTATGCTTTTTAGAGCACATTCCTAATTTTCTATAGGCCACATCTTTTATCCAATTGAGCTCAATTTTTTTGTAGTTTATTCTTGTGTGCTCCTTGTTGAGAAAAAATATCAAAAGAGCAAAATAAAGAAAAAAAAATTGGACAAAAAAATAAAAAAAATAGTAAAAGAGAATAGAAGATATCGAAAAGGAGCACATAAGGAACACCCAATAGCTCTATTGTTTGTGGTACATTTTGCCTTGTTCATATACGTTGCTACCTTTGATATTTGTTTCCTTTCATCTTTGTTTCCTCTCTTATTTATCACAACTGGTGATAGGAACATATATAGGCCAGCAACTAGGATAAGTGCTCTGGACATTTATTCAATATTATTGTCTGTCACTGACTTATGTGCCACATATACATATTTGTTCTTTTGTGTACCTCCCAAGCTCCACATATACTTCAGATCGGTACAGAAAAAGACCCTTGCAATCTTTGTGTCATACCCTCACAAGTATCACGTACTAGCCACCGGTTGTACCGTCCACTGCTTTGCGTTGGTAAGACCCTTGTAAGAACTTGGTAAGACGTGTGAGAGTGTGATTCCACTTACCCATAAATAATTGATAGGGGATTTATATTGATTTCTAACAATATCAAACAATGAGTTTCTGTTTAAGAGTGAATTGCAGGAAATCATGTACCAGAAGTTTGCAAGGATGGACCGAATGAAGAATAATGAGCCCTCACATATAGACTATAATCATCAAGGTATGAGAGGTAAATTGACCATACCATCCTTTTTGGGTCATTATGATGCTGAGGGATATCTTAATTGGGAGATAATGGTAGAACAAAAGTTTAGTGCCCACCTTGTACCTAAGCAATATAGAGTTTGACAAGCTACTAGTGAGTTTAAGGACTTTGCATTATTCGGTGGTATAGGCTAGTTGCACAAGATGTTTTACCTGGTACATGGGAAGAACTTAAGATAGCTATGTGTGATCGTTTTATTCCTCCTTATAAACATGAATGACATAACAAATTGCAGTACTTAGAGCATGGCAATATGTCTGTCCAAGAATATTATACAGAGTTTCAAAAGTGTGCAATACGTTGTGGGATAGTAGAGGACATGGAAGATACCATTGTTCGCTTTTTTGGTGGTTTGAGGCATGAAATACAAGATATTGTTTTTCATAAAGAATTTTATACTCTCAAACGTTTGTTCCAGCTTGCTATGCTTGCAGAAAAAAAATTGCAGGAATATCAGCAAAAGAACCATACCAACATTGACGACAACCTCAATCAGATTTTAGTAAGGGTGGAGCAACCATTTGTGAAGGTTGAGACTGCGATAAAAAGGCGAGTGGTTACTTCCGCCACTACAACAACATCTTCACCACCACCACCTCCCACACATACTTTGAAGTCTGGTAAAACTTTAAACCATGCTGAAAATGCACAAACTAATAGAGATAGAGCTGCTAATGAAAGGAAAGAATTAGATGTTAAATCTGAATTGCCTTTGTCACAAAATAATTATTCTAATAATGCTAGTAATAAAGAAGAGCTGTGAGAAAATACTTTTATTATACGTATGCCACAACTAGTGAATGAGTATGATGCTTTGGCTTTGGAACCAATTACTTATGCTGAACATAAAAATTTGCTTTCCATTGCTACCGAAAAAGATGAAAAGAAATTATTGTATTCTTCAAATACTTTGGGTTATATTGAATTTGATACTTTATATGCTCTTAGTAGTTTAGAAGAGAAACTTAAATGTGTTGAATTGCCATGGTTGTCTACTTGTACATATCATTTTAATGGAAAGTATAATTGTAAAGGAGAGTATATGGTGCATCGTGTCTATATTTGTTCAAATTTGAAATCTTCTTATATTGTGCAAAAGTATGATCAACCAAAGGATTGCAATTGCTATAATCTTATCATGTCGAGTTTCCCTAGTTTTGTTATAAAGAAACATGTTAAATTTCAAGAAGGGGAGCAATGTTGGCTACTACCAACAATGTTTTCTTCAGCTAATCCCAAACCGAGGAAGGTTTGTTGTCAAGAAGAGGAGGATGATGATGACATGACACCATCGGATACGACCATTATTTATAAGGTGAGCTCGTTCCTACATTTGCATAGTGCTTTTTGGTATAATTCACTTGTTTCCACATGTACATGTCGTTATTTGAATGTAGGTACAAATGTGTCTCAACGTGCAAGTTCATCAAAGTTGAATTTTCGGTTCATCGGCAGCTCGACAGTGCTTCATTGGAAAAGCCATAACTCAGCCATCTGGAGTGCGATCGAGGTCAATGAGTACTTGATGGAAAGCTTGTTTGATAAGATTTCTAATAGATCTGGTCTCATCTTAATATCACGTCGGCAAGTCCTCCAAACCATCAAGATATTCTGTGCCTGTTTCTGCCGGGAGCTACACTATCGTCATGGGTTTGTTATTCATCCTTGGGACCCTAGCCCAAGTGGGAGCACACCCCAAGAACTTGAAGAACCCACCAAGGAAGCCCTTGGACCTCCTCCTCCTTGGCCGCCACCTTAGGAGGCCAGCAAGGACGTCCAAGCCAAGCCGGAGGCCCAGTCCAACTTGAGTTTGAGTCCATCTTGGGCTTCAGAACCAGCGTGTAGTAAAACGGACGTCTAGGTCGCATACGGACTCCGTTTTCTATGCTCCACATATGGATGGAAAGATAATTTCATAAGGAAACCAATGAAAGTGGTCTCACATCAAAAATCCATCAGAATCAATAGGAATCATCGAAACAAGTTGACATCCAGAATCTGTCACGGCGCCGCGTCATCGTCTTTTGGGCCGTTGGGCCTTGTAACATGTTGGGACACCTTTAGGACGTAAAGAGGGATCCTTAGACGTCTCTTAGGCTATATAATCAGTAGCCGCCACCTACATTAGGTTTTGGGTTTTGTTTTAGATCAATCTATCATTGAACAGTCGCCGTTATCGGTTTGCAAGACCCCAACTTCGAGTGCTTAATCATTCATCTACAATTTTCACTTCAATTGAGTTACGTTTTATCTTGTTCTTGCTTGTGTTCTTCGATTCGCAGCAGGGATTAACCTTCTTGGCGAGGTTAATCGGATTGTGATACGGTTGATAACCAGAGGAGACGTGGTGCTAAGATTGCAGGGTTCGAGTTTTTGTGATTTGAAGCCGGATCAGTGTGTCGCTCTCCGAACAAATCGTTGTTTATCTTGAACCTGACGGAAGATCGAAAACCCTGTCCCTATCACATACCTCGGCACGGAAGAAGACTATGACTTCGACGAAGAAGCATACCACGAGGATTAGGGTTCCCGCGAGGAGATACGTTCATAGGAACATGACATCTTCAACCGCGCTCAAGTTGCCTGTGGAATAGGACACCGCTTTGCTGTATAATAACCCGGTGAGACCACCAATAATGCCGTTTCATGGCCATAGTCCTTCGCTAGATATGTAGCTATGACCCTGCCCCTTGGGCCACTGTTGTAAGACTTTATTTTTCTAGATATCAATAAAGCTCAGAACCTTTTATTATATATCTGTGTACTATTCCTGCGAATTTATGCGTGATCCTGACGCAAATACGGATGCACTTAGGACTCTCAAATTGAGGGGCCGACGCGGCGGCTGGAGGTCGAGCTTGGCCATGGCAACGGCGGGAGGAGTGGGGGCAGGGAGGAGAAGAAGGAGGCCACTACGGGCGCGGTAGGGACTCGCCGGAGCTCCGCGGCAGTGGCGACGGTGACGGAGCTCTAGTGAGACCCTACAGCGCCATGGGAGGAGGGGGGGTGGGTAGCGGTGGGCGCGGTCAAGGACGAGGGCAGGTCGAGGATGAGGAGGACGGAGGCGGGGTCGCGGGGGCGAGGACAAGGGCGCAGGGAAGATGAATAGTAGCGGCCGACGCGGGATTCCGTCCGAATGGGTGGACCCTAGCCCCCCCCCCCCCCCCCCCCCCCTGCTCTCTTCCCTCCTCCAAGCCTGTAAACTTGATATGTTTGGGTTTTTCCCCATTAATACATCCATTAACAGAAAAACTGACCCATGGGCCACAGCTAAATTTAATCGGGCAAAATCTATCTCGGGGTTTCGGCTCATTGTCACGTGTGTTTGTTCCGTGGAGCCTGGTTCCGGCTCGTGATAACAGAGCGTGCAGGCCTGAATCTCGGAGTGGGCTTGGGCTGGCTCGGTTCTGCTGACAATTTTTAGTGGGCTTGCTAGCTCACACTCCACACCAACCAACCACCACCGCCCGCTGCGCCGATTGGCCTGTTCCGTGTTCCCCTCTCCCCCCACCGGCCCTGCCGCCGCCGCCGCCGCGCCCTCACGTCCGTGGAGAGCATGCAAATCCCCTCGCGCCCGATTGTTCGCCTCCTCCGACGCCCCAACGGCGCACCTTCTCCTGCCCCGATGCACCGCATCTCCCCTCCCTCGCGATCTCTCCTCTCCTCCATGGCTTCTGGTGCGCCTCGCGGGTGGCTACCGACGCTTGCC
Organism: Miscanthus floridulus; assembly: GCF_019320115.1. Taxonomy (NCBI): domain Eukaryota; kingdom Viridiplantae; phylum Streptophyta; class Magnoliopsida; order Poales; family Poaceae; genus Miscanthus; species Miscanthus floridulus. The sequence continues at coordinate 102,884,848 of NC_089588.1, read as the reverse complement.
CAACGAGTTGCTTCAGTCAGGGCGGTGCTCAACCCTCCTGTTCGTCATGTTTCCCGGTGCGTTCTCTTATTCTGATGCTAAAGTTCGCACCTTTTACCTGTTGCTAAAGTTTTTCATGTCGATTCTGACGAATTTTGGATTTGTATTGAGAGATATTCGTTCTTAATTTTTGTTATTATTAAGAATGCTCATTCTTATATGTTTATTATCGACAGGCGTACTAGGAATATTCTTCTAATTAATCTCATCTCATGTATGTACTACAAAATCAGATAATCAGATAAAAATAGGGCGACAAATTCGATTTCAAACAATATTACAGTATGATTTCAATCCTAACTGAGAGTTGGATGCTAAGATTTTCCTTTTGTCCTCTTGGTCATAGGTTTCCCCATGGATCTCGGAACATGGCCATCAGCAGTAGAGTGAAAGGCAAGGAATTGGGTAAACCAGACAGGTGCCACCTCATCCCTTCAGCCAAAGATCCTATCCACACAACTAAAGATAATATGATTTTCGTTGACAAGCTTTTTCCCATCACCAGACGCATGGACAATGAAGAGAATAGGGCTGCAATTGAGGAGTTCATTGCTCATTATGGCGAAGGCGGTCCTGCCAACAATGACGATGGGAGCAAAATTTCCATGTACGGTGATGAAGATGTTTATAGGACAATAGATCCCAGTGGAGCAGTCAAAGACGTAGGAGATGGTGAAGATGAAAAGGACCAAGGGGTCAGCAAGGTTAGTGATGACAATGCGTATGAAGAGTTCACTGACTGTGAAGATAACTATCCCCGTGACGGTTCTGTCCGTTGGACGGCACTTAGAAGGAGCAGTCACCATGATGGTTCCATATACTGTACCAGGGGCACCTTTGGATCTGGCTGGAAAAATGATTATCGTATTGCAGACCGTAATGAGAGTAAGTGATCAATATCTCTTTTCCTATTGTTATCTATTTCGTTCTTAGAACATTTGTCAAGCTATAGGGTCAGCTAATATATTCTTTGTTGAAAGGTTAAATGCGCAATGCTTTTTTTTTAACTTTATAAAAGGATAAAATTACTCTTCGTGTACCAATTATGGGACAAGTTGCAGAACACCACATGTATAAAAAAAGAAATAGTTATTCATGAATCGTGGCATAGCTGACTATGAAGGAGAAAGTAAGGTAATGACTAGGGGCGAAGTTAGATCCAAGAGGTGTACATATCCATGGAAGATACTTGGTGTTTCCCCTGGCAATGACTAAATGGACAAGTTCCTTTTGTGAAGCATTTTGGCATGAATAAATTGGGTACATGGAACTTTTCAATAGAGTGCACATTTTGGGTGGTCGTGGTGGTGGTGGGGGGGGGGGGGGGGGGGGGGGGGGGGGGGGGCGGGGGTAATTTTTTAGGAATAAACTGGTGCCAAGTGATGCTACCTATTACAGAGGAAGGAACCTTACATTACACCATAAGGGATTGGTGTGGAGGGCAATGCTACCGCTTATGCATCCCTAGGGTGTGAGCTCAGCATCCACCAACAATCCGACAAGTTCCTTCTATTAGAAAGAGCCTGAAGTCTAATAGATTAGGAGCTTGCCTTTTAAATTGAAATGTATCTCCTGTGTTAAGTTAGGGAAGGGCAGCACAATAAATGAAATTTGTATCAAAGCCACAACTCTAAATATTGGAAGAAATTTTTTACTTGCCACTACAAAGTATTATAATCCCAGATCTTCTATTGGAAAAGATGTAATATGGTCTATGGCATCAACATTACAAATTTCAAGACCTATCAAGACGTGGCTTATAATTCCACTCTCTTGCCTTTCTATTTCCTCTTTCTTTGTTGATCTGTGGTCATGGTCAGTTCCCACCTTGCATTAGGACGCCATCACCCTCTACGTCAACATCCACCTCCCATGTCCCAAGTGGTCATTCCCATGGCGGTCGCGATCGAACTGATGATGTAGAGGCCAGGGTTGATGAAGTGTTACAGAATGAAGTTGTGTGCTTGAGGTGGTCAACTGTGGACCTTTGCAGCAGAGCCCCCTCAACTCCAATCCATGGTGGTTTTTTCCCCAATTTGGGGTCAGATCTCCTTTTACCTTTTTTTTCTTTTCTCCTGTCTTGTCTGGATTAAGGGGGTGTTTGGGACTGCTCCGCTCCACGTTTTTTAGCCAAACGGTTTCAGCTCCACACACTCCGCTTGAGGAAAAAGGGTGGAGTTGTGAGAGCACCTAAAGAAGTGCTCCACAAACTCCAGTTTTTTGTGGAGCTGCTCCACGGTGGAGCAGAGTTTGTGGAGTAGTCCCAAACACCCCCTAAATTCGTTACTGGAAATTATGTTGGACAAAAGCTAGAATTTTTCCTTCTATTGTCCCACATGAAGTGATCTGGTGTTAGTAATTAGGTGGTATAGGGGTAGGGGAGTAAAGTAAGCCGAACAGACAACTGAAAAGTTGAGTGAGTACAGTGGATTTTCAAACTTTTACTTTTATTATACCATGCAGATTTTTTTCTATTGTTAATTTACTGTTACATTTTTGCATGTAATCTTTGATAAAGCTCGGTTGGAGGCAATGATGTTATCGGATCCCAACAAAGATTGCATCCTGGTGGATGGAACTTGCAGATGGCATAGAGCACAGTCCATGTTGCAAATTTTCTCAGTAAAGTTGGCTAAAATTTCTGTGGTCGATGGCCCAGTACAGTTGTATGGATACATTGCGGCACGGGATCTTGTCGACCCATTACTTAATTATATTGTCAATATTGGCAGGGATGATCCCATCACTGTGGAGAAGGTACACTTCCACACTTGTCTGTAGTTAGTTCAAATTACTTTATTTGTTTCATAGAAAGGCCAAGTTTATAACATGCATAGAACAAATGTGAATAGAGCTTACCTTTTGTTGGTATCTTACAGCCACTTAGTCTCTGTTACACTTCCACACTTGTCTGTAGTTAGTTCAAATTACTTTATTTGTTTCATAGAAAGGCCAAGTTTATAACATGCATAGAACAAATGTGAGTAGAGCTTACCTTTTGTTGGTATCTTACAGCCACTTAGTCTCTGTTACATTAGTGAAGTTAGGATAGAGTGGAGATGTATTAACTGTGCTCTTATGTGATAGTTGTAGGCTCAGTTTGCAATCTCATTGTCCTTAATTATTTGAAATAAGATTAGTCTATGGTCGTGGTGCCATGTAATTTTCATCATAAAAATGGAGAGTTTCTATTTTAGTAGAAATGAATAACATATGGGCCCAAAAGGGGCAGCTAAAATACGCTAGTGTTATATGAGTTGACAATTATATCTAGTACTGTATTGTGAATGATTACGATGAGAACAGACCGAAATTAACCATGAAACGAAGCGCAAGTGAGTATTACATGCTCCAAACAAAATCGAATAGAATAGTTTATAATCCTTTGGTTTATGCTTAGTACCACATAAAATTGATAGTGTGTGCATATGGAGATGACTTGAATGGTCCCATTGACCAATCACAAGGAAGTCCTTTTCCCTTTACATTTCAAATAAGCTAGCATAATTAATTTGTTGGAAATTTGGGATTCAAAATCAACTCATATATAGCTTGGGACAAACCTTTCCTCTCTGACAGACACTCTTACACACTTCATAAACATTATGTTTGATATGTGACAAACGTTTTGGGTATCAACTGTAAAATAATCCCTTCAACTAGATATTTTTATTACTACAACATCACAAGCGAAGCATTTAGCTTTAGATACCCTTTACTTTGCTATAAAGAGCTACTAAACAATAATCTTTTTGTAGGGCTCCCTCATTGAAACGACTGGCCCTAAACGAGGGATTGAATTGTCTTGCAATGTTTTAATTGAATATGACATGAGGATCAAGACAGGAGAACAGGAGAAAGGTGATCTACAGCTGATTGATGGTGTATCTATCGTTGATGAACTACTGACATCAAGTAACCCATGGACGAATCGCATTCATGGAGATTGTGGCGCAATTGACATAACTCAAATGTGCATTGATTATGCATTTGAGGCGACTGTAGAAGTTGTCATATCAGAAGTGCAGAGTAGCTTTGATTTGCTTCTCAGCTGTTTTACCAGTGGACTGCATGAGGAAATTCGGCTCTTTGATGGTGTGATTGGCAAGTCACTTGGGTTGAGGAGGCATGTGCTTGCTGTTAGGAAAGGGAAGTGTATGGATTTGAAGTTCAAGGTAGGCTTTGGGTCTGACTGTTGCACTGAACATTGCCGTTCCTTCGAAGCGACCAATCATGGATGTTCCAGTGAGCAAATAAAGATGGAGTCCGCTTTAGTCTTGGTGAAGGTGACTTGGTCGTCTTTGGAATATTCTCTAAATTGATTCCTCATATGTATTGAAAGGATCAAGATGCCCAAGAGGGGGGAGGGGGGGTTTTGAATTGGGCTTTTCTAAAAATTCTTGCAATGATTAAGTCCTAAGCAAAGTCCACTTCACCCCTAGTGCCTAAAAGTATATACTATTGTTCTATGGCACAAAAGAGTTTTGCAACCTAGTTCCAATCCTATACTAGCAAGTTAATTCTATGAATGTAAATGACAAAAAATGAATTGCTCAAAGTAAATGCACAAAGTAAAGGGAGGAAAGTAACATGGTGACGTTTTGCCGAGGTATCGGAGAGTCGGCACTATCCATTAGTCCTCGTTGGAGCACTCGCACAAGGGTATGGCTCCCCCTTGATCCGCACAAGGATCAAGTGCTCTCTACGGGCTGATTCTTTGCCACTCCGGCTTGGTGAATCGCCCACAACCGTTCACAAGTTGAGTTGGATCATCCACAACCTTCAATGGATGATCACCACACTCCCAATCACCACCAAACCATCTAAGTGATGCCAATCATCAAGAGTAACAAGCACGAACTCTTACTTACCCAACCAAGCCTAATGACATGAGTGAATGCACACTTACTGCTCTCAAAACTCTAATGAGGTCCTTAATCTTGAGATTATCAAATCACAAACTTTCTCACTAGGCACTTGCTCTCCCTTGGACTCAAAGGTGTTCTTCAGCTGATCAAATGAGCAAGAGAAGTATTTGGAGTAGTAGGAGAAGTATAAATACCCCTCACAGCCAAACATACCCGTTGAGGTTCAAAACAGCCTATTAAGTGACGACCGGACACGTCCGGTCAGTAGCCAACGGCTACATGACGTCAACTCAACAACTTTGACCGGACTCTGACACGCGTCCGATCAACACTGACCGGACGCGTCCGGTCAACGATTTCACTCTCTGGAACCTCTCTGTGTAACGACCGGACTCTGGCCTACGTCCGGTACGGAAAAACACTCTCTGGAACCTTACTGTGTAACGACAGACTCTGCCCTCGGACACATCCGATGCAGGGTCCGGTGCTCTTTGGAGAGCAACACCTACTTACAGTCGCGTCTGGTTCGCTCTGGCACAACGTCCGGTGCCTTAACCTGGCCTTGTTGTACTGACCGGACGAGTCCGGTCATTAGGACACCAGCGTCCGGTGGATTGTAAAACACTCCATTCACTTCCAAATCAAATTTCTTTGTGAATGAAAGATGTTCTATATGATCTTTAGGGCATCCCTGAGCTACCTAGTGTTATGTTTTATCAAGTGTGCACCACACCTAAATCATTAGACTCATCTAGGTCAAGCTACCCCGCTCATACCCCCTTTATAGTATGGTCAAAGGAAAAAACAAAGTCATAATCTACTCTAAGTGCCTCTTAACACCAAACGACACTTAGAACTAGATCGTCCTTAACCTTGTCAATCATCCTTTGAAAACCGAAACGATTCCATTGACAGGGGCATGAACATCATTGATTGCCCAATCAATCACCATTATCATGACCTAACTCAATTTGCCAATGCAAAACACACGTTAGTCACAATAATCTTACGTTATCATTATTCACCGAAACCACTAGGGGCCTAGATGCTTTCAATCTCCCCCTTTTTGGTGATTGATGACAACAACCTCGAGTATGTGTATAAGATAGATGGATGAGGTTTTCAACATACTTGGTTCATATAAGCATGAGACAATAAGAATAAAGGGTTAGGCATGCTTATGCGAACCAAGCCACATATAGGTACTCAAAGGATATGAAATAAGCACGAGTACTAAACATTGTGCTCACAATTAATTGGAGTGAAATGCGGAAGCATAATAATCAAGAGCATAAAACGAGTGACATGATATATATATATATATAAAGTAGAGAGCACACATTTCACAAAGTCTCGATGCATGAAAAGTTGCATGAAGTGTATATCACACAAAAGAACGAATCCACCTCACAAACTCCCCCTAACTCCCCCTAACTCTAACATACTCGTCCTCTCCCCCTTTGGCATCAAGCACCAAAACCTAAGGGTCTAAAGGTGGGGCTGGAGCAGACGAGCCGGCCTGAGGCGTGCGTGGAGAGATCTCAAACTGGGATAGGTCCACGTCTGAGTCTGAGCTCTGTGCTGACTGCCCCTCTAGAACTGTAGGTGAAGGTGAAACAGTCTGGGTTTGCACAGGTGCCTCTAAAGCTAGACCTGCCGGTTGTGCCTTTGACACAGGAGTAGCTACCACAGAATCTGTCTGAACGGCCTCTAGAAGTGTAGAAGCTGGAGTTGACTGGCTCTCAAGCTGAGGCGGCTCGGAACTGGCAACTGAAGAAGGTAGCGTGCCGGCTGTCACAATCACTGGATCTGTCAAGGTAGTCATGGTCCCCTATAGGTGTGGAGGTGTGGGGTGACCCGTAAGCTCACTGAACGTAGCAAACAGATCTCATGAAGTCTCGGCTAATGTCACTGAAGGAGTGAAGCTTGTGACGATAGGTGAGAACTGCGGTGCCTGCCCAATGCCTGGTGTAGCAAACCACTGAGAGACCTGAGCAGAGGGCGAGGCAAATTGTCCCTAACTTTGAAGTCCACTGGACTGAAAAACTGGAGTCGAGACAGTGGTAGTAGCGACCAAACCAGGTGTCTGAAGCTGTGGAGGTCTGTAGGGTGGTGCAATAGTGGCCAAAAGTATGTGCTCCATGAAACCAAAGGTGGTCTACTGGAAAGCTAAGAGCTGGGCCTAGAGCTGATCCTGTCTAAGCTACATCTGAGCCTGAGCTGCTGCCTGTGATGCGGCCTGTCACTGCTGCTCCTCTGCCTGCCTCTCCTGCTATCGCTGCATCCGATCTAGTATGGCAAGCAAAGTAGGATTCGTCTGTGGTGCCTGTGGAGCCGACCTAGACCCTCCAGCCTTAGAGTCATGTGCCCATGGGGGCATGCATGGGAGCGGCTCATAGTCCTCATCTGTACTATTAGATGGGAGGTCATTAGGTACTGGGTCATCCTGCTGAGCCTCAAGGTCTGCAAGCTCTGTCTCAACAAGGCCCCTGATAGCCTCGTCTTGCTCCTCAACTGACTCGAGAACTGGGGCTCTCTGGTGTTGTTGTCTAGCGGTCCTGTTCCCGCTTCACTGACCCATCAACTAGCGCATATCATACTTAGGAAAGGCTGTAGATGAGTTCTTCATGGCTGAAGCAGACTCAGGTGCCATCCTATCGATAGCTCTCATCAAGAGAAAGCAAATCCAATGAGCAAACGGGAGCTGATGACGGCCCATGAAGCCCTCTGCTATAGTGTCCTCCATCTCTGAAACTATCATATCCTAGACATCAAACTCTGTCTGAGAGATAAGGTAGGAGACAAGCCATAGCTATATGCGAGTCAGACCCTCTCTGTATCCAATCCTAGGAAGTAGAGTCCTCATCACTTCGTTCAGAAGACGAGCCATCAGCGTAAGATCACGCGGTGTGCGTCTTGAGCCCTCTCCGAATGGCTCTCTGAAGCACGGTCGTACAAAGTCTATAGGAGGTACCTCTCCACCGTGAGGGCGTCGAGGTGGCCCAGTGTCACGGTAACAGACATAGTGCAGACGAGTGGCTGACTCTGTCAATCTGAGGATCTCTCTGGCCCTATTGCTATAGAGTCTGTGATCAACACCTCTGAAGGTAAAGTGAATGAACCAGTGATCAAGGTCGATCCAAAGTGAGACATAGAACTCTCTGACCCATAACTCGACATAAGTGCCAGTCCGCCCAAGAAGATCTGCTAGGCCAGATAGATAGGTGAAGTACTGGCGGACCTACTCTCCTCCAGTAGCAATTATCACCGTCAGTGAACAAACTCGGTGAGGTCGAATGAAAACTCCATTGTTGATATATGCATTATAAAAAATCCTCTTGGAGAGGTGTGTAGAAACCCTCTGAAGCTCTAGGGTCCCGCTGAGGTGGGAACCACTGTGCAAACTCAACAAAACGAAGCTCTTGCACCCGCTTCGCTGTAGCAGACCTCAGGTCAAGGTGAATCACGGGCGGTGGACCATGTGGTCTAGGTGGAGCTCGAGCACCTCTCCTCTATACCTCGGGTCAAGGTGACACAGTGGTACAAGAGCGAGACGACCTTCTGAGGCCCTGCTCCTGTGGCTGCTCTAACTGCTCAGCAGTCTCTGTCTCTGTCTGTGGCTGCTCTTCCTCTCCCTCAGCTAGAAGAGTCTCTGAAGTATCATCCAATGAAACACGTCGGCCCTCAATCATGACAATGCCTCGGGGTGCAGGAGTGGCCCTAGCTGCTCTGGCTGCTGACCTTGGACTGTCGCCAAAGCACATGCACGCCTGTCATCCTGCTCAACTCTATCAAGCATGCGAGCCACTCTCTCTGCCTTCTCTGCCTCCTTGTCAACTAGCTTGCGTTTCTTGGTGGCGAGGACCTTCTGCTTACCCTTGCCATGATCTGAAGGAGGAGGTGGTGGTCTATCACCATCATCACCACCTGGACTGCCACCAACATTCTTGACACGAGCCATCGCTAACAAGAACTACTGTCAAAAAGCAACAGCTACAATAGAGTTCCCCCTGACACACTGCCATAGACACTCGAGAGGCTTGGCCTCAATCCAAACTCGCGAGCATGGGCCCGAGTAACTGACACTGTCAAACTGCCAACCGACTCGCTGCACGATAGAATAGATAGAGATATGTATAAGCAATATAATATCTAGAGAAGCGAAAAACCTAATTGAAGCAAAGCATTTTAGATAAGAAAAGATCGATGGGCTTTGCTACCTGTGACACGCGACGATCCGACTCAGGAAAGAAAGGAACAACACGGTGTAGAAAATGCACCGACGGCAATGCCTCGAAGATCGCGAGAGCTACGGCGACACGACGTGGTCACGAGCGGCACACGTGAATGAGAATGTGGCATGGGACTATGGTGCGGAGTGGCACGCGTTGGAGTAGCGTGAATAGCGTGGAGCAGCGCGGTGCGGATAGGCGAGCGAGGTGGCACAATGCAGCGTGGAACAGCAACTTGACGGCGCAGCATGGTTCCTAGGGTGCGGCGTGGCGCGGTGGTGGCCAGGACAGCGAGTGCGGCACGGAGGCGGCCAGGGCGGCGCGACGCGAGGGCATCTGGGGCAGCGAGCGCTGCGTGGAGTAGCAAGGGCAGCTGGGGCGGTGTGGATTAGCACAGCGAGCAGCGAGCGGCATGGCTAAGGGTGGCGGTATGACAACGCGGCTAGGGTTAGGATGGTGGCGTACGGAGAGAGAGTGGACTATATATGACATCGGGCCCACATAGCTCATTTGCCCTAGCGTCCGGACGCATCTGATGAAACGATCGGATGCACCAATAGTGGAGTCCGGTGCATGAACAGAGAGCTCCAAAATTGCCTTCGACTCGACCGAACACATCCGATGTATCATGACCGGACGCTGAGAGAGTCCGGTGCAACATTACAGATCGAGCGGACGCTCTCGACTTCAATCGACCGGACGCGACCGTGACACTATTCACGGAGTCCAGTCCTCCATAACTGACCGGACGCTGCTTCCCCCGAGTCTGGTCACAGAGTCCGGTCGCATTCAGCTGTGCTGCTCCATTAACAACTGACTGGACGCCGCAACAGGCGAGTCTGGTCACTACGTTCGGTGCACAAAAAACAGCCTTTTCTTCAAATTTCTTCACGATGATTTCTCCCAACCAAGTTCCAATTCAAATAGGAGCCAAATAAGCACCAATTGGAATTGGTATGAGTGACCTCTCTCAAACCCTCAAATTTTTTAAATATTTTGCCTTAGGCTTAATATCTTTTTAAGAAAATAGGCAAAGAAAATAGACAAGGAGCACCTTAAGGCCACTCAATAGGGGACATGACCAATTTGAGCCTCAAATGCTCCCCCTGAATGTGATTGAACTTAGCAGATGCTCAAAACTTTAACAAAAAAGAAACGACAAAGCAATAGACATTCATATGCAATGCAATACAAGTAGATAAATCTAGTTGCTTGTCAAGTTTGATCCAAGGTTAAGCTTTTTCACACGCTTTTGGGCGGTTATCTTAACCATGTTAGACAAGCCCTAAGTGCGTTACAAAAAATTAAACATGTTTTATCTTACAATGCAATTCAAGAGACAACACAAGCTCATCTTTTAGTAAAGCTACTTCGATCAAGTACATTAAGCTCATTCCTCAACTTACAAAACCGAGATTCATCTAAAGGTTTTGTGAAGATATCCGCCAATTAATCTTCGGTCCTTACACCTTCTAGTGAAATATCATTTTAGCCACATGATCTCTAAGAAAGTGATACCGAATATCTATGTGCTTGGTGCGAGAGTGTTGGACTGGGTTATTAGCAAGTTTTATGGCACTCTCATTGTCACACAAAAGAGGTACCTTTTTTAGAACTACACCATAGTCTAGAAGGGTTTGTTTCATATAAAGTATTTATGCACAACAAGCACCGGCGGCGATGTATTCCGCCTCGGTGATGGATAAAGCCACACTATTTTGCTTCTTAGATGACCAAGACACAAATGATCTACCAAGCATATGGCACCCTCTGGATATGATTTTTCTATCAATCTTACAACCCGCATAATCTAAATCGGAATAGCCAACGAGCTGAAAACTAGCTCCTTTGGGATACCAAAGGCCAATGCTTGGTGTGTGCTTTACGTACCTAATGATTCTTTTGACGGCACTTAAATGAGATTCCTTAGGATTAGCTTAAAATCTAGCACACATACACACACTAAACATGATGTCGGGCCTAGATGCGGTCAAGTATAACAAGCTACCAATCATAAAACGGTAAAGAGTTTGATCAATCGGTTTACCTCCCTCATCTAGGTCGAGATGTCCATTTGTTGGCATTGGTGTCTTGATTGGCTTACATTCATCCATATTGAACTTCTTGAGAATATCCTTGGTGTACTTCTCTTGAGAGATAAAAGTTCCTTCTCTCATTTGCTTGACTTGAAAACTAAGGAAGAAAGTAAGCTCACCAATCATTGACATCTCGAACTCCTTTGACATCAATTCACCAAACTTTTTGCAATCATCTTCATTTGTTGAGTCAAATATGATGTCATCAACATATACTTGACAAATGAAGATTTCTTCATCCAGCTTCTTGGTGAATAGTGTGGTGTCGACCTTCCCAATGGTGAAGCCCTTCTCAATGAGGAGATCACGAAAGCGCTCATACCAAGCTCTTGGGGCTTGCTTAAGCCCATGTAGCGCCTTGGACAACCTATAAACATGATTAGGGTATCTAGGGTCTTCAAACCTAGGAGGTTGATCAGCATAAACTAGTTCATTTATGAAACCATTTAAGAATGCACTTTTGACATCCATTTGATATAATTTCATATCATGATGAGATGCATATGCAAGAAGGATATGGATGGCTTCAAGTCTTGCAACCGGTGCAAAGGTCTCTCCAAAATCTAAACCTTCAACTTGAGAGAAGCCCTTTGCTACTAGTCTTGCCTTGTTCCTTACCACAACACCTTGATCATCTTGCTTGTTGTGGAACACCCACTTTATTCCAATTACTCTTGCATCTTGTGGTCGCTCTTCAAGTGTACAAACTTGATTGCGGGTGAAGTTATTTAATTCTTCATGCATAGCATTCACCCAATCTAGATCCTTGAGAGCATCATCTACACAAGTAGGCTCAACACAAGAAACAAAAGAGTGATGTTCAATGAAAGAAGCAAGTTTTTGTGATCGAGTCATTACACCCTTTGATGGACTTCCTATGATGAGATCTTGTGGATGTGATTGTAGTAGGGGAGTTGTTCTTCTTTCAACCACTTGGGGAGGAGGTTGTGGAGCATCAACATCTTGAGTTTGTGCCACTACTTGATTATGAGAGACATATGTGGCTTCATTTGTTTCTCTCACGTCTTTATCATCATCTTGTGGCACACTTGATGATGAAGGCTTGTCAATTACTTGCACTTGATCATCATCATCTTTAGGCTTGATGTCTCCAACGGGTATGTTCTTCATAACCTCCCTCAAAGGTTTTTCACCTACATCATCAAGATTCTCATATGCTCCTTGGGAGCCATTAGTTTCATCGAATTCCACATCATATGTTTCTTCAACTAAGCCGGTGGCATGATTGAATACACGATATGCTTTGGACTTTGATGAGTAACCAACTAGAAAACCGATATCACAACGTCTTTGAAACTTCCCTAGGTGTTGTCGCTTCTTGTAGATGTAGCATTTGCAACCAAACACCTGGAAAAAAAGATATCCAGCTTCTTCCCATTAAGCAACTCATAGGGAGTCTTCTCAAGGAACCGTTGAATGAATAAGCGGTTAGAAGCATAGCATGCGGTGTTGATAGCTTCGGCCCATAAACTTTCTGGTGTGTCATATTCATCAAGCATTGTTCTTGCTAGGGTGATCAATGTCCAGTTCTTTCTCTCAACTACACCATTTTGTTGAGGAGTGTAAGTTGCGAAAACTTCATGCTTGATCCCAACTTCATCACAATAAGCTTCTATGTTTGTGTTGACAAATTCTTTTCCATTATCACTTCTTATCTTCTTGATCTTCACATCAAATTCATTTTGAGCTCTCTTGGCAAACTTCTTGAATGATGAGGTCACTTCGGTCTTGTCATGAAGAAAGAACACCCAAGTGTATCTTGAATAGTCATCAACAATTACTAGACAATAGAGGTTGCCTCCCAAACTTGCATATGTTGTAGGTCCAAACAAATCCATATGGAGAAGCTCTAGCACTCTTGATGTTGACATGTAAGCTTTGCGTGGATGAGTATTTGCAACTTGCTTGCCGGCTTGACATGCACTACAAAGCTTGTCCTTCTCAAACACAACATCTTTCAAACCTCTAACCATGTCCTTCTTCAATAGCTTCTTGAGTGTATTCATCCCAACATGAGCGAGCCTTCTATGCCATAGCCACCCAAGTGATGATTTGGTGAATAGGCATATCCTTAAATTTTCCTCATCGGAGGTGAAGTCGACTAGATATAAGTTATTGTATCTAAAGCCCTTGAATATGACTTGATCATCATCCTTCTTTGACACAACTACTTCTTTCTCGGTGAATAAACATTGAAAGCCAAGATCACATAATTGTCCAACGGATAGCAAGTTGAAGCTCAATGAAGCAACTAGAAGTACATTTGAAATTGAGTGATCATTTGATATTGCAACTTTGCCCAACCCTTGCACTTTGCCTTCTGAATTGTCACCAAATGTAATCCTTTCTTGATCATCCACATCTTCATCTAGTGAGGTGAACATACGAGGGTCACCAGTCATATGTTGAGTGCACCCACTATCAATAACCCAATAACTTCCACCGGTCTTGTAGTTCACCTACACACACAAGAGATCAAGCTTGATGTTTAGACACCCACACTTGATGGGGGCCGACAATTCTCTCAACTAGTGACTTTGCTACCCATATTTGCCTAGGCCTATTCTTGTTGGGTGGACCTAGAAACACAACATGAGGTCTTCCTTTTGTGTCCTTTCTAACCATATAATGAGCATTGAAGGCAAAAGGTCTAGCATGCTTGGGCAAGGGTTGTGGTGGTGGAGTCTTGCACTCATGTGCAAAGTGACCTTCTTGTCCACACTCAATACATCTCTTTGGCTTTGGCTTTGACTTGTGTTGATGTTGAGCTTGATATTGAGCCTTGGCCTTCTTCATTTGATTTGCCTTGTAGCTAATACCACTCTTATCATTCTTCATCACGGTGTTCATGAGTAGCTCACTTTGAAGATTGTGACCTCTTGTAACCTTCTCAAACCCAGTGGCAAGGTGAGTCTTCTCAATCTTGAGCCTCTTGTTTTCTTCTTGAAGCTTCTCAATGTCAAGAACCAAGTTGTAGTCATCATCTTGTGTCTCTATGACAATTGAGTTGGTTGTTGATAGCTTTTCAAGATCTTTCTTTAGCTTCTCATTTTCATTCTTGATCTTGACATAGTTATCATAGTGTTCAGCCACAACCACTTGCTTGCCCTTGCCACTAGATCCTTGCTCAATGAACTCATCAATCAAATCATCACATGATGTAGCTATATCAATCTTAGCAACAAGGTTAGTAGCATCATGCGGCTCATTGTATAGATATTCATTTGCAATAACAAGATTGTCATGATTGACTTTGAGAGTAGTATAATCATCTTTTAGCAAGTCATATCTAGTGTTAAGCTCGTTGTGTATCCCCTCAAGTTTATCATGGTTTTGTTCAATCTCTTTTATGTTGGCTTTCAGCTCTTTGAGGGTAGATGACACAATCTTATTTTCATCTCTAAGCTCATCACTAGCTTTTTGAGTCATTTCATACTTAGCTAAGATAGATTCTTTTTCGAGCTCAAGTTTGTCATTTTTGGCTCTTGTTTTTCTTATGATTTTAGTATAGCTATTTAACAATTCAACTAGTTCATCATAAGAGGAAGCTACAAATTCATTGTCACTATCACTATCACTACTATCATCATCACTTTGTACCTTCTGGTCACCCTTGGCCATGAGGCATAGGTGTGTAGGGGATGGTGGTGGTGATGGAGGTGGAGGCAATGAACTCCCAATAACAAGAGCGGTCACTCTTTCTTTTTCATCATCACTATCTTCTTTGGATGAGCCACTTGATGATTCAATATCTGTGAGCCAATCATCAACAATGTAGGCCTTGCCATTTTTCTTCTTGTGATATTGCTTCTTCTTTCCATCTTTCTTCTTGTATGGCTTTTCTCTCTTCTTCTCATCATCACTTGAGTCATCTTTGTTGTCCTTGTACTTCTTCTTGAATTTGTCTTTCTTGGGCTTAGGACATTGATGAGCTAGATGACTAAGTTCACCACAATTATAGCAATCCATTTCCGAGATGGGCTTCCTCTTGCTACTAGTGAATAATTTCTTCTTCTTTGAATCAAACTTGACACCATTCTTGTTTAGCTTCTTTAGCATCTTGGTGGTCCTTCTCACCATGAGAGCAATGTTGGTGTCATCTATCTCTTCACTTGAGCTATCAAAGGAAGCTTCAACTTTTGCTTTGTCTTTCCTCTCTTGACTAGCCTTGAAAGCCAAATCTTTCTTCTTGTTTGAAGAGAGAGAGCCATCTTGTGGTGTAATATGCATGTACATCTCATGAGCATTAATCTTTTCCAATATTTGAGTTGGTGTAGCATTGGAAATATCTCCTTGATGAAGTACGGTGACAATGTGTCCATATTTGTCAATGGGAAGAACACACAAGATCTTTCTCATGACATCGGATGGTTGCAATTGTGTGAATCCAAGCCCATTGACTTCCTCTACAATGACATTCAAGCGAGAGTACATTTCATTAGCACTTTCATTAGGAAGCATTTCAAATGAATTTAGCTTTCTCATAACAAGATGATAGTGTTCCTCATGCTCACTCTTGGTTCCCTCATGGAGCGCACAAATGTTCGACCATAGTGCATGGGCGTCCTTGTGGTTCCGGACACGGTTAAACACGTCCTTGCAAAGGCCTCTAAAGAGGGTGTTTCTTGCCTTTGCATTCCACTTCTCATAGTGAATCTCATCACCAACAAGGTTTGTAGGATCCTTAGGTTTTGGAAATCCTTATGCGGCGGCTCTAAGCACTCCAACATCTAAAGCCTCTAGATACGCCTCCATACGAATTTTCCAATAAGGAAAATCATCTCCTTCAAAGAAGGGAGGGGGGCTATCTCCATGGGACATCTTGCTCTAGGCGGTTAAGCCTAATTCTAAGAGCACTCGGTTCTGATACCAATTGAAAGGATCAAGATGCCCAAGAGGGGAGGTGAATTGGGCTTTTCTAAAAATTCTTGCAATGATTAAGTCCTAAGCAAAGTCCACTTCACCCTAGTGCCTAAAAGTATATACTATTGTTCTATGGCACAAAAGAGTTTTGCAACCTAGTTCCAATCTTATACTAGCAAGTCAATTCTATGAATGTAAATGACAAGAAATGAATTGCTCAAAGTAAATGCACAAAGTAAAGGGAGGAAAGGAACATGGCGATGTTTTGCCGAGGCATTGAAGAGTCGGCACTCCCCACTAGTCCTCGTTGGAGCACCCGCGCAAGGGTATGGCTCCCCCTTGATCCGCGTAAGGATCAAGTGCTCTCTACGGGCTGATTCTTTGCCACTCCGGCTCGGTGAATCGCCCACAACAGCTCACAAGTTGAGTTGGGTCATCCACAACCTTCAACGGATGATCACCACACTCCCAATCACCACCAAACCGTCTAGGTGATGCCGATCACCAAGAGTAACAAGCACGAACTCTCACTTGACCCAACCAAGCCTAATGAGATGAGTGGATGCACACTTACTACTCTCAAAACTCTAATGAGGTCCTTAATCTTGAGATTATCAAATCACAAACTTTCTCACTAGGCACTTGCTCACCCTTGGACTCAAAGGTGTTCTTCAGCTGATCAAATGAGCCAGAGAAGTATGTTGGAGGAGTAGGAGAAGTATAAATACCCCCCACAACCGAACATACCTGTTGAGGTTCAAAACAGCCTGTTAAGTGACGACCGGACGCGTCTGTCGGGTTGACCGGACGCGTCCGGTCAGTAGCCAATGGCTACATGACGTCAACTCAACAACTCTGACCGGACTCTGATACGCGTCCGATCAATACGCAGGTGTAGTAGTTGCATGCTATGTGGGGGTGAATGTGCAGGCGCAACAGAAACATGCGGGGCAGTAGTTGCATGTGTGTCAGGCGGGACAGGCTTAGCAGCATGCGTGGTAGGCGTAGCAGGCGAGGTGAGCGTTGGCGTCCGGACTGGGGCTAGCGTCTCTAGGCGCTAGCCACGCCAAATATATTTTCTTGACTATGGGACACTAGGTTGCTGTAGGACACCGCTCAGTGTACCTAGAGCAAAGAAAAAATACAGTGTCCTACAGGACCGGTGTCCTGTTGCAAAATTTGCCTGTTGTTTCGGACCTCACTCAAATGGGTGAATTTCACCAAAATTTGGTTTTTTTTTTGGCCAGAAACGTATGACAACTGCATGCTCATCAATGATGACTCTGTGCTCACCCGGTGCAATTACTTCGAGGAAGAAGGCGTGATTAATTCGAGGAAGAAGATGCCAGTAGAGATGGACACAGGAGAGGTCATTGCCAAAACAAAAAAAAAGGGAGGATAGCGAGGGCTCGAAGTTCACGGGTATTTCCGCATGTAGAGCTCGTTTTTGGAAGTACGCAAGATTGGGAGTTATGATAACGATAATATTATGCTAAGGACGTCTATCCACCCTCACGCTCCCATTGGTAGGCCGACACTAGCCCAACACTTTCCACTCGCCCCAACCATATTTGCCCACCCGTCGTCTCCATTCTCTAGACCACCACTCTTCTCCATTCACCGCACCGCCGTAGCATGGTCTAGCACAACCACATCGCTACGACACTCTCCACCACGCCTGACCGGACACCGTCCTCCTGCTCCACCATGCTCCAGTGCCACCTCTTGCTATCCTTCCTCTCAACCGGGCCATCCACTCGTCACAGCGTTCAACACTACGCCGACCGCCTTCTCCACCAGAGCGGCGTGCCCCTCCGCATCGACGAGCCTCCATTTGTCTAAACAGTGAGTAGATATTTGCGCTAAAAGTGCATGTTGGAAGCATATGTTTAAAGTGTTTCAGATATGTGTACAAGTGTTTTATCTAGATGTTGTAAAAGAAGATCCGGATGTTGCATATGTTGTAATGGTTATATATACGTATGCTGCAAGTGTATGTTCCAAATATTTCATGTGTTTTTAGACATATGTTGCAAGTGAATGTTCCAAATATTTAGACCGGGGACATGGAACGATAGGGGACGATGGCGGCGCGGCAGGGACGGGCCGCCGCGAGTGACGCACGCGTGCTCCGTTCTATTGCATGGGGACAAAGAGGGATATAAGTGCTCCAATCTTTTTTTGTTGTTATTAGGCTGAGATTGGATGGGTGAAAACAGACGGCTGGGAGCTACGTCCGAACGCTGCTTGGGCCGGACGTCTGGGCGCTAGCTGTCCCATTAAGATAAAGAGCCGTTGGAGTATGTTTCTTTCTTTTTCTGCAAAACAAAAACGATCTTTGGAGTAGATTCACTAAACTATTGGAGATGTTCTTAGGTTGAGAAAGATCGTATTGTAAATTTAATCTGTATTTTGATAACCCTTAAAACAATCTTACTCAAAATAGGCACACGAGTACACAAACCAGTAAATAATAAAGACTATTGCATTAGTTTTTTACAGGCCTTCCTTCAATCCAAAGGCACCCGCCTACCATGTCGAATAACATAGAATTCTACTTTAACATTTGGTGGGTAGAAGCTGCGGATCTTCTCCGTTACCTCATTGCTTTCCACATGAACACGGAACTTCTCATTATCATGGACACACTAGTAGAAAAGAGCTCATAGCTGGCTCCCCCAAAACATACCACAGGCGGTTTTAGTTATCACGCACCTATGGTATGAAAGGGGCCCGTCCAGAGCTATCAACCGCCAGTGTAAATCCATTACCACAGGCGGTTGACTTAACTCAACCGCCTGTGTAACTCAACCGCCTGTGTAAATCATTTACACATGCGGTTGAGTTCAGTCAACCGCCTGTGGTAATGGATTTACACTAGCGGTTGGCTTAACTCAACCGCCTGTGTAAATGAATGATTTACACAGGCGGTTGAGTTAAGTCAACCGCCAGTGATATATCTTGTATAAATACCCCTTCTTCCTCCCCGACCAGCACTGTTTCTCGCAGCCACCTTCCATTGGAGGTGATTTTGGAGGTCCAGATTTGTCAAAATACAAGGGGGGAGGTTTTGATCTTCATTTCTTGGAAGGAGATTGCTAAGAAATGTTAGTTTATGTCCCTTTTGCCTCATTTTGCTCAATTTGAGCCACTTTTTGGATCTAGGGTTTCACCGTGAGTGAGAGAGAAGAATACCTAGGTTATTGTCTTTATTTCTTCAAGTGAGGTTGCTTAAGATGGTTATATAATATCTCTCCTCTCTCCCTTTTCATGTTTGCTTCTTAATTTAGTTTATGCAAGATATATTTCCTTGTTTCCATGCATCAATGGTGTGTTAAAGAGTATTTATGTAGAGAGGGAAGTGTAGATTTTTTTGTTAGTTTTTTTTTAATTATGCTACTTAGGTTTTTTTATTATGCTCTTTATTTCTCAATTTATTTCATCCACTATGCATTTATGTTTCATGAATGGTATGTTTTTAATAATGATACTTAGGTTTTTTTAATTATGCTACTTAGTTTTTTTACTTTAAACCCTACATAAACCCTAAACCCTAGCTAATAATCCCTAGCTAAATCCTCTCTATACCCTAGCTAAATCCTAAATCCTAGCTAATATAATCCCTAGATATGGTTACTTGTTTTACATTGATTACAATCAATTCATTGTATTTTTTTTACAGGTAATGATGGAGATGTCATTCTGGATGTATAAGTTATCAAGACTAGATCCATCATACATACCCGAGGTCCATAGGTTTATTGATGCCGCTAAGAACCATGCTTGGAGAACAAAGAAGACGCACATACATTGTCCATGCATGGACTGCAGGAATGTTGTTGTATTTGATGACCATCAACAAATCCTTTCTCATCTGGTCCGCCGAGGATTTATGAAGGATTACTTGATTTGGACAAAGCATGGAGAGGGTAGCTCTGCGCCTTATACAACTAGAAACCCTGCGAACATCGACGCCGATGGTCCAGATATGCTTGTTGACGGGTTTCAGTTCATACACGAGACACAACAACCTGACACCGATGGTCCTGATCATGGTTTCGCTGGAGGAAATGAAGGCGTCAGAACTCATGTGATGCCAAATAATATGGCTGCGAAAGGCGCAGAATTGCTGGAGGCAATGTTGCATCATCATGCGGAAGATCCATCAATGTTCTTCATGAAAGGTATGGAGGCCCTAATGAAGGCAGTAGAAGAGCTTTGTACGATGAGTCTAAGGGTTGTACCAAAGAGTTTACGACACTGCGGTCTGTGCTAAAGTTGTTGGTGTGCAAAGCTAGGTATGGTCTTTCTGATGCTGGCTTCGATGCGTTCTTGAGTATTATCGCAGACATGCTTCCAAAGGAGAACAAAGTGTCTGCTAACACGTACTATGCAAAGAAGCTAATCAGTCCACTGACGATGGGTGTTGAGAAGATCCACGCGTGTAGAAATCACTGTATCCTATATCGAGGTGCTGATTATAAGGACTTGGACATCTGTCCAAAGTGTGGTGCAAGTAGGTACAAGACGAATAAAGACTACAAAGAGGAAGAGTGTGCTGCTTCTGTGTGTAAAGGAAAGAGGAAGAGGACCCAACAGAAGACCCAGAAGAGTAGTTCAAAACCCACCTGCAAAGAAAATGAAGAAGTAGACTATTATGCGCAGAAAAAGATTCCTGCTTTGGTGATGTGGTACCTTCCTGTGGTCGATCGATTGAGGTGTTTGTTCGCTAACCCAGAGGATGCCAAACATATGAGCTAGCATGCTTCTGATGAGCACAAAGACGATGGGAAGCTTCGGCACCCAGCCGATGGCCAGCAGTGGAAAGATTTCAATGAAAACCACAAGGACTCTACAAAGGAACCAAGAAATGTTAGGTTCGCACTGAGTACTGATGGAATGAATCCATTTGCTGAGAGGAGCAGCAAGCACAGCACACGGCCGGTGATCCTCACCATCTACAACCTCCCGCCATGGTTGATGCAGAAGCGAAAGTACCTCTTGCTAACCAACCTTATCTCTGGACCTACACAGCCTGGAGTTGACATGGATGTTTTCTTGGAGCCCTTAATGGAGGACATGAAGATATTGTGGGAAACAGGTGTTAAAATGTTGGACGAGTACCGCAAAGATTCATTCATGCTGAGAGCAATTATCTTTATTACGATCAACGATTACCCTGCTCTCTTCATATTATCAGGGCAGTTCAAGGGAAAGGTTGGTTGCGTGGTATGCATAGATGGAGCCGCTTACATGTCCCTTACTGCATCTAAGAAGATAGTGTACATGAGGCACAGATGCTTCTTATCGAAAGGACACAGGTACCGCCAGAAACAGATGGATAAGTACTTCGACAATAACGTTGAACTATAGTCTACTACTCCATCAGGTAACAGTAAAGGCAAAAGAGTTTTCAACATAGTCAGCAAACTCAAATTTGTTTTTGGGAAGAAGACAAAAGACGGAAAACCAAGAAAGGATGTCAAACCAACTCCAGGGGCTACATTCAAGAAGAAGTCTATTTTCTTCGAGTATTTGTCATACTGGCCAGAGTTAGACGTCCGCCACGCGATCGATGGTATGCACGTTTAGAAGAACGTGTTTGAAAGCCTAATTGGAACCTTGCTAGATATGAAGGGCAAGACAAAGGAAGGACTAAATTCACGCATGGACATGGTACAGTTAGACATAAAAAAAGAACTTCACCCTGTTCTTCAAGAAAATGGGAAGTACCACCTCCCGGCAGCAAGCTACAACCTCAACAATGATGAGAAACATGCGATGTGTGTGTGGTTGAAGAATTTGAAAGTCCCATCTGGATTCTGCTCTAGCATACGGAGTATTGTGTCAATGAAAGACCTTACACTCACCAACTACAACTCACATGATTGTCATGTCATGCTGACTACTTTCCTCCCTATTGCCATCAGGGCTATAAATCCAGTGTGGATAAAGGTTGCAATCACACGGTTTGCTACTTCTTCAACAGGATGTCACAGAAGGTGATTGACCGTGATGAGTTGGCGTCTCTTAAGGAATTCGCAGTGGAGACAGTGTCACAGTTTGAGATGTGTTTTCCCCAGCATTCTTCGATATTATGGTTCACCTTGTGGTGCACTTGGTTCCACAGATAGAGGCACTGGGTCCCATGTACTTGCATGAGATGTGGACGTATGAGCGTTTCATGTCAATACTAAATGGCTATGTATCAACTCGTGCTCGTCCTGAGGCGTCCATGGTAGAGGGGTACTTAACCGAAGAGGCAATTGAGTCCGGAGGTCCATTCTGCAACAGGGTCCTAAAAGACCAGGTTGCAATAGGTTTGCCTCCGTCACGACACGAGGGTAGGTTGAATGGAAGAGGGAGGATGGGAAAGAAATCAGTGGAGTTCGATGTGAGGCCTTAGACTCTGAAACTGGTGAGGAAACTACATACTTTGGCTTCGTTGAGGACATATGAGAACTAGACTATGGTACATTTCAGATCCCTGTGTTTCGATGTCAATGGGTTGAAGA
This sequence comes from Miscanthus floridulus, assembly GCF_019320115.1. Lineage (NCBI taxonomy): Eukaryota > Viridiplantae > Streptophyta > Magnoliopsida > Poales > Poaceae > Miscanthus > Miscanthus floridulus. The sequence continues at coordinate 102,862,214 of NC_089588.1, read as the reverse complement.
CAAACATGTCACAGTGGACAACTATGGGGTCAGAGTTCTTAATCTAAGTAAGGTAGGCTACAAAGATGATCCGTGGATAATGGCTAACCGTGCTGCACAGGTCTTCTATGCTGAACAGATCCTTTCTCCTAATGAGAAGAAAAATACCGACAAGCCAAAGCATGTAGTTTTTCCTGGAAAACAACAAGCTATAGGAGTTGATGGTGTATCTGACCTGGATGAATTTAATGAGTTCAGCGACATGTCTCTCTTTGTAGACGACCAAATAAGGAATGTTGAGCGAAGCATCCCACAGAAATCGTTACCCTGGGTGCGCCACGATGGACAAGGAAGAACAGTAGCTGCCTAGATTATTTTTGTTATTTGCCATGTAATCCATTTTTGTTACAATGTGTACCTTATGCTACGTACCCTTCCATGTTTCTACATGTGAGACCCTATGCTTATTTCACCTTCATGCAATCTATTTCTATAATCCGAGCTGATGAACCCTAGGCTAAACCCAAATGAACCCTAGCTAATCCCTAGTCCCTAATCTACCCTAGCTAAACTCTAGCTTAATTAACCCCAAACCCTAGCATTTAATTAGGAAAAACACAAACCCTAGCATTTTATTTATGTATTAAACGAGATATGAGACATATATTCAATTTAAATCATTTTAAATATAGCTACATATAAAAGTATCTCAAACATGGCATTTCATATTTTTAACATGTATATCTTCTCAAGACAAACACCACAAAATTTATTTCACTAATTTTGGAAGAATATTTCTCAAGATATGAATTTTTGAAGCTTTTAAACTATTTCTGCAAATTCCTTACTACAGGCGGCGGTCAATGCCATCCGCCTGTAGAAATGGATTTCTACAGGCGGTGGTCAATGCCAACCGCCTGTAGAAATACGTTCTAAACTATTTCTGCAAATTCCTTACTACAGGCGGCGGTCAATGCCACCCGCCTGTAGAAATGGATTTCTACAGGCGGTGGTCAATGCCAACCGCCTATAAAAATCCATTTCTACAGGCGGTGGTCAATGCCAACCGCCTGTAGAAACCATTTCTACAGGCGGTGGTCAATACCGACCGCCAGTAGAAATACGTTCTATATTTATATCCCGCGCACTCGCCCGAAATTTTTGTAAGTCTGAGGCGCTAGTCGATTCGTTTTTACGCCGTCAGGCCGCTGAAAAATTCTATGTCGCCGTCTCGTCGCCGCGCCGCCCTCCCTGCGCTTCATCTCCGCACGTGGTAAGTGCTCGTGCTCTCTCTTCTTCTCTCTCTGTGGGCGCGGCTGCCGTAGCTGTGGCGGTGGCAGAGGCCGGGAGGCTGGGGCCAGCGATGGCGGTGGTGGTGGCGGTGGCGGTGGCAGAGGCCGTAGTGGTGGCGGAGCGCGCGGTGGCGGTCGCGGCACTGGAGCGGTGGCCGTTTCGGGACGCCACCACGCGGGAAGCGGCGTCCACGAGCGCGGCGAACGAGGGCTGGAGACGCGAGGCGGCCGTGGACAGGGGCACGAACCACGGCAGCGCGACACCGTCGTCGGTGCGCGAGTGGAAGAAGCCGAGCGCGAGGCTCCAAATGCAGGGGTCCGAGCGCGGGGTCGCGCGGGGGCAGATGAAGGCGGCGGGCGCGGTGGCCGTGGTGGCCGGTTGCTGGCGGCAGCGGGGCGTGCCCAACAGCGTGGGCAGTTGGGCCGGCCTGCAAGCCAGTGGGCCGGCCCAATTTGCTTGGACTCACTTTTTTTTGTTTTTTTTATTTGCTGTAGTTGATGTATGTAATGATGTAATGATGTAATTATTATTTCTTTTTATGTATGAAAATTAATGAATATATCTTTATAATATATGTAGCTTTATTTATGTAGCTTTATTTAAAATGATTTAAATGGAATATATGCCGCATATCTTGTTTAATACATAAATAATTCTAGGAATACCAGAAAAATGTGAATCCTTTTTTGTTAGCTTTATTGTACTGTGTAGATGCTATGAAAAATGATGTAATGATGAAATTATTATTTCTTTTTATGTATGAAAATTAATGAATATATCTTTATAATATATGTAGCTTTATTTATGTAGCTTTATTTAAAATGATTTAAATGGAATATATGCATCATATCTTGTTTAATACATAAATAATTCTAGGAATACCTGAAAAATGTGAATCCTTTTTTGTTAGCTTTATTGTACTGTGTAGATGCTGTGAAAAATGATGTAATGATGAAATGATGTAATCTTGTGAAATATATGTATGAAAATATATGTAAGTATATGTCCTTAATATATGTCAGATTTTCGCGATGAGTTCTCCGCGCAAGGACCAAGCACAAGGGTCCGAACACACGGAACAAGCCCCAGGGCCCGGCCCCATGGTACAAGGGACCCACTAAACGGGTCAAGCCCTGGGTCGTCCGACCCCATGGAGCAAGTACAAGGGACCCACCAAACGGGTCAAGCCCTGAGGTCATCCGACCCCACGGAGCAAGTACAAGGGACCCACCAAACGGGCCAAGCCCTGGGGTCGTCCGACCCCACGGAGCAAGTACAAGGGACCCACCAAGCATCAGGGGCCTCTACTCCGGAATACGAAAGCGTTAGCGACGACATGGAGCCTCCCGAAGTGAGGAAGGCTCGTCTTGAATTGGAACGTGACCCTGATTATAATCCACAAGCCGACGAGGTAATTATTCCGTGTCTATTATTACATGATTTCATGTTTTCATGTTTGTATGTAATTACATGATTTCGATCCATAATGTCTATATATAAACCCATCCATACGATTCACAATGTCTATATTCAGGAGGCATTGTCTCAGATGCAAGAGCTGATTTGGCAACACGAAGTGGCACATGCCGAAGACGCACCGGAACCGACCGCGACGACGAGCACTGAGAGATCAAGGAAAAGGAAGCGGAGCGGTTTGAAACGAGGCGAGAGAGGATTGAATAGGTTTCCAGACGACGTATATGCCATCTCAGAAGTCAGCCCGATCGGACAGCCCCTAGCTCCAGAGGAGGCCCTACCCAAGTACCGGAACGCAATTGGTTTCTGTGTTAGGGACCTTCTTGACATCACTATTCAGCAGTGGTCCAGTGTGTCGGACGATGACAAGACAAAAATTTGGGATAAAATCAAGACGAGGTTCCAGTTTCCTCGAAACACACCAGAGGCACTGATAAAGGAATATACAGTGAAGCAGTGTGCGATCAGTTTCCGAAACTGGAGGTCCGAGATGAATACCAAGTTTGCGAAGAGAGGGTTGGACCCTACAACAAGATACAAGATTTCTAAAGGGCAGTGGGTGGTCTTTCTAGAGCAGAGGAGAGAGCCAGACTTCTTAACTCTGAGCGAAGCCAACTCCGCTCTCGCTATAAGAAGAACAAGTACCACCACCGTCTAGGCACAGGTGGTTACCAGCGCCAGGTTCCTAAATGGAGGCAAGAAGAGGCTACGAAGAAGGCGGCAGGGTTGCCGGCGCTGTCCGAGCAAGTTGGTGAAAGGTCCGCGAATAGGATTCTTGCTCGGAAACCAAAGGAAACTGAGAGCGGTGTGTTCTTTGATGACCCAATGGTTGAAGAAGTAGCAAAGAGCATCTTTGCGGTGGCAGCCAAGCAGCAGGAAGGTAAATTCAAGCCACGAAGGGAGAGGGACATCCTTAGTGCGGGCTTGGGTAACCCCGAGCATCCTGGCCGTGTTCGAGGCATCTCATCCAAAGAAGGATGTAAGGATGGATTCGGCCCTCAGTGGCAAGGTGAGTACAAGAAACGTGATCGATACAAGGAAGAAATGGCAAGATATTTAAAGGAGGAGGCTAAGAAAGAGTTCACAGAGATGATGGGGAAATTGCTACAAGATCCTCCTCCTGAGTTGATGCAGAAACTGGCGAGTGCGGTGTCAAATCAACAGATGAGCGCTCAGGCACCCCAGATGCAGCTAGTCCCAGTTGTGTCACAGTGTCCAACCGACATTCCAAGCAGTGTCGCGTCTACAACGAACAAGGTTCACTATCCGATTGACGACATTGTTGCTCCCATGCCTTGCTCCCTAGTCATAAGATATGGCATTAATAATCATCGTACAAGGGAAGTAGCCACGGGCAAAGCGATCCTAGGAGGACGCAAATACCATGGCGCTGACATTCCTGAAGACTACTGCAGAGTACAAGTATCGACCGTGGTCCAAGGATATGAGAACGAGATTTTAGACATCCCCGGTCCCGAGGACATTGAGAAACTCGGACAGGCTATAAACAATTTCATCCTTTGGCCTCGGCGGGACGTCCAGCTGAGGGAGCCACCACCATCCTCTCAAGAGATACCACCAGCTGAGGAGTCATCAGCACCTACCGATCCTCTTCCTAACCCACCACCATCACCTCCCCATTCTCTTCCTGACCCTCAATCATCACCTCCGCCACAGTCAGCACCATCTCCGCCACCATTCAATTCCCCACCTTCCCCACAACCCAAAGATCCTGAACAAACAAGGGAGCCACCACTGCGGCCAAAGAAGAAATTTGCGGTACCCAAGTTGGTTTCCACCTACGAGCCAAAGAAAAAAAACAGCTGGCACGGCCAAATTTTTGTCAGGAATTGGACGGAAACGCACTACAGAAGTCGTCGAGTTGTCTCAGTCTGAGCTCGCGAAGTAAGCGAAGCCAGTGCCTATAAGGTAATTCCCTGCACAATCAAGGTGCCAACTGCAGAAGATTACAAGTATATCCCTAAAAAATTTGTGGTGGGAAGGCCTCTACTAAAGCGGGAGAAACTATTAAAGATCCCAAACAATATAAAAAGGCTGCATGACTGGTACATGAGAGCCTCTTCTGCTGGCATCGACACCTTCAACGTGTGTATACCACAAAAGGCATTTCTTAGTGAAAATAATAAGTGCATGATTAACTTTGAAGACATTTGGTTGATGATGAACCTCGAGAGACTGGACGTACAGATCATAACGACGTTTGCATTGTAAGTGTTACATAGTTACACATGCATTGTAGTTGCATCAATGTTCAATATCTGACATGCATGTGCCTTGCAGAATGCTATATGATCAGCAGGAGCTGTATTATGGTCTGGATTTTAATTATTGTGCCAATGAAAGGATTGGCTATCTGAACCCAATTGATATATGCGAAGAACGGCACACATTCAGAATCGGGGATGACAACATAGAGTTATTGGGCTTAGAAGGTGAAGAACGGGTCAAGAAAATCACAAAGTTGAAGATGGAGTTTAGAACTAATATTTGAACCTGGTGATTTAGTTTAGTTGCACTTGAGAAAGGATAGGTTTCCTCATTTCAGAAAGTCTAAATTGATGCCTAGGGCTGATGGACCATTTAAAGTGTTAGAGAAAATTAATGATAATGCATATAAACTCGATCTGCCTGTAGAATTTGGGATTAGTCCCACATTTAACATTGTAGATTTGAAACCATATTTGGGAGAAGAAGACGAGTTTGAGTCGAGGACGCCTCAAATGCAAGAAGGGGAGGATGATGAGGACATCAACACCAACGATACATCCACGCCGACACGAGTACCAGTTTCTGATCCTATTACTCGCGCCCGTGCTCGTCACATTAATCATCAAGTAAGTTCACTCTTGAGTTCCTGTCCATCATATTTAGACCATGGAGACGCGTGCACTCTTGTTTTGGTTAGGAACCAGGGAGAGGATCGAAAGGAACAAGGATTCGCGGAGGCTGAATTCGGACTCCAGGACAGCTCCAACTTGTGATGGTCACCACCGTCGCATACGGACTCGGATTGGGGCGTTCAAGTACTTCATGGAATCCTTATGAAGTCTATTTTCATATGGATCTGGAATCAAGTCCATATCTGTTTTGAGGCGGCCACAATGACTGAATTACTACTGAGAGCTTGTCTGTCCAAAGGTGCTGCGTCACCTTAGTTTGGTCCAATGGGCCGTGTATCAAGTTGGGTCTATTAGGGACGCGTCCTAGGGTTGGAGAATGACCCCAACACCCCCCTGGTCATCCTTCCACCTTCATATATTCCTTAGCCGCCACCAAGAATAGTCGGGTTTTGTTTAGATCAAGTTTAGTTCTCGCTACTTGCTTATAAGCGCGCGTACTGGATCAGCCGCCCGTCTTCTTGTCTTCAGAACCCCAGAAGAGGACATCAACACTAACGATACATCCACGCCGACACGAGTACCAGTTTCTGGTCCTATTACTCGCGCCCGTGCTCGTCACATTAATCATCAAGTAAGTTCACTCTTGAGTTCCTGTCCATCATATTTAGACCATGGAGACGCGTGCACTCTTGTTTTGGTTAGGAACCAGAGAGAGGACCGAAAGGGACAAGGATTCGCAGAGGCTGAATTCGGACTCCAGGACAGCTCCAACTTGTGATGGTTACCACGGTCGCATACGGACTCGGATTGGGGCGTTCAAGTACTTCATGGAATCCTTATGAAGTCTATTTTCATATGGATCTGGAATCAAGTCCATATCTGTTTTGAGGCGGCCGCAATGACTAAATTACTACTGAGAGCTTGTCTGTCCAAAGGTGCTGTGTCACCTTAGTTTAGTCCAATGGGCAGTGTATCAAGTTGGGTCCATTAGGGACGCGTCCTAGGGTTGGAGAATGACCCCAACACCCCCCTAGTCGTCCTTCCACCTTCATATATTCCTTAGCCGCCACCAAGAATAGTCGGGTTTTGTTTAGATCAAGTTTAGCTCTCGCTACTTGCTTGTAAGCGCGCGTGCTGGATCAACCGCTCGTCTTCTTGTCTTCGGAACCCCACCTTAATTGAGATTGAGTTTGAAACTTTCATCTACATCTAGTAATTCAGTACTTGCTATACTTGTTCTTGCTAGTTCTTCGATTGCTTCAAACTTTCTCAATTTTTTACCACGGCCTTCACATGCGATAACAAGACACCTCGACAAGTTTCGTGATTTTCGGACTTCATTTGAATTTTATATAATTTAAATACACTTTTACCACAAGTACATCGCCATGTTACGACAACAAGATGCTCGTAATTTCATGCGAGTTCATGGATACGGCATCAACATACGCCAAACATCATGAATACCATTTTTTGGGTGACCAAATTCCATTATTTCATGTACATGCAGTTCAAATTTGAAACAGTAAAAAAAATTCAATGAAACAAAAATAATTAAGGAAATATAGTAAAAAACTCAAAATTGTCCCAAATTTTGAAATGGAGTTTCAATTACTGTAGCAAGGCCCAGGAAAAAATGGGGAGAAATTTTTTTTTTAATTTGCCGAGTGCCAACCTTGACACTCGGCAAAGACTGTCTTTGCCGAGCGCCAGGTCACAGGACGCTCGGCAAAGGATTTTAAAAAAAAATTACAAAAACGGTTAAAAAGTCTTTGCCGAGGGCCTAACGGTGATGCCCTCGGCAAAGATTGACGGTAGAAGACGGACATCGTGTCAGGCGGTGTTGTCGAGGGCCGACCCTTTGCCGAGGGTTTAGCCCTCGGCAAATAATTATTGTTGCCGTGTGCTTCCCCTCGGCAAAGAGTCTTTGCCGAGGGCTGTTCTTTGCCGAGGGTCAGGCCCTCGGCAAAGACTCTTTACCGAGTGCCCGATTATTTGCCCTCGGCAAAAGGATAGGCCCTCGGCAAAGATGCTCTGTCCGGTAGCGCTCGCCGTTGGGGCGCTTCGTTGACCGAAGGCAGGTTGCTCGAGGACACCGATGGCCTGCGACCGGAGCGGCAGCACCCATGGCTGCAAGTCGCTGGCATACGACACCATCGTAGTAGACGCGCAGCTGTATATTGCTCCTGAACTCGTGCTGTCGTTCTCTGTCACAGACATCGCCGTCGGAAGAACGCGCCAGCTGCTTGAGGTCGTACCACGATGGGCACCGACGGCGTGAACTTCTTATTCTCGTCGAACTGCAGCACTGCACCTTGATGCTTCCCTCGCGGAACGTGAGCTCGCCCAGCACCTCGTGCCGCTCCGGCGAGGCGATGTCCATGACGGCGATCTCCAGCGGCTTGTCGAACGGCCACGCCGTCGACGCCTACTACGTCGTCAAGTATGGGCAGCGGCTGCGCTTGGGTTGGACGGAAAGGGCTGGGGTCCAATTGAGATCCAAAGCAAAAATAATTTTAATTAATTATCTCGGTGCTTTAAGATCCGTGTATTTTTTTTAAAAGACGACCATGGGAGCAAAACTCAAACAGATATTATGTATATAGTCCCGAACATATCTCTAAAAGAATAAAATAGGCCAACATCCCTTGATTAATTAAGAAAGGAGGTGCAGGGGATGAACAACCTCTGTAGAGAAGGCATACAGGTGGTTCACAGCACGGTGCAGCGAGACAGCTGCCCGTGGACACTCAGCACTAGCGATTTTCAACAGCCACTGTAATCTTCAGTTTATTTAAGAAAAACAACTGTACATTGAACGCATAATATCCCAATTTTTCTGGAACATACCACACAGGCAGTAGTAATCGGATCGGAGTACATGATTTCAGGAGATGGATGGGAGGCTTCTGCTCCATGGAGCTCAAGTCAATTCTCAGGTCACCCTGGGCATTCGGTCAGACCGAACCGATCGGTTCGGTTCCTCGGTCATTCGATCAGTTCGGTCATCAGAAACATGGGATCGATCGGTCTTTGCAAAAAACGAAGACCGAGGAAGTTCGGTCTCGGTTAGTTCGGTTCGGTCTCGGTCACGACCGAACTAACCGGACCTGAGTAGCAGCCACAAACAATAGCAGAATTCATAGCAATTTTCAACAGCATGCTTGCTATTTGAAGACAAAAAAATAACAACACAATATATAAAACAAACCATACATTATTATGACAAGTTCTAGCACACAACTTTTTCAGTTCTCACAAATCACAATCACACATAATGACATAACAGAAGTACAGAACAAGAACTACGGTCAGTTCAGTCACTTCGGTTAACCGACACATATGACCGAACTTCTATCGGTTACTTCAGTTAGTTGGGAGCCAGGACCGAACTCATGACCGAACTTTTCGGTCTCGGTCTTTTCGGTCTCGGTCTCGGTCTTTTCGGTTCGGTCTTCGGTCTTCGGTTAATTGTGCCCAGAGTGATTCTCAGGCGACGGGACGGTGGCCCTGCAGCAGGGACAGGTGCGGTGCACGGCGAGCCATGGGAGCACGCAGCCGGGGTGGTACGCGTGGGAGCACGGCAGCGTAATCGCCTCCGCTTCCGCCGCCGCGGCCCGCCAGCCCCGCACCTCCTCGAGGCAGACCGCGCAGAGCACGGACGAGGCCTCCGACGACGGCGCGCTCGCGTTCTCCTCCACCTCGCCGCGAGCATCGCCAGCAGCCGTCGCCTCCAGCGTGACTGCGGCCGCTGAGCCAGTACGTCCTTGCTGCCTGCGGGCCCCTGGAGCCAGAGCATGCTCGCCGTGCCCATGCACCGTCTGATGACGCCGCCGCCCGGAGTCTGGTGCCGAGCCTGCGTCCTGCGGGCGCCGCAGCCGTCCCTGCTGCGTGCCGGCACTCCGTCCTGCGGCAGCCGCAGCAGCCGACCCCGCGGCGTCGCTGCCGCGGCAGTGCATGCGGCGGCGCCTTGCGAGGCAGGTGACGGACAACATCGCAAACCACTTCAGCGCCACTGCCTAGTAATTCTGGTCGAGGTACATAGACACTCTACAGATATATTTAGGATGTACTAAATCCGTCCAAAACTTTAGGACGTTTTGGTTTTTCCACATCCTTTGCTTTTACTAAGTATTTAGATACAGTGTATATCTATATGCATAGCAAATACAACGTATAGGTTTGTCACTTCATATATACTAGATGAGGTGCTCCATCGTGACTCCATTTCTCAAATTTTTAATTATTAGTTTATAAGGAATGAGGTGACGATGCATAAATAAACTTATTCTATTTCATAAACCAAACAAATAATTTAGGAATGAGTACATGATCATATTAACTCATTCCTCCCCTCGGTTTCTAAATAATTGTCGTTTTCGTTTTCCGAGAAACAACTTTGATTAAATATATATGAAACAATGTTAATATTGATGGTACAAAATTAACATCATTAGATAGATTGTTGAATCTATTTTTATAATAAATTTATTTTGAGATACAAATATTGCATTTTCTATAAATCTAGTAAAACTTATGACACGAAAATCAAAAGCAATAGTTATTTAATTAGAGACAGATGGACTACACCCTTAACAACCCGTGGCCTGTGCGTCAGAGATGAATCTGCTCATCCATCACTTATCAATTTGATCCAAGTTTCCTAACCAACAAGGCAACAGCAACTCGTTTCCACTAGCTACTCAGCCCTATACACAACATCATGGGTTCATGACTCATGTTGATCCACTCCTGTTAACTGTTATGTCACTTTGTCAGCATCTGAGGCCAGGGTTTGCTTTTTCTCCCATTCTAGCAAGACAAATGATGATATGTGTCATGACGACACGTCTACCACTTTTCCACGCTACACACGGACCTCGTCTCGAAAAGAATTCAACTATTATTATGTATAGTAACGTTGTCTTGTATTTGAACAAGTGCGTACCAAAAACTAACAGTATTTGTCATACCAAATTAATTCCTTTAGATCTATTACAAAATATATTCTCATAATACATTTTATTTGAGAGGAAATTATTTCCTTGGCCCTAAAAAAGGTGCTGCATAGTTTTTTTGCCCTTTTTTCTCAAACTTGGCTATTTGGCCCTAAAACGAATTTTTCTCGGTTTCTTGGCCCTTCCATTAGTTTGATGGCCTAAGGTGTTAAGTTGTACGCGAAATTATTCTTTTACCCTTAGCGCCGAAAGCAACAGTTCAGCAATCTACACATATGCTATACAGGTCTTTTAGGCTGCCTAATAATTTCCCAAAACAAGGTACAATATTCTTTTTCAAGCATGGAATCATTATTTTTTTATATATATTCACACATGCCTGACAAATCAGCTTATAGTCAACTTTTTTTAAAAAAATATTTGGATAGAGTTGCATGTAGTCAGCTTAATCCTGCTATGTCTGACAAATCACAATGGCCTAAATCCACTCATGGATTTTTTTCCACAATGGCCTAAAAATAATATTTTAAAAATAAGCTGACTATAAGTTGATTTTCAGACATGTGCGAATATATATATAAATGATTCCATGCTTGAAAAAATATTGTACCTTATTTTGGAAAATTATTAATATTTAGTAGGCAGCCTAAATGACCTTTATAGCGCATCTATAGATTGCTGAAGTGTTGCTTTCAGCGCCAGATGTAAAAGAATTTTTTCGCATACAACTTAACACCGTTAGCCCATCAAACTAACGGAAGGGCCAAGAAACCTAAGAAAATCCATTTTAGGGCCAAATAGACAAGTTCGAGAAAAAAGGGCCGAGAAAATAAGCAACACTTTTTTAGGGCCAAGGAAATAATTTCCTCTTTTATTTGATGTTATTAATGTTCATAGTTTTACTATAAGTTTGCTTAACATTTAGAAAGCTTGACTAAAATGAAGATAGAATTGCATCCTATTAGCGACCGAGACACTATTTAGATCTATATACAAACGAAGAAGATTTGGTGTGTGCAGTTCCGTTGGGTAAGAACGAAATTGTCAAGGCGAATTTGGCTGGGTGTCTATGGGCCAGAAAAGACCAATTCCAGTCCAGCCCAAAGTATAAGGCCTGACCTAAATTGAAATTAATTAAGACTAAAAACGTCAGAACCAACAAAAGTTCAAAATTTCATCCTTCCTCTAATCTGCTACCTCTATCCCAGAAAAATGATCGTTGTAGCATTTGAACTGTGTCCCAAAAAAAAACCCAGTGGTTTTAGTTAAGGGTCCTACCTGGATTCCCTTCATCCCCTCCTCTCTTCCAGTCTTCCGCCACCCCTTCTCTTCCTGTCCATGAACGACCCCAACCTCTTCACCTCCGCCGGCCGCCCTCTCCTCCTCCACCGGCAGGAGGCCGACACCCACCCTCCTCTTCTCCTCTGTTTTGGCTTGGAGGCGACGCTGCTTCCGAGGCTACACCGGAGCACGCAGAGATCTAGCGGTCTCACCCCTCCCTCCTCTACTTCTCCCACCCTCGCCGGCGGCCTCCCCTTCCCTTGCGCCAGCGGAGAGGCGGCTGCACGCGAGAGAAGCGTGGAGGAGGCCAGGCACTGGTGGTGGGATGGGTCAGGGAAGTGCATGAATCGTTAGATCCGAGCGGGACTGGGCAGCAGCAGGAGAGCAGGTGCTGCCTCCCTGGCGGTGCCCTACGCAGAGAAGACGGGTGGCGCGGGCCGTGGCCTCCCTTGCGGAGCTCGACGCTGAGTGAACCGATGGCGAGGTGAAAGCTGCAGGCACGGCTTCGGGGGCGTAGGTGACCGGCGAAGGCGGATGTGAACGAGGAGAGCAGGAAGAGAAAATTTAGAGATATTTTTGTCTTTTTCCTTTCTCCTTGATTGTCGTACGTGTCCATCTCTAAGACGTCGGTATTTTGGGATGGAGGGAGTATGTACGAAAACAAAAACCGCAAAAAAATCCATAGTTTGATACAAAAAAAAGAGATTTGTGTGTATTTGTTTAACACTAGTAGTTCATTTCTTTCAATTTTTCTCTTTCTTTTATTTTTTCCCTAGGTGATTTATGAAAACCGTCATTACCACACCATTTTTTACTTGTTAGCTAATTAATAAGGGGGGGAAAGGATTGAAAAAATTATGATTTTTATTTATATTTCATTTTTTCCCTCGTCGTTGACTTATCGAAACTGCCATTTTCACGTCATTTGTTAGCTAATCTATGATCTACAGTATATGATTTTTTACATTACACTACAGCCACACAACTAAAGAACGTCAAGGCCTTGTTTAGATTGGGGTCAGAAATCAGTATTTGGCACTGTAGCACTTTTGTTTGTATTTGACAATTATTATCCAATCATGGCCTAACTAGGCTCAAAAGATTCGTCTCGTAATTTACAATTAAACTATGTAATTAGTTATTTTTTATCTACATTTAATACTTCATACATGTGTCCAAAGATTTAATGTGATGGAGAAAATGAAAAAACTTACAATCTAAACAAGGCCCAGATGTCATCGTTTTTATCTAGAACGACGAAGTGTGAAACAAGGCCCAGGTGTCATCGTTTTTATCTAGAACGACGAAGTGTGGGCGACCGGCGCACCCTCTGGCCGATTTCCTCTTTCCCTGCATCATCTCACGGTTATTTTCTCCGTGCCAACCACTCGTGTTTTCTTTTCTTTTTTTTCTTTTTTTTTCCGTGCGTTGGAGACTTGGAGTGCACGCATGCAAGGGGTGGCAGATTCGCCCGCGCATCTTCCTGTTACTCGTGTTCGTGCAGCCTCGTGGCTGCTGCCGCGCGCCTGTGGAGGTGACGGACGTCGAGGCCACCGTGGCATGGGCCCATGGCCGGCCGGGATGCTGGTGCTGATGCTTTTATGGCCTCACCGAGTTGCGCCACACGTTCGTCCAAAATATGGAGGAGTAAATTTCAATATTTTTTCTTGTAAAATTGGTCAAACTTAGAAAATTTTGAATTATCCAAAGCCTAGAATTGCGTTCTTTTTAGGACTTGGGAAGTTTATATCAAGAAAGCCCTGTAAATTGTCTTCAGTATTTCACATGAAAATGACTAAGCTTGCCAGCATATTTGATTTACTCAATCTGGGCACTAAGGACAAGCGAGAAGTGGATAAACCAAGATCTAGCAAAGTCGCGGAACTTCATACCGGTACCAGGATAGCGTATTAACTGTTCATTGTAAATCAAGATGCAAATATATAGCTAGGTCAAGCTAACATAGTAACATGAATTCAAATAGCAAAGTCAAGCTAACATAGTAACATGAATTCAAACGGGCAGCTGAAAAACAAATATTCACAAGCTAACTTACAAATCTTCAATTTTGTCCAAAAGTTTATATAGCATATCAACATTTTGAGCACATTGAATGAACATTTCCAGAGACTCAGCCCCACCTCAAGAAAAAAAAAATACTAGGAGACTCTCAATTACCAAATAATAACAAGTCGAAGGTCACAATCAATAAAAATATTTAACGACCAACATTATGAATCAATTTGATTCAAGTTTCCTAAACAACAAGTTTCCAGCTAGCCAGCCCTACACGTCATAATGGGTTCATGACTCATGTTGATCTACTCTTGTTAACTGTTATGTCACTTTGTCAGCATATCTGAGGTCTGCTTTTTCTCACATTCTAGCAAGACAAATGATGATATGCATGTCACGTCTACTACTTTTCTGCTACGTCAGGGCGTGTTTAGTTTCCAAAATTTTTTGCCTCCTACAGTAAAAGAGCATGTTTGGACACATCTATGGAGTACTAAATATAGACGAAAAAAAACTAATTGCACAGTTCTTGGCAAAATCGCGAGACGAATCTTTTAAGCCTAATTAATCCATGGAAAGCCTTAAGTACTACAGTAACCCACATGTGCTAATGACCGATTAATTAGTATCATTAGATTCGTCTCGCAGTTTCCTGATGGGTTCTGTAATTCGTTTTTTTATTAGTATCCAAAAACCCCTCCCGACATCCTTCCGACACATCCGATGTGACACCCAAAAATTTTCACCTCCTCAACTAAACACACCCTCACCTTGTCTCGAAAAGAATTTCAATTATTATATAGTAATAACACCATCTTGTATTATTTGACCAAGTTCTTTTTGACGGCATATTTGACCAAGTTCATACCAATAACTATCAATATTTATAATACTATATAAGTACTTTTAGATCTGTTATGAAATATATTTTAATAGTACATTTTATTTGATGTTATAAATAAATATTCATGTTTTTTATAAATTTGATTAAAATTTAGACAGCTTGACGCAAATGAAGCTTGGATGCGATGGACTGAGACACTATTTGTTATAGAAATAGAGTACAGTACTAACCAAGAAGAAGATTTGGTGCGTGCGGTGCCGTTGGGCAAGAACGAAATTGTCAAATGGAGAGGTTCGCAGGGTGTCTGTACGTGGGCCAGAAAAAACCAATTCCAGTCCAGCCCAAAGTATAAGGCCCGACCTTAATTGGAATTGATTAAGACTAAAAAACGTCTGAACAAACAAAATTTTAGATTTTCATCCCACCTCTCACCTATGTACCAAAACAAAAACTGCAAAATTCCATAGTTTGGTAAAAAATAAGTGTGTGTGCTTGTTTAACACAAGTACAATTTCATTTTTTAATTTATTCATTTATTTTTTTCCTTTATTTTTCCCCTAGGCGACTTAACAAAACTGTCATTTCTACGCCATTTGTTACTTGTTAGCTAATAAGGGAAAAAAAGGAGCGAATGGGCCTGTGGTCCAGTGGTAGGGCTATACAGGGTCTAGTGATCGCATCTTTTTCTGGAAAATTTTCAAAAATTTTACGCACATGTGCACATTTGGTGGTACTGCGCGTTTCCCACGTACTAGAGGCATCGCCTCCCAATCTAACACACACCGGAGGCATCACCTCCCAATCTCTTCTTTGCGTGTGTACAGACACGCACATGTGTGTGCGTGTGTGTGAGTGTGGAGTGTGTGGGTTGTGTGCATAAAGTTGTACCAGATAAAAACAAGAAAAAAAAGGAGTGAAAAAATGTAGCCACTACCTTTTCAATTTTAGTTCTTTCAATTTTTCCCTAGTCGACTTATCAAAACTGTCATTTCCAGACCATTTGTTACCTAATCTACAATATATATATTTTACATTACACCACAACTACGCTACACAACTAAAAACTGACAAATGTCATCGTTTATCTAGAATGACGAAGTGTGGCCGTGTGCCCGGCCGACACACCCTCCGGCCGATTCCCCCCTCCCCTACATCTCCCGGTTTTTCTCCATATGCCAATCACACGTGCTTTCCCTTTCATTTTCTTTCTTCCTTTCTTTTTTTTTTTTGCGTGTAGTCAAGGAAAGGAAATGCATAAAGATAATGATTCTCCATGGGTGTCCGTCCCGTGCTCCCGTCCGGACGTGGCTTGACCTGCGTAGGATCGGCTCCCATCTCTCTCAAAAAACCCACTTCGCTCATCCTCCAACACCCTTCCCTCACCGTGGCTTTTCCCGTTCCATCGGATGCGATGCGCCTCTGCCTGAGTAGCGCCCCGCCTCCGCACACGCTACGCCTCTACCCGAGTAGCGCCCCCCCCCCCCCCACACACACACCGTGCCTCTCCCCGAGGCACGCGCGCCCCGGCTGCGCCACGCTCCATTCACTGTCACGCCCCACTCCGAGATCCGTAGTTGCGGGACCCAGAGCGGCGAGATCCGAGCGCCTCCATCCTTCTCCGGTACCAGCTCGTACAAGACCGGTGGCCTTCCCCCCTCTCTCCACGACGACGAGCCTCCATTCGCCCAAGTAGGAAGAAGATGTTGCGCTAAAAGCATGTTGCAAGGGTATGTTTCAAGTGTTTGAGGTGTTTCATATGCATGTTGCAAGTCTTTTATCCGAATGTTGCAAGTGTTTCATACGCATGTTGCAAGTGTTTCAGGTGTTTCATATGCATGTTGCAGGTGTTTCGTATGGATGTTGCAAGCGTTTTATTTTAATGTTGTAAAAGTATATCGGGGATGTTGTATGTGTTGCAATGGATAAACACGTATGTTGCAAGCCAGACGGATGTTGGAACTGTTTTATTTGGATGTTGTAAAGTAGATCTGGATGTTCCATGAGTTACAATGGCTTTACATGTTTATTGTAAATTTATGTTCTAAATATTTTATTTGTTTTCAAACGTATTATGCGTGTTCAGTAGCCACAGGCGCTGGACGCAAGAAAGAAGATGAGCACCTCAAACAATCGTTACTTGGGCCCTGTCCTTGTGGGCTATGAGTCTTTGACTTTGGGCTGCAGACGGCCTGGCATGACATACGAGCTTTCGTTAGGTGCCATCCGTGACTTGCAGATTGCAGTCCACCCACCCGTTCCCTTTCGGCTTTTCCTCGACGCAGCGAGCACGACGCTTTGTATGTATTCTCGATCGTGAATCTGCCGGCGGTGAGGGCGGCGATCATGGCATCAGCCAGCCTGTCACCGTCGCAAGACCACCTACCTTTGCTACGGCATCTGAAGAACCTGAAGGTGGCACAGGAATGAAGCAAGTGGAAGCGGGACGGGCCGAGCGGTCCAAAAGGACCAAGAAGGCGAACACTCAAGTATACGGGCCAGACTGGGTGAATTGAACAACGGCCCTGTGTGGCCCAGCTCGGAAGCGAAAGCTCACACGGCTCCTTCTTGTACCCTTGCCTGAGAAGGCAAAACTCGACTTGGTCATATTTCCTGAACCGTGCCGGTAGGTGACGGTGGCGGCGGGCACGGCGAGTCGCTGGTGTTCCGAGACCTTGTTCCACTTACCCTATCAATATAAAGCTGAACTCGTGTAGTCGGTAACAATTTGGTATCGAAGCCATCGATTCCTGTTCTTACCCTCGCTGTTTCGATCCGGAGTCGTAATCCTCGACGGCTGGCTCTCCTCTGTGATTCGCTCTTGCAGCGTCGATCGCGAGGATGCATAGGTCCGTGCCGAGGTCGGCTTGATCAACAGCGGCGGCTACAGTGAATCATGATTCTGGCCTATCGTCAGTACCTTACCCGTCGTTAGATGGCCATGGCGATGAGAACTCCAAGGGGATCAACGAACTCAAGAGTTCTATGTCGGAGATGCGGGCTCTGAAGACGGAGATCGCTACTTGGAAGCCTCAAGTTGACAACCTCGTCAACGAATTGGAGCATGCAGTACTCGATCTCGGCGAGCGGGTGGAGCGCGCGCTGGGAGTCCTCCTTCCTCCTTCCGAGCTGGTGGTGGAGGCTTCTCTGGGTTCCGTCACCATCGCCCAACCCTCTTCATCGACTGGCCGGGAAGAAATCTCTGCTTCCCCGGGCGTGAAGGTGCTGGGCTCTACTCATCTGGAGCCAACTCTGAAAGGAGCAGCATCTGGGTCGTTAAACCACGGCAAGGGATCTACCCACCGGGGTGCTAGCTTCGGGGCGGTGTAAACCGTCGCCCCGAACCCAACCCCAGTCACAAGTGCGGTGAAGCTTCCAAAAACTTCTCCTATTGCTTACAATTTGGATGATTATGTGCCCCGTGATCGGTTGATTTACACACCTGTTCATCCTCCCATACCCAATATAGAGTTCCCTACTTTGATGGTTCTAACCCTCGGTTGTGGATCAAAAATTGTGAGACCTTCTTTGAACTATATGCGCTTCATTGGCTCTGCTGCTCTCTGGTACCAAACCGTGCAAGCCACCCTTAGTGCCATGAATTGGGAAAACTTTGTTAGCACTGTTTGCAATAGGTTTGATAAAGACGAGCACAACCATCTACTTAGACAATTATTTCACATCAAACAAGTGTCCACAGTCTCTGATTACGTTGAGCAGTTTAGTGACTTAGTACACCAACTGTTAGCCCATGACCCATCTTTTCCTCAAACTGCCATTACAAATCGTTTTGTTGATGGTTTAAAGAAAGACATTCGTGCAGTTGTTATGATGCACAGGCCTCAAGATCTAGATACTGCTAGCTCCTTGGCCTTTTTGCAGGAAGAAGCTGTGCATGATCAATTCTCCGGAAGAACTGAATTTGGGTCTTATTCTAAGAAACACTCTTCTGAAGCTGTGAAGCAATCCTCTGCAATTGCTCCAAGTCCTATTAGAATAGTGGATGACAAGAAAGTTGCTGATGCACTTAAGCCGAAGACTGGGGATGACTAGCTGACATCTCTGAAGAATTAGAGGAGAGGAAAAGGTCTGTGTTTCAAGTGTGGTGAGAAATGGAGTCCACAACACAAATGCCCAGCAATTATTTCACTGAATGCTATGGAAGAAGTGTGGAAGTGTTGCAGTGATGCTGAAGAAGTACTCTGTGCCTCGAATGTAGAAGAGTCTAACTCAGATGATGAGCTTATGGCTTTGTCAGCACAAGCTTCGAATGGCACTGAAGGGGTAAGAACCATCGGACTCAGGTTATCTAGCTGGCAAATAGTTCTTCATGCTGGTTGATTCAGGAAGTTCCAACAGTTTCATCAACCAACAATTAGCTGAAACTGTTCCATGGTGGCAGAAACTTCAATCTACTGCTCAGGTGCGAGTTGCAAATGGTGAAACCATGTTGTGCACTCATCAACTGTGGCAGAACCGCACGAAATAATACGCTTTCGGAAGCGCTCGTCGTCCACTAGACACTAAGCACCCCGAAAGTTAGCTACATCGGACAGTTCCGTCGAGCACACCCCACGAGAGAACTTGAATCAATCCACGTTTTACCTTCCGAATCCAATAATGAGTACGTGCTTACGATACTTAGTCCATTTCATACAACAAGAGTTCTTGGAAATTATTTATTATAATATCAGGGTTCAGAGTGCGATAATTAAACAGCGGAATGAAAATAAACATCTAGTGGAAACGATACAAGGATCCGTCTGTGCCCACCAAAAGAATCCTTCATACAAGAGCTACTTCTCAAGCTGCACCTGTAATAGGGTAAAATAAACCCTGAGTACACAATGTACTCGCATGACTTACCCGACTAGTGGGAATAGTTTCCTGACTCCAAGGGGTATGATAGGCAATATGAGTTTGCTGTTTTATTTTTGTTTGCGAAAAGCATAACTAGAAGTATGTCCTTAAGATCAAGTTTAATTAGCAGTTATGATTACTTCATTAGCTAACCATTCTAGGTAAGCACCTATTTTACTTTCAAGCAAGGGTTGAGCAATCATAACCAATTTACCATCTTTCATATTCCAGTTCTTACTATGGTGCTAGACCATAGCTAAATCGTACCGTCTCATGAAAACAGCAATTCGCAAACCAATGTATCCCAGCTGGGTACCCCAAAACACATGCCCCATTTGTACCCCAGGCACAAACAAGACCAACACATTTCACTTCTGTCACGGGGTCCAGGTCCCCGTTCAAATTTGGACTCCAAGCACCCACACTTGAGACCCGGTCTCAATATGGTGCTTAGACCACCTTTCTCCGTCTCCAATCAGTCGGTCCGGAAAGAGCCAGAACCCAGGACAAGAGCGTTACGAGCATTCCCGCTCCCATAAACAAGTATGTGCTCAGGATAATAAGTCTGTGACCTGACTACCATCCACAGCAACGGACAGTCCTCAATCGACATGGACAGGAAAAATAGTGTAACCAAGCTAAGCCCCATGGCCGCGGGACACAACTCGTTACACCCACCAACACCCATACCATATCCATGTCCGATCTCTATTTTTCCTTTCATCATTTTTATCATGAGAGTAATGATAATAATCACCTATTGTGAATAACTACAGGTTACTCACGCTATCAAAAACCTAAGCATAGCAGCTTCTCAAACCTGCACTAGTAAGATTTATAGGACAGATATATCTATGCATGTGGTTTTTATAAAATTGCTGTAACGTAAATGCACATCACATATATACATATAGTGATTATCAAAAATAAGGGTTATGCACCGGGACTTGCCTTGGGCAGGCGCAGTGTTAACTGTGTCAGTCAGTGGCGGCTTCGGGACCTCCTCCCTCACGAGGACCTCCTCCATGTATTCCTCAACGATCGCCTCGAACTCGCGATCTTCTGTGGTCACTATCTCCACCAACTCGTTCTCTACATGCATGCGATGATGATGCAACCATTTAGCATTTAGGCAACAACAACTCTTAAAATAAGAATACGCACACCAAGCTACTAAGCTAGCTCTAATGACTAAGATACTAAGCTAACTATCATCTTCATCAAGCAAAGTGTTGGGGTTCAACTAACAAACATGTAGCTTTGCAATTTAAGGGTATACCTTTAGTTCCACTAAGGATTTAATGTATATTGAAATAAAGGGCATTTAACTACCCTAACGCTTAGTCTATTCTAAGGCTACAAAAATTATAGTGAGCACATAATAATACAATAAAGCTACCATAAAAATTTTAGGACTAAAGCTATCACCAATTTACCACAAAAATTTCTACAATTATTAGCTTAATAATATTAAGTATTCTCAAACGATTTAATAGCTCCTAGTTTCAACACATATAAGTATAAACTAAATACACCAACAGATAGACCATAATTTTAGGAATCTAACAAAATTTATTTCATAATTTTTGAAGACCTACATGATTTTATATTAATTACCAAAGATCAACTCAAAAATTAAATTAGAAAACCATTACTAATTTCCTAGGCAAAAGAAAAATGAATCTCCTGCGTGGCCCACACGCGCAGCCCGCGCGACGCAGCACGCACGCGCGCAGCGGCCCGCTGAAGCGTCCCACGCGACGCCGGCCCGCGCCCGAGATGGTGCGTGGTGGGGAATGCCGCGCGCGCTAGCACTTTTGCAAAATAGACATCGCACTTCTCTCGAATTACAACAAAGTCCTAACGTTATTTCCCCCTAGCTCACTCAACCCCCTGGCTTTCCTGGAATTCCCACGCGCGCACCCCAGGCAACTCAGTGCACGGCGGCTCGGCGGGTGGTGACACAGCGCGGCCGCGCCGGCCACCTGGGACCTCACCGACCCTCCTAACGGGTCGGTCACCATCTTCGACCCGAGCAGCTACGCTAAGTGGCGGTGCGGGGTGACATGACTTGCTGGGGAAGGCTGCAGCGGTGCGCGGCCAGCCGCGATGATGGCACCACTGTTCCGTTGAGCTAGGGCAGCTACAGACCTAATTGGTTAGCGCGCGAGCATCAGGAGGCTACCGTGGACCAGGCTGAGGTGACGGTTGGAGTGGAGGATGACGGAGAAGGGCTGGCCACGTGCGGCCGAGCCATGTGACAGCGCACCATGGTGGCACGGTCGCGTCAGCGATGATAGGGAGGTAGTAGAGGTTCAGCTACAGCGTGCAGGGTGAAGAAGGGATAAAGGTGAATCTAGTGGTGCACTGGAATTGGCTCGAGGTGAAGTGATGGAGGGCTGCCCTCGGCCATGGCCGAGTGCTGCCTTATTGGTACGGTGGCGGGGAAAGTTCCAAATTGGAGCTTGATCATGCACGGTTCAAGGCTAAGTGAGGTCAGGCAGCGAGAGGACTTGATGATGAAGCCATGGATGCGCTGAAATGAATGGAGGTGATCGCTCGATGCTTAATTTGATGGCGCGGCTCGACGGTGGCAGTAGAGAGACAGAGAGATGGGGCGTGATAGGTGGGTTCAGCTTGGCTCACCTTGGCGGGACACAGTTGGCGTGATCGTGGAGGCACGCGCACAGATGCTACGGACAAGCGCGCATCCACGACCGGCATGGCCCGTGGCCCGCGTGGCGCAGCGCCAAAAATGCCAAGGCGACGACAAGCTCGGCCACGTGCGTGTGGCAGTGGCCACCTCGAACCAGGCAAGTAGCGGCGCAGCGGTGCAGAGAGAGGCACAGACGTGACGGTGAGGTGATGGCACCGGCAGTGGCTGCATCGTGGCGTGAGGCGGGTCGGCAGTACGTCAGCGTGGCTGGGCCGGTGGCAGTACCGCTTGGCTACGCAAGCAGCGGCGGTGGCTCCGCGTACTAGAGGCCAGTGGCGGCCAGGCCACAGCTAGGCCAAAGCAGCTGTGGCCAGCCACATGAGGCAGCATGCATGCGTGCGACCAGCGCGTGACGCCGTGCGGCCGGGCGTGGTGATCGCGCTCACCCGACGAACAAGCCCGAGAACGTGTCATGCACGAATTTTAAAGCATCTATAAAAACTAAACGATTGTTCTAGGAATCAAACCACCTTCACCATCTCCAGAGGGCTTATCAGGCTACCAACTCAAGCTAAAACATGACACCACTTCTTAACTCGATTTCACAAAATAAATTCCCAAACATGGCATTGTCTTGCTGTCTTGAATCTTGATTCCAAGTTCCATTTCTAGGCTATCAAAAATGTTAGCTAGCGATGTTATTTTTCTGCAGCAAGGATTTCATTGTAATCTACAAAGTTCATATTCCAAACTTTATTTAAATGCCACATATATGTTCTATAGTATTTTTGTTCAATAAAAATTGGTTTTAAACCCTACTTGATATACATGGGTTATGGAATAGCCTCTCATTTAGCATTTTTATTGATCATCTTAGGTTCCAAAAATTTTATCCACACATTCTATCACATGCATTATCACATAAACATGATGCTCATGACATGGTTTAGTAATTTGTTTAGGGCGTAACACCAAGGGTGTTACATCAACTGCCTCAACAGATGTGGGGCATTCAAGGCCATTCTTTCTACACCACTTTCAAAAGCATTCCTCTTTAGGGTTATGATGTCATATTAGGCATGGATTGGCTGGAGCTCCACAGCCCTATGAAGGTTCACTAGTACAGAGATGGTTACAATTTTGTCACCAAGGTTCTAAGATCAAGATTCAAGGTATCCTAACTCAAACACAGTTAGGACCCCCACTGTCCAATCTCCAGTTGCAAGCTTTGGAGAAGACTGAGTCCATTTTATATGTTATACAACTGCAAGCAGTTAGCAATGCTGAACCTCAATCTCTTGATATTCTAGATGAACTACAACAAGTACTACAGAAGTTTGATGCAGTATTTTCTCCACCCTCTGAACTGCCACCCTTCAGAGCTAGAGACCATTCTATTCCCTTACTAGAGGGGACCTAGCCCTTCTGTCTTAGACCTTACAGGTACAATCCGGCACAAAAGATGAAATTGAGCAACAAATCATAGACATGCTGGACAAGGGGTGGATTCAACCTAGCACAAGCCATTTTCTTCTCCTGCCTTGTTGGTTAGAAAGAAGATAGGAGATTGGCGCCTCTATGTTGACTTCAGATGCCTCAATGCTCATACCATTAAAAACAAATATCCATTGCCTATTATTGAAGTGTTACTAGATGAATTGAGTGGGTCATCTTGGTTCACTTCCTTTGATCTTTGCTCTGGATTTCACCAAATCAGAATGGCTGAGGGTGAGGAGTATAAGACTGCTTTTTAGACACACCATGGACATTTTGAGTATATAGTTATGCCCTACGGTGTTATAGGAGGCCCTGCTACATTTCAATAGTTATGAATGCTATCCTGGCACCCTTGCTCAGATAGTGTGTTGTTGTCTTTATTGATGACATTTTGATCTATAGCAGTTCTTGGGAGGAACATCTTTAGCACATCACTGCTGTACTTACCATCCTCCAGCAACACAAGTTTCATGTCAAAAAGTCCAAATGCTATTTTGCCAAGCAACAGCTCACCTATTTAGGTCACATCATCAGTAATCAAGGGGTAGCTACAGACCCAACCAAGATTGCCACTATCAAGGATTAGCCTTAACCCCAAAATCACAAATACCTCAAGAGCTTTCTAGGCATGTGAAAGGTCCTAATGGCTAGAGGGGGGGTGAATAGCTTATTAAAAATTTCTACAACACTAAGACGAATGATTAGTCAATAAGATGGCGAAGCAAATTTTGCGCTAGCACTATACTTGGGGTTGTAAGCCACCTAACAAATTCCATTTTTTATGATCTCTAGTATATCACAACAAAGCTATGTCACTAATATACACCTAGTTGATCAACCTAGTGAGAGTAATACAATTAAATGATACACTATCTAGTCTTAACCACCACTAGCTCTATCCAAGTGAATGTATAATCAAATACAAGAGAATGGTAGAGAGGTACACCGTAGCAAGTGACCAATGAGTGAATACAAATGAATACCAACGAGACAATCAAGACACAATGATTTTTCCTCCGAGGTTCACTTACTTGCCGACAAGCTAGTCCCTGTTGTGGCGATTTATTCACTTAGATGTTCACGCACAAATTGGCATCACACGGCAAACCCTCAATAGGGTGCCGCACAACCAACACAAGATGAGGATCACACAAGCCACGAGCAATTTACTAGAGTACCTTTTGGCTCTCCATCGGGGAAAGGTCAAGAACCCCTCACAATCACCGCGGTCGGAGCCGGAGACAATCACCAACCTCCGCTCGATGATCCTCGCTGCTCCAAGCCATCTAGGTGGTGGCAACCACCAAGAATAACAAGTGAATCCCATAGCGAAACACAAACACCAAGTGCCTCTAGATGCAAACACTCAAGCAATGCACTTGGATTCACTCCCACTCTCATAAAGATATTGAATCAATGATGGAGATGAGTGGGAGGGCTTTGGCTAAGCTCACAAGGTTGCTATGTCAATGCAAATGGCCATGAGAGAGAGCTAGAGCCAGCAATAGGGCTTAAATAGAGAGCCCCCATGAATAAAGCCATCGGCTCTCTATTCCCTAAAAAGTCGGGGCATCCGGACGCACCCGGTCCAGCATCCGATCAAAGGATGCATGCCACGCATCGCCTCCGTTCAACCTTAGTCGTGGGATCTCAATGGTCGGCTATCGTGCGCCAACGGTCAAGTAGCGACCAAACATAGCATGGTGACATGACTGGATGCTGCTATGCCTGAGTTCAGTCATTTCCAAAGAGCTCCTCGAGCCTCTGTATTGCGACCGGATGCATGAAAGCTCTAGTTTGGTTTTGGTGAATTGATGAAACCCTAAGTGCTAACCTAGTTTATCAAAGTAATTATGAGATAGGTAGCACTACTCCAAGTGATGAAGCAAATAAAGATCATGACATGATGATGGTGATGGCATGGTGATGATCAAATGCTTGGACATGGAAAAGAAGAAAGAAAAAGAAAAAGAAAAAGCTCAAGGCAAACGTGAAATTAATAGGAGCTTTTTGGTTTAGTGATCAAGACACTTAGAGAGTGTGATCACATTTAGGATCAATAGTCATACTATTAAGAGGGGTGAACCTCGTATCGAAATGCGGTTATCAAAGTGCCACTAGATGCTCTAACTCATTGCATATGCATTTAGGATCTAGTGGAGTGCTAACACCCTTGAAAATATTTGGGAAAATATGCTAACACATGTGCACAAGGTGATACACTTGGTGGTTGGCACATTTGATCAAGGGTGGTGAAGTTACGGGTCAAAAGGAGCTATTTCGTATTGACCGGACTCTGCCTTGGGCAGTGACCGGACTCTGACCCTGCATCCAGATAGTGGCACGCAGTGAAGGCTGCCCTCGGTCCCTTGACCGGCCACTGAAGAGAAAGAGGGACCAGACACGCAGGGGGTGCGTCCAGTCACCACATGACGTATGCCGATGTCTTGGCATGAGGAGCAACAGTGACACATGGTAGGCAGTGAAAGACCAGACTCAAGTGCTGTGTCCGATCGTGACCAACCTAACGCATCCGGTCGCAAAACTGAGGCTCCAGGAGCTCTCTGGAAACGATCAGACTCTGGTTGGTCTGCATCCAGTCGTGCAGGAGTGGACGCATCTGGTTAGGGTGACGTACAGTGACGTAGGCAGCACCGAAGTTGGTGCGTGGGCATAGAGCTAATTGGACGCTGGTCTACGTCCGGTCGTGCAAGAGCGGACGCGTCCAGTCACAAAATTGAGGCTCGAGGAGCTCTATGTGAATGACCGGACTTAGGCGTGGTAGCGTCTGGTCATCTCACTGTGCTACGTCCGGTTGCTACTTGACCTTTGACGTGCGACAGACGACCGTTGAGATCACGCAACTGAGGTTGAACGGAGGCGACGCATGGCATGCATCCATTGACTGAACGCTGGACCGAGTGCGTCCGGTTGATCTGATCGGAGCGTCCGGTCGCCCCAACTTTTTAGGGAACAGAAAGCCAATGGCTCTATTCATGGGGGCTCTTTATTTAAGCCCCATTGCTGGCTCTAGCTCACTCTCTTGGCCATTTTCATTGACATAGCAACCTTGTGAGCTTAGCCAAAGCCCTCCCACTCATCTCCATCATTGATTCATCGTCTTTGTGAGATTGGGAGAGAATCCAAGTGTATTGCTTGAGTGATTGTATCTATTGAGGGTTTGGCGTGTGATGCCAATTAGCACGTGAACCTCCAAGTAAGTGAATCGCCACAACGAGGACTAGCATGCTGGCAAGCAAGTGAACCTCGGTAAAAAAATCATTGTGTCATCATTTGATTCCAAGGTGATTGGTCTTCATTGGTATTCATTCTTGTGGTTGATTGGTTCATTCCTCAACTCGGTGGTATAACCATCTTGCTCTCTCTCTTTACATTACCGCAAACTAGTTGTCAAGCTCTTTAGTGTAGCTAGTCATGAGAGCTTGTTAGTTTGGTTAGTGTGGCTCTTTAGTTAGCCTTTGAGAGTACACTAACTTAGTGTAGTGACATAGCCATTGTGTGGATTGAGACTATAGAAACTAGAATTGTGGTAGGTGGCTTACATTTTTAGTAGGCTAGTGCAACACTCGTTTCGCCTCATATTTGTCTAACTAGTTTGCTAAGTGTTGTTGTAGAAATTTTTAATAGGCTATTCACCCCACCTCTAGCCATTAGGATCTTTCAAGTGGTATTGGAGCCGTGGTCACCGTGATTTGAGGCTTAACAACCTTTGGTGTCAAAATGGCTCAAATCAACAACACCAAGAAGCCACCCCAATTTGATGGCACAAATTATCCATATTGGAAGTCAAAGACGACCATACATACCAAGTCAATCAATAGAAGGGTGTGGAAAGTGGTAGAAACCAAAATTGAGATTGCCGATACAAAGAATCCCACCGCGGCCGAAGAAGTGCTTCTCCAAAACAATGACATTCCTCTAAGTGCCATTCATGATGCAATTGATGTGAGAATATTTGAGCAAATCAAGAACATTGAGATGGCTCTGCTTGGAATAAGTTGGAAGAATCATTCGAGGGCACCAAGGCAATGAAGGGTGCAAAGGCATACATTCTCGAGGAGAAATTTGCTAGCTTTAAGAAGAAAGAAGATGAGAGTGTGCCAGACAAGTTCCATCGGATGGAAGAGCTTGTCAATGATCTCAAAGCACTTGGTGAGAAGGTGGAGGACAAGGACTTCTCTCATAAGTTCTTGAAATGCTTACCCACAAGATTAGGCATGTTGGTCACCTTGCTATTGAGGACTAGTTTGGACACAATGACACCAGACCAAATCCTAGGAGATATCATGATCGATGATGCTTATAGAGATGATGATGAGAAGGAAGAAAAGAGGGAGAATAAGGATGACAAGAAGAAGAGTGTGGCATTCAAGGCCACATCATCCAAGGGCAAAGCAAAGCAAGAATCATCAAGTGAAGATGAAGACTTGAGCTTTGATGAGATGGATGATGAGAAGATGGCTCTCTTTGTCAAGAGATTTGGCAAGTTCATGATGAAGATGGGCTACCATGCTAGAAGAAAGAAGTCTTCATCCAAGAACAAGGAAGAGTCAAGAAGGTGCTTCAATTGCGGAAGCAAAGATCATCTTGTTGCTCAATGCCCATACAATAGTGACAATAATGATGACAAGAAAAACAAGAAGAAGGACAAGAAGGAAAAGAAAGAGAAGAAGGACAAGATGACCCTCAAGAAGAAGAAGAAGGGTGGTTCAGATGTGGTCACTTGGGATAGTGATGCTTCCACAAGTGATGATGATGATAGTGATGATGACAAGACCACCAAGAAGAAGGCACTTGAAAGCATTGCTATCAATGAGAAGCCTTCTCTCTTCGACACTCCATAATGCTTCATGGCTAAGGCCACTAAGGTACAAACTTGTGATGATGGAAGTGATGAGGAAGATGAAAATGAAAATGAAAGTGATAGTGATGATGATGAACCAACTAAGGATGAACTACTTGACATGCTAGATGATGCTAAAGAACACTTCGACATTAAGACAAGGGAATGCAAAAGCTTGTGTAAGGAACTAAAAGCCCTTAAGCAAGCCTTTGATGAGTTCAATGCATCTCATGAGAGGCTAGAGGAAGCCCATGAGAAGCTTGGCAAGGCTCATAAGAAGCTTGAAAATGCTCATTCCTCTTTGCTTGATGAGCAAAATAAGAAGAAGTATGTTGAGACATGTAATGTAGGCTTAACTTGTGACTTAATTGATGAATCATTATATAATCCTATCATTGTTGCTCCCACTAACCCTTATTGTAGCACTTCTACCTCCACCTCATCTAGTAGTGATGGTTGCACTTGTGATGCCTCACTAATGGTTGAGAATAAGACCCTCAAGAAGGAGGTCAATGAGCTCACTCACACCTTGGCTAAGGCCTATGGTGGTGAGGACTAGTTGCTTATGTGCTTGGGTAGCCAAAGAGCTTCTCTCTACAAAGAGGGATTGGGCTATACCCCCAAGAAAGGCAAGGTGGCCTTTGCTCCTCACAAGACTAGTTTTGTGAAGAACAATGGTCGGTTTTGCACTAGTTGAAAGCAAGTTGGTAATAAAGAACATGAATGCAAGAACAAGAGCAAAAATGCTAATGTATCCTCAATTAAGATTAATTCTTTCTATGTGCTTACCAAGGGTGCAAATGGTGAAAAGGCTAAGCTTATTGGTACACCATGGATGGGCTCAAAGAAGAAAGTCATTTGGGTGCCAAAGAGCTTGGTCACTAACCTTTAAGGACCCAAGCAAGTTTGGGCACCTAAAAAGAATTGTTCTTCTTTTGTAGGTCAATTACAAAGCCAGAGGAAGGCATTGGGTTCTTGATAGTGGGTGCACTCAACACATGACCGATGATGCAAGAATGTTCAACTCAATCAATACCATTGATAATCATGGTTATGATAGTATCACATTTGGTGACAATGGCAAAGGCAAGGTCAAAGTGCTTGGTAAGATTGCAATATCCAATGACATGAGCATATCCAATGTGTTGCTAGTAGAGAGCTTGAACTTTAATTTGCTATCCGTGGCTCAATTGTGTGACTTGGATTCAAATGCATATTTGGGGTAGATGATGCAGAGATCATAAGTGTAGATGGCTCTAACTTTATCTTCAAGGGCTTTAGATATGAGAATCTATACTTAGTTGATTTCAATGCTAGTGAAGCTCAACTATCTACATGTTTGTTCACTAAGTCTAGCATATGTTGGTTATGGCATAGAAGGCTTGGTCATGTTGGAATGAAACAATTGAATAGATTGGTCAAGCATGACTTGGTTAAAGGCTTGAAAGATGTAGTGTTTGAGAAAGATAAGCTGTGTAGATCTTGTCAAGCTAGAAAACAAGTTGGAAACACCTATCCTAAGAAAAGCATGATGAGCACTAGTAAAGCATTTAAGTTGTTGCACATGGATTTGTTTGGGCCAACACAATATACTAACATCGGTGGAAATAAATATGGCTTTGTGATAGTGGATGATTACACTAGATACACATGGGTATTCTTTCTAGTGGATAAAAGTAATGTGTTTGCAACATTCAAATAATTTGTCAAAGGCATTCACAATGAGTTTGAAACAACCATCAAGAGAGTTAGAAGTGACAATGCTAGTGAGTTCAAGAACACTAGAATTGTTGAGTTGTGTGATGAATTTGGAATTAGACATTTATTCTCAGCCAAGTATACTCCACAATCAAATGGCATTGTTGAGAGGAAGAAAAGAACACTCATTGATATGGCAAGGTCTATGCTTAGTGAGTACAATGTGAATCAATCTTTTTAGGCCAAAACTATCAACACGGCTTGCTATTGTAGCAACCGCCTTTATTGTCACCCATTGAAAGAAAAGACACCATATGAGCTCTTGAATGATAGAAAGCCCAACATTACATATTTTTGGGTCTTTGGTTGCAAATGTTATATCTTGAAGAAAGGCACTAGATTGGGAAAGTTTGACAAGAAATGTGATGAAGGATTCCTACTTGGATACTTAACTACTAGTAAAGCATATAGAGTTTGGAATTTGGATAGTGGTACTCTTGATGAAGTTCATAATGTTGAATTTGATGAAACCAAGGGTTCACAAGAAGAGAATGAGAACTTGGAAGATATTAGAGGCATTCAACTTTTAAATGCCATGAAGAACATGGATATTGGTGAATTGAGGCCTAGGCAAGTGAATGATGATGAAGATGATCAAGTGCAAGTGCTCTCTAACTCAAATGTGCAAAATGATACAAATCAAGCTAGTACAAATGGCTCTCATGATAATGAACAAAATCAAGTGGCTAGTATATCATCTCAACCCAATGATCAAGCAAGTGCAAGCAATCAAGTTTCAATACTCTAACCAACCAATATTGCAAGGGATCATCCATTGGACACTATCATTGGTGATATTTCAAGAGGTGTACAAACTAGATCAAGATTGACTTCATTTTGTGAGTATTTCTTATTTATGTCGTCCATTGAACCAAAGAAGATAGAAGGAGCATTGAAGAATGTTGATTGGCTAAATGCTATGCATGACGAATTGAATAACTTAGCAAGAAATCAAGTATGAGAATTGGTAGAGAGACCAAAGGGACACAATGTGATTGGAACCAAATGGGTCTTTAGAAACAAGTAAGATCAAGATGGGATAGTAGTAAGGAACAAAGCAAGATTGGTAGCACAAGGCTATACACAAATTGAAGGTCTTGACTTTGGAGAAACATATGCCCCGGTTGCTAGATTGTAAGTAATTAGAATCTTGCTAGCCTATGCTTGTGCCCACAACATCAAACTCTATCAAATGGATGTCAAGAGTGCATTTCTCAATGGTTACATAAATGAAGAAGTATATGTTGAGCAACCTCCCGGTTTTGAAGATGACGAGAAACCCGACCATGTGTACAAGTTGAAGAAGGCTTTGTATGGCTTGACGCAAGCACCTAGAGCATGGTATGAGAGATTGAGGGACTTCCTACTCTCTAAATGGTTCATGATGGGCAAGGTTGACACCACTATTTTCATCAAGAAGATTGGAGAAGATTTATTTGTGTTGCAAATCTATGTTGATGGCATCATATTTGGATCAACCAATCAAGACTTTTGTGAAGAGTTTGGAAAGATGATGGCTAATGAGTTTGAAATGTCAATGATTGGAGAGTTAAGTTACTTCCTTGGTCTTCAAATCAAGCAATTGAAGAATGGTATATTTGTGAGTCAAGGCAAGTACATGAAAGACATACTCAAGAAGTTTGACATGAGTGATAGCAAAGCCATTAGTACACCAATGGGAACAAATGGTAACTTGGATAGTGATGCAAGTGGCAATATGGTGGATCAAAAATTATATCAGTCTATGATTGGAAGCCCACTCTATGTGATTGCATCAAGGCCGGATGTCATGTTTAGTATATGCATGTGTGCAAGATTTCAAGCCTCGCCAAGAGATAGTCATTTGAAGGCTACAAAGAGAATATTGAGGTACTTGAAGCATACACCAAATGTTGGTTTATGGTATCCCAAAGGAGCAAAGTCTGAGCTAGTTGGTTACTCTGACTCGGATTATGTGGGATACAAGGTTGAAAGGAAGAGCACCTCGAGCACATGTCAATTATTGGGAAGATCACTTGTTTCATGGTCATCAAAGAAGCAAAATAGTATTGTATTATCAACCGCCGAAGCTGAATACATATCCGCCGGTAGTTGGTGTGCACAATTACTTTGGATGAAGGCCACCTTGAATGACTTTGGAATCAAGTTCAAGAAAGTGCCATTGCTATGTGACAATGAGAGTGCAATCAAGTTAACCAACAATCCGGTTCAACATACAAGAACAAAGCACATTGATGTCCGCCACCATTTCATAAGAGATCACCAACAAAAAGGGAACATTAGTATTGAGAGTGTAGGCACCGAAGATCAACTTGCCGATATATTTACCAATCCATTGGATGAGAAAAGGTTTTGCAAGCTAAGGAATGAGTTGAACATATTGGATTTCTCAAATATGTGTTGATGCACCCCCACTTATATGACATGCCTCTTCTTTGAGCAATCCAAGGTAAAAGTTGATTGGCATGGCATACATCCTTGCTAAGGACATGTTTAGTGCATCTAGACATCTTTCATATTTGATAGGCTCATTCATGAAATCAAAATAAATTTGATGATTGTATGGTATCACTATTGCTTCTATGCTTAATTTGGTCTAGTGGTAGCATATGACATGTTTGTGGGCTTGTAAACCTAGTGTTTGATCTAGAAAATGAGCTATAAGTGTTTAACTCAACATGATACAAGATAACCCTTATTTGAAGGTGTGAAGAAGCTTGTTCTTGGATCAAACCGAGTTAAATATCTTTGGCAAATGATCTCGATTGGACCAAATTTGGAAAAATAATCCTCACCCGATTGATTGACATTGATAATCTCAACCTATCTATAATTTAAGCCTTTGTGGTCATTGATGACAAAGGAGGAGGAAAACAAAGATATAAGTGATAGGGGGAGAAATAAAAAGGGAAGAAATAGTGAAAATTGACATAGGAGGAGAGATATGACAAAGAAATGGATCAATTAAAATTTTGAACACACAAGTAGGGGGAGCAAGCTCATAAACTTGGTGGATGCATTTGAATGTGCATTTCATATGTTTGCTTGCATGGCACAAGTTTTAAATTTCAATATCCATGCTTGTGTAGTGTATGCTAGTTGTAGGTTTGAATGATAAAATGAAAAACTAGCATGCATAGGTTAAGTAACTAGACTCATGCTCGTATTATGAAAACTAGACCCTTGCTTCTAATGTTGATCTCATGGGATATTCTAGTTTTTGTGTATATCTAATTACTCATGGTGCTAAGGATGGTATATTGGCGCACTCCGATTGGTATCACGCTTCAAAGGTCCATCTTTTGTTCCTTAGCATTATTTGGTAGACATTGTCTCCTATATTTCCTATCTAAGCATATGTGCAAGCTACAATCCAAACTCTTAGCACATATGTAGGGGGAGCAATTAATACCATTTGGGATTCATGAAAATTGTCCATATCCTTTTACACATGGTAAATATGCTTGGGCAAGCAACATGGATTCAAATAAATTTCAATTTATATCTTTGTGAAAGGGTTGTCATCAATTACCAAAAAGGAGGAGATGGAAAGCTCTAGTTTGCTTTTGGTGAATTGATGAAACCCTAAGTGCTATCCTAGTTTATCAAAGTGATTATGAGATAGGTAGCACTACTCCAAGTGATGAAGCAAATAAAGATCATGACATGATGATGGTGATGGCATGGTGATGATCAAATGCTTGGACATGGAAAAGAAGAAAGAAAAAGAAAAAACTCAAGGCAAAGGTGAAATTAATAGGAGCCTTTTGGTTTAGTGATCGAGACACTTAGAGAGTGTGATCACATTTAGGATCGA
Source organism: Miscanthus floridulus (assembly GCF_019320115.1). Taxonomy (NCBI): domain Eukaryota; kingdom Viridiplantae; phylum Streptophyta; class Magnoliopsida; order Poales; family Poaceae; genus Miscanthus; species Miscanthus floridulus. The sequence continues at coordinate 102,828,057 of NC_089588.1, read as the reverse complement.
TAGTCGTACTATTAAGAGGGGTGAAACTCGTATCGAAATGCGGTTATCAAAGTGCCACTAGATGCTCTAACTCATTGCATATGCATTTAGGATCTAGTGGAGTGCTAACACCCTTGAAAATATTTGTGAAAATATGCTAACACATGTGCACAAGGTGATACACTTGGTGGTTGGCATATTTGATCAAGGGTGGTGAAGTTACGAGTCCAAAGGAGCAATTTCGTATTGACCGAACTCTGCCTTGGGCAGTGACCGGACTCTGACCCTGCGTCCGGACAGTGGCACGCAGTGAAGGCCGCCCTTGGTCCCTTGACCGGTCGCTGAAGAGAAAGAGGGACCGAACGCACAAGGGGTGCATCCGGTCACCTCATGACGTACGCTGACGTCTTGGCGTGAGGAGCAGTAGTGACACATGGCAGGCGGTGAAAGACCGGACTCAAGTGCTGCATCCGATCGTGACCAACCTAATGCATCCGGTCGCAAAACTGAGGCTTTGGGAGCTCTCTGGAAACGACCGGACTCTAGCTGGTCTGCATCTGGTCGTGCAGGAGCGGACGCATCCGGTCAGGGTGATGTACGGTGACGTAGGCAGCGCCGAAGTTGGTGCGCGGGCGCAGAGTTGATCGGACGCTGGTCTGCGTCCGGTCATGCAGGAGCGGACGCATCTGGTCACAAAATAGAGGCTCGGGGAGCTCTATGTAAATGACCAGACTCAGGCGTTGCAGCGTCTGGTCATCTCACTGTGCTGCGTCCGGTCGCTACTTGACCTTTGGCGTGCGACAGACGACCGTTGAGATCCCACGACTAAGGTTGAACAGAGGTGATGCGTGGCATGCATCCGTTGACCGGACGCTAGACCGGGTGCGTCCGGTCGATCTAACCGGAGCGTCTGGTCACCTCAACTTTTTAGGGAACAGAGAGCCAATGGCTCTATTCATGGGGGCTCTCTATTTAAGCCCCATTGCCACTTCTAGCTCACTCTCTTTGCCATTTGCATTGACATAGCAACCTTGTGAGCTTAGCTAAAGCCAGCCCACTCATCTCCATCATTGATTCATCATCTTTGTGTGATTGGGAGAGAATCCAAGTGCATTGCTTGAGTGATTGCATCTAATGGCACTTGGTGTTCGTGTTTCGCTGTAGGATTAACTTATTACTCTTGGTAGTTGCTGCCAGCTAGATGGCTTGGTGCAGCGGTGGAGGATTGGCACGAGTTGGTGATTGTTCGTGGCCATCTCCCGGTGATTGTGAGGGGTCTTGTGCCTTCTCCGGTGGAGCGCCAAAAGGTAACTCTAGTGGATTGCTCATGTCATTGAGTTATCTCACTTATGGGTAGGTTCTTGCGGTGTCTAATTGTGTGGACGAGGTTCGTGCAACACCCCTTAGCCACCAAACCACCAAGTGTTGGTCGACACAATGGGGACTAGCGTGCCGGCAAGCACGTGAACCTCGGGAGAAAAATTGGTTGTCTCTTGCCCTTTGGTATTCTCCCGGTGATTGAGTTAGTATTCATCTTGTGATTGGTTCACTCCTCTATGCGGCTGTATAATCACCTCACTTACTCATTTACATTCCCGCAAACTAGTTGTAGCAAGCTCTTTAGTGTAACTAGAATTGAGAGCTTGCTTTGTAGCTTAAGTTCATCTAGTGGAGCTCTCTAGTATAGCAAGTGCGAGAGCTCTTAGTGAGTAGTGACTTAGTAAATTATGTGTCTAGTTATCATAGTAACTAGAATTGTTAGATAGGTGGCTTGCAACCCTTGTAGAGCTAGAGCAAGTTTGTTTTTCGCTATTTGTCATACTAATCAAATTGCTCTAGTTAGTTTGTAGATTTTTAAATAGGCTATTCACCCCCCTCTAGCCATATTAGGACCTTTCACATGATTTGAAGACCAAGGAAGTAACTTAACTCTCTAATCATGGACATTTCACACTCATTAGCCATCATCTTTCCAAACTCTTCACAAAAGTCTTGATTGGTTGATCCAAATATGATATCATCAACATAGATTTGCAACACAAATAAATCTTCTCCAATCTTCTTGATGAAAAGAGTGGTGTCAACCTTGCCCATCATGAACCCTTTAGAGAATAGGAAGCCCCTCAATCTCTCATACCATGCTCTAGGTGCTTGCTTCAAGTCATACAAAGCCTTTTTCAACTTGTACACATGGTCGGGTTTCTCGTCATCTTCAAAACCGGGAGGTTGCTCAACATATACTTCTTCATTTACGTAACCATTGAGAAATGCACTCTTAACATCCATTTGATAGAGCTTGATGTTGTGGGCACAAGCATAGGCTAATAAGATTCTAATTGCTTCCAATCTAGCAACTGAGGCATATATTTCTCCAAAGTCAAGACCTTCAACTTGTGTATAGCCTTGTGCTACCAATCTTGCTTTGTTCCTTACTACTATCCCATCTTGATCTTGCTTATTTCTACAGACCTATTTGGTTCCAATCATATTGTGTCCCTTTGGTCTCTCTACTAATTCCCGTACTTGATTTCTTGTGAAGTTATTCAATTCTTCTTGCATAGCATTCACCCAATCAACATCCTTCAATGCTTCATCTATGTTCTTTGGTTCAATGGATAACACAAATGAGAAATGCTCACAAAATGAAGCCAACCTTGATCTAGTTTGCACACCTCTTGAAATATCACCAATGATAGTGTCCAATGGATGATCTCTAGCAATATTTGTTGGTTGGAGTATTGAAACTTGATTGCTTGCACTTGCTTGATCATTGGGTTGAGATGATGTACTAGCCACTTGATTTTGTTCATTGTCATGAGAGCCATTTGTACTAGCTTGATTTGTATCATTTTGCACATTTGAGTTAGAGAGCACTTGCACTTGATCATCTTCATCATCATTCACTTGTCTAGGCCTCAATTCACCAATATCCATGTTCTTCATGGCATTTGAAAGTTGAATGCCTCTAACATCTTCCAAGTTCTCATTCTCTTCTAGTGAATCCTTGGTTTCATCAAATTCAACATCATGAACTTCCTCAAGAGTACCACTATTTAAATTCCAAACTCTATATGCTTTGCTAGTAGTTGAGTACCCAAGTAGGAATCCTTCATCACATTTCTTATCAAACTTGCCCAATCTAGTGTCTTTATTCAAGATATAGCATTTGCAACCAAAGACCCAAAAATATTCAATGTTGGGCTTTCTACCATACAAGAGCTCATATGGTGTCTTCTCTTTCAATGGGTGACAATAGAGGCAGTTGCTACAATAGCAAGCCATGTTGATAGCTTCGGCTCAAAAAGATTGACTCACATTGTAATCACTAAGCATAGACCTTGCCATATCAATAAGTGTTCTATTCTTCCTCCCAACAGGGCCATTTGATTGTGGAGTGTACTTGGATGAGAATTGATGTCTAATTCCAAATTCATCACACAACTCATTAATTTTAGTGTTCTTGAACTCACTACCATTGTCACTTTTAACTCTTGATGGTTGTTTTAAACTCATTGTGAATGACCTTAAATGATTTGAAAGTTGCAAACACATTACTTTTGTCCACTAGAAAGAATACCCAAGTGTGTTGTAACACCCCGATGTTACGATCTCGTTTAACACCGCGATTCTGGCCTAAGAAAAATTACTGAAATGATTTGTCCAGATTTTAAAAATTTAAAAACCAGCTTTTCGCATCATCGGTAAAAATTTGGAAGGTATATTTTAAAGCGCGGTTTGTGGCGATTTGTTTTGCGTAAAATAAACGCATAACGCTTTAATATTTTGTTCCATGGCTTGGTACTAGTATGAGCTATTGCATACGCTATTTTTTTGGTGAGCGGTGGTGCGCCAGGTCTTTTCTCTTTTTCCTTGCTCTCTCGCGCGCCTGCTTTTCAATGCCTCTCGTCTTTCTCTGTCTCACTGTCAGTTCCATCGTGTCAGCTCTGTGGCGTCATGAATGCATCTACTGCCGTGTACCGCCTCGTTTATCTCTGCGGCCGCCGTCTCGTCCGTGCCCACTGACACTCCCTACCAGCCACGCTACGCCGGCCATGTCTCCTCGTCGTGTTATGTTGACAAACGCATACGCACAAGGCAGTCCACTCTCCCTCCCACTACTTGCCTGATGTGGCCTATCTCTGTCCTACTCTTTATTTCACTCCGCTATTGTCTGTTTCTGTGCTGGGGTCAACTCCGAGCCGCCGCTGCTGCTCTCGCTTGGCACCAGCGCCCCTTCTTTTTCCTTCCACACTCTGGACCGCAGCAACCGTCGATGCCACAACTCTGCTCCCCCTCCCCAACCCCTGCTCCTTCCTTCCCACCGCCTAGTTTCCCTCGCATGCCCGAGTGCTTGACCCCGCGGTCCCGCGCTGGACCTGCAGCCCCGCTTGCTGGCTCCCTCAGCCCTCCCCCACGGGGACGCACACGCCGCTCCTGCTTGCCCTTCTCGGCTGCGCCCATTGCCGCGCCTTCCGCCGACGTTGTCCGGTCTTCGCGTACGCGCGTGAGCGCACGTGTCCCACGGTCGCGCCGGACCCAACGTGCCCTCGCCGTCCTTGCGTGCCACAGCCCAACGGCGCCTCGCGCGTCTCCACCTCCGTGCCGCGCTCCAGAGTGCCCCGCTGCTGAGCCAGTTCGCCCCTGCCACCATGCACGAGCGCGTGAGCCCCACTACCACGCTGTTTTCTGCTGATCCACGGCGCCGCCCCCTTATTAGCTCACCTCGCCAGCCGTGACCCGCGAGCTCCCGCCACACAAGCCGCAGCACCACCCCGCGTGCCTAGGCCGTGAAGCACCGGCGCCCCTCCCCTATCTCCCCGCGTCGCGTCCCGTCGTGGCCGCATGACTGGCGCGCCCAGATGGACCGCGACCCCGCGCTGCCCCACCACCTCGCCGTGGCCCGCACGCCACTTGGAAACATCGTCCTACCTCGCTACGACCCACAGCGTCTCCTCCGCTGCCCTCTGCCTCCGTGCGCCCCTGCCGATCGCCTGCGCTCGCGGCTGGACCACCTCAAGCTGTTCCTGGCCGTGAAGCCTACGCCCTCGGGTGCGGCTGGTGCCCTCGCTGCCCCACGCGCTGACCCGCGACAGCGCCGCCGTCGGCGAGCCATTTCTGAGGCCGGCGGCTGGCCTCCTCAGCTCCTCTGCTCCGAGCGCTTCGCTCCTAGGAAAGAGAGAGCAAGGTGAGGAGGGTATATATCCAAGCAAAAGAATTATATGGGGTCCTTTTTGCTAAATACATGACTCAAGTAAATAGTGCCAATATCCTACGGGTTAATTTCGAGAAAACGCGAGGTCCGTTTTGCATATATGTCACGCCACCAGCCACTGGGCTGGCCGGTCGCTACCCCACCGGGGCCGCCGGTCACGCCCCTTCTTGGGCCGGCCTGGGCCGCTTGCCCCTGAGCTGGGCCGCGCCCGCCCCGCCCGGCCTGGTGCCACCACATCGGGCCTGCCGCGCGCCTATGGGCTGGTCTGCTCGCCGCGTGCCCTATCCCCGCGCCTGGGCCGTTGCCGGGCTGAGCCGCACGCGCCGGAAGTGGGCCACGCTGAGGCCGTGCCTGCCGTGGGCCGTTTTGGTGACAGCTGGCCCCTTTTGTTTTTCTAAAGCACTTGATAATTTAGTTTGGGAAGTAAACTTGTAAAATAAATATAAAATAGCGTAGGGATCCAAAAATGGTGAAACCAGTTTGGTTAGTCTCCTAAAATTATGATCTACCTGCTAGTATAGTTGGTTCACATAGTGTGATATTATTCTTGGAAGCTATATAATTAATTTAAGATACTTACTGTTGTAGAATATAAACTTGTAGGAATTTCCATGCTAAATTGGTAATATTGTTGAATCTGAAATTGTTACAGCAGGCTCCTAGCAATATTAGGTACTCACTATAAATTTTGTAGCTCTGGAATAATTAGTTGCTAAATAGATAATGGTGTCCTATTTCGAATAATGATTAAATCGATAGAATAAAATAAAGAAAGACCATGGTTTATATAACTAAAATTATTGTTGGGAAGTAACGCCTTATCCGACAACGAGTATATGTAGCCTAAGTACGGTCGTTGTTAGAACTAGCCGTTAACTCGAGTGGCGTACGTCATATTTTACGAGTCACGATTGCAGTTGATTAATTACATCTTTGCATTGCATCGTATGCATATCATATAGGTACGATGATGGATCAACGGATCGATCGAAGGATGATTGGGAATCCGAAGATGGTGTAAGGGTATTCTCTCTAGGAGATGATGCAATGGGCTTCTATCCAGTTGATGGTGGATGATCTGAAGATGCAGACACTAACTTTTTAATATATCTTACCTAGGCAAGCCCCGGTGCATAACCCCTACTTTTCTGCAGTTTAAATTATATTTGTGCATTAAGTTTTAAGGAGTTGAATGAAACCCACTTGCATATATATCTTTATCCTATGAGTCTTACTAGTATGACAGGATCGTGTAGATTGCTATGCTATAGGTCTCCGGTAGAAGTCGAGTAATTGCCTATCACTCGCGAGATATAGGAAATATATTATTGGATTATCATCACTTGAAAAATATAAAAATGGTGGAAAGGAAAAATGGTGACCGGGCAGGGATATGGTTCGGGTATTGGTGGGTGTAAGAGGTTGTGTCACCGTGGACGTGGGGCATAGCTTGGTTACACTGCTTTCCCTGTCTGGTCGGTTAAGGACCGTTCGTTGCATAAGACTCTAGGCAGGTCACAGACTTATTATCCCGAGCACATACTTGTGTATGGGCGCTTAGAATACTTGTTGCTCTCTTATCGTGGATCCGGCTCTTTCCGGACCGACTGTCAGGGTTTCTTTTTGGTGGAGGAGGTCCTTGCACCGCACTAAGTCCGGGACTCAGGTGCGGGGGCTTGGAGTCCCAGTTTGGACGGGGACCTGGACACCCAGGACAGGAGAGTGATGGGTTGGTCCTGCTTGTGCCTGGGGTACAAGCGGGCCATGTGTTTTCAGGGTACCTAGCTAGGGGCATTGATTCGCGAATCGCCGGGCAATCCGGTACGGCTTGTCTGTGGTTTAGCATCGTAGTAAGAACTAAAGATGAAAGATCGAAGATAGAAAAAGGAAATCTGATTGCTTACCACCTGCTTGAAAGTAGCACAGGTGCTTACATAGAATGGTTAGTTAATGAACCAATGCGGCTATTAATAAAAATCGAATATAAGGACGCACGCTTAGTAATGCTTCCTGCAAATACAATAAACCCACAAGCCAGATAGCCTTGCATATCCTTGGAGTCTTTTCTTTTCTTCTGTCGGGTAAGTCTTGCTGAGTACAATGAGTACTCAGGGTTTTATTCTCCCTATTGCAGGTGACAGGTGGATGCTAGAGCTGACCCTTGTGTGTGGATACCTCCTGGTGGGCTCAGCGAGGATTCCTTTACGCTGCGATCGTAGTTGTTATTTATAACTCTCATCAAATATTTTTTTATAAATGAAAGTTTATAATCTATTGTCATAGTTGCTATATATCAATACTTCAACATGTCATGAATAGATATTTATTTCCGCTATAATTCTGATAATATGTTTATATTCCGCTGTTACATTAAATTGTTCATAACTCTGATAACATAATTACGTTCCGTTGTTATGGTAAATAAATATTATACTCTGATGTTGTACTAAAAGTGATGTAAGAAATGGTTAAATGATGTAAGCTTTATTCTCTTATTTGTGATCCTGATGGCAAAAATGTGGATTTTCGGGTTCTCCCCTGGGGTGTGCCCGACAAAACCGAGTAATTTAGTGTTCTTCCTCGAGTGCTTAGTGTCTAATGGAAGACAAGCACTCCTAGGAGGCATTAGATTAGGCGGTTCTGCCACATGTATCTAGTATAATCATCCACTATCACAAAGCCATATTTGTTTCCACCGATGCTAGTGTATTGTGTTGGCCCAAACAAATCCATGTATAATAACTCAAATGCTTTACTAGTGCTCATCATGCTTTTTCTTAGGATGGGTGTTTCCAACTTGTTTGCTGGCGTGACAAGAGCTACAAAGCTTATCCTTCTCAAACACAACATCTTTCAAGCCTTTAACCAAGTCATGCTTAACTAATCTATTCAATTGTTTCATTTCAACATGACCAAGCCTTCTATGCCATAACCAACCCATGCTAGACTTAGTGGACAAACATGTAGATAGTTGAGCTTCATGAGCATTGAAATCAACCAAGTATAGATTCTCATATCTAAAGCCCTTGAAGATCAAGTTAGAGCCATCTACACTTATGATCTCTGCATCATCTACCCTAAATATGCATTTGAATCCAAGATCACACAATTGAGCCACAGATAGCAAATTGAAGTTTAAGCTCTCTACTAGCAACACATTGGATGTGCTCATTTCATTGGATATTGTAATCTTACCAAGCCCATTGACCTTGCCTTTGCCATTGTCACCAAATGTGATACTATCATAACCATCATTGCATATGGTATTGATTTAGTTGAACATTCTTGCATCACCAGTCATGTGTTGAGTGCACCCACTATCAAGAACCCAATGCCTTCCTCTAGCTTTGTAATTGACCGACAAAAGAAGATCCATTATTTTTAGGTACCCAAACTTACTTGGGTCCTTGAAGCTTAGTGACCATGCTCTTTGGCGCCCAAATGGCTTTGTTCTTTGAGCCCATCCATGGTGTACCAATAAACTTAGCCTTTACACCATTTGCACCCTTGGTAAGTACATAGAAAGAATTAGTCTTAATTGAGGATACATTAGCATTTTTGCTCTTGTTCTTGCTTTCATGCTCTTTATGACCAAGTTGCTTGTAACTAGTGCAAAACTGACCATTGTTCTTCACAAAACTAGTCTTGTGAGGAGCAAAGGCTGCCTTGCCTTTCTTGGGGATATAGTCCAATCCCTCTTTGTAGAGAGAAGCTCTTTGACTACCTAAGCACATAAGCAAGCGGTCCTCACCACCATAGGCCATAGCCAAGGTGTGAGTGAGCTCATTGACCTGCTTCTTGAGGGTTTCATTCTCAACCATTAGTGAGGTATCATAAGTGAAACCATCACTACTAGATGAGGTGGAAGTAGAAGTGCTACAATAAGGGTTAGTGGGAGCAATAATAATAGGCTTATATAATGATTCATCAATTAAGTCACAAGTTAAGCCTACATTACATGTCTCAACATACTTCTTCTTATTTTGCTCATCAAGCAAAGAGGAATGAGCCTTTTCAAGCTTCTTGTGAGCCTTGCCAAGCTTCTCATGGGCTTCCTCTAGCCTCTCATGAGATGCATTGAGCTCATCAAAGGCTTGCTTAAGGGCTTTTAGTTCCTTACACAAGCTTTTGCATTCCCTCCTCTTAATGTCGAAGTGTTCTTTAGCATCAACTAGCATGTCAAGTAGTTCATCCTTAGTTGGTTTATCATCATCACTATCACTTTTATTTTCATTTTCATTTTCATTTTCATTATCATGTTCCTCATCACTTCCATCATCACAAGTTTATACCTTAGTGGCCTTAGCCATGAAGTATGATGGAGTGTCGAAGAGAGAAGGCTTCTCATTGATAGCAATGCTTGCAAGTGCCTTCTTCTTGGTGGTCTTGTCATCATCACTATCATCATCACTTGAGGAAGCATCACTATCCCAAGTGACCACATATGAACCACCCTTATTCTTATACTTGAAGGTCATCTTATCCTTCTTCTCTTTCTTTTCCTTCTTTTCCTTCTTCTTGTTCTTCTTGTCATCATCATTGTCACTATTATATGGGCATTGAGCAACAAGATGATCTTTGCTTCCGCAATTGAAGCACCTTCTTGACTCTTCCTTGTTCTTGGATGAAGACTTCTTTCTTCTAGCATGGTAGCCCTTCTTCATCATGAACTTGCCAAATCTCTTGACAAAAAGAGCCATCTTCTCATCGTCCATCTCATCAAAGCTCAAGTCTTCATCTTCACTTGATGATTCTTGCTTTGCTTTGCCCTTGGATGATGTGGCCTTGAATGCCACACTCTTCTTCTTGTCATCCTTCTTCTTCCTCTTTTCTTTCTTCTCATCATCATCTCTATAAGCATCATCGGTCATGATATCTCCCAAGATTTGGTTTGGTGTCATTGTGTCCAAACCGGTTCTCACTAGCAAGGTGACCAACATGCCAAATCTTACGGGTAAGCATTTCAAGAACTTATGAGAGAAGTCCTTATCCTCCACCTTCTCACCAAGTGATTTGAGATCATTGACAAGCACTTCCATCCGATGGAACATGTCCGACACACTCTCATCTTCCTTCATCTTGAAGCTAGCAAATTTCTCCTTGAGAATATATGCCTTTGCACCCTTCATTGCCTAAGTGCCCTCGAATCATTCTTCCAACTTCTTCCAAGCGTCATGAGCCATCTCAATGTTCTTGATTTGCTCAAATATTCTCTCATCAAATGCATCATGAATGGCACTTAGATCAATGTTATTATTTTGGAGAAGCACTTCTTCGGCCGCGGTGGGATTCTCCGGATCGGCAATCTTAATTTTGGTTTCTACCACTTTCCACACCCTTCTATTGATTGACTTGATATGTGTGGTCATCTTTGACTTCCAATATGGATAATTTGTACTATCAAATTGGGGTGGCTTCTTGGTGTTGTTGATTTGAGCTATTTTGACACCAAAGGTTGTTAAGCGTCAAATTACAGTGACCACGACTCCGATACCACTTGAAAGGTCCTAATAGCTAGAGGGAGTGAATAGCCTATTAAAAATTTCTACAACACTAAGACAAATGATTAGTCAATAAGATGGCGAAGCAAATTTTGCGCTAGCACTATACTTGGGGTTGCAAGCCACCTAACAAATTCCATTTTCTATGATCTCTAGTATATCACAACAAAGCTATGTCACTAATATACACCTAGGTGATCAACCTAGTGAGAGTAATACAATTAAATGATACACTATCTAGTCTTAACCACCACTAGCTCTATCCAAGTGAATGTATAATCAAATACAAGAGAATGGTAGAGAGGTATACCGCCGTAGCAAGTGACCAATGAGTGAATACTAATGAATACCAAGGAGACAATCAATACACAATGATTTTTCCTCCGAGGTTCACTTGCTTGCCGGCAAGCTTGTCCCCGTTGTGGTGATTCACTCACTTGGAGGTTCACATGTTAATTGGCATCACACGCCAAACTCTCAATAGGATGCCGCACAACCAACACAAGATGAGGATCACACAAGCCACGAGCAATTTACTAAAGTACCTTTTGGCTCTCCGCCGGGGAAAGGTCAAGAACCCCTCACAATCACCGCGATCGGAGCCGTAGATAATCACCAACCTCTACTCGATGATCCTCGTTGTTCCAAGCTGTCTAGGTGGCGGCAACCACCAAGAATAACAAGCAAATCCCACAGCAAAACACGAACACCAAGTGCCTCTAGATGCAAACACTCAAGCAATGTACTTGGATTCACTCCCAATCTCACAAAGATGATGAATCAATGATAGAGATGAGTGGGAGGGCTTTGGCTAAACTCATAAGGTTGCTATGTCAATGCAAATGGTCAAGAGAGAGAGCTAGAGCCAGCAATAGGGCTTAAATAGAGAGCCCCCATGAATAGAGCTGTTGGCTCTTTGTTCCCTGAAAAGTCAGATCGACCGGACGCACCCGGTCCAGCGTCCGGTCAACGGATGCATGCCACGCGTCGCCTCCATTCAACCTTAGTCGTGGGATCTCAATGGTCGGTTGTCGCGCGCCAACGGTCAAGTAGCGACTGGACGCAGCACAGTGAGATGACCAGATGCTCCTATGCCTAAGTCCGGTTGTTTCCAGAGAGCTCCCTGAGCCTCTGTTTTGCGACCAGACGTGTCCGGTGGCTCATGACCGAACCCAGCCCAGCGTCCAGTCAACTCAGCCTCTCTCTGTTGCTTGCGTCAGCATATGTCACTAGGTGATCGGACGCACCTTCTGCGCATCCAGTCCCTCTATATCTTTAGCGTCCGGTCAAGGGATTGAGGGCAGCCTTCACTGTGCGCCACTGACCGGACACAGTGTCAGAGTCTGGTCACTGCCCAAGGCAGAGTCCGGTCAATACGAAATAGCTCCTTTTGACCCGTAACTTCACCACCCTTGATCAAATGTGCCAACCACCAAGTGTATCACCTTGTGCACATGTGTTAGCATATTTTCGCAAATATTTTCAAGGGTGTTAGCACTCCACTAGATCCTAAATGCATATGCAATGAGTTAGAGCATCTAGTGGCACTTTGATAACTGCATTTGTATATGAGTTTCACCCCTCTTAATAGTACGGCTATCGATCATAAATGTGATCACACTCTCTAAGTGTCGCGATCACTAAACCGAAAAACTCCTATTAATTTCACCTTTGCCTTGAGCTTTTTCTTTTTCTTTCTTCTTTTTCAAGTCCAAGCATTTGATCATCACTATGCCATCACCATCATCATGTCATGATCTTTATTTGCTTCATCACTTTGAGTAGTGCTACCTATCTCATAATTACTTTGATAAACTGGGTTAGCACTTAGGGTTTCATCAATTCACCAAAACCAAACTAGAGCTTTCAGCATGGTAGGCTATTATAGGAGATTTGTTCCTAACTTTGGTCTCATTAGCAAACCCCTCACAAGTCTGTTGAAGAAAGGAGTTTTGTTCTTGTGGACCTCTGTTACTGAGTCTTCCTTTCAAGCATTGAAACAAGCACTTATTACTGCACCAGTTTTGGCCTTACCAGATTTTTGTCAAACCTTTGTGGTTGAGACTGATGCTTCTGCTAAAGAAATTGGAGCTGTCCTCCAGCAGCAAGGTCACCCAGTTGCTTATGCTAGTAAAGCTTTGGGTAAGAAGGCTCAATGTTTGTCCACTTATGAGAAAGAATGCCTTGCCATTCTTATGACAGTTGACCAACGGTGTCACTATCTGCAAACTGCACCATTTATCATCTTAACTGATCAGCAGAGCTTGACACACTTAGATGATCAGCGGCTATCAACACCATGGCAGCACAAAGCTCTCACAAAACTTATGGGTCTGACATACAAGATCATTTATAAGAAGGGCTGTGACAACAAGGTGGCTGATGCACTTTCAAGAGCTCAACATTCAACATCTTATGATATCTCTGCCATGTCAGTTATCAAACCAGTGTGGCTCCAGGAAGTTCAGGACTCATATCATCAAGATCCTGAAGCTGCCCATCTCTCGTCCCAACTATCTATCACACCAATTGTTGGTTTTCATACTCTGCAAGATGGACTCATCAGGTACAAGGGTCGACTATGGATTGGTAACAACCCATCCCTACACACCAAAATCCTTTCTAGCTTGCATTCTAGTGCTATAGGTGGGCACTCTGGGTTTGAGGTTACTTACAAGAGGGTTAAGCAACTCTTTGCCTGGCCGAAACTCAAACATACTGTCAAATCCTATGTTGCACAGTGTACCACATGCCAACAAGCCAAAACAGAGAGAGTAGCTTATCCAGGACTCTTAGCACCACTTCCCATACCCGAAGGGGCTTGGCAACTTGTTACACTAGACTTCATAGAAGGCCTTCCCAAATCCTCCAACTACAACTGCATTCTTGTGGTTGTTGACAAAATTTCCAAATACTCTCACTTCCTACCCCTTGCCCACCCATTTACAGCTCTCCAAGTTGCTGTCCTCTATATGAACAATGTCTTTAAACTTCATGGCCTGCTATGGTTTCAGACCGAGATAAAGTATTTACCAGCCACATCTGGCAGGAGCTCTTCAAACTACATAGATCTCAAAATGAGCAGTGCCTACCACCCCCAAATCGATGGCCAAACCGAGCGAGTTAATTAACCAATGGCTGAAGATCCCAGATGGCTGTCTAATCCATCCAGTATTTCACATCTCACAACTGAAGACGGCTGTTCCTCCATCAACACCAGTAAGCTCCATTATTCCTGATGCTACTAATGAGTTACAAGGTACCCATCACTATCCTCGGTCGTCGCCTGCATCAGTACAACGACACTATGATGCCTCAAGTGCTGGTCCGCGGGTCCGGTCCGCCCTCTGCGCTGGACACCTGGGAAGATGAAGCTCCGCTTCGCCAACAGTTTCCTCGTGCACCAGCTTGGGGGACAAGCTGGTTTTCAAGATCGGGGAGATGTCACCGTCGCAAGACCACCTACCTCTGCTACGGCATCTGAAGAACGTGAAGGTGGCGCAGGAATGAAGGAAGTGGAAGCGGGATGGGCCGAGCGGTCCAAAAGGACCAAGACGGTGAACACTCAATATATGGGCCAGACTGGGTGAATTGAATAACGGCCCTGTGTGGCCCAGCTCGGAAGGGAAAGCTCACACGGCTCCTTCTTGTACCCTTGCCTGAGAAGGCAGAACTCGACTTGGTCATATTTCCTGAACCGTGCCGGTAGGCGACGGTGGCGGCGGGCACGGCGAGTCGCCGGTGTTCCGAGACCTTGTTCCACTTACCCTATCAATATATAGCTGAACTCGTGTAGTCGGTAACACAGCCATCAAGCGAACTGCTGCTCCTGCAATCCTCCGCCCGTCAGCCTGCTGTTTGCCAGTTCCTGACTCCCTGCAACCCAAGAAGCCGTCAGCTTTGCCACCGACTGCATGCGGACACGGCGTCGGGCCTCCACTACGACCTCGACACGGTGACTGCGCACGGCCGTCGCGCGCGTCGGGATCCTGTCGTCATCCGAGAGTGGCAGGCAGGACATGACGAACGTGCCTGGCGCGCAGGGCACGGCACGACGCCTCGGCGTCGCCTCCTCGCCCCTCGGGGATCGATCTACGTCGGCGCCTCCTTCTACTGGTTGTGCCGCCGCCGCGGCCATGTCGTCGTCCGCTACGACGTCGCCCGCGTGTCTTCCTGTTATTCCTATTCGTGCAGCCTCGTGGCTGCCTGGCTGGCTGCTGCTGCGCGCCCGTGGAGGTGACGGACGCCGAGGCCACCGTGCCATGGTCCCTCATGACCGGCCGCCGCCCGGGATGCTCTGGTGTGGCACGGCTTCCGCAGTGGCGCTGGTGCTGATGTTTCCATGCCACCGCCGCCAGCTCCGCCTTTTCCTTGCCTACGCGGCGCTCGTGGCCACCGTCGCCGCGCGCATGTTTCTGATTAATTGTAATAATTCTATATACGATGCTTCAATAAAGCAGACACGAGAGTAGTGACTAGTACCTTTTAATTTCGAAAGGAAAAAAAGAGTGCCTCTTCATTTCGAATTTTAAGTGTTTTTAGACAAATTTCAAATTATAAGTTATGTCTTCATACATAGCAAGTGTGCACAAATAAAACTCCAAGATTTTATCCTCCCTCTCACCTATGTACCAAAAAAAAACTGTAAAATTCCATAGTTTGATAGTAAAATATGTGTGTGTTTGTTTAACACTAGTAGAACTTCAGTCTTTTATGTGGCCACTAGTTCTTTCAATTTTTGTCTCTATCCATTTTTTCCCTAGACGACTTATCCAAACTGTCATTTGCACGCCATTTTTAAATTCTTAGCTAATCGGGGAAAAAGAAGTGGAAAACAAAAACACAAATACCATACCCCAAGAGGACGCCATTTGTTAGCAGTTCAGGAGCACTACAAATCATGGAACAGCAAGAGCCTTCAGGAGGAGCAGGAATGGCATCTGAACCCAAAAAAAATGTGAAACCTTTTTCCGCGTAGGCAAAATTTCAACCGTACTATCAACTTACCACAGCTCGTGTAATTCACGGGGATTTCCTGATTTGAATACAAACACAGCACCAGAGGTCCAGAGCTCGTCCCCCTTGTCTGTATGCTCTACTAGGCTACTACTAGCTACCAAGCCATCTATAAATTCTTCTCAGTATGCTACAAACTTCGCAGCCAATTTTTTTTAAAAAAAAAACTTTGCAGCTGCCGGCTAACAATACAAATGTTCGTCAAAATCAAGAAACATACTACTACGTTACAAACAAGCCGAAAGGACTCTGTCAGTGCCGGCCATCGGCAGGGGAAGAGACAAGACCCATGGCGTCAGCACCACCAGCCGCGCGAGCAGCAACAACAGCTAGCCCCAAGCCCCCTGCTAGAGCTAGACCTGGTGGACGAGCGCGTCGGCGGACGGCACGAGCGCGCGGCAGGAGGGGCAGTCCGGGTGGATGGCGAGCCAGGGGAGGACGCACTCGGAGTGGTACTTGTGGGAGCACGGCAGCCGCGTCACCCGCTGCCGCCGCTCCTCCCGGACCTCGTCCAGGCACACTGCGCACACGTCCACCTTGGACAGCGTCCGCGTCAGCTCCGCGCGGCGCTGGCGCCGCGTCGACGCCGGCATATCCGCCGCTGCTGCCTGCAGCAGGGCCGCTGGGTCGGGAGCCGGCGGCCGCCAGGACTCGGGCCCGGGCTCGGCGCCGGTCGCCGGGACAACGTCTTGCTGCTCGTCTCGCCGCCTGGTGCTCGGGGTCGCCCTCAGCCTGCTCCACCTGCGTTTGGTTCAGGCGCCGATTGTTAGTTAGGACACAATCACACAACTCAAATCAAAAGACAATAAGCCTGTTCGGCTGGTCACATCACGGCTCGTTCCCGTTTGTTTTAGCTTATTTCAGCTTATTTCTTTTCACAGAATACTATTCAATCATCCAAAACCATTCAAAATCAGCGCAAACACAACCAGCCGAACGCCTTGAATAAGTGTGCGTTTTCTTTTGACTCGACTTTTTTGTTTTGTGAGCGGAAAAGCCAGGCCACACCGCGCCACATGCAAGATTCCATCGTCCACTTGGCAGTTGCAATTAGTATGGTACTACCACTCTAGAATCCTCTAGAACTGGACTGGAGTACCACGCAGCGCATCATGGGAAATTGGGAATTTGAGATCGATCGACGAAAGAGAGAGAACCGGTTTGTATCGACAAAAGAAAAGATAGGCTCAACGAGAACTCGGGGAAAACGAGAATTTTTTCGGAGAAACAGGGGCATCCCTTTCGGTTGCGGGTGTTGTGTAGGCCTACTCTACTAGTACATACTCAGCTTCTACTAGTAGTGATCACGCAATAATTCAGAGTTGAGACAGCAGGCAGGCAAACAAACAAGGAAGCCAACTCCCGTGATGAATGATGCATCTCCGATGCTGCAATCGAACTCCCCGCAGGTTTTATGGTGCCGTAATCAACAGGGCGATCCTGTATCTTATGCTGCTCTTGTCCAATCGCTTCATCTTTCGATAATCGCTCATGTTTTTCCTTCCCCATCTTTTGAAAAGATTCTCTCGTCTTCCCAACGGAGGCGTGCATATATGCAGAACAGGGGGAGGAAGCAGAGGAGAGAGGGAGAGGCAAGGCAACCGACCTGGACGGCGAGGTCGGCGGCAGCGCGGCGCCCCGCAGCTTCTCCTCGAGCCGGATGCGCGCCGCGAGCGCGGGCCCCGCCACGCCCGTCGGCGCGGGCGCCGCGTGGTGGCCGTGCGCGTAGTAGTGGTGCTCCGCCGACGACGACGCCACGTCGCCGTGGTAGTGCACGCGCCGCCGCCGCGCGAGCTCCACGCCCGGAAGCATCGTCCTCCGCTAGCTCCTGGCTGTTCCTCCTCTTCTGCTGCCCCGACGGAGGAGGTTCTTCCCTGCCTTGGCCTCGGCCGGCCCCTGATGCTCTCCTCTGCCTCCGGCGCGTGAGGTAGCGGCCGCTCTGGTGGATGTGTTTTTGTGGTATTACAGCGAAATTTCTAGTCTCCGGGTGAACTTGGCTTGGTTATATATACAGGCGGGGGAAAGACGCGGGTGGAGAGAGGTGGAAGACGATCATCCGCGGAGACGACGACGTGTGGCGCGGCGTGCTGGACCGGGCGGACCGCGGGCGCCTGAGGAAGGTACGAGGAAAGCGCGAGCCGATTTCCAAAGCCCGGAAGGGGGATATTGCTTGCTATTCCGGACTTGTCTGACGTCGACGTCGACGGCGACGAGGAGATTTGGCATTCGGCACCGGGCTCAGTGAGTGCGTCAGCGGAGCTCGCTACGGCCTACGGCCCCTGGAATCAATTGGATTAATCATACATTACACCCACGTTCCTCGTGCAGCATGCACGTAGAAATGGATGGCTGTATTTTGCTTTCGTTCACAAGCGAACTATATATGTTCTCCCGCAAACGCACCTAGGCATTTCTAACCTCATCCACCATATCAAACACACCTTACCTAGCTGGCCCGGCCTTGTTCGTTCATCTCTAGATCGAGAACAACATGACGCAACGAATTTGAAGTTTGAGAGCATCGTCATTATTTATTTAACTATTGTTGGCTTGTGTATCATTGTAAATAAAGATACCTGAGGTACTCGTACTCAAGACCATCAAAATTCAGCACCTGACCAAGGCAACCTTTTGCCACTCTGAACCAAACAGCTTGCCCGTGCACCCATGCAGCTAATTGCAGCGCGCTGAAGCGGTCCAAGCGCATGCAGCGCAGCGAAGCTCCCGCGCGTTCTGTCAGACTCGACAAGGCCCAGCCAAACGTACAGATTCGATTGCACTTTTTTTTTAGACGGAGGGAGTATTTTTAAGTGTTTTTTAACCGACTCCTTGCCGTAGCTAGCTTCTGGACAAGGGACCGTTTCGGCTTGTACAAAACATCGCATGGTAGGCGCAAAAAAAAAAAAAAAAAAAAAAATCGCATGGTATATGTTGTTGTTCATGCTCTGAAGAGCCCTCATATTCATGCTGATCGACTTGATTTGGTGACGGCCACATCTCGTCCCGTGTGTTTAATGAGGTATCTCTCATATCGTGTCCTCCTCTCTTTTTTTTCTCTCGATCACACAAAAGATTTGCGTGTCCCGTGTATTAAACATCGAGTTCTCCTGTAATAGTTATGCTCATTTTGTTCTTTTCTATGAACTTTTAGTTGAGCTTACGATATTTTAACTTTAAGACAAACTTAGGATATAGCTTGTATCTCAGAACAGTGGTACTGTCATTGTAGACAAGATATATGAATATGATTCTTGCAACAGGTTGCCTACCTATGACTATGACCCTTCCTCACAAAAGATCTTCAAGTTGCCTCTTCCAATATCTTCGCCCCCAATCACCTCAAATAAAGTCATTAAAAACCGAGTGAAATTAAGGTAAGGGCCTGTTTAGTAGGGCTCTTCCCCAGCTCTAGCTCTAGCTCCGACGAAAAAGACCTACCAAACGTTTTGTAGAAGGAGCCATTTTTCAGTAAAAACAAAGGAGTTGGAGCCGTTTTGGAGGAACCACCAAAACGGCTCTGGCTCCTTTGGAGGAACCCATCAGGAGAAGTCCTGCCAAACACCCTTTAAATAATAAGCCTCGAGATATTTGGAAATTTGGACTAAGGCCCTGTTTGGATTGAAGCTGCTAAATTTTAGCCAGCTAAATCAGCTACTAAACTTTAGTCACTCCTGTTTGGTTTGGTGGACTAAAAGAGGTCTTTTAATTCCTTTTAGTCAGGGTATTTAACTACAAAGTGACTAAAAGGTGAGGCAGTCTAACTTTTAGTCTAGTTTAGCTCCCCTTGGTGACTAACTCATAATTGACCATTGATACACGGTATAAACATAGCCTTAATGAATTAACTGACTTCTTTTACTTATTCAAATACAATTCAAATTCAAATACAAAATCTCATTTAGTCCATATGTTTGAGTAAAAAATGGCTAAATAGACTAAAGTTTAGCGGCCCAAACCAAACACGCCCCGGATCAAGCAGCGCTCTATTCTTCTTGAACCATGGAGCAGCCCAGCATTAGCATGGTAATATCAAATGAGGCCTCCTGCGGTCGGGCCTAAGGAATAGAAACCAGCCCAACATTCAAATGGCCCGAAATGGTCTGAAGGCTTTGCTATTTCACAGATGAAGTCATAAACAAATGGGCCCTCGTATCTTTCCAACAAATAGCAAAGGCACGATCTTAAAGTAATCGCCGAGCTGGGCGAATTTTTCTATTCCACATTACAAAAACGCGCAGCGGACAGCGGTCACGCAGGGCGCAGGCGCAACGACTTTAGTACCAACGACAACAGTTCCAGTACTACTAGCTCGACGTCTCCGTCACTCCCTGTGTTATTAGGTACTCCCATGCTTTTCTTGAAAAGTTGAAACCTTGAAACAAAAATATGGATGAATGGAACATTCTATCATCAACCATCATACAAAATTCATTCGCAAGGAGAACTTCTGCAAGGAGAGACGAATAGCAGCGGCTCGCGGGTACGAGGAAAAAAAAAAGTTGCTGTCTGAACTATCTCATTGTAGCCACCTATGTCTTGGAAGACTGATTTGGCTCAAGTTTGACGTAGGATTTCTCAACATAATTGGATCGCTCGATTGAAGGGAGGAAGAATCGGACGGCTCCGAACCATGAGTGAGGTGACCACCAAACTATTTTTTAGACCAAAGAATCTCAAATTTATGAATAGTAGATATGTATCATTATATCCAACTGGTATCCAAATTGCTATTAAATAACTTATTTATATTGATTATTTTTCGGAGGACACAAATCCCCCAAGTATGTATATATATATATATATATATATATATATTATATTATTAATTAATCTTCTTAGCCGAAAGGGAGAGAATGTGGAATGC
The DNA here is from genome assembly GCF_019320115.1 of Miscanthus floridulus. NCBI lineage: Eukaryota > Viridiplantae > Streptophyta > Magnoliopsida > Poales > Poaceae > Miscanthus > Miscanthus floridulus. The sequence continues at coordinate 102,807,485 of NC_089588.1, read as the reverse complement.
GGAAGTTGTATCCTTTGGTCCCATTAAATAGCTCTACCTCCTCAACTCTCTTCCCTGGCTTGGTGATACGGGACTAAGTGCAGCCTGCTCTGTGCGACAAATGGAATGGAAGCAAATGTTACTTGGGCCAATTTCCTTGTCAAGGCCCAAACAAAGAATAGGTGAGGAGCATGGTGCTAGCTGTTATAATAACCGGGTTTAAAAAACCCATAGGTTCACGGGTTTAGATACTACATCCTAGATCCACGTCTACAAATCCGCTGGATCGGGCTTTTCATACATTAGCGAACTCATAAACGAATACGAACCAGCCAATCACTGAGAGAAATTAATCGTATTCTTATTCTAATAGGGTAAAAACCTATCGGGTTTCGGGTACCCGTTACATCTTTACTTACGGCTTTGGGTGGGTCGCACATCCGCCGTTTCCATTCTTTATTCCTTCCGTAAACCCACGTATAAACCCCAATAGCGGCGCAAGCCGCGCAACGCGACACCTGTCTCTCTGCTCGGCGCCTCTCGTTCTTTCTCTCGCTCGCCATCGCGGCGGGCGCCTCTGCTCTGCTGCAAAGCCTGCAACTTGTGGGTTGCTTCGCTTCGGTTCTCCGGCGAGTCCGCGAGTGGGGATCGATGGACGCGCCGGGGGGCGTCGTCGGAGTCGGCGGCGAGTGCCACGCGGCGCAGGTGGTGGGCGCGGACGGCGAGATGGACGCGGCCGCGATGGAGCGGTTCGCCGCCGCCGCGGGGCTCCGGGGGCGGGGCCTCTCCTACGCCGTCGTCTCCATCCTCGGGCCCCAGGGCAGCGGTACGTACGTCAGCCGCGTCATCCTCCCCTTCCCCGCTCCTCCTCCGGCCTCCCCCTCCCTTCCCCTCTGCTTCTGGTACATGGGTGCTGCGGCGGGGTCCTCGCTGGGGTTTTGTGCAGAGTCGGCGTAGTGAACGGATTCAGAGTTTCAGACATTCAGTTATGTCCCGTATGAAATTCTCGTGTCTGTGTCTTAGCTTACCCTGGTGTCAGTTGCTCATGGTGCTTGGTCGGTGAGGAATCGAGAATGATCCAGGTTATCGTGGCGTGGCCAATTTTTTCCCCCCACAATTACAGCCGTTGCCAATTTGCGTCTACTTTAATATATTACATTGTTACTGCACAGTCGATTGGTTCCCCGTCCATGTAGTAGCGTGTAATGATCGTCGAGCTCTCCTAGGCTTCAATTTCGATTCCTTCATTTAGCAATTTTGTCCTGGTAGTAGTTGGATTAGATTCAGGGCCCGTCTCTAACGGCTGCTGCTTTGTACACCGGCCAGGGAAAAGCACCTTGCTCAACAACCTCTTCGGGACAAGCTTCAGGGAAATGGATGCCTTGAAAGGAAGGTAAACAAACACCGAGCACGTACAGAAGCATTGCTTGTTACATCATCTGCATTTGTTGGTGTGATATGTGCTGCTCGTTTTGTTTCACACCAGGCACCAGACCACCAAGGGCATTTGGATCGCCAAGGCTGTTGGGATCGAGCCGTTCACTGTTGTGCTGGACCTGGAGGGGACGGACGGGAGGGAGAGAGGGCAGGTGAAAGTTCTACTTGCAGCCATTTCTGAACTTATTAAATGTTCCCGAACAGTGTTCTTCTTTCTCATCAAATTGTGTTTTCCATGTTCTGACATTACTAATTGACTGTTATTGGTCCTCCCCCCATAGCATGTTCTTGTGTTCTCTTGTGCGTTGTGCTTTACCATGACGCATCATGTGCTGACGGGTTGCCAAATTACAATTTGCAAGTACCTGATTTGCTATGTACTATGGCATTTAACCTGTCAAGAAAAAATTGGCTGTGTTTAGCAATTAATAGTACTTGGATTGATTCACATGCAACATTAGTGCCGTTGTTAATTCTCCTGTAAGGAACTAAGGATCTTAAAGATTCAGGACTACTATACTGTGAATAATGTTGCCAATAATATGCCATGTGGGTGATTAATGCATTTGGTTGCTTGGAGCTATACATGTCCCTTCGCCACGTTAGTCACTAGTTTACCACATGGCTGCCTGAATACAAGCAACTCATTTGAGCATCCATTATTTTTAGTGTAATTAGTTTGGTTTGAATTAATCATACCCGTTCTCTGTTTTGAGCAAAGATTTCCTTGCGTCAACTTAAATTATACATAGTCAGTCATTTATAGTTTTCACAAATATGGAATTTCTTTTGTTTTAGGTTTACCACTGATGGGCAACTGATTACTATGGTTTTGCTAATGTTATCTATTGCTTATATACTAATGTTTTCTTCTTGCAGGATGATACAACTTTCGAGAAGCAGAGTGCTCTGTTTGCTCTTGCAGTTTCAGACATTGTTATGATAAACTTGTGAGTTTCTATTTCACATATTACTGCTTAATTGAAAGTTAAAATTTTGGTGAGCAAGGGAGATATTTAAGTATTATATGATCTGCAGGTGGTGTCATGATATTGGGCGAGAACATGCTGCTAACAGGCCTCTTTTGAGAACAGTATTTCAGGTGATACTTCTTACAGTGAGACACTATTCCTTTTCTCCCATGTTTAGTCATTTATTATCATTTCTCTCTTTATTAAGGTCTTGATGCGTTTATTCAGTCATCGCAAGACAACACTGCTACTTGTTATCCGTGATAAAACAAAGGTTTGTACAGTTCCAGAGACTGAGTCCAGTTTCTTTCTCTATTTCTGCAGTTTGATATTTTCAGTTTGTTTGACTTTTCTTGTGCTCTGATTTTTTCCTGTATTTGCAGACTCCACTAGAGTACCTAACACAAGCTCTCAAGGAGGATATTCAGAAGGTGCCAATGCTTTATTATCGGCTTACCTGCTTTCCTCCTTGTCATGTCGCAATTCTCATCAATCAGTGTCTTTTTCTATCAGATATGGGACTCTGTTCAGAAACCAGAGGCTTACAAGGAAGCAGCGCTTAGTGATTTCTTCAATGTCGGTGCATCAGTTTTCTGAAAGTAAGGCTTTCATGCATCAACTGACTCATATTTTCTGCAATATAAAGGTGGAGGTCACTGCTCTATCGAGTTATGAAGAGAAAGAAGAACTATTTAAGGAGCAGGTAGACTGGACGTACAAGTACTCTATTTCTCTCTCTTCAGTGTATCCCATTCCCTTCTCTTCTCTATTGGATGAAATTGCATTTTTTATGAAATTTTCATCTTCAGTGGAACTTATGAGTTCAGATTTATGCATGCCTTATTTCACTTTAATGATTTAATGATACAGAAGACATTTTACTGTACTATGTCATATATTTTTTTCCTTGCAGGTTGGACAACTAAGGCAGAGGTTTTATCATTCCATTGCACCAGGTGGTCTTGCAGCTGATAGAAGAGGTGTGGTACCTGCTTCAGGCTTCTGTCTCAGTGCACTGCAGATTTGGAAAGTAATACGTGAAAATAAGGACCTCAACCTTCCTGCTCACAAGGTTATTGTGCCATTATTTGCCATCAATGCTACAAAACTAAATAGTAATAATTTGTGTGTGTGGACATGTCGACACTCTATATTTGAAATGTAACTTTTCTTGTATTTTGTCTAGGTCATGGTTGCTACTGTTCGATGTGAAGAGATTGCAAACGAAAATCTCAACAACTTTTTGTCCGATAAGGTGACAATGTTCTTATGTCATTCTGTATTACTGTATTTGTTTGATTGGCTGAATGAGAATTATTCTGCTCTATAGGGTTGGTTGGAGCTAGATGCAGCTGTAAAATCTGGTTTGCCACCAAGCTTCGGAACGAAGCTCAGTGCTATTCTTGACTCTTATCTATCAGAGTGGGTGATCTAACTAATTATCATCATAGATTTTCTCTTAGAAAGTTAAGATAAACATAGTGGCTGCCATGAATCTGTGTGTTCAAAACATGAATTTGCTAGATTTAACTACTTGCTTCAGTTCATTCTCTTGAGTATTGAGACAAAATGCTGATGCATTTTCATGCTGTTTGACATTTAATCGTGGACTGTCTATATGGAAACTAAGTTGGTATCTGTCAATAAGTTGATCTAATTACTGGTTTTCTTATAATGGCCCTCCTTTTTCTCCCTTTGTTACTCCTATGAATTCCAATGCGTTCTGGTACTGGATTAAGTGCTCTACCCTCTTCGTGTTGAAATAATTTAAACTATACTGGAGGCATGCAAATTCTCAGTAACTGGGAGTAGAGTGTTTGATATCTGAGGTGACTGATCATATTTTTAGTCCTGGATAACACTAAGCAAAATGCTGAGTTCTCGTGAATTAATCTGATTGTTGCTTGTAAGCCGATGCGACAAGTTATTGTACCGTTTTTATTGCAGGTATGACATGGAAACCATGTATTTTGATGGAGGTGTAAGAGCTGCTAAGCGGCAACAATTACAATCTTCAATGCTAGATGTGAGTAACTCATTTCCAAATGATCAAAAAATAACCCTTGATTTGAGAGTTTTTATCCTAGATGATTTTATTTGTTATATGCTTGAAGAGGACCATGGTCAAGCTCAAGGACTATTACTAAGTTTGCTTAAGAATCAGTGGTTCATGAAAATTTTATCTCTCCAGTTATTATTTGATATATTTGAGTATATGTTCCAACCACTGTCATCTTAGTGCAAACTGCAAACACTCAGTGCTTTTAGTAAATAAATTTTTATCATGCGCTTCTAAGTTCCTATGCACTGATGCATACATAGTTCTGGCTGATATAATGTTATAAACGGGATGTTTGTTGTTACAACTTCTTTGGTAGTTGGTGGATTGTTTCATCTTCTTTGTAGCTGGCCTTTTTATCTCAGAGTGTCATCGAAAAGTCGTGTTTTGCAGCACACATATCCTGCTATCGAGAGAGTAATGGAGCACCTGCATCTTGTGGCTCTTAACAAATTCAAAAGTGATCTGGCACAATCATTAAGGAAATCAGAGGGATTTGCAGAATCAGTTCGTCAGTGTTCTCAAGCTTCAGTGGAAGAGTTTGATGCTGGAATAAGAGGTATGTGAACAACCGCTACTGCACCTCTTTTTTCTTCTACTATTGATGTATATTAACCAGCAGGGGGCTACCCCTCCTGTTTCCTAAAAAAAATAATTAAGGTCTACAATAAGATTTTGTTGAGCTTCTGGTGGACAATATACCATTAGTGCAATCCTAGGCTCCTGGAGTCCTTTGTTGTATCATGTGTCCTCCTGGAATGGATGATGCTTGTTATGAATAGAATAGCACTACATACAGGAAACCCTTTGTAGCAAGCTTCGTCGTGTACTACAGAGTAGCTTTCTCAGGTATCGCAAGCTCCGGGGAAGGAACAGGAATAGGCGGACGGTCCCAAAGGCACAGACCATGCATATGCAAGTGCGTATGAAGTGCCCAACCTGGCTAGTTGTAACCATAAAAAATATATGGGCAATGAGGGTCTGAACCGTGACCTATGGAAGGACCATAAGAGAACATTCCCACATAACAGCGCTGCAGTGGTCGATAGCAAGAACACAAAGTTAGCAGCCACAATAAGAGTAAAAGGCAGTGGCAACAAACAGCAGTTTTTGTTTTTCTGTCTCTCTTTTTTGGTCTGACTTATCCCTTCACCGCTACTTGGTTTGTTCAGAACTGAGCAAATGAAGTGAGGAACACACATGCAGACAGCTTATATGATATTATGTATCTCTTATATTTGACAATCTACAATTCAGTGATTTCAGGCCCTAGTTCTTTTTTACGCAGATACAGCAGTTAAACATGTGCAGTGGGATGCTTCAAAAGCTAGGAATAAACTGCAAGAGCATATACAAGCTCATGTAGAATCTATTAGGAACGCAAAATTGGCAGAACTGAAAGCTAACTATGAGGTTACTTTCCTTGATTTTACAACCTCTAAATGTCATGGTCAATTCAGAACATTCCATCCATATCTTTTGACTTTTTACCATTTTGCATATTGCAGAAGAAGCTGTCAGACGCAATTGCTGGGCCTGTACAATCAATACTGGAAACTGGCGAGAGAGACTCCTGGGCATGCATTAGGAGACTATATAGGCGTGAGACTGAAAATGCTGCTCTTGCATTCTCAGCTTCCCTTTCTGAGTTTGAACTAGACCAGACAATTTGCAGTAAGATGGTCTCAGACTTGAGGGAACATGCAAGAAGCGTAGTAGAAATGAAAGCTAGAGAAGAAGCTGGAAACGTTCTGATGCGCATGAAAGAAAGGTAGAATTTGCTCTTTTTTTGTTATTTGAAGGGAAATGGAAAAGGGATAATGCAATGTCAGTTTTCATGTCCTACTACAATGAGTGTTCATATATTTTATACCTAATATGATTGGATTATCTGTAGGTTTTTCACTGTGTTGAGCCATGATAGGGATTTGATGCCAAGGACATGGATGGGAGATGAGGATATCCGCTCAATCACTAGAGAAGCACGCTTAGGGGTATTTAGAGATGACATTTTTCAGCTAATCAGTATCACAATACTTCTAGGGTGTCTGAGCTTATTTATAATGCTCATCCATGAAAAACATAATCTGGTTCTCATGTTTCACTGCAGGCTTTAAGACTTATGTCTGTAATGGCAGCTATTCAGTTAGATGATAAACCAAACAAAATAGAACGGGCTCTGACTACTACTCTTTTAGATGGCGGACCCCTTTCCCACAAGAGGAGCATAGAATTTGCTTCTGATCCACTTGCTTCAAGCACGTGGGAAGAGGTTTTGTTGCCTACACTACACTTGGATATTTATGGTTTAGGATGTTCTACAGAGAAATAGTTTGGAATGCTTTATGTATTTGTGCAGGTTTCACCAAAGGATACACTGATTACGCCAGTGCAGTGTAAATCCATCTGGAGGCAATTCAAAGCAGAGACAGAGTATTCTGTTGCACAAGCAATGTCTATGCAGGTATAATTTTTTGTTAGTGTCATCAATTGATCATCCTGTTTGGAGCCAGTACTTGCATAAATATGATCCATGTTCACAGTTTTGTTGGATAATCAACTTATGGTACTGATTTTCTTGGTTTCAGACTTCTGAACACCAATATTAGATTTCATCCCTGCTTGTTTTTCCATATATTTAGAATACTTGTTTTGTCAGGCCATCTGTATCACTTGCATTTTGTTGAATTATGTTTATGAAATTTCTATCTGAATTCATTTTGCATTTTGTTAATCGAATTCTTCCAATCTGAGTTCCTCATGCCAGGAAGCACATAGGCGTAGCAAGAGCTGGTTGCCACCTGCATGGACTATTCTGCTTCTGGCAATATTAGGCTACAACGAATTTATGTTTCTTCTTAGGTAATCATTTTACTAGAATAATTTATTTGTTTGCTTTCCATTTTTTGGCTAAGCCAGACTACAGGACTGCGGCACTTCCAGATTGCAGATTTCATTGTCAGCATGTTTAACGGGTTCATTTGTCTTTTTTTTTTTTGTTACAGGAATCCATTGTACCTTCTAGGGCTCTTTGTTGCCTTTGTGTTGTCATATGCCATATGGCTGCAATATGACATCACTGCTTATTTTCGTCATGGCATGGTAAGAACATAAAATTCTTTTTATTCAGAAATTAGATCCCAAAGTTACTACATATGATTCTGCTCCTTGGAATTCGACTTCTTGTTTTCTTCATCGCAAGCAGTGCTGTTCTTTCTTGCGTTTCTGCCTAGTGCATTTCAGTGCAACTGAATCTTACTACTGTAGTTCCGCACTAATCTCAAACTGAGTTTCTTCTATGTGCAGCTGTCTGCTCTTCTTACGATTTTATCAAGACTACTCCCCACGATCATGGACATTGTGATGCAAATAATCAATATGAGCCACAGACACAAGCATTCCCCACATCCATCTCGCCGCCCCCAACCTATCCATTCTCAGAGCTTCATGAACCAGACGTGGGGACAGCCTCAAGTGCAGTACAAGTTTCCTGACTCGCCATCCTCATCTTCCTCGTCCGTGGACTCGAATAGCGGTGATGACTCTTGAAGCTGTGCATAGAACATAGAACTTTCCATGTGGAAGTTCCAGACTTCCAGTACTTAAATAGGTAGCCTTCTTCAGGGGTTTCTAGCTAACTAGGAAACTTTGTCGTGTCATCGTGTGCTTTTGACTTTGATGTGTACATGTGTATTGTAAGATGAAAAACCATAACTTACTTTTGCCGTTCACAAAAACCACGTATGATCATCTACGGAGTTGATAGATGGTAGCAGAACACTAGTAGATTCTTGTGTAGGCCAACCAAAATCTGCATGTGTAGTGTATACTAGACAGGAGAGATTACAGTAGAATACATGAGAAAAAGTAGTGACAGACTGACAGTTATCTGGTGTTGTGTCAGTGCCTACATATATGAATCTGCACATTTCATCCAGCCGAAATACACATGCTTATAATATTTGTATGTATGTGCTGACTATAGAATTACAGCTCCCATCTGTTCATTGTGCCGTTTCGTACAGATGTCTATAAACTTATGCAATTGTCCAGCAATCAAATTGATATGTCCTAAACATGGCCACCGCTACCACAGAACTAGTTTGTAGCAATAGCACCATTTTTTTTTGGTAGGGGCGGCTCACTCTGCAACCGCCCTACAGTGCCCCCGTCGGAGTCCCACGAGGTCAGCCGACCCTACAAATGGCATAGTAGTAGCAGCTGGTGATACGAGCCGTCCCTACAAATGGGTCCATTTGTTGGGGCAGCTCACTCACCAGTCGCCCCTACTGTTTTGATTTGTAGGGGCGGCTCATTCACCGGCCGCCCTTACAAATATTTTCGTATTTTTTTAAATATTAGTTCTGCATATTTTTTTTATAAATGTATATATAAATGTATAAATATATTAAAAATAATTTGCGATATTTGTCCATACACATAAAAACAACTTGCTAATATATATATAGAATGATACATTTCCTTTTTTAAAAAATTAAAAAATATATATTTAAGAATTGAAAATTTGAATTTGTGAACTTCAAATTGAATTTTAAGACAGAAAATGACCTAAAATTAAAATGTTGTAAATATCAAAGTTGTAAAACTCATCAAGATTTATAACTTTTATTTTGGTCATCTTTTCATGTGACTTAGTTTGAAAAGTTTAAATTTTGAATTTCATAAAATGGCAATTTCAAACAATATTTTCAAAGAGTAAATGATTTCAGCTGGAAAAGTCATGAATATAAAAGTTGTATAACTCATCAAGATCCAAAACTTTTATTTTGGTCATTTATTCATCCGACAAAGTAATAAGAACATTGTTCATAAATTTTACATATCTCTGGTATGGTTTCATAAAATATATGAGAGATATGTAAGTTTTGTGAACAATGTTACTATCATTTTGTCGGATGAAGAAATGACCAAAATAAAAGTTGTAGGTCTTGATGAGTTCTACAACTTTTATGTTCATGACTTTTTGAGTTCAAATCATTTGGTGTCTCAAAATTTTGTTTGAATGTATCATTTATTGAAGTTTAGAATTTGAATTGTTCAAATTTAGTCACATGAAAATATGACCAAAACAAAAGTTGTAGAGATTGCTGAGTTCTACAACTTTTATGTTCATGACTTTTTGATTTAAAACCATATGCTCCTTTGTGAGATCATGTGATGAAAAATTGTTTTGATATGAAATTGGCATTGCAAAGTGATTTGCATTATGGCATAAGGATGTGCTACTTATTTATGCTTGTGATAGGTGTTGTGCGGATTGACTTGGGTCAAGTCGTGGACTTGGGCTTGGACGTAGTTTGCGTGTTTCTTCATGTGCAGGTGTCGCTTGAGGTGGAACATCGTTGATGACGGACTAGAACTAGGTTCAAGGAGGAACTAAGGTCCTATTGGTCAAGGATGTCATGCGATATGTTCATGCTAAGAGAACAATGTACGTGAAGACGACCACGCCGTGTGAGACGGGAGATGTACGGGCTATGGAGTGGTGTTGGTTCTGGCTGGTGCAGCTAGGATGGTGTTGTGATTGGTGCATGCATGGGCTTATGTGTACACGTTTGGTCTGGTCAAGTATGTGTGCTAGACGTGCATGCGTGTGGTGCATGGGAATAGTGTCCAAGTTGGACACGTTTTGGAGGCTGACCGAATCAAGCTAGGAGACTTGGCTTGGTCAAGTTCCGATTAGAAAAAGAGGATCAGCTGCATGCTAGCAGTTTTGGTTGTGTGACAAGGATATGGCGAGGTGTCCAAGTCTGGTTAAAAGGAGAGGCGATCCGGAAGTGATGGCTGCCGTGGTGTGAACCTGAGCTGCATGCTGACCATGGCGAGCGTGGGTCACGTGGCCAAGCCTGGATCGGTTCAGGGGCAAATAAATAGAAACCGAGTGTGTCGGTTGTGACATAGTGCGGTAGAGGATAGGCGTGTGCGTGAAAAAGAGAAGGCAGCGGCGACGGCTGTTTTTAGAGTTTGGGATCACGTGGTGATCTTTGTAAGGATGCTTGTGAGATGCATCTTGTAAACACATCTATGCAATGATAAAAATCAAGGTTTGGCAATTTGTGTGTTGGTAATCTCGTTCCTCTGTTGCTCATTGATTTACATGCTAGCTTTTGGTTTTCGCTTGATTTCGTGCTTGCAAGTTTAGACTCGATTTGATCTATCTAAAACTGTGCTAGGGTTTTGTGCTGTTGATATGAGCAGTTTGATTGATTACACTTTATTAATTTTGAAGTTAGGGTTCAATCAATTCTCGTCACCATCAGACGCAGCGTGCATTTTTTATTTTATATCTTGAGTTCTAGACCTCCGATTGATGTGATTCCAGTTGGGTTAGTTCACAAATTTCATCTAGTTTGTTGTGATAAATTTTGAGATCAATTGGAGCTACGGTGTTTGGTCGAGATTATTTTTATTACAGGTGCAGTCACTACTGAAATCTCGTTTTTTTTGAGGGCGATAAATTTTTCTGTGCGTTTTTTCGGGTACGCACAGAAAAATTACGATTTTTCTGTCGGTTCCAAAATATCCCGACAGAAAAATACGAAAACCCACCGAAAGCACTCACAAAAAAATACAATTTATTCTATCGGTTCTTTAAAAACGCAAAAAAAAAAACATGTGCACGCACAGAAAAATCCAAACCCTAACCCGTCAGCCGCCGTGCCCCCCAAACACCCTCTCACGCACGCAGTAGACCGCGCCCCCTCCCTCACTCTCTCCTTTCAGCGCCGCGCCCCTCCCTCTGCGACTCAGCGCGGGGGCTCCTCCTCTCCCCGAGCAGCGCCGCCACTCCTCCCTCTCCCTCTTCATCGACGCAGCGGGCGCGGCCCCTCTCCTTCACCCCCGACGCCGGATCTGTCTCCCTCTTCACCCTTCACCCGAGCAGCGCATCTGGATTCGTCGCCGCCGCCGCCGACCAAGCAGATCTGCGCCCTCCCCCTTCTTCTCCCCCGTCGGCGCCCCTCCCCTCCCCTTCTTCTTCCCCGGCAGGTGCCCCTCCCCTCCCCCTTCTTCACCCGGCCGGATCCGGCCCTCCCTCTCCCGGATCCAGCCAGTGGCTGCGGCGGTGGCGGTGGTGGCCGGTGGCGGGGCGTGGTGGTGGCAGCGGCCCTCCCCTCCCCCTTCTTCTCCCCCGCCGGCGCCCCTCCCCTCCCCCTTCTTCTCCCCCGCCGGCGCCCCTCCCCTCCCCCTTCTTCTTCCCCGGTGGGTGCCCCTCCCCTCCCCTTCTGTATCGCAGTGATGGTGAGCCAGGCATCCGAGGTGGGTGCGGGCGGCTGCCCGGGCTGATCTCCTCTTGGATTGTTTGCTGCGTCGCGAGCCCATGGTTTCTGATCTCCTGAGTTGTGCAGAGATGGGGAGCCGGCGCGCCCTCACGGACATCAAGAACCTCGTCGAGGTTGCCCCGTACCCCTGCGCCGTCGCCAAGAAGCCCATGCTGCAGTAATCTCCTGCCCCAAGATCGTGCCTTTTTCGTGGTTCTTGGGGTCCAAATCTGTTTATCAGCGGCGTTCCTTTCTTCTCTCCAGGAAGAGAAGGGACGAAAAGAAGACAGCGTTGCCAAGCAGCCGGCCCATGACAAGGTTAGGACGCGTGCTAGCTGTTCTTGCACCTCTGACGTTTCTTGCAGGCTTTGATTTGATCTGGGTATTGCTTTGGTTGTTCAGGAAATTTGCTGCCTCCTTGGCGAGCAAAGAGCATCCTGAATGGCACCGTTGATATCGACGTGGAACTCTACGAGCCGGTCGACGATAGTGACAGTGACATCGACATGGTATTCGCACTTCTGATTTGTGCTCTTGCTCAGAAATGGATGGGTTTTGAGCATCTTTGCCATGGCTCTGGCTTACTGTTATGTTTGGCAATGCAGGGTGAGACAGAGAACAAGGACATGAACCAAGATGAATCGCTCATGGATATTGACAGTGGAGACTCGGGGAACCCGCTTGCAGCAACAGAATATGTTGAAGAGCTTTACAAGTTCTACAGAGAAAATGAGGTGGTTTATTGTCAGACGATGCTTATCTTGTTCCTTTTTGATAGATAATAACCTCAAATCATGAATTCTGAATTTTTGGATGAATATCTCGAATGCGCAGATGCTTTATCTATAATGTGCTTATAAGAATGAGCAAGTTCCTTTGCGAAACTGAATAAATTAGACCAGAAACCTGTAAGGATCATTCTACTTCAGACAAGAATCTTAACTGCAGTATGGTATAATGTGGAAATGCACGCCTAATGTTAATTATCATCTTTTATGCACTTTAAGCAACTAATCTAAAGAAAAAAAATGTCAACATGTTTTGAATCGAATGATACTGATATAGCACATTGGTCCACCTCACAGCCAGGAATTGGTAACTATTGTGCTAGTTGTCATGTGCAACACATTGGAAAGTTATGATGCGCTAAAATCATCGCTGCATTGTACGATTGGAACCGCTTCATCTGTTATACAACTGTGAAAGCTACAACAGTTCATAATGTCTTTGTACTACTAAAATTGGTTCCTTCAGTATTTTTGAAGCAAATCATGGTCACCAGAATGAAACTTATTGCCGACTAATCTTACATTCACAAAGACTTACGCAGGCTTCTACTATCTTGGACTTTTCTATTGCAGCTTCTATTATCTTTTCAGTATTACCAATGTGGTGCTTTATGCAGGCTAAGAGTTGCGTAAGACCTGATTACATGTCCAGTCAACAAGATATAAACTCAAAGATGAGAGCAATTCTGATTGACTGGCTGATTGAGGTACAAAAAGCATGGACCTTACAAATTGTTCTGATCTGAAACTGCATGTTTTAATATTTTTGCTGGTTCTTTTGCAAGGTTCACTACAAGTTCGATCTGATGGATGAGACACTCTTTCTTACAGTAAACATAATAGATAGATTCTTGGAAAAGGAAGTGGTTCCAAGGAAGAAGCTACAACTGGTTGGAGTCACAGCTATGCTTCTTGCTTGCAAATATGAGGAGGTCTCAGTTCCAGTTGTTGAGGACCTTGTGCTCATTTCTGACCGTGCCTACACAAAAGGGCAAATTCTAGAAATGGTAATCCACTAAATACAATTTGCACTCACACTGAATTCATGCTTGGTTCTTTTATACTGCATTATCTAAACGTACAATGATCATAGAAGCAAATAAGTAATATTTCCTTACACCAGACATGGATCTTTTACTGCAAAATTGCACTTATATCCTTTCTACATAAGTGGAACATGACAGAGTTGGTCAGTTTGTAATCTTTTGAATTATTTCTCCCACTTCTGCAAATCCTTGCACACAGGTGAAATTAAGTTGCAGTTGTCATGCTAATAATGGGTAAATCTGAGCCATTTCTCGAGTTCTTTTGCTCTTGTTCTTTTGCTCCAGGTGAAATATATGTAGTTCTTGTGCTTTTGACATACTGCTCTCTAATGGATCTGGAATGACCAATAGTTTCTTTTCTATTAGCTCAGTTCAATAGAGCTCTGTGATTTTTGCATTGCTATTTGTAGAAGAACATGACTTTTTTTAATTCAATATATTAGCTAAGCTGACACCTGTATCTGAGCTTGTTTTTGTGCTCCGATTGATGCTAAGAGTTAGGACTTGAATGGTTGTGCAGTTGTACCAAATGCTGCTGTAGTTGGCAGATACATGTAATCTTTGGCAAGTGATACCTCTTGTAAAGCCAAAGGTGCAACCTGCATGTGGTAAGTCTCATTTGTTACTTCCACTATTTCATCTCGAACATACAGTGCGTACTAGGAATTTGTGGAATCAATGTTCACAAGTTTTGACCAATAATTACTCAAAATTTGAACATGTTTAGTCTACAAGAGTTGCACCACTAGATTCCTACTTGGAATATCATTAATACCGATATTGATTTTGTATCAATCGGTAATATACTCTATGAGAGATTAATGGTCCAAGTGTAGTATGGTTTACTTTCTCCAAACATAATACACCCTATATTTTGGGATAGAGGGAGTATTAGTATAAGTAAATTATGCTAAATCTAGTAGGCAACTGATCCTTGAGTTAGAAATATTTGTTGAGTGGTGCTCACAGAAGGCCTCTACAAATGGGGTTTCTGTCTTGTAGTGAAAAAAGATGTCAGAGTGAAGGCACTTGAGGCAGCTGAAGAAAAAACAGGAACAGAAGAAGAAAAGAGGTGCTAATGTGGCAACAAGGAAGAGGCAGAGGGATGAGGAGGAAAGGAGGGAAAAGGAGAGAGAAAAGAAATGCATTGAAGAAGCTTGAAAACAACATACGCGACCTATGGAAAGAAAGCATGCCAACAATGTCGAAGAAGCTCGTCCAGAAGCTCATGTGAGTAGAAGCTATATTGTTTATGTCTACCAAGTGTTCCTTAATATGATAAATATTTGTTACTAAGCATTTAAGTCGTTGCAGGATAATAAGGAGCGGCAGAAGAATTTGGCTGAAGCGGCGAAAGTCCCAGTAAAAGTTGATGAAATGACAGGCCTTGGAGGAAAGGCCACTAACAGTCACAATGAAATGGTCACTCCCAGGGACAAGCGCATGAAGAATTAGCAAAAGTTGAATAGTTTCAGGGACAAGCGCATGAAGAACTATCAAGAGCTGAATCTTGGTTAGTCTGAGGGATTTGAATCTATTGATGCTGGAACATTTGGACATCATCTATTACCTATGAATGTGCTGAACATTTAGACACCTATGAATGTATTTATTATGTTGTGATGTGTCATGAAATTACTGTATGGACAATATATATTTTAATATGTTGTTGCTATTGTTTTAAAATATTTTTTTGTGTGTTTAACTCTTTTTTCCTGTGAGGCTGGCTACACAGAAATATTATTTTTAATCTGGACGAAATAAAATTTTCTGTGAGTTCAACTAGACCGACAGAAAAAATGTGTTTTTCTGTGCGTTTATTTTATTTTTGAGAGAATTCCTTATTTGACACCAGACAAATGACTCGTTCTTTTTTTGGCTTTCAAAAAATTTCCGTTCCCTATTTGACACCGAGTTCAACTTTTGTTCCTTATACGACACTCTGTTGGGTTTGACATCCGTGAACCGTTAACTGCCACGTGAAAATACGATTTTGCCCCTATGGGCCCCACCACCCTTCTCCCTTCTCTCTTCCCTTTCTGGCGGAGGAGGCAAGGGATGGCAGTGCTGCTCGTTGGTGGAGGATGCAGGGTGTGGCGGCGCTGCTCGCTGATGGAGGAGGTAGGGGAGGGTGGCACGGCTTGTTGGTGGATGAGGCAGGGGAGGGCGGCGCTGCTCGCTGGCGGAGGAGCTCGGGCTGACGTCGACGGAGGTCATGGCGGGGAGGAGCTCAGGCAGAGGTCGGCGCCGGCCATGGAGGGGAGGAGCTCAGGCGAAGGTCGGCACCGGCCATGGGGCGGTTCAGGATGGTGGGCTCTCACGGCGTGGGATGCGGGCGCGGCCGGAGCTCACGTGGCTGGTGCAGCCATGGCTCCCTCCCACGAGGAGCTCGCGCGCCGGTGGCAGGCGCGGGGCTGGCCGGGGGCGGCGCGCCGGCTCCACCAGATCGCGGTGCGGCGCGGCGGCCCGAGCTCCCACGCTGCCATGGCGGGACGGAGCGCGAGGCCGGGAGGGCGCGACCTCGGGGAGGACAGCACGCGGCCGTCGCGAGCTCGGTGCGGCGGGCCGGGGCGAGCACATCGGGGGCCGTCGCGCGCCGCACCGAGCACATCGGGGGCCGTCGCGGCTATGGCCGGGGAGAACTCATTGAGGGCCGTTGTGGCCATGGCCGGGGCGAGCTCGTCGAGGGCGGGGAGCGGCGTGGCCATGACCGTACGTGGGGAAGAAAGGGAGCAGAGGAGGGAGAAGGGTGGTGAGGCCCACAGGGGCAAAATCGTCTTTTCACGTGGCAGTTAACGGTTCATGGATGTCAAACCCTACGGAGTGTCGTATAAGGAACGAAAGTTAAACTCGATGTCAAATAGGGAACGGAAATTTTTTGAGGGCCAAAAAAGGAACGGGTCATTTGTCTGGTGTCAAATAAGGAATTCTCTCTTTATTTTTCTGTGTTGATTAACACACAGAAAAATTAGTTTTAATCTGGGCCAACACAATTTTTCTGTGCATGTGAGACCCACAGAAAAATTGTTTCTGACGATGAACTCACAGAAAAATTAGATTTTTCTGTCATTATATTTCCGTGGGTATTTTTCTGACGGTATTCGCATTTTTCTGTGTGTTTTCGCACACACAGAAAAATGTGAGTTTCCAGTAGTGAGTGTTCTGTCTAGAATTGAAAACAAGGCTTAATTTGGTTTTGTGTTTAGGGGGAAGTTTTAAAATGAATTTTTGGCTTCCGCAATCATTCACCCCCTCTGATTGCCTATCTTAGATTGACTCGATCCTACAAGTGGTATCAGAGTAAGGTTCTTTTTCTAATTAATCTTAACCGGTGATTAGAAAACATGTCGACGGATAGGTATTTGACAAAACCTTTTGTTTTCGATGGTGTTGATTTTCAGTTCTGAAAAGCGAAGATGGAGTCTTATATTCAAGCGCAAGGCTTTGCAATATGGGAGAACCGCCAGAAAAATATTTTTCTGACGGTATTCGCATTTTTCTGTGTGTTTTCGCACACACAGAAAAATGTGAGTTTCCAGTAGTGAGTGTTCTGTCTAGAATTGAAAACAAGGCTTAATTTGGTTTTGTGTTTAGGGGGAAGTTTTAAAATGAATTTTTGGCTTCCGCAATCATTCACCCCCTCTGATTGCCTATCTTAGATTGACTCGATCCTACAAGTGGTATCAGAGTAAGGTTCTTTTTCTAATTAATCTTAACCGGTGATTAGAAAACATGTCGACGGATAGGTATTTGACAAAACCTTTTGTTTTCGATGGTGTTGATTTTCAGTTCTGAAAAGCGAAGATGGAGTCTTATATTCAAGCGCAAGGCTTTGCAATATGGGAGAACCGCCAGAAAAATATTTTTCTGACGGTATTCGCATTTTTCTGTGTGTTTTCGCACACACAGAAAAATGTGAGTTTCCAGTAGTGAGTGTTCTGTCTAGAATTGAAAACAAGGCTTAATTTGGTTTTGTGTTTAGGGGGAAGTTTTAAAATGAATTTTTGGCTTCCGCAATCATTCACCCCCCTCTGATTGCCTATCTTAGATTGACTCGATCCTACAAGTGGTATCAGAGTAAGGTTCTTTTTCTAATTAATCTTAACCGGTGATTAGAAAACATGTCGACGGATAGGTATTTGACAAAACCTTTTGTTTTCAATGGTGTTGATTTTCAGTTCTGAAAAGCAAAGATGGAGTCTTATATTCAAGCGCAAGGCTTTGCAATATGGGAGAAGGTCTACAAACCTTTTGAGATGCCCGAGAATGATGCTGTGACAGCGACGAACATAGCACAAGTGGAGGCTAACAGCAAGGCGAGGAACTTGATCATTCAAGGAATTGGAAGGAGCAACTTTGATCGTGTTGTGCATCTCAAATCTGCCTATGAGGTATGGAAAGCGCTCTGTGATTATCATGAGGGTTCATCTACAATTAAAGAGGTACGTCAAGATATGTATAAAAAGGATTACATGCGTTTTGAGATGAAACCCGGTGAAGCCTTAGATGATTTCTTTGCTCGCTTTAATAAAATTTTAAGTAATCTACGTGCTGTTAATGTTACATATACTGATGCTAAAAATGCACGTCAATTACTTGGAGCTTTAGATATGTCTATTTGGGAGATGAAAGTTACAACTATTAGAGAATCTACTGTCATAAGTACACTTAC
The DNA here is from genome assembly GCF_019320115.1 of Miscanthus floridulus. Taxonomy (NCBI): domain Eukaryota; kingdom Viridiplantae; phylum Streptophyta; class Magnoliopsida; order Poales; family Poaceae; genus Miscanthus; species Miscanthus floridulus. Next base: position 102,789,253 of record NC_089588.1, on the reverse strand, counting down.
TTTAGATGTGTTTTATTCTAAACTAAATACTCATGAACTAGATGTCTTTACTAGAAAAAATCATAATAAGTCAATTGCTTTGATATCTCAACCTAGCATGTCTAATAATGAATCTTCATCGAGCTTTTGTATTATCATTCTTGTCTTCACTAACCGATGAACAGCTAGAGCAACTCCCCGAAGAAGAATTAGCACACTTCTCCATTTGTTTTGATCAAGCTTTGCAGAATGTGAGAACAAGAAAAAGAAAAAGTGGAGATTCCTGAAGATGTTTTGAGTGTGGCTCGCTCAAACATATTCGTCTTAAGTGCCCAAAGTATTTAGCAAGAATTGCAAGGGATGAAGAGGACGAGGAAGAAGAAATTGAAACAAGTGACAAGAAGAAGCACACATTGAGGAACAACAAGAAGAAGAGCTACCTAAACCGCAAGGTGGTGCATCGTGTTCTTTCCGCTCTTGATCAAGTGAATCTTAGTGATGTGGAAACGGACAGCGAGGATGATACTCCCAAAGGTAAGAAAAATTTAATTGGGTTGTGTCTAATTGCAAGCAACAAAAGTTCCATCAACAATGACATTGATAGCAACAGTGAAGATAACCAATTAGAACCTTCTTATAATGATTTAGCTTGTGCTGTTGAAAAACTTGGTACTTTACTAGAGAAAAGAAATAAAAAGATTAAGAAGCATGATGTTTTGATTGAATCTTTACATGCTGAAATTGCAAGACTTAAAACTTTGATTCCTGATGATGATTCTTGCAAATCGTGTGAATTAGTGTATGCTGAGCTTACTTCATTAAGGAATGTCCATGCTTCTACTCTAGAGCAATTTAAGGCTGAAAAAGATAAAAATGAGAAACATGTCTGTGCTATTGTTGAACCAACTTCTTGTGATAAATGTGAATTACTTAAATTGAAGTTGAAAGATGCTGATGTTAAAATAGCACAATGGAAAGATAATTTTTCTACTCATGAGGTTCTTTCATGCTCTAAGTGTCGTAAAAATGATAAACCTAAGAATGATTATTGTGAAAATTGTGCTACCCTTTTGAAACATATTGATTACTTGCAAGGGAAGATGGGAACTAAAATGTTGAATCACATTTTGGAACAAAAGACTAGCACGCATAAAACTAGTTTAGGTTTTGATCCTCATGCTCATTCTAAGACTCATGCAACAACTATTGTTAAACCTCTTGGTAGTTGAAAATTTGAGTTAGCAAATGAACCTAAAAAGATGATTTTTAAATCTGCTGGTATGATGTCATCTACTAATCAAGTGAATGCAAATGTTGCTTGTACTTCTCAAGTGAAACACAGAGTTAAGTACACTTGCACTCATTGTGGTAAGGATGGACATCTAGTAGATTTTTGCTTTAGACTAGCTAAACAACAAAGGAAAGAAAGGGCTAAGGCTATGTCTAATTTTAAAAGAGCACAGTTTGTTCCACATGAGGTTGTGTCACATTTCTTTGTGCATCGGGTGAAGCAAACACCTTTTGTTAGAAACACAAGTAAATCTAAAACTGAATTTTTCCATAAGAATACTTGTGTTATGCCTACACGTGCTTTTAGTCGTGTGTCTCAGTACTAGATTCCTAATAAATGTTTTATGACTAACCCTTGTACAAAGGCCTCGACATCTTGTAGTGCTATGTAGGTTTTTCAGATGCAGGATGGAGAACACGAGCTTAATGGATCTTGGTCTTTTGCTTGATGTGATCAAGACGTGGATGGTTCTCTTCACTTTTGTGATGGATTTTAATGGAGCGTGAAAAAAAACATTGTGAGCTATTCTACACTCATGCCTTTACATTTAGATAAGTATTTTTGTGGTATGAGTTGAGATGCTTGTTCATATGCGAAGATCAACCCCTTAGCATGTTCGATCATGTTATATCATATATCATGCTTTATATGCTTTGATCATGATTCATGTTGTGCTTAATTGAATATACCATGATAACTCAAACACATGTATCTCATCACGACTCTCTTGATTTCATTGGTTATTCACTTGAGGGGGAGCATGTGGATTTTTGGCGAAATTTCCTTTCTTTTTTTTATGGGAGGATTTTTTTGAATTTTTTTTGGACAATGGTCTTTTTGAGGGGGAGCTTGTGTTCTTAAAAAACTCTTTTCTTTGTTTTCTTTTGTGCAGTTCTTATTAGAAGAAAAAATTAGAAAACTTTGGAAAAGTAATGAGCATTATATTTGAGACATATATGATATTTGAGGCCATGTTTATGCTACAAGATAATTGCAACTTCATATCTTACATGTGTGGTGTAGTTTTTCATCATGGCTATTTAAATGGAATGAGAAATTGAATTAAATCTTGTCATGGTTGAACTTTCTTGGCTACTTTGATCTTGCTTTAAAAATTACTGAATGAATATCAATGCTATGTGCAAAAAGAATTATGTGAAAAATCAAGGAAATATGCATTGTCGCACTTCTTCTTTATGAGATTGCTTATCATTGCACTTTGATATGAACTTGGAAGAAGTTGTGTGTGGCAGAACCGCACGAGTTATGATGATTCACACACACCGTTCATTGTCTTAAAGACTTCTGACCATTATGCATGGGACTCACACAACTCCGGTAGTCTGTCGGGAGTCCTCGGGGATCCTGAATCATCCACTTTTCACATCTGATTAGGATCATTACAGAAGACATTACAGTATTACAAACAGTTGATACAAATATATTACATCAGAGTTAAAGAGCGGAAGTATTACAAACCATTTATTTAAGTTTTACAAACCATAAGTTTTTGCTTTCTCAAACGAAGTAGGGTAGCTTGACTAACACAACTTTATTCATTACATAAAGGTATCATCCTGCCCAAGGATAAGAGTACAACACATCTACTGATGGCTATCATCTTCTAGAACCGACATACAACAAGGGCAAAAGCCTATCTGTTGTTGGGATTCACCTGCAACAAGGGTTAACAAATCCTGAGTACTGAATTATACTCCACAAGACTTATCCGACGAAAAGAAAAGACTCCAATGATATGTAGGCTTAAAGGAAAGTTGAAGATCAAAGCAAGATGAACAACTTTTGTTTTTGGAGCCAATCAAGTGTCCATTTGGAATCTGGAGAAAATGGAGGGAGAAGAAGGGCTGTTAGTGCTACAGTGCATGTCGCCGAGGAGCACCCTGCCTACCTGCCTGCTTGTCGCCGGTGCTAAACGGTTGCACTGCCTCCACGTGTGCCAACACGTAGCTGCTTCGCCTGGACGCTTCACAAGCAAGAGCCAGTCGCCATGAAGCTTCGCCCACATCCTTAAGTCACCCAGCCAGTCACCGAGCTCACTTTCTCCTTTTGCCGCCGCCATCGAGTACCTCTAGTTTGCCGGCTGATTTCATCGCCACCACTTCACCTCGCTAGAATTCATCTTGCAGCCACGCTCGCCATCCCCTTGCACATCCACCCAACCTGCTCGCGCTAGCCCAAGCCGCCAGAGTCGCCCTAGCACCGTCGTCTTCCCCGGCGTTGAGCAGAGCCCCACCGTGAGCTCCTCACCGTGGCCAGCCCTCTATGGCGCGCCTCCGCCTCAACCGCTTTGCGTTTTTGTTTCACCTTGTCTCCCTGTTGCTCATAGGATTGACAATTTTCACAGCCAAAAGTCTAGATGAGCCGGAACACCGCCATGCTTGTGAGCTGCGCCGCCGCCATCGTCTCCGACGTTGAAGACCTAGCTCCGCTGCCTTCCCGGTCAACCGTCTGGCATTTTGAAGTCCCGGTGAGCCCCTCGTGCTAACTCCGTCGCCAATTTAGTCTCTACCAGGTCCTTATGGCCGGAGCGCCGCCATGCCGGTGTGCTCTGTTCGGCTGAGCCACCGCGGCCATGGTCGTGTGTGTTGCGAGCTTGCGCGTGCTCAACCTACCACTTGGGTGCGTTCGCGTGTGCGTGCTGTGTGTGCCGGTGACCTTCGCGTTGCCGGAGGTCGCGTTGTTGTTCGCCGCCGTCACGCTGGAGCTCCGCCATGCCGCCATGGTCACCGGCATGCGTGCTATGCTTCCTTAGATGATCGATTAGTGGCATCAGGAGATGCGCGAGAGTGAGGCAAGTCTGCCGGGGCAAGCCCCGTCGCTGGTGAGGTCGCCGTCGGCGAGGAAACCGCCGGTCAACAGCGCCTCTGCCACGGTCAGTGCGGGAGTCCTATGCGCTGACCCGAGGGGCCCGTTTGTCAGCGACTGTGGCTGAGAGGGGGTGAGTAAGAAAGGAATTTAATCCTTTTTCGATTTTCTGGAAATGCTAGTAAATCATGAAACTTGAATAATTCATAACTAAATAATTAAAGCTGATAAAATTATGAAAAGTTGCGTGTGAGCTTGCTATGATATGCTTAATCATGGAAAAATATGAGTTGGTCAATATCTGTAGTTTTCCTATGGTTAAAAGTTACATCTTTTTATTAATAAATGAACTTTTCATGATTTTTATAGGCTAAAATCATTATCCTTTAATCATGAAATTTTTTTGTGTATGCTTAATATGCTTAGATCTGTCTTCACAAAAAATTTGGTACTATTTTGATAATTATAAATTGTCCACTTAGTTTAGGTCTACTAAAATGCCTTATTAATTAATTAAATAAATACCAAATGACTTCTATAAATCCTTAACTGATGTTGATGTGATTTTGGGATTGACTGTGGACCTTGGAACACTAATCCCTTGCTTTTCCTTGGCGACTTAAGTTTATGATTGTTGCTCTCATAATCAACCTTGTTAATAATAAACAACAAAGTGCTTTGTGAAGTAGTTGACCTAATTAGAAAGTGAAGGAATGTTGTACTCAAGTTAAGTAATCTTGTTTAGTCTTCATAATCTATGCTTAGCATTTCATCATTCTAAAGCATGCATCTTTATTTACATTTAGTGAACGAGTCTGGTGAGCCTTTGGTTGAACAAGTTCTAGAGGCGGGTTTTCACTCTGTGGAGGTTGGGTTTGATATCTATGGTCCATCTGAGGAATCTGACAACCTCAGCATCGAATGCAAGCCCCGAAGCATAAACCCATTCCTTGTGTTTTATAAACGTTAATCATTTAAGTCTTGTGCCTGTTGCATTAAGTAAGATTAGGAGTTGATTGATTACCAATTGCTGCATGACTACCTTGGTATTTCAATACTAATCCTTGTCACCCTGCTAGTTACCATAGGGTAGTTATGCTTAGCCATGCTTAGTTGATAAGAGTCGAGTGGTGATTTCATCATTCACAATGGTTATATGCTCAGGAAATGTCCTGAGGCTTAATAATGAATTTTGAATAACTTGAGACTAGACGGGACATGGAAATTGTCTTTGGTGGTTAAGCCGACAGGGTTGCCTGGCCATGCTTGTTCCGTCTGTGTTAATTAAGGACCGTTCGTTGTTGGCCCTTGGATCAATATTTTGTAGTACCAGCCACATAGTCCGGTAAGCCTAAGACCTCGGCTATTCCATTATGTCACTAGTAGAGAACAGACCTTTGATCCAAGGGCCAAACCAGGCTCTAGTCTCGGGAAATATTGCACTCGGGACTAGAGAGACCTTTAGTCCTGGTTGGTGGCTCCAACTGGGACTAAAGGTCCCTGTCCAATGGCTCCTGTGACAGGCCATTGTGGCAGGGGACCTTTAGTCCCGGTTGGAGCCACCAACCGGGACTAAAGGTCGACCTTTACTCCCGGTTGGTGGCTCCAACCGGGAGTAAAGCTCTTGTCCCGGCTAGTGGTGTGGCCCGGGACTGGAAAGTGACCTTTAGTCCCAACCGGGACTAAAGGTCCCCCCTATAAATCCTGCTGGCTGTCTTCTTCCTCCCCGAGCCCGCTCGAGAGCTTCGGTTCAAATTTAAGCAGTGTTCTTGCTCTTTCTCCATCCATTCTTCGATTCCTCCATCGATTTCTTTGATTCCTCCGTCGATTCTTCGGTTCTAAAGGTTACCAACTTCATACTCTCATGTTTCACCATTGTCTTATCTCATTTTGTTCACTATATATATATGGTTCTTTATTGTGTTTTTTTTCATTTGTAAGCAATTTGAGCTCAAAATCACTTCAAGCTTGCATATTTACATGAAGGAAGGTTAAAGTAGCTATTAAAAACTAGTATTCACCATTCATTTGTAGCATGCATAGCACACTTCATTGTTTAGAGATATAGAGAATTTTAGAGTTTTTTTTAATTTTATTTGTTTATAAAATGAGAAATTTATAGTGTATTAAAAAATGAGTATAGAGAGTAGATGACAACTGCTTCCGGGTGACTTAGGCCGGGCCTCCCACTCATTGCATGCGGCAAGTGTTGTGATGAGACGAAGATTGTGATGGAGTACCAAGTGAAGAAGGAGGGTCCTAACAAGGGTCGCATTTCCTACAGGTGTCCAGATCGCAATGTGAGTTATTTTATCATATTTAATGACTATGGTTAGTTTATACCTATTTTCATGATGGTTGTGATTAAAGTTCTAATTTTCTGTTTTAATTTCAGTGGGATGGCACTGGATGTTCAGGCTTCTTCTGGGAGGAAGAGTATGTTGAACTCGTGCAAAAATATCTTACACAACAGGCAGATATGGCGGCTAATGAGGCAGTGATCCAGCCGAAGAAGCCCAAAGATGTTGAACAAATAGGGGATCTGTCTGTTTTAGTTGGGATTGGTCGCGAAATCCTTGTGCTGCTGAAGTGCATTTTGGTTTAGTGTTTTTAGTGGTAGTTGGGATTGTCTACATTGTAGTGAGGCTTTCTTAAATTTATAGCTTTTGTGGTGGTATGCATGTTGTATAATTAACTAATTATGTTCTAGGTTTTAATACGATATTTATGTCATGTAATACAGATGAGTCAGCATTGGATGTACAATGCTTATCGTCGCTCCCAAGAGTTCATGGACGGCGTGCATTCTTTGTTACGTGCGGCCGAGGCAAACAAATGCGATGGTTTCATGTGCTGCCCATGTGCCGTATGTAAGAATACGATGGAATATGCTAACTCAAAGACTCTTCATTCACACTTGTTCAAGTCGGGTTTCATGCCAAACTATATTTGTTGGACGAAGCATGGAGAAACCGGAGTTGTAATGGAAGAAGGTGAAGAAGAACAATGGGGCGATGATGACATTTTTGCTGAATATGGTGCCTTCAATGATACTGCAATGGGGGAAGCTGAAGAAGAGGTGGGGGCAGAGGAGAAGCCCGCTGAAGAAGAGGTAGGGGCAGAGGAGGAGCACGCTGACGATCTTGGTCAGGCCATTCATGATGCACAAAGAGAATGCAAAAATGAAAAGGAGAAGATCAAGTTCGACCGCATGCTAGAGGATCACAAGAAATTGTTATACCCAACTTGTGATGTGGGGTAGAAAAAGTTAGGTACCACCTTGGAATTGCTGCAATGGAAGGCAAAGGATGGTGTATCTGATAAGGGATTCGCGAAGTTACTAAAAATCCAAAAGAAGATGTTTCCGAAGGATAACGAATTGCCCAGCACTACGTACGAAGCAAAACAGGTAGTCTGCCCTTTAGGATTAGAAATCCAGAAGATCCGTATATCGAGACACTCAAGAACCTCCTCCGATCTGAGTTCTCAGGGAAGTCTGAAGCATGGATTATGCGTCAGCACATGGAAACTTTCAGTGACTGGTTGCGAAAAGAATGTTAGGGTGATGAGAGTATTGATGAGGAGCTATATTTGTTGGCTAGGCAGCCATCGTGGCATATCCTCACATACAAAGGGTACGAGATAAATGGGAATACATTTTACATAGTAGCACAAGATAAAAGGAGCACCAACCAGAACAGTGGTGTCCGCATAGATGCCACCGACCCTAGTGGGAACAAGCAAACATACTATGGCCGCATAGAGGAGATATGGGAACTAGACTATGCATCTCATTTTAAGGTACCTTTGTTCAAGTGCCAATGGGTAAAGACGACTGGAGGTGGCGTAGCTGTCGACAACCAGTATGGAATGACAACAGTGGACCTCAACAATATTGGGTACAAAGGTGAACCGTTTGTCCTTGCGAAGGATGTGACTCAGGTGTTCTATGTCAAGGACATGTCTACAAAACCGAAGAGAGGGAAAAACGACAACCACCCAATCAATGATGAGCCAAAGCGCCATATAGTTCTTTTAGGAAAAAGAAACATCATCGGAATCGAGGACAAGTCAGACATGTCAGAAGATTATGAAAAGGATGACCGAATTTCACCCTTCACAGTGAACAAAGACCCTAGCATCCAGCTAAACGATGAGGACACTCCATGGTTATGGCGCGATCATAACCAAGGGACATACGTCAAGAAGAAGTTCATTACTGTGCCCGCTTGATATATATATTGATGTTCAATAGTGTTTATTAGAGATATTATGTAATAATTGTGAATTTATGTTTGATGTTGAATTATGTCACGTTGAAATGATGTGAAAACAAATTTATGTTTGATGTTGGGATTATGTCACGTTGAAATGATGTGAAAACAAATTTATGTTTGATGGTAGAATTATGTCACGTTCAAATGATGTGAAAACAAATTTCCAGTCGAAACACAAGAGTTTTTCTGAATTTAATTAAACACTATATTTTTGCATTATCAAAATAGTAATTTAAACACTATTTTGTGTTTTAAAACTTGTTAAAAAAATTAAAACTTTAGGTCACATAATTTTCCTGTGTGCAATAAAGCAAAATAGAATCTATATTTTTAAAAAATATTTTTATGTCTTTTATTTAATTTTTTGTGCAATTAACTATCCTTTTATCATTTGTGTAAAAAGAAATATATTAAAATCCTAATGAATTGGCGGGCAGTGAAACTGCAGTTTGGCTGCCCGCCAAAAACCTTTAGTCCCGGGCACCTCCACCAGCCGGGACTAAAGGTGTGACCTTTAGTCCCGGGCGTTAACAGGGCCCGGGACTAAAGGGCCTTTAGTCCCGGCTGGTGGTGGCGCTCGGGACTAAAGGTCCTCTCCCTTATATAGCCTCTGCGCCCGCCCCGGCCCCTCTTCTTCCTCCTCCCCACTACCGAGCCAAGCCCTAATAGACCCGCCACCGCTCGTCCGATCCACCACCGATGCCGCACCTCGCGAGCGCCCGCATGCGCATCGGTGCCCCACCGCCCCAACGTCGCACACCCTGAATAAGCGCGCTCACCGACACGCCACCCCCCGACCACCCCAGCCCGTCCCCGCTCCGCCGCGGCCGTCCCCGCCTCGGCCCCGCTCTACCGTGGCCGTCCTGGCCCCGCTCCACCGTGGCCGTCCCCTCCCCGGCCCCGCTCCGCCATAGCCATCCCCAACCCGGCCCCTCTCTGCCGCGGCCGTCCCCGCCGCCGAACTGGTGCCCTGCTCCCTGAACCGCCGGATTGGAGGAGAGGAGGAGTAGGGCAGTAGAGGAGAGAAGGGAGGTGGAGGAGAGAAGGGAGAAGGAAGAAGGAGAAGGGAGGAGAAGGAGAAGGGAGAAGGAAGAAGGAGAAGGGAGGAGGAAGGAGAAGAAAGGAGGAGGAGCCTCGGCTGCTGGCCATGCCAATCGCTGCCTCGTCATCACTGCCTCCAGACGCCCATCACCGTCGACCCCTACGTACGTCGATCGTCACCGCCAACCCCTACGTACATCGATATGTGTTTGTATGTGATATATGCAGAGGAACGCCTCGTTGTGTTGTATGCAGAGCAACGCCGTCATTGTGTTGTATGCGGAGCAACACCGCTTTGTTGTGTTGTATGCGGAGCAATGCCACCTCGTTGTGTTGTATGCGGAGCAACGCCGCCTCGTTGTGTTGTATACGGAGCAATGCCGCCTTGTTGTGTTGTATGCAGAGCAACGTCGCCCCGTTGTTGTATATGCGGAGCAATGCCGCCCCGTTGTTGTATACCCTAGCGAGAACGACGATTCGCCCTAGCGAGAACGACAATTCGCCCTAGCGAGAACGATGAATTCACCCTGTCGGGCGAATTCGTCGTTCTTGCTAGGGCGAATTCGTCGTTTATATGACTTGTTTACATATATGACTTGTTTATATATATGACTTGTTTATATGACTTGTTTACATATATGACTTGTTTACATATATGACTTGTTGACATATATGATTGTTTACATATATGAATTGTTTATATATATGACTTGTTTATATGACTTGTTTATATATGTGACTTAGATTTATTTTGTTTATGACTTATTGTACATATATGACTTGTTTACATATATGACTTGTTTATATATATGTGACTTAGATAAATTTGTATATGACTTATTGTATAAATATGACTTGTTTATATATGTGACTTAAATTTTGTTAAATTTGTTAGATATGGCTGCCCTGGGAGACAACATGGAGGAAGAAATGATGAATATTATTGCCAATGCTGGTGAGCAGGATGTTGATGACGGAAGTCAATACCTAGCTCTTGAAAATGAGCAAGAAAATGTTTTGCAAGAAAATACAGGCGAGGTATATATACTAAATATATATTATATACGAATATTGTATATATTTCTATGTACAAAAGATATTTATTTATTATTTTTTTATATATAGCCCTCTGGATCAGCGACCACAACGGCGAAGAGCAAAAATGTTCGAGGACCGAAGAAACCACTGGAGGTCCGGTACATAATATCGGAATTCAACATCGAGACAGGCGAACCACTTGGTCCACATAAAAGGAAATTTGTGGAACACTGTGGGTACCTTGTAAGGGACGGAATTCCAATCAGTATCCGTGAAAGGAAGAAAAAGATCAACAAGCCTGATGTTAGTTTTGTCTCTGATGTTGACAAGAATTTGCTCTAGAATGATATCTTTGCCCATTTCACGTTGCAAGCGGATGATTATGATGATATCAATGATGATGGATTGAAGGAGCTAGTTCGATCGTGGGCTATGAAGAAGATGGCCACACAATTCCAGACTTGGAAGAAACACCTATACAACACATACATCAAGAAGAACGAAACGCCGAATTTCAATACTGCTACGGGCCCGATCTCGAAACAGAGGCCCTATTGGAATGATTTCGTAGAGTACAAGACATCAGTAGAGGGTGAGGCACGGGTGAGAAGGAACCAAGAGAATGCCCCAAAAAAGGTATACCACCATGACATGGGATCAGGTGGCTACGATACTGCCATTCCGAAGTGGCAAAAAATGGAAGCGGACATTATTGCCAAGGGGATCGAACCAGAATCAGCCAAGTGGCCCCCACGCTCGAAGAATTGGTTTTTTGGTCATGGGGGAAGACTCGACCCACAGGCCGGTCTGGCAGTGTATGGGAAAAAACTTGAAACAGCAGCACGCCGATTGGCTTTTGCTATAGAAGCTAAAGAGATTGGTGTGTTCAAGCCCAATAGAGAGAAGGATGAGCTGATGTATGCCATCGGGACTGCTGAACACACTGGCCGAACCAGAGGCTTAGGACGCAACACTCCATGGGTTCATGGTTTCCCTAATGACAGGGAAACCTACCGAAGCCGCCAGAGAAGCAAGGTGGAGCAAGCAGCGTGGGTGACAATGTTGGAGGAAATGGTGCTTGAAGCAAAGGAGCGAGAAAAAGCAATGGAAGCAAGAATGTAGGAAGAAATCAGAAAGCAAGTGCAGATAGCAATGAGTGCCCAGAGGTAGGCATCAGAGCCAGGAATGAATGTTAATATTAGCCCCCCTGGTCAGTTAAAAAGCAGCTGTGTTTCCACTGAGCTGCCAAAGCAAGATGACGCAGCGCAGCGCTTCCCCGTGGATGATGTCACTACTCCAATGATATCAATTGAGCTACATGTTCCAAGGGGGAATGACACAATCAAGGTCGCTGTCGGTGTTTTTACTCCTCTAGACCCTACCAAGACACCAAGAATCCATGGGGCACCAATACAACCTAGATATGCTAGGGTCGCAGTGGATAAAGTGAGCAAAGGTTATGAGGATCTAGCTCTTGACATTCCTGGAGGTGATGGAGAGAAGACTCTAGGAGAAGTAGAGAAGGCATATATACTATGGCGCAAGCGCTACATCATTATCCCTAGGGCGTCTGCTCCACCGCCAGCAGACATTAGGTGCGGACAAAAGTTAACAAAATTTTTTTTGATAATTTTCTATGGGCATGACTAATAATAAGCATTTACTTATATCTCATTATTTTTTGTACTCACAAAGCAGGGCCTCCGCCAACCAAAGTCCAGTTGTTGCTTCTCCCGACCATCATAGTGCTCAGGGCAATGATGACGCCTTTGAAGGCACTGCTACATCCCCACCATCTCCAACTCCTCCGCCACCTCTAAGGAAGTCCACAACTCCTCCGCCGAGGTCTCCAACGCCTCTGCCGCCTCCAAAGTCTGCACTGCCTCCAAGGCGGTCTCCAACACCTCCCCCACCTCCAAGGAAGATAGCCCTTAAGAGGTCCGCCCCACAAATGAAGTTGTTGCCCTGCCTGTCGGCAAAGAAGCAGAAAGCAAATACTCATCCAGTTATTCCCCAAAAACTATCTTATGAGAAAAGTGAACATGAATTAAAGGATGCAGTACAAAAAGAAGTGACAGATTTCTTTGAAGGTGCAAAACAGGCACGACGAGCGAGGGAGAACCTGGAGCCATCATACTTCTTCCTACCTCTAGATCAGCTAAGATAGAAGTTGGAACAAAAAATGGGATTACCTTAAGAGCGCCGCGAAACAACCGATATCGGACTATGACCGCTCTCTCACCAAGTCATATGAGGCGGCGCAAAAAAAGAAGAGAGTAGGGAAAGGTGTTGCACAACTCAGACAATAATCACAATAATCAATCCCCCCTTGTTGTTCCTAACGAATATGGTTCAAACTTAAACTTAGTGGAGGAGGTAGGTGGCTATGAGTCGTTTCTTCAGTTTTATGAGGACAGTGGTTTGAACCTTGCCGAAGTGCTCACTGAAGGACCATCTGCTCCGAAAGTGGATCCTTACAAGAAATTTGTACAAGGCCAGAGTCTATACAACCTAGAGAAATTAGGTGAACTGGGTATGCAAATGTACCTGCTAAACGGGTGGTACATGTCGGTGTCTGATGCGGGACAAATCTATCTTTCTGTCGGAATTAGAAACCACCATTACTTCCGTGGCAATGACATTATCTATGTCGAGCTTCCAGAATTACACCAACTATGCCACCTGGACTCTCTCGATAAAAGTCTCATTAGCTGCTATTGTCTATAAGTGTGATTATTTTCTACTATATTCATAATTTCTTTATTATATATTCACAATATATATATTCACAATTTTCATGTATGCAGATATGAGATGATAGAACTTAGAAAGAGAAAGGATAATGATGTTGGGTTCGTTGATCCGTATGTCATATACAAACATCCTAACCCCCGAAGGATTATAAGCCTCAACCTGAGAGAAATCTCATGAATTTCTTAGTGAACCAACGCGACAAGAAGGAGATACTCTTCCCCTACAACTTCAAGTGAGTGTTATTATAAGTAATTAATGTCGATCATATATATGGGACATCGATATTTCCTTACTAGCTAGTTACCTCTCTCTCTCTCTCTCACACACACACACACACACACACACACACACACACACACACACACACACACACACACACACACACACACACACACACACACACACACACACACACACACATATATATATATATGTTTATGCAGCAATCACTGGATATTGATGGTCATCGATATGGCCAATAGTAGATTGAAAATCTTAGACTCGTTGAGAAAACCACAAACGGAGTATCAAGATATGATAGATATTATACAAGGGTAATTAATTTAGTTTCTCTATAACAACATATATATATAATGGCACTGATCTCTCAACAATTATTAAAGGTTAAATTATTTTTTTATTTTATTGGGAGTAGGGTTTGGAAAAGGTTCATTGAGGAACAAAAAATGAAACATTGCAAAGCGCCACTGGGTGTAATCGCACACAAAGTAAGTACTATAACTACACATTTATATTCAATTAACACCATATGATGATTTCAATTCACCCTAATTGATTTTTTGTCGTAAAAGTGGGTTCTAAGGCAGGAGCAGGGTAACAACTACTGCGGATACTATGTTTGCGAGTTCATCATGGCGTACTCAAAGAGAACTCCTGAAGAGCAACTCAAAGTACATATATAAATACTTTTTCCTTTATATTATTTCGATCGTATATTTACAATTTCTTTATTGCTCTCATTTGTATAAGTAATTACATGAGCAATACACATACACACACACACACATATATATATATATATATATTAATACTTTTTCCTTTAACTTTTATTGAAGACTGAATGGTTGAGTAAAAGAGTCATATGACTTGACCAACTTAAAGCAATTTGAGAGACTATAGCAGGATTTCTAAATGACCAGGTCATCAACCCCAACGGCGAGTTCTACAATGACCCAAACGAAACGTGGATGCCAAATCTGGAGGAGTGAATTGCTAAGGACATAAACAATTTATATATCAAACCTTTGTAATATATATATATATATATATATATATATATATATATATATATATATGCACATATTATATGTACATAAAATACGTGTGTATATATTTGATCATCATATATATATGCATGTACACGTATATTCGTTTGTTATTTATGTACAAAGTTCGAACGAAAACTTACGCGTGCGAAGTACACATATATATTACTATTAGCAGCGTATTCGAAAATGTATTTTAATATCAAAACTAATCATTAAATGAAAAAAGAAACCAAAAATAGAAACCAGAAAAAGGAAAAAAAGAGGGATATTTAGTCCCGGTTGGTGTTTCCAACCGGGACTAAAGGTCCTGCCCCATGGCGGTCCCTGGCCAGGCCTGGAGGCCCCCTTTACTCCTGGTTGGTGTTTCCAACCGGGACTAAAGGGGGACCTTTAGTCCCGGGCGTCAAGCCGGGACTAAAGGAGGGTACCTTTAGTCCTGGATTGGTGCTTCCGGTTGGGAAACCAGGACTAAAGGGGTTTCCCAACCGGGAGCAAAAAGCCTTGCTGCACCAGTGTGTGAAAAGCTAACTGCGCACTAGGAGTGGGAGATGGTGAGAGTAGCGTGTACCCACCTTACGGAAAACATCACGGATGACATAGGACGGTGAAGTACTATATTCTTGGGTAGCACAGACCGGTTCACATTTTGGAGGATCCGAGTGAGGGTTGATATATGTAGGTCTGGGACCTGCATATGTCGTGTGGTTGGGAATCCCCAGCTGGGTTTAATCGGTTTGAATCGCCGTTTGCTCTATGGTAACAGGAGACTTGATTCTCACACCTTAATCATAGTTTAACTAATGAAACATTGGTACTTTTGATCACCTGATATGATGGTTAATGAAGTGGTTGGATTAGACCAGGTGCAAACTGGAGACTTGTAATGATTTCACTTGACCTAAAACATTGAAAGTAAGAATCAATCAATAGTAAGCTTTTATGCAAAGTTAATCTTGATTCTTGTTTCAGACTTACCTTCATTTCCCATAAGCTTGCATATCCTTGGAGTCTTTTCTTTTCGTCGGGTAAGTCTTGCGGAGTACAATTCAGTATTAAGGGTTTGTTAACCCTTGTTGCAGGTGAACCCCAACAACAGATAGTCTTTTGCCCCTGTTGTATGTCGGTTCTGGAAGATGATAGCCATCAGTAGATGTGTTGTACTCTCATCCTTGGGCAGGATGATACCTTTATGTAATGAATAAAGTTGTGTTAGTCATGCTACCCTACTTCGTTTGAGAAGGCAAAAACTTATGGTTTGTAAAACTTAAATAAATGGTTTGTAATACTTCCGCTCTTTAACTCTGATGTAATATATTTGTATCAACTATTGCAATATTGCAATGTCTTCTGTAATGATCCTGATCGGATGTGAAAAATGGATGATTCGAGATCCCCGAGGACACCCGATAGACTACCGAAGTTGTGTGAGTCCCACACATAATGGTCAGAAGTCTTTAAGACAATGATAAGTGCGTGTGAATCATCATAACTCGGGCGGTTCTACCACATTGTGTATGACCAAAACCTTTTCCTTAAGCTTCTGATTGTCTAAAAGTGACATAGGTTTGGCTTGGTTGATAATTAAGGTTGATAGTGCATATAAGTCGTTGCAATTTATATTTTGTTGCAATTATCAATAAATCAGCTTTTCAAGTACCAATGAAGTGCACCAAAAAAATCAATGTTTTCAAGTATTAAGGCAGCTACGAAAAGGAGACCATGACATGTAATAAATCGATAATGGTACTTGATTTTTAGTTGTGCTTAAATTACATTATATATGTATAGATGTGAGGTGCAACTATTTTCTAGCATGGCTTGGATGAGAATTTGTTCATATGTGAATCATTTATGATGCTTATTTTAAAAATGATAAATGAAAAAGAACAAGCTTTTGCTCTCTTTTGAGTTTTTGATGAATCCATTGTCAAAGGGGGAGAGTTTTACACATTGCATATTCACATGGCAGATTTTGTGAGATAAGAAAGAGGGAGAGTTTTTCTCTTTTTGGATCTTTTGAGATGATCTTTTGGTTTTCACTTTGCCTTCGATTAAAAGAACAATTTAGCGGATGTGAATGCCAATGTTCATTATCTATATGGTGTTGCCAATGTTTTCATCAAGGGGTAGATTGTGAGATTATGTGATGAAGAATTGTTTTGATATGAAATTAGCATTGCAAAGTGATTTGCATTATGGCATAAGGGTGATATTCATGTGCTACTTATTTATGCTTGTGATAGGTGTTGTGCGGATTGACTTGGGTCAAGTCGTGGACTTGGGCTCGGACGCAGTTTATGTGTTTGTTCATGTGCATGTGTTGCTTGAGGTGGAACGTGGTCGATGACGGACTGGAACTAGGTTCAGCTAAGGTTTCAGGACTAAGTTCAGGGAGGAACTGAGGTCCTATCGGTCAAGGATGTCATGCGAGATGCTCAGGCTAAGAGAACAATGTACATGAAGACGACCACGCCATGAGACGGGAGATGTACGGGCTATGGCTTGGTGTTGGTTCTGGCTGGTGCTGCTAGGACAGTGTTATGATTGGTGCATGCATGGGCTTATGTGTGCACATTTGGTTTGGTCAAGTATGTGTGCTAGACGTGCATGCATGTGGTGCATGGGAATAGTGTCCAAGTTGGACACATTTTGGAGGCTGATCAAATCAAGCTAGGATACTTGGCTTGGTCAAGTTTAAAGTTTTGATTAGAAAAAGAGGATCAGCTGCATGCTAGCAGTTTTGGGTGTGTGACCAAGACATGGCGAGGTGTCCAAGTCTGGTTAAAAGGAGTGGCGATCCGGAAGTGATGGCTGCCTTGGTGTGAACCTGAGCTGCATGCTGGCCAGGGCGTGCATGAGTCATGTGGCCAAGCCTGGTTCGGTTCAGGGGCAGATAAATAGAAACCGAGTGTGTCGGTTGTGAGATAGTGCGGTAGAGGATAGGCGTGTGCGTGAAAAAGAGAAGGCAGTGGCGACGACTGTTTTTAGAGTTTGGGATCACGTGGTGATCTTTGTAAGGATGCTTGTTAGATGCATCTTGTAAACACATCTATGCAATGATAAAAATCAAGGTTTGGCAATTTGTGTGTTGGTAATCTCATTACTGTGTTGCTTATTGATTTACATGCTAGCTTTTGGTTTTCGCCTAATTTCGTGCTTGCAAGTTTAGACATGATTTGATCTATCTAAAACTGTGCTAGGGTTTTCTGCTGTTGATCTAAGCAGTTTGATTGATTACACTTTATTAGATTTTGAAGTTAGGGTTCAATCAATTCTCGTCACCATCAGACGCAGCGTGCTTGTTTATTTTATATCTCGAGTTCTAGACCTCTGATTGATGTGATTGCATTTGGGTTGGTTCACAAATTTCATCTAGTTTGTTTTGATAAATTTTGAGATCAATTGGAGCTATGGTGTTTGGTCGAGATTATTTTTATTATAGGTGCAGTGTTCTGTCCAGAATTGAAAACAAGGCTTAATTTGGTTTTGTGTTTAGGGGGAAGTTTTAAAATTAATTTTTGGCTTCCGCAATCATTCACCCCCCTCTAATTGCCTGTCTTAGATTGACTCGATCCTACATCCTTCAATATGTTTTTCCATGTTTCCATATTTCTGAAATTCAAATTTTGTTTTTTTCCAACCAAAGCCACATGAGAAGATGACCACAATAATTTGATAGAGCATGATTTTAGAAAATTTTAGGAAAAAATCATCAGATTTGGAGTTATTATGAGGGAGAAAGACTAGTTATAAGTTTTAGCAAGAGATTAAAAAGAGAAATCACACTTCAGAAGAAGTTCATGCACAAGAGGGTGTCCGCAAGGAGCCATAAATTCATCAACAAATTCCAATCACCATAAGGCCAATTTATACGCCGATAAAAGACATCACGTCGACGTGTAAGTGGTATGGCCATGACTAGTTCAAGCCTGAGAACCAAGTCAAAGAAGTCCCACCATCCGAGGAGGCCCTCAGCCGCATCCAGAAAACGTCAAAGAGGTATCCAAATGTTGATGACACCAAATGATCAAAGGATTGCCTGAAAACCTATGAAAGAGGCAAGCCCTTCCTACCAAACCAGGATATCTAGCGCCTACCACTTGGAATGAAAAGGTTCCATGATTGGTACTTGCGTGCTCTCTAGATGAAAATACAAATCATACAAGCATGCTTCCCCACTAACACATTTGGAGGCCCAGATGGGGTAATTGCCTTTGACTTCAATGACATCCCGACAGTGTTTCACCTCGGAGAAATGGAAATGAATCTAGTTCGCACGTGGTGCCTGTAAGTCCTTGCCCTCTTGATATAATATGATTCTAATCTTTGGATTTTGTTGTAACTAACCCATAACATGATTTGTAGAATGCAAGTGCACATTTCAAAACAAATGCCAAGTGTGCGATCGGGGTACGTAGACCATCAATGTATAGCACAACCAAACTTCAATTACGCCAAAGAATGGTCACTGGATGGTAATGAGCTAGCTACTGGAAAGACCATTGAGGAGAAAGAGGAAATCCGGAACAAGGAAATAAGGGAGGCGACCCTTAAGACAGCGGCATACATAGCCCTAGCTTTTAAATACCTCAAAAATAACCAAGTGATATGGTTGCCATACAACTTTGAGTAAGTCCAACTATATACTTAAAGCTTTAACAATAAACATTGTTTTGTTCGATGCAAAAGAGATTATTGGTTTCTATGATTAAATTCATGCAGCCACCACTGGATTTGTATAGGCATCGATATCAATATGGGCATGGCATGGGTCTTTGATTCAATAGATAAGGACCCGGTGACATACAAAGACTTCATATCGATTCTCAAGACGTATACATATCAACAATCCTCTTATATACCATGTAACATTCACTTTTGGACACTAACAAGTTGCATTTGTTAAATTCATTCGAACAGGGCGTACACGTACTATGTTAAGACTCACAAAGGAAGGCATGATCCACAAAAGAAGCATAACCTGTGTGTCAAAACACTATGTGCGGTAATTGTAACTTACTTAAGTATTCCATTACATTGCTGTCAAAAGCATTACTTAACATTTTTATATGCGAAACACATAGTACCCCAAGCATAAGCCTGGGAGTTTACATTGTGGATACTACGTATGCAGTATGATGAGTAACACCACTACCTATAGGAGACACCCCTGTAGGGTAAGTTTGAACCTCCTCAACCTCTTTATATGCTCACTGTGTTTAGATATGCTCACTGTTTTTATATATGCTCACTGTTTTTATATATGCTCGCTGTTTTCATATATGCTCATTGTTTTCATATATGCCCACTGTGTTTAGTGTTGGGGATTTAACTTTGCTAAGAAAAATCAGCCCTTGAAACTTTGGAGTTGAAATCATGATTTCTATAACAAAGTTTACTTGTAGGGAAAAGAAGTAAAGCGAAGGTGGAAATTTGACTTCGTCTGAAATATTCCATCTTCGCTAAAGAAATCTTGTCTTCGCGGGTGAAAAGAAGAAACCAAGATTAGGCGAAGATAGAGTTTGACTTCGCCTAACATTCTGGGAGAAGAAGAAAATCAAAGCGGAAATCAACTAAGTCTAGAAGACAAAGACATCAATGAAGTTGATGTACAAAAGTTGAAGAATAAAGACTCAAAAGGAAAAAAAGACTACTTCACCCTAGTAGTTGGAAAGGGTTGTAACTATTTGAGTTGGGGGTAAAATAGTCATTTTATGTAAAGTACGAAGACCAGGACCCCTATAAATACCCCCTCTGACATGTACAGTACGATCATGAAATGAATACAACTTTGTCTTGTGTTAAAACTTTGATGCTTGTGTAAATTCTTACCCAACATCTGGCGCCCACCGTTTGTGTGTGCTCAAAAACTCTCACGATCACATGAAGCTAATGGGCAGACCTAACAAGAAAGTTACCACTGGGGCAACCAAAGATGACCCACTAATAGTCAAAGACCAAAGTCTCAAAAAAGATACACCCCAAGACCCAAACACTTCAAAGGCAAGCGAAGCCGAAGAACAAAGACTCAAAGAATTAGAAGAACAAGTGCTGAGAAAGCAAAAAGAACTTGAAGAATGTCATGCAAGAGCAAGAGAAAAGTCTCAGAAACAAAGAATAGAAGAAGCCAAATCCACTCTTGAGAACTAAATGAGCAACTTCAAAGCTCAAGCCATGAAGTTATACATTTAGATGAACCAAATTTACCAACAAAGGCTTCTCAAGAAAAGAATTTCCAAAAGTTATTCATATCAATTGACACAAGCTCTCCCTTGTCAATAAACTTGCAGCTAGCATAATGGCCCTTGGGGTACAAATTTAACATGATACCAACTTTTGATGGCCATTCTAACCCAAGGAAATTTTTGATGAGTTTCAAAGCCACAATAATTTCTAGGGGTGGCGATGAAACTACACTAGCAAAATTTCTTGTCATGGCAGTTAAAGGACCAGCACAACAATGGTACTCTTCGCTAAAAGCAAAATCCATACATTCATGGGGATCAACTTAAAGCAAATTTACTTGTAGACTTCCAAGGATTCCAACCAGCTGGCCACATAGATATAGATCTGTTCAATTGCAAACAACAAATCAAAGAACCCCTGAGCCAGTACTTCAAAAGATTCATTCAAATCAAGGCACAAATTCCAAATATCCCAGATGAAGTGGTGATAATTGCTGCAATTAAAGGGCTTCGAGTAGGCCAATGTGCTTCTCATCTTGCTCGAGAAAAACCAAGCACAATTGCTAAACTTTACAAAGTCATTCAAAAATATTGCAAGTCAGATGATGATTATAGAAAAAGAATTGAAGAAGAAAACAACTTCAGGGCTCAAATCAAGCAAAGCAACAACAACTTCCATCCTCCAAGACCAAACAACTATGAGTGAAGACCATTTACACCGCACAATCAAGTCAATCAAATTGAGAATGACAACAATTCAATAGCTAAAAGTGATTATGCTCACCAAAACCAATATAACTAGCGAAGTCAATTCAATGAAAGAATATTTGAAAGAGGAGGATTCAGTGCAAGAGGAAGAGGAGGAAGAGGAAGAGGAAAAGCACCTTTAAAACCTGAAGATATGTACTACATTATTCATGGCAAAGGGGCTGGACATACATCTAAAATTTGTCCCAAAGTTAAGAAAAGAATCGAAGAAGCCCAAGAAGAAAACAGGGCACCAAGCTAATAAAAAATTGTCAATCATGTGAAGCAAGAACAGCAAAGTCCTCATCAAACTTATTATCCTATGCATTATGGACATACCCAAGCCCTACTTCCCAGGCCACCTCCTGCATACAGCTATGAACCACTAGCAATGTATCATCCCATGCAAAATCAATGGAGGCAAAATCAATCTCAGCAATCCAATGTTCCATCAACACAACCCAAAGCTTCAGTTGCAAACAACAACCTACAAAATAGCCAGGCTAAGTAAGAGAACAACTCCCCATCAGTTTCAGCAATAAACAATAATGCAATCATCCCAAGTAGAGGAAGAATATTGACAATCATGGGTGGAAATAGCATGGATTATGAAAATAACAATCAAAGAAGAAACTACTTCCGAAGAGTAAATTCAATTTCAATGGAAGGCCCATATAAAAAAAATAAGATGGTCCCATCTAATAATCACATTTTTAGAAGAAGACCTTCAGCCGAAAGATTACCCACATATGGATGCTATGGTAATCGAAGCAAACATTGATGGCTGGGCAGTCTAAAAAATATTTGTTGATGGACGCAACTCATCTGACATTATATTCGCATCAACAATTGACGCCATGAAAATCGATCACAAAATACTAGGAAGACCTAAGCATCCACTTTATGGCTTCGGCGGGAAAAAGATCCACTCAATTGGAAGAATAATTTTGCCAATTTCTTTTGAAATAGGAAGCAATGCAAGAACAGAGCAAATATCATTTGATGTGGTTGACATGTACTATCCATACAATGCACTCTTTGGAAGAGGAACTTTAAATGCATTCGAAGCAGTCATAAGCTACTCATACTTATGTATGAAAATTCCAGCAATAAATGGAGTAATCACAGTACACAGAGCCTAAACTGAGGCAAGAAACATTGAAAAAGAGTACACTCTAGGACAAAAGAATGTTCACGCAATCGTTGAAGAAAAAAAGAAGAAATAGAAAATGCAAAGCCTCAAACCAAAGCACAAGCTTGTGAAGAAACAAAAAGAGTAGCTCTTGATCCATTAGTCCTAGACAAACAAGTCATCATTGGTACTAGACTTTCTCAAGAAGAAGAGGATAAACTTGTAGAATTTCTTCGAATCAACAAAGATATATTTGCTTGGTCATCTAAAGACTTAGGAGGAGTCAACAGAGATATAATTGAGCACAAACTAGACATTGATCCAAAAGTCAGACCAAAAAAGCAAAAGTTGAGAAAACTAGCTGAAGATAGAGTTTAGGCTGCCAAAGCTGAAGTTCAAAGATTGCTTGATGCAAAAGTTATAAGAGAAGTTTAATTCACAACTTGGATCGCAAACATTATCATGGTTAGGAAGAAGAATGGAAAATGGCGAATGTGCATCGATTTCACAGATCTAAATAAAGCATGCCCAAAAGACAATTTCCCACTACCAAGAATTGACACACTAGTCGATCAAGCAGCCGAAAGTGAAATGCTAAGTTTCTTGGATTATTTTTCTGGTTACCATCAAATTTGGATGAGAAAAGAAGATGAAGAATTCACAAGTTTTATCACCCCATTCGGGACCTACTGTTTTGAAAGAATGGCAGAGGGGCTTCGCAATGCTAGCACAACATTTGTTAGAATGACTTCAGCAGTGCCACACGAATAAATTGGCAAAAATCTACTCACCTATGTTGATGACATAGTAGTCAAAAGCAATAAAAGAGGTGATCACATCAAAGACCTCCAAGAAACATTTACAAATCTTAGGGAAGCAAATTTAAAGTTGAATCCTGAAAAGTGCACCTTCGGTGTCCAAAAGGGCAAAATTCTAGGCTGCATTGTATTAGCAAACGGAATCGATCCAAACCTAGACAAAGTCCAGGCAATCTTAAACATGAAAGTTTCTGAAAATATAAAGGACGTCCAAAAATTGACAGGAAGACTTGCCACCTTAAACATGTTTATTTCAAAATCAGCAAACCAAAGTCTGTCGATATTTCAAGCACTCAAGGGAACAAAAAGGGACTTCGTATGGGGACCTTTGCAACAACAAACATTCGAAGAAATAAAAAGTTACTTGTCAAAGCCAAATACTCTAACTACACCAACCCCAGGGGCTGAATTGCTCCTATATGCCTCAGCAACAAAAAGTGCAGTGAGTGCAGTCTTAGTTGAAGAACAGGAAAATGAACACACAAAAAGACAAATCCTAGTCTACTTTATTTCAGAAGCTCTGTCTGGATCAAAAATCTATTACTCAGAGATCGAGAAAATAGCTTATGCAGTTTTAACTGCAGCAAGAAAATTAAAGCATTATTTCCATGCTCACAAAATTAGAATACCAACAAATTATCCTCTGAAAAATGTTTTGCAAAGTTACAGATCATCTAGAAGATTGGGAAAATGGATAGTAGAACTATCTCAGCATTACATCGAATTCAAAAAAAAGAACATCAATAAAATCCCAAGTCTTAGTAGATTTCATGGTAGATTGGACTCCGTCTCAAAATCAAAGCAAAGACAAAAAGCAACCAGACTGGATAATATATTGTGATGGAGCACGGGGCTTCACAGGGGCTGGTGCAGCAGCAATAATCACATCATCTTCAGGGGTCAAAATGGGATACGCTGCAAGACTCGAATTTCAATGTACCAACAATATTGCTGAATATGAAGATATTTTACTCGGACTACAAAAAGCAAGAGCAATGGGGATCCATAGACTAATAATCAAAATAGACTCATAAGTTGTGGCTGGACACATTGAAAAAGATTACAAGGCAAGAGATCCAGAGCTAGCAAAATACTTGCAATTTTTAAGAGAACAAGAAAAATATTTTGAAGGCTTCACAGTAAAAAATATCTCAAGAACAGATAACTCAGATGCTGACGAAATAGCAAAAGCTGCAGCTCAAAATACAAGTTTGCCTCAAGATGTTTTCTTGCAAGTACTAACTCATGCATCTATCAAGACAAAGCAAGAAGTCCCAAGAGAAGTCCATATAATACAAAGCAAAGATTGGAGAGCACCAATCATGGCATACCTTCATGGGCATTATGAACCAGAAGATGAAGTTAACGAAGTCAGAATGAAACAAAGAACTAGAAATTACAAAATCATCAACAATCAATTGTACAAGCAAGGAATTTGTGAACCACTTCTCAAATGCATATCAGCAGAAGAAAGAAAAGAATTGCTATCAGAAATACATGAGGGGATTTGTGGCACACATCCAGGGGCAAGAGCCATGGCAGGGAAAGCATTCCGACAAGGATTTTATTGGCCTTCAGCACAAAGTGACAACAAAGAAATAGTTAAATCTTGTCACAATTATCAAATGTCTGCCAGCAAAATAAGAGCTCCAACAATAAACTTACATACAATATAACCAACTTGGCCACTTGCAAGATGGGGAATTGACATAATAGGCAAATTACCCCTAGCTCAAGGAAATTTCTAATATGCAGTTGTGGCAGTAGAATATTTCATAAAGTGGATTGAAGCCAAGCTAGTAATAAATATGTCTTCATTCACAATGAAAAATTTTTTATGGCAGGACATCATATGCTGTTTTGGAGTTCCAAGACACATTACAGTAGACAATGGGACTCAATTTGACAGTCAAGATTTCAGAGATTATTGTCAAAACATGGGAATCCATCTATGCTTTGCCTCAGTCAGACACCCACAGTCAAATGGGGCAATTGAAAGAGCAAATGGAATCATATGCACTAGAATTTCAAAATGCCTAGTGGGGCTTCCTAAGGGAAAATGGGTTGACGAATTACCAAAACTTGTTTGGGCACACAATACAACAATATCAAGATCAACAAACTTTACACCATTCAAGTTGTTGTATGGAGAAGAAGCAATGACACCCGAAGAAATAAAATTTCAAGGCCCAAGAACAAACGTCCAAATAATTGAAGAAGAGCAAGTAACAAGCAAGGATTTGCTCGAAGAAGAAAGAATGAAAACAATCCAAAACCTTGAGAAGTACTAGAAAGAAACAAAGAATTGGTACAATAAGAAAGTAAGACCAAGACAATTATCCCTAGGCAACTTCATTCTGAAAAGAAAGAGAAATGAAGACACAGTTGGGAAGTTTCAACAGAAATGGGAAGGGCCATATCTTATCACAAGAACAAATAAATTGGGAGCATTTCACTTGGAAAACATGAATGGAGAAGAAATTGACCACACCTGGAATATTGAGGCTCTACGGAGATACTACCCTTAGACTCCAATTTTTTTACAAGTTCTATGATAGAAGTAGACTAGTTTTTACATTCCAAAGTTTCAATACAAATGTAAACGAGCTGCACTCTCTTTCCACTCAGGGGAAGCCCTTCACAGGGTGAGTGGTTTTTGAACGAGGCAGTCTCTATTGTAAATTCTCTTCAAATATAAATGAGAAACTATTCCCCCAAAAAAGTCTTGAGTATAGCAAAACAAACAAAAGCCGAAGAATATACCCAAAAATACTCAAATATCGGCTAAAGTAAAACTAAAATTGGTAGCATCATTTCTCAAACAAGCAAAAAATGATGCTAACCTATCTTAAAACATAACACTTCATTTACTCTTCAGTATTTCGAATTCACTTAGGTGAATTATGACTTCTAAAGCGAAGTCTACGCGTTGCCTTCACAATAAAGTGTGGGGACGGCATTTTTCAAATTCACTAAGGTGAATTATGACTTCTAAAGCAAAGTCTATGCGTTGCCTTCGCAAAAAAGTGAGAGGACGACATTTTTTAAATTCACTAGGGTGAATTATGACTTCTAAAGCGAAGTCTACGCGTTGCCTTTGCAAAAAAGTGAGGGGACGATATTTTTTCAAATTCACTAAGGTGAATTATGACTTCTAAAGCAAAGTCTATGTGTTGCCTTCGTAAAAAAAGTGAGGGGACGACGTTTTTCAAATTCACTAAGGTGAATTATGACTTCTAAGCGAAGTCTACATGTTGCCTTCGCAGAAAAGTGAGGGGACGGTGTTTTTTAAATTCACTAAGGTGAATTATGACTTCTAAGCGAAATCTACGCGTTGCCTTCACAAAAAAGTGAGGAGACGGTGTTTTTCAAATTCACTAAGGTAAATTATAATTTCTAAGTGAGGTCTACACATTGTCTTTGCAAAAATTTCATACATTAACAAAAAACAAGTTTATTATAAAATAGAATCATCTATCACATATTACAAACATTGGGAAACAAGTGTACAACAAAAGTCACAATCAGTCACTTTCGGAAGCTACAATAGTTGCAGCTTCACTAATTAAGTCTTCAACAATTTTATCCAGAACACGATCCACTTCTGAGCCAAGAAAATCTTCAGAAACAAAGCTTGGCGAAGCACTTGAACATGATGACTGGAAAGATAAGAATATCAAAAGCATGACTTATCACATTCAAATATCATGATAAAAAAGGAAAAAGTGGAAAATTAACAACTACCTAGGAAAATTTGCTGAAGTCAACAACATGTGGGAAATAAGACCTATTGTTTTCAGCAATAAGATTTTTAGATTCAAAATCTAAAAATAGCATACATCATCGGCAAAATAACCACAACATCAAAAAACAAAATATATCATAACTAAAAGCTTACGTCAGCTTATGTTCAACAAATGTATCAAACATAGGGTTCGTCTCAATGGTTGCATACTCCAACCATAGCGAAGGTTCAACGATAAAGTTGTCCTTACATATTAACAACGGCATAACGCCAACTTCATCCTGCCCAGTTCAATATGTACAAATGTCAAAAGTTTTTAAACCACACCCCTCAACTAAAAATCTAAAAAAACCCAACTACGAAGACAACTAAAATGGATGGTCACCAACATCATCATCTCTAGCACTTTGTTCCTCATGCTTGTCCAGTTCCCTCTGCTCCGTTTCATCAGCAGCAATTTCCTTCTCAATTTGCTAAAAAAAGGAAACCAAATATTAGAATATAAAATAAAAGAGAAAGAGAAGCAAACAAAAACAAGAAACTTCAATTTAACCTTTTCCATCTTCTTCGCTTTTATAAAAGCATTCTCTTTGCCACTGAAATTCTAATATTGATTAAAATATTTCTTGCAAAGCATTTGAGTTCGAGAAGAAACTTGACTCAATGATTCCACAGAAAGAAACTTATAATCCTTATCCAACATTTGCTCATACGAGGGATCTTTTGCCTCTTTCATCGAATGAAAAAGTGCGCGAGTTGCGTACGCAACTCAAATCAGCACTAGTCTGAATAATAGTTGACAAATCCTCATATTGGCGGCACAACCAAGTAAAGAATGGATCAAATTCACCAAGCTCCCAACAAGGATCTTCTGGCTTCGCACCAAACTTGTCATAGCAATTCCTGCAAAGCTCCCATAGACGATTACATTTGTCATGAAATTTTTTATCCTTCTCAGCAGACTTCTTTCTAGGGTAATTTTTCTCTTTCACAATCTTATCATAATCTTTCTTCAAATTATCAAAATCTTCAGTCTTTGTCTCAAGCCTGGCCCCAATAGAGACACACCTTGATTCCATATCATGAAGAGCTTCAACTGTCTCTACTCTTTCCTTTTCTTTAGCAGCAAGCTGAGATTTCAAAGACTTAATGTCTTCAAGCAAACCTTTTTCATGAAGTGACGCATTTTTCGCTTCTTCTTCAATAGATTTACGTAAACTCCTTTGCAAAAGAGCACTCTAAAAAATACAACGCTATAAAAAATCAAATCGTGAAGCCAAAATTAACATACAAAGTAAGACAAAAATATACATACCTTGTAAATCATGGTAACATTCGCATCTGCCAACTCAAGGGAAGATTTTCTAGCAAGTTGAGCTTTAGCATCAGGAACTACGAAGGCATCATCAATATACTTTGACAGCTTTAACTCTGACTTCTTTGGCATAATGCGAAGTCTGTCCAGGCCAATCCCAACAAATTTAAAAGTATCTAAATTCACACCTTGAACTTGGCAGTACTCCATGCACCTCTTGTATGCCTCAGGGTCAACTCCACCAGGAATTATTTCCAAGGCTTCAGTAGGAGTAGCAGGCTCCTGAGCCACATCCTTCATCTTCCCAATATCAACAGTTGTCTCCTTCTGAGATGAAGGAGCATGAAAAAAATTCCTCTACAAAAACAATCGAAGTCTAAAATAAGAACAGAAATATAAAATTCAAATCAAACAACGCAAAATAACAAACAAACTTACCTGTGGAAACACCTTTTTCAAGTTGACATGCAACTTTTTCACCAGTGTTCACATCATTAGTAGACTCAATAAGATGAGAAGCTCAGGTATGCTTAGCCTCTTCGTCAAATATATCATCATCATCAGAATCATCAAAATCAAGGGTAACAGTAGTAGTACCCTTACCCTTATGAGCCTTAAATTTTGGGGCATCAGTCTCCATAGGCGCACCTCCCAAATCAGTATCTTGCATCACAACTTGGGGAGGAGAGGCAACATGGAGAGTAGCACCAACATCTCATGCAGTTCCTTGAGGAGTTTCAGTAACAAATCTTTGAGAAGATGGCCCAGCAGTCTCCTACGAAGCCAAAGTTTCAATCTCACCTTCTTCCATTTGCTCATCAGCAGTAGCTGTTGCATCAGTAGCACCGCCAGTATCAAGAACAGGAGAAGAAGCAGGAATAGCTGGGGAAGAAGGCAAAGTGTCTTCACTAATATTTTTCGGAGGTGAAGACAAGCTAGCCTCACCAATATCTTCACCAGAATGTAAATTGGCCCCCAAATTCTGGAAATAGTCACCAAGCGGAGTCAACATTGGTGGAGTCAAACGACTAGAATTAAAAACTAAACTAATCATTCTCGCCTCGTCATCACAAACCTATTGACTAAGAACCTCTTGACTGTCAACATCAAAACCCTAATCAACTTCATCTCCTGCAACCTTTTCTGAATCAAAAGAAGCTAAAACCTTCTTTTTCTTGCTAGTCTTCTTAGCAAGTTGACCACCAGCTCTCCTTCTTAGTAACATTTTCTATGCCCAGCTTCACTGCATGAGTATAAGCTGGTGGAGGTTTTTCATCATATTTGGTTTGGGCAATTTAAAAATTCTACTCAAACGCTTATAATCTTTTCCAAGAATTTTGTCCATCAAATCTTTCTCCTTCTTTAAAAATTTGCCTAGAATCTCAACTGCCTTAACTTCAACAGCAGAAATAAAATCTTCATCTCTTGTATACTTCTTCAGGCGAAAAGCTTCTTTGTCAGGATAAATATAATCCTTCCCCCTTACAACTTTCTTATGAAAACGAACAAAACTCTAACCCTTCTTAAGAGGCCAAACTCGAGCTGCAATATATTCTTCACAAAGATCACGAGCACTTTGCATATTAGTAGTCAACTTGTAAGACTTCTCACAAATCTTTGAATTCTTTGTAGTAAGAAATTCAGGATAGCAATAAAAAACATTCCTTCCCATCTTCGCAGCCAATGGATAGCGCTTCACAATCTTCCTTGACTCATCCTTTTCTTCAACCATTGGAACTGTATGGTAAAACCAATACCGATACCAATTTTCAACCCACTTATTCTTGGAAGCAGGAGAAATTTGTTTAGCACCTTGAGCAGGTTTAAAACTGCAACAACCAAAGTATTTAGTAATAGTTTTCTCATCCACAGCCTTATTCCAAAATTGAGTATGCATCTTAGGAAGAGCACAAAAAGCCCTGATGTCCAAGTTTACATCTTGACACTTTACTGCCCAAATAAAAAGAGCAATCTTCGCTATTCCATTAGGAGTCAAATGATGCATTTCTATATTATATGCCTTAAAAAGTTGTTCAAGAAAGTCTTGACATGCCATACGAAGTCCAGCTGCAAATTGATCCTGAAAAACCACACATTCATAAGGTTTTGGATCAGGAATTACTTCATTTCCAGGCAAACGAACAGATGCCCTCTCCACCATCTGATTAGTCACCATCCAATCTAACTCTTTATCATCCATCAAAGTTTGTCCAAACTTCAAAGACTTCGTATCATCACCAACCAACTCGGACTCAGACGCAGAAACATCTGATAGATCTTCACCCAAGTCAGACTGATTAGATACAACTAGAGAGTTTGCAGAAGCATTCTTCTTTTGATCAGACATCTAGAAAATAAGAAACTTTTTCATCAAGATAAATAATAACAACAACAACAACAAAAGAAAGAGAAAAAATAGAAACAAACGAATTTAAAACTAACCTTCAGTCAACAAAACTTTCAACCCTGAAAAGAAAATAGTCTTCAAAAAAGAGTTTTGGATCTGCAAATTTTTTTTGGCTTCGCTTCAAAGAAAATTTCAGTAGCACCTCTCCGTCTTCGATAAAGTAGCAAAAACAGGGGAACGGACCAAAGTATATATAGGCGGCTTCGGGTCAAACCTGACAGTTCAGCTTCCGATGGTCAAATACGACCATTGCAAATAAAAAAACCAACTGTTCATAGTCTAATGGCTAGAAACGGCCAACTCTAAAGTTCGGGACGGCGTTTTTTGTCTTCGTTTTAAAACCAAACTTCATGGGATTCAAACCTTTGGAGTAGGCCTTCGCCCACAAGGGGTTGCTGTTGGGGATTTACCTTTGCCAAGAAAAATCAGCCCCTAAAACTTTGGAGTTGAAATCATGATTTCTATAACAAAGTTTACTTGTAGGGAAAAGAAGTAAAGCGAAGGTGAAAATTTGACTTCGTCAAAAAGATTATGTCTTCGCTGAAGAAATCTCGTCTTCGCAGGTGAAAAGAAGAAAGCAAGATTAGGCGAAGACAAAGTTTGACTTTGCCTAACATTCTGGGAGAAGAAGAAAATCAAAGCGGAAATCAATTAAGTCTAGAAGATGAAGACATCAATAAAGTTAATGTACAAAAGTTGAAGAATGAAGACTCAAAAGGGAAAAAAGACTACTTCGTCCTTGTAGTTGGAAAGGGTTGTAACTATTTGAGTTGGGGGTAAAATAGTCATTTTATATAAAGTACGAAGACTAGGACCCCTATAAATACTCCCTCTGACATGTACAGTACGATCATGAAATGAATACAACTTTGTCTTGTGTTCAAACTTTGATGCTTGTGTAAATTCTTACCCAACATTTAGATATACCCACTGTGTTTAGATATGCCCTTTGTTTTTAGATATGTCTAAACTTATTTTCTTGTAGTGACAAGATGAGAAAGGTGTGAGAAATGATCTACCCAAAGATGACAACCTCTTGGAGCTCATCGGCGACCTTTGTAACTTCATAATGGACCAGATTATACACGTCAGAGGCATTTACCATGACCGAACGACCAAATTAGGTAGGAATCCTCAATATCAACATCTTCGTGAGTGGGAAAAGCTAGGCTTAGGCCGTTGATTGGACTTGTGATTGGAATGGGACATTGGTAATGTTATCGGACTTGTGGAACGGTCGGACTTATGGATTATGTGAATGTAATGATGAATTATATTTGTTCTTGTGATTTGGACTAGTAGTCTTATTGGATATAATGTTCTTGTGAATTATATATGTATATTTATATATCTTCTTGTGAATTAGCTATTGATATAATGGCCTTGTGAATAATATATGTATATATGTTCCGGTCAGATTTGAATTTATAAATTTGAATTTTTTTTGATGAGAAAAGTACTGTAGGGGCGGTTCTATATTTAACCGTCCCTACAAATGAAAACTATAGGGGTGGTTGGTGTCACAGCCGCCCCTGCAAATCTAGATTGTAGAGGCGGCTAGTGTTATCAGCCGCCCCTACAAATCCTTTTGTAGTGGTGGCTCATAACACCAGCCGCCCCAACAAATCGATTTACAGAGACAGCTTAGAAACCGTCCTACAAATCAATAATTTGTAGACACGGTTGTTTAGGGGCAGCTGGAAAAACCGCTCCTACAAACACTTACCGGCCGCCCCCTACAAATTTTGACGGTAGTAGTGCACATGAAGATTGTTTAGGCTAGTGATAGCTGTCGGTGCTTGCGAGCTGTCGATTTACTTCTTCAAGCAACGGTGGAGACGGAAGAATAAGACCAAACTCTAAACTATTTGCTTGAGCTGCATATGCTGCTGGCTATATGAGAGGGACTGCAACCTTCTCAGTAAACTAGAAGGGAGAGAGGACATGTTGAAAAGAAATTACCTCGATTTATTGATGCCTTAGTGCTAATTATATGCAAAATAAAGCTTGTGGTTGGAGGCTCAAATGTTATCTCATAGCACCAAAACTTGATTTGAAACAACTTGCTTAACCATAGAATTTCCGAAAAAGGCGCCAGTTTACTTATTTATACCACATTTCACTTACACATAGCCTCTCAACTAGCTAGTACAAGCGTACTTAGACAAACAGTGTCACCAGATAAACTAGCTTCTGCTAGGTCCCTCATCAAACAACATCACGATAACACAGGAGTACACAGCTAGCTCTCTCATCGGAGAGCCATGGCCGCCGTGCATGCATCTACCACTCTTTATTCTCACGTCTCTCTACATACGTGCAGCAAGACGTATACACACGTACGTACGTATACACGGGAGTATATACGTACGAACGAGCGGTAGTACTTGGTCGATGGGTCCCTGCAGAGAGCCACGCCCGGTGACACGTGCACCCTTTTATTATTTAGCCGCGCCACGCCGTGCGCGTCGTCGTCGCCGGCTGTCACACCACCTCGAGGATGGCGCCGGCGGCCACCGTCTCCCAGCCACGGCGGCCGCGGCGGCAGTCGCGCACGCACTGCTGCTTTTTGTCCCAGTCGCGGTAGTGCTGGCACTGCTTCTGGCACCGGTCGCCGCGGTCGCTGTTGTCCTCGTCGGCGGCGGCGTCGCGGGCGCCACCTTCCTCCACGTGTCGCCCGCGCTCGCACCGTTCCATGCACCGCAGCTTTTTCATCCAGTCGCTGTGGTGCTGGCATCTTTTCTGGCACCGCTCGCCGGGGTACCTGTCCTCGTCGGCGGCGTCCTCCTGCCCCTGACGCTCGCAGCGTTGCACGCACCACTGCCTCGCCTGCCGGTCGCTGTAGTGCTGGCATCTCTTCTGGCACCGGTCGCTGTCCTCGTCGTCGGCGTCCTCCTGTTGCTTATGCTCGCAGCGTTGCACGCACCACCGCCTCGCCTGACGGTCGCTGTAGTGCTGGCATCTCTTCTGGCACCGGTCGCTGTCCTCGTCGACGTCGGCGTCGTCACGGCTACCGCCACCGCCCTCCTGTCGCCGGCGCTCGCAGGCCTCGACGCACTGCTGCTTGCTCCCCCGGTCGTGGTGGCGCTCGCACTTCTTCTGGCACTGGCAGCGGTCGCCGTCGTCCTCCTCGCGGCGCCGGCCGCCGCTACCGCCCTCCTCCTGCTCCCGGCTCTTGCAGTCCATCAAGCAGCGCTGCTTCTCCCACCAGTCCCCGCGGTGGTGGCGCTCGCACCTCTCCCGGCACTTGCCGCCCTCGACGCCGCGGCCACCACGACCGCGGCCGCTCTCGTACTCCTCCTCGTCGGCGCCGTCAGCGTCAGCATGCTGGTGCCGCTTGCGGCACTGGCTCTCGCACTCCCGCTTCCGCGGGGTGTCCTCTCCGTACTGCCACTCGCACGCCTTCTTGCACCACCGCAGGTCCTCCTTCTTGCCGTCCGGGTTGTCCACTCCGCCTTCTTCCTCCGCGCCGGCGGCCGTGGCGGCTGCGGCCAGCAGCACGCCGGTGAGCAGGAGGAACGCCCACCATGCACCCCCACTACCCTTCCCCATGTCCGTCGTCTGCCACTCGACCAGCGATCGTCGACAGATCACAAGCTACTACTACTACAGCTCGGAGTGGATTGTGTGATGGACGAAGTGAGATGGGTTGGTCGATGCCCATGGCCGAGCATGAGGCGAGGTATTTATAGAAGCGTGGGGGAAGTGGATAATCGACGCGGCGCATGCGTCGGGACGAGGAGGAGGAGGAGGAGATCGATCGGGGACGTGGCGGCGTGCATGGCGACGTGGCGCGGCGCGCGCGGCGTGGGCGTCGCGCGGCGAGACCACGTCGCGCGGTGGCTGTCCGTGTTCGGTGTGACTTGGCTGCTAGCAGCCGAGCTGCACCGTGACAGTGAGCGAGCGAGCATGCGACGACGGCCGCCGAGGTGGCGTGGCGCGCGGCGCGGTGTGGCCGCGCGCCACGTGACCACAGCTTGCAGGGGAGGAGTGCTCGGGATTTGGAGTGTTCGCTGGTTGTGCCGGGCAGGGGAGTGGGTGAAGGGTGTCGTTTCTGGGCCTGTGCACGCCATGCAACGGATGAGCATGGCTGCACGGGGACTGCAGTCGTTACATACTACGCACATAGGACTGAAAAACAACGAGTTTTTTAAATGCCTTCTTTAAAGTTTTTTATTCCTGTAAGTTTTTACTTTTAGAAAAAGTATAAAGTTAAGTGCAAATTATGTATAAAACTTTTAAAATAACTTTCTTATTTTTTGTTCAAATTATTATAGACACTCACACTCACTCATATGAACAGTACAAACACAACCTCTCGATGAGCACCTTTAAAAGACTGAGTTGACAAACTTTTATAGCATTTGTTGTGAACAAAGGTTATGTTACTAATATGAACATCTTAGTACATCTGGTGACACTGTTATAGCCATTGGCCTCGTTTGCGTGTCCTTAAACCCGGCTTGATCCGCTTTTTTTTTTCATTCGGAACATTGTTTTTCTCTCACAAATTCCTTCAAATTTATCCAGATTCCTCCACAATTCCTCTAGAATTCCTCCAAGCGTAAGTAAAGTTTTCCGTGTTTCAATCCCTTTGGAAAACCGCATTGTACATTGATTGCTCAAAGCGAGCACTCTCGGATTCGATTTTTCTCCGTATATGTGTGTATGTAAATTAGTGGGCACTATGGTTACTATACATCTTTTTTTTTTTTTTAAGATCCGTTACCGGCTTTCATTGAATTAAGAGAAGAGCAAATACAAAGTTTTATCCGGCACAAGATGTGCCGCACCTATTTTGCTTGGTCTCAGCAGCAGAGTCCCTCGCCACCCCTGACTACACAAGAATTGGATTTACATGAAGCAATAGACACAACCAGATGATCTACCTACTAGGCAGGGCCCGAGACCAGCAACAGCATGTCAAAGTCACGATTCCCAGCTAGTCTCCATGTCCTCGCTTCATCCTGAATGCTGTAGACGATTTGGGATACTGTCCTAGTTACCTTTCTGAAGACGCGGTTGTTCCTCTCGCGCCAAATTTCCCATATCGTTAGCATGACCATCGACTGTAATCCCGGCCTAAAGGTGGGATCAGCAGGAGCTATCAAATCAGTGAACCACTCGCTCATAGTGGGGCTGTCTTTCCAGTTTGCTGGCAGCAGAAACGGAGCCTGAATCCAGTTCGCTATCCCTTCCCAGACTTTCCTTGATACATGACACTCACAGAACAGATGCGGTAGTCTCCAAGTTCCTGATACACAGTTGGCAAAAATATTCATTTGGCCAACCTCTGCGTTGCAAACGCGCAGCAATCCATATCCTGTCTTTCAGCATCAGCCATATGAAAAACTTGCATTTTGGTGGAGACTACGTTTTCCACGTCTGTGTTGCAGCCATACATTTAGTTCTGCCCTCAAATTGCATAGAGTATGCCGATTTGGCTGTATATTTGTCATCAGACGTGAGAATCCAGGTGATGGTGTCTTCCTGTTCCTCTATCAGAACTATATTATCCAGCTCCTCCCAAAGCCTGATGTATTCCATAATGAGTTGCTGATTTAAGTTGTGATCAACGTCCGCAATCCATCGGTTGTTTGTGATTGCATCCGCCACCGTCCTGTTTTTCCTCTTGCTATGCCTACGCAGCCCCGGAAAGCAGGCCGCGAGAGTTTCACAATGCAGCCCTCGCGATGTCCAGAAGCATGCCTTGCGACCATTCCCCAAGGTTACGACGGTGGCTGCATTAAAAACGGCTGTGTCATCCTCCGAGATTGGTAATTGCAATCCATTCCATGGTTTTTGTCCGCCGTCCCACGGGAAACACAGCCATCTCAGCCTTAGAGCCCGACTGAAAGAGTCCAGATCCTTGATGCCTAGGCCACCGTTGGGTTGGGGCATGCAGGCCCCCGGCCAAGCCACCTTACACTTGCCCCCCCGTGAGCTCTCCATCCCCCGGCCAAGCCACCTTACACTTCGGGGCCTTGATGACTGTCAGCAGGTAGACAGGTAGAGAGCTGAGGACCGATCTGACGAGTTCGCATCGGCCTGCCATGCTAACAAGCCGTCCCTGCCACCCTGCTAGTCTACCTTTTGCTCTATCCTGTATATAATGCAGGTGCACCATTCTCATTCTTCCCAGCGTTAG
Source organism: Miscanthus floridulus (assembly GCF_019320115.1). NCBI lineage: Eukaryota > Viridiplantae > Streptophyta > Magnoliopsida > Poales > Poaceae > Miscanthus > Miscanthus floridulus. Next base: position 102,752,261 of record NC_089588.1, on the reverse strand, counting down.
CGGCAGTCCCAGATATTGGATCGGGAATGAGACTGTCCTCCCTGTGAAATCTTGGAGGACCTCTTCCATGTCAATGTCAGCGCATCTGATCGTGGCAATTGAGCTTTTGGTCATATTTATCCTCAATCCAGTGGCATCCCCAAAGGCCTTCATAATTTCCATGATGCAGTTGATGTCAGATCTAACCGGGTTGGTGAAAATCATGACATCATCAGCATAAAGTGAAAGCCGCAACCTTGCTTGCCGGCCCTTCAGAGGCGTCAGGTGGCCTTTCTCAGTTGCAATGTCGAAAATTTTGCTCAGTACGTCCATTGCCAGGATGAAAAGGTATGGTGACAACGGGTCGCCCTGTCTCAGCCCCCTTGAGTGGTTAATCCTAGGTCCTTGGCTGCCATTCAACATGACTACTGATGAAGAGGTTTTGAGAACTGCTGCTAGCCAATTAGTCCATCTTCTGCTGAATCCCCTTCTACTCAGCATCTCCAGCATGTATTCCCAAGAGACCGTGTCGAAGGCTTTACTGATATCCAGCTTCAATAAGCAAACCGGAGTTTTAGTTCTGTGGTAGTGCCTAGCTAACCCTCTGACATAGATGAAGTTATCCTCGATGCACCAGCCCTTGATGAAAGCACTCTGTGAATCTGAAATCAGCTTGTCGATGTAGCCGGATAGGCGTAGTGCTAGCACCTTCATGAAAAGCTTTGCAAAGGAATGTATAAGGCTTCTCGGCCGAAAATCCATCGGGTTAGCTGCTACTTCCACCTTTGGGATCAATATAACTTGGGCCCCATTGATTTTTGCCAAGTGATCGCAGTGCTGGATGTGTATACTGTGGAATGCACTAACTATGTCGAACTTAATTATGTCCCAGCAGCACTTGTAGAAGTCATTCGTGAATCCATCCGGCCCCGGCGCCATGCCATTCGGAAGGCATTTGACTGCATTCTCTATTTCTTCCTCAGTGAACGGCCGATCCAGCTCGAGTCCAGGCAGCTCCTGGATTCTGGACAAGGTGAGCTTGTCCCAGTCCAGTGTTCTTGAGCGTGTCTCCTTTTTGCCCATAATATTTGAGAAATAGTCATGAATGATTGTTAAGAATATCTAATAGGATCACATGACCTCAATATCTGGTTGATTGATGGTTGATTGATATCTCCTGAAGATTGGTTGTGCGCTCAGGCTAGGATTGCGGATGAAGGCAAGTATCACGGCTTCGGTTAGATAGGATAGATATCTCCTGATTGATGTAATCTTGTGATGTAATCTAGAGTTACCAAAGTAGTTAGATTCTTCTTGTTGTACAAGTTGTACCGCCACGCTAGGGGCTCTTCCTAGCTATATTAACATGAAGCCGTGAGCCTGAGAGGGCATCACGTTCCAACCATTTTCACATGGTAATCAGAGCTAGGTTAGTCCAAAATATTCTCGATGGCTTCCTCTTCCGCGCTTCAACAATCGTTCTCTCTGATCGGTTGTCCCATCACCGAGAAGCTGGGCAAAGGAAATTTTCCCCTATGGAGCGCCCAGGTGATGTCTACTCTTCGCGGTGCGCAGATAGCGCACTATCTCGAGCCCGACATTGTGGTGCCGGCGAAGCAGATCCCCAAGGCGGCCGACAAGCCGACTAAGCTCATCCCCAACTCTGAGTATGAAACTTGGGTTGCGAAGGACCAGCAGATCGTTAACTATCTGCTCTCCAATATCTCCAAGGAGATCCAGGTGCAAGTCTCCAATTGCGCCACATCGGCCGAGATCTGGAAAGTGATCTCAGAGATGACGGCTTCCCAGTCTCGGGGCCATATCATCAACACGCGCATGGCGTTGGCCACAGCGCAGAAGGGCTCGTCTACAATCGCCGACTACTTCAACAAGATGAAATCTCTTGCTGACGACAAGGCGGCCGTCGGCAAACGTCTTGAAGATGAAGAGATCATCTCCTATGTACTAGCCGGACTTGACATTTATTTTAAACCGATTGTCTCGGTTGTCGCGGCGCGCACGGAGCCGCTATCTTTGGGCAAGCTCTACACCCAGCTAGTGAGCTGGGAACAATGGATGGATCTCCTGCACGATGGATCCGGTTCATCTGCTAACACGGCTACACGTGGAGGCCATGGCGGTTTCAACCGCAGCGGTGGTGGCCGAGGACGCGGGCGCAGCCACAACTGTGGCAACAACAACAACAACAGCGGGCGCCCCCGGCAGAACTACAACGGCGATAAACCCATCTGCCAGTTCTGCAGCAAGGAGGGCCACACTGGACTCCGCTGCTTCAAGCGTTTTGACGCTTCCTTCACCGGCCCACCAGAGCAATCCCGATCTGCCTCCTCTGCGTCATATGGGATCGACACCAACTGGTACACCGACACTGGTGCTACCGACCACATCACGGGAGAGCTGGAGAAGCTCACCGTGAGGGACAAGTACCATGGAAACGACAAGGTTCATGCTATTAATGGCGCAGGTATGAGAATCAAACAAATTGGTCGAAGTTTTGTTCGTACCCCAGATCAAAATCTCGTCCTAAACAATGTTCTTTATGTTCCCGAAGCTAACAAAAGCCTTGCATCTGTTCATCATCTTACATCCGATAACCATGCTTTTATTGAATATCATCCCAACTATTTTTTTGATTAAGGACCAGGTGACGAAGAAAACCATCCTAAGAGGGGAATGTGAAGGCGGCCTCTACCCATTGAAGTCTAGGCCGTCATCGAATAAAGGGGCGTTTGGTGCTGTCAAGTCTCCTTTGTCCAGGTGGCATAGTCATCTCGGCTACCCTTCTTTTGCAGTCGTTCAACAAGTCCTTAGCAAAAATAGTATTCCCTTTGTTGCCGATTTGAATAAAGAAACTATTTGTGATGCTTGCCAAAAGGGCAAAAGTCATCAGCTACCCTATCCTAGATCCACGAGTATCTCATTGAGTCCCTTAGAACTTGTGTTTTCTGATGTATGGGGTCCTGCGCCCACTTTTGTTGGCAAAAACAGTTATTACGTTAGCTTCATTGATGATTTCAACAAGTTTACATGGATTTATTTGCTTCGTCATTAATCTGAAGTTTTTCAAAAATTTCATGAATTCCAAGCTATGGTTGAACGCTAATTTGATAGAAAAATTCTCGCTATGCAAACTGACTAGGGAGGGGAATATCAAAAGCTGAATGCCTTCTTTCAGCGCATTGGCATCTCGCATCATGTCTCATGCCCTTATGCACATCAACAAAATGGCTCTGCTGAACACAAATATCGCCATATTGTTGAAGTAGGTCTCTCGCTTTTAGCCCATGCTTCTATTCCCTTAAAATTTTGGGATGAAGCTTTCATCACTGCCACTTATCTTATTAATCGACTCCCTAGTAAAATTATCAATAACCAAAGTCCTCTTGAACACCTGTTTCATCAAACACCAGACTACTCCTCTCTTCGTACTTTTGGTTGCGCATGCTAGCCAAATCTACCGCCTTATAAAGCTTGCAAGTTGCAATTCTGCTTCAAATGCTGTGTCTTCCTAGGATACAGTAACATACACAAGGGGTTCAAGTGTCTGTATGTCAATGAAGGGTGTGTCTATATTTCCCGAGACGTGGTCTTCGATGAACACGTCTTCCCCTTCGTCGAACTCCACCCAAACGTCGGTGCTCGATTACGATATGAAGTTCTCCTACTTCCTCCAACTTTGACAAATCCTTCACATGATTTTGTGGACGACAATTCTTCAGATCATTTTGATAATGATTCCCTACATACTAACCCTATGTCTAAGTGTGCAGCACATGAAAAAAAAATTCGACGTCAAACGAACTAAATCTGGCTGGAAACAGGCGTCATTTCATGCTCTCCGAGCAATTTCCCGTTTTGGTAGGAACAGACGGCGATCCCTAGGCTGATTCACCTGCACCATCCACTGCGGAGCCGACAGGATCGGTCTTGGATCTAGCGGTGTCAGCTCCTACGCTCGTGACGAACGCGTCAGCTCCACCGTCATCCTCTCCGCGTGCGTCACCTGTCTCGAACTCGCCTCGCCTGGCTCCGCGGACAGGGGGACAGGATATTTTGACTGGTGGTGGAGAATCTCCCTTGGGTCCGCCGCTCGTTGGATCTTCTGCGCCAGCCACAGATCAACCCACCGGATCTTCGCTCGCCGGATCTTCTGCACCAGCCACAGATCAACCCACCAGATCTTCTACATCACCTGCAGCACCGGCTCTCCAGCGACCCACCACACGTCTACAACAAGGTATACGCAAACCAAAAATTTACACTGATGGAACTATTCGATATGGTCAGTTAGCAGCCACCACTGAAGGTCCTATTGATTTGCAACATGCCTTAGTCGATAATAATTGGAAGCGTGCTATGGATGTTGAATTTGATGCATTGATCAGGAATAAAACTTGGCATCTAGTTCCACCTCAAAAAGGTAAAAATGTGATAGATTGCAAGTGGGTCTATAAAATCAAAAGAAGATCAGATGGGAAAATTGACAGATATAAGGCACGCCTAGTAGCAAAGGGGCTCAAACAACGATATGGCATTGATTATGATGATACTTTTAGTCCTGTTGTGAAAGCAGCCACAATTCGTCTTGTGCTCTCTCTAGCTATGTCTAAGGATTGGTGTTTGAGGCAACTCGATGTTCAAAACGCTTTCTTGCATGGTTTCATTGAAGAAGAGGTATACATGAAACAGCCGCCAGGTTATGAAGATAAGACCAAACCACATCACTTATGCAAACTTGACAGATCCCTGTATGGTTTAAAACAAGCAACATGGGCATGGTATTCTAGGTTGTGTGGTAAACTTCAGAGTCTAGGCTTTGTTCCCTCCAAAGCTGACACATCATTATTCTTTTATCGGAAAGGAAATTATGTCATCTTTATGCTTGTATATGTTGATGATATAATTGTGACCAGTTCATCACAGGAAGCAGTGGATGCTCTTCTCTGAGGTTTAGAGAAGGACTTTGCAATCAAAGATCTTGGGAACCTTCACTATTTTCTTGGAATACAAGTTCAAAGAAAGAAAGGTGAATTGCTTTTAACACAGGAACGGTATGCTTCTGATATCCTCAAGAGAGTTAATATGCAGCTGTGTAAACCCGTCAAAACACCCCTTAATACTACCGAAAAGCTTTCAGTCACTAGTGGCACTCGGTTAGGAGTGGAGGACTCAACCAGATACAGGAGCATTGTTGGAGCTCTCTAGTATCTCACCCTCACACGACCAGATCTGTCTTTTTCGGTCAACAAAGTTTGTCAATTCCTTCACTCGCCGACGACCGTTCATTGGAAAGCTGTGAAGAGAATATTGAGATATGTACGAGGAACAATCGGCCTAGGGTTAAAAATTAGAAAATCTAACTCTATGCTTGTAAGTGCTTTTTCAGATGCTGATTGGGCCGGTTGCCCTGATGACAGACGATCTACAGGCGGCTTTGCTGTATTCCTAGGTTGCAACCTAGTGTCATGGTACGCAAGAAAACAGCCTACGGTTTCAAGATCAAGTACAGAAGCTGAATACAAGTCTTTGGCCATCGCTACTGCAGAGGTAATGTGGGTACAAAAATTACTTGATGAGTTAGGTATTCCACATCCTTTGGCAGCATGATTATGGTGTGATAATCTTGGCGCAAAGTACCTATCGGCTAACCCTGTATTTCATGCACGCACCAAGCATATAGAGATCGATTTTCATTTTGTACGCGAACAAGTTGCAGTAAAGCGCATGGACATCAGATTCATCAGCACTACGGATCAGATCGCCGATGGCTTCACTAAGCCTCTTCCAGAGAAGCAAATGGTCATGTTCAGAGACAATCTCAACCTCGCTTATAAGTTGTGATTGAGGGGATGTTAAGAATATTCAATAAGATCACATGACCGCAATATCTGGTTGATTGATGGTTGATTGATATCTCCTGAAGATTGGTTGTGCGCTCAGGCTTGGATTGCGGGTGAAGGCAAGTATCACGGCTTCGGTTAGATAGGATAGATATCTCCTGATTGATGTAATCTTGTGATGTAATCTAGAGTTACCAAAGTAGTTAGCTTCTTCTTGTTGTACAAGTTGTACCGCCATTCCAGTGGCTCTTCCTAGCTATATTAACACGAAGCCATGAGCCCGAGAGGGCATCACGTTCCAACCATTTTCACAATGATTTCTTCCTTTTCGTGGTGATCCCATGTCAAAGTTCCATCCTGCCGTTTGAGAGAGTAGATATATTTCTTCTTCTCCTTGCACTCATCTTTAGCTGGAAGAATCTGGTACAGGCATCGCCTGCTTTGATCCAGTTAACTGTGGAGGCCTGCTTCCACCTACTCTCTCCACGGCAGCCAGCCCAAGAGCTCTCAGCTTAAGGTCTTTCCTGAGCGTCTATTCGGCATCAGATAATTGCCTATCCTCCTGCGCAATGTCCAGGCGGAGAATAACCTCGTTGGCAATGTGCAGCTGCAGCCGTGCCTTACTGAATAGAGGTTTGCTCCACGATTTGAGTGCTCTTATACTAGCCCACGTGTACCCGTCATTGTCCTAAAGACATCTGACTACTGTACACAAAAGCCAGATAATCTAGTAGTCTATCGGGTGTCATCGGAAAACCCCAAATCATCCACATTTTACAACTCATCCAGGATCAACAATGGACTTACCACAACTATACAATACAACGATTTATATCAAAAGATGCCGGTTAAAGTAATATTTTGGACGTCATGTCCACGTCTAAACTGTCACACATCTGTGAATAGAGTATACCCGTAGGTCAAAGCTAGTTGAAAAATAAAAGGCAAGTCAAACAATACAACGCTAAGTTAAAATTATCTTAATGTTTTCTTAACATGAAAACAGAACCAAAAACGTCACTTAAGTTATATTTTCTCGTGCAAGTTACTCTTCCCGTTCTAAATTATAAGTCGCTTTAACTTATTTGGTTCATCCATTTTGCTATGTATGTAGGCACATTGTTATATTTAGATGCATAGCAAAAATGGATGTTTAAAAAAAAGTCAAAGTGACTTATAATTTGGAATCGAGGGAGTAATCTACAACCATCGTGTTGACTTTAAAGTCACATTGCAATACTTACTTGTAAGCTAATTTTACAACTCATTCTCTGTTTATACCTGATCCTACTTAAGATCTTTATGTATATTTGATCTCTACTAAAAGTTGAGCATGTTTTTAGAGTAAAACACGTCAGTGGCCCCAAAATTTAGGAGGAGATGCCATTTAGGTCCCAAACTTCCAATTTTGGATTTTTGGTCCCTAAACCTGTCTGAGGCTCCCGCACTAGTCCAAACGAGTTTCGATCTGCTGCATATACATGATAACATAGCATACTGACTTAGCACTGCCGTGGGTCTGACACATTGGGTCCAGCAAGTAAACTTACAATATGGTGTCATCTAGATCCCAAACTTTAAAAATTACGTATCTAGAACCCTAAACTTGCTAAACTGACAACATGAGGTATTTAAGTTTCACGATAGTGTCATCTAGGTCTCTAGCTTTTAAAAATATAGATCCAGGTCCCCAAACTTCCTAATTGGGCCACATGTGGTCCAAATTAATGTTGTCCGTGTTAAGCTGCCTTTGTGGCTACTGATTAGTCACATACCATGTGGGGCCCACATCTCATCTCTCTCTCATCTCCTTTTCCACCTGCTAGCTTCTTGGGTCGGACCGGTCCAACAGGCAAGCTGTGCTCCCTTCTATGCGCGGCCTCCACTGCGTCATCCGACGGCGACGACCACCTCCGCAGCTTCGGTCGCCTAGACTCGCCCCGCCCACTGCAGCCACATCCATCTGCCTGCCGCGGCCGCAACCACCTCCACCGTGCCTCCTGTTCGGACTTGCGCCGCAGCCGCCTCCATCCGCCTGTCACGGCCACTGCCATGGTCCATGCCACCGATGAGCTTTGCACCGCCGACCTCCATGCCACTCCGTGGCATCCAGCTCCGCGTTGATGACCTCGATTTGCTCAAGCAATTAGATGTTGCGCTGAAAGCACATGCCCCAACCATATGTTTCATGTGTTTCAGATGTATGTTGCAAGTGTTTCATCTAGATATTGCAAAAGTAGATATATATGATGTTGCATATGCTGCAATGTACATGTATGTTGTAAGTATATGTTCTAAATGTTTCAGCTGTTTTAGACGTATGTTGCAAGTGCCTATTTAAAATGTTTCATCTGTTTCAGATGTATGTTACAAGTGTTTCACCTGGATATTGCATATGTTGCAGTGGCTATACACATATGTTGCAAGTGTATTCCCAAATGTTTCATCTATTTTCAGACATATATGTTGCAGCAAGTGTTTCATGTTGCAAGTGTTTCATGTTTCAAGCATATACTCTTGGATGAGACGAGTGGAGCATGCGGGACACGTGGATTCCCGCATGTGAGCGCGATATGAGTGCAGGCGGTCCCGCGTGCATGGGGGCGGTCCCCATGTGCATGTGCGCGGGAAACGAAGCGGTGCCATGCGGATGGAACTGGCCCTGTGTTTCCCAATGGAGGCATGGCAATTTCCGCTTACACGTGGGCACGCTTGAAACGGAGTAGGTGGCCAGGTATGGGCATCCGTCCGAATGTCTGGGCGCTAGTATCTCTATTTATGTATTAGACCCGGCCAACATGTCAGCTCTACGCGTCAGTGCTAAGTCAACATGACACGTCAGCATATGGTCAAAACCTATAGTGCTCTAGCCTTGGACAAGTTTAGAGACCCTGAAATCAAAAAGTGAAAGTTTTAGACCTTGATGAATTTGGGGACTCAGTGCATGAGAGAGGTCCATTGACGATAACGATATCATACTACCATCTTTATGGTGAGTCGGCTGTATATTACGGATATTTAAGCAATGATTTCGATCAAGCTTAGGGGCAAGCTCTGTATGCAAAAAAGGTGGCAATGCACCCCCTTTTGATTCACATGATACCTAGAGAAGCTTTCAAAAATTTGTTACCGAGCAAGTCGTCTCGCTTGCATGGGATGAAAATTAGAGCCTGTGAGATATTGGGGGCGGTGCTGCATGAAACAAGTGTTGCCTGTGATGCCCGAGCTGAATTTGCCGTGCCATAGAATCTGAACCTCTGTTCCATCCCATGTTGTGTGCAATTTCTCTCTTCAAAGACCTGTGTAGTTGGCTGCAAGATGATATTTTTCCGGTTTGGGGCAACACCTTTAGGCACTATATATGGCTGGGTCCACCGTGTGCCAGGAGATGAAGTCGAACTGAACATAGTGTCATATCTGTGGAGTTCCATGAGGAAACTGAATTAACTGTATATTAAGGAGTCGAGGAAGCCAAAGTTTAGACAGAGAACCAATCTCTAGAGCTGAAACTTGCACTGCAGGAATGAATCCGCAAGAAAGTTCAGAGAAAGAGCCAATCCTTATATACAAATTAACGTTTTTCCAATTGGAGGCTGGGGTGTCTCAAATCTTGAAAAGCACATGGCCTTCCCTCATTTGCTGAAAGTGTGTGCTGAAGGCATGTCGCATTGTCGCTGCAGAATGAGACAGATGCATGGCATAAAGACAGTGCTGAATGAGATGAGACAGAGTCTGCACTCAAGTTTTACGTCGTGTGGTAAGGATAAGGAATACAGACCTCATTGGTGTTGGGGACATGCAGAAGTAGTTTGCATTCACTTGGTTTGTAACGCAATCAAACAGAACTCGCATAGTGCTGTATACGTATATTGTACGAAAACAGTTATATAATCTACCAAAACGTCTGCTCATGCTAAAAATGCATGGAAAAGCACCTCCTAAGATGTTCCTAAAACATGATTTAGCATGTTTTACTACTACTACTACTACTAGCTATCAATCTTAAACTATGTAATGACCTCCCATATCATCCTATCTGTTGGGTACACGCTATCATAAATATCAATCTGAAACTACTACTACTACGGGGCCGATGGAGTTGAGGATGGATCTAGATGAGGATGATGGCGGTGGCTACAAGTATGACAAGCTCTGGCAGCAGATCTGGCGCTCCGGAGGATGGTGGCGGTGGAGAGGTGAACGTCGGTGGCGCTACGGGCAACGACGACGACCCTGCGGTAATCCCAAAATAAAACGAAACGCTATCAGAACACCAGATTCGATCGACATGAGAAGCTGAACCTGCTGTCTATACGCCCCCAATGCAACGTTAGCGATTGGTGATTAACCGTACCTGAAGCTGAAGGCGGCTGCGCATTCGAAGCGTCGGCAGCCGCCGGAGGCTGAGCCGGCGGGGTGTCCTGCGGCGCGTAGGGAGGGAGCACCAGCCCTTCCACTGCAAGAAGACACAAAGAGCCGATCCATCAGAAAACAGTTTAGTTTTGCGTCCATGGACCATGCATGGAGGGCTTGCTACTTACTGTTGCAGAGCTCGATGGGCGGCTGGGCCTGGCCGCAGCGGGCGGGGATCTGGAGCCCGTCGGCGACGTCGACGTCGTACCCAGTGGCGCGCCCGTACGTGCCGTCCGCGACGTAGCAGAGGCAGAAGGGGTCGGCGTCGAAGGCGGCCTCGTACGCCGCGCAGCACGCGGCCGAGGGCGCCGCCGCGCCGCCGTACATGAAGCTCTCGCACTCCTTCAGCCCGGCCAGCGAGTCCCGGCAGTACCCCTGCGCCGCCGCGGGAACCGTCGTGCAGAGGAAGGCAGCAGCGGCCGCGACGAGGATGAGGAAGAGGTGGCGTCGGCGAGGCGGCGCCATGATGATGGGACGACCGAGACGGGATGGATGCAGAATTGGAGATCAGGGCGAGAGCGAGGCTACCTACGTCGTTTGTTTGCTTTGCGACATGTATTTATAGTCGGGATTTGGAAGAGGAGTCTTGGAGAAACAAGCAAGGTTGTTTTGGATTTGGAAGAGCAGCATGACTTTGGCGTCCCGTGCAAGAAACAGACAAGCGGACATGGCCCCTCCTCTCGTAGTAGAGGAGGACAGCAGCTGCACGCCCTCACGCTCAGGTTCGGCTACCTCCCTGGCGAGGCCTTCGTACCGGAATCCTTAAATTTGCCAACTATTTTTATGTTTATCGAGTGTATTCCCTCGGGTACTCGGCGAACAATATCTTTACCGAGTGTCGCGTTAAAAACACTCGGTAAAAAAAAAACACTCGGTAAAATATATGGTTTGCCGAGTGTAAAAAAAAAAAACTCGGCAAAAAGGGGTTTGCCGAGTGTAAAAAAAAAACACTCGGCAAATAAATAAAATCTTTTTTCTGGAAAAGAAGGAGAAGAAAAAAAAAAATAAAAAACTTTCCCGAGTACTCAGATCTAGAAAACTCGGCAAAGAAATAAAATCTTTTTTTCTAAAAAAGAAGGAGAAGAAAAAAATGAAAAAAAAATTTGCTGAGTGCTCTGGTCTGGGACACTCAGCAAACAAAAAATATCCTACCACCCCTCCCATCCCCAGCGCCCCACCCCTCCCGTCCCCACCCCTTCTTCCCCTCTCCTCTCGGCCCCCAGCGCCCCTCCTCCCGCCGGCGCCGCCTCCCTCCCCTCCTCTCTCGGCCGCCCTCTTCCCCTCCGGCCGCCGCCCCTCCCCTCCGCTCTCGGCCCCCTCCTCCCTCCCTCCCTCGTTGGATCTGGCCGCCGCCCCTCCCCTCTGCACCCGGCCCCCTCCTCCCTCCCTCTCGAATTTCCCCGGATCCGGCCTCCGCGCCACCCCTCCCCTCCGGATCCGGCCCCGCCGCCTCCCACCACGCCCACGACGCCCACCCATGACGCCCCACCACGCTCCTCCCCGCGCCCCACCGCGCCATGGACGGTGGCAGGAGGCCCTCAGCGCGGTGGCCCAGCACAGCGACCCCAGGCGCGGCAGCGCTGGCACAGACGGGCCCTGGTGCGGCAACCCCGGCGTGGCGGTGGCACGGATCCAGTGGCGCGGTGACCCCGACAAGGTAGGCCCTCCTCCTCCTGGATCCAGGGTTTCGGCGAGCTTTTCTCCTCTCTCTCCCAACTCTGATCCAACGCAGGGAGGATGGTGCAGGGAGGCCGACGGGACCATGGGGAGGTGGCGCGGCTGCGTCGGGCGTCGCGGGGAGGACGGCGCAGCTACGGGGAGGTTAGGTTTGACAAAGGAGGGGTATGAGTTGGTCGAGACAATGAAGCAGAGTTTTGGGATTGAACCAAGAATTGATCATTATGCATTTATGCTTATGTGGTGGACAATGGACTTGCTTGGTCGTGCACGAATGGAAGAGTGAAGCACCCTTTTAAAAAAATCTGTCAGTGAAGCCAAATTTGATCAAAGTTACTCTATTATTATTGTATTCATTTGCAGGGGCTTCCTACCTTGTAAAGTTTACCTGCTTCAAGCCCAAGAGAAATGAAGTTGCAACGGCTGATCACTTCATAGAAGATCACTTCCTAGAAGAACAGCTCGCCCTCTTTTTGTTCTCTATGTATACATTGGAGGTTTACACCTGGTACTAGCTGTTCAATCAATACCAAATGTTCCATTCCAGAAAACTGTGTCCCTTCACTCATTTAGGGTGTTCCATCCAAACCCATTTCAGTCTCTCAGCACTGACCTGCATGAAGAATTTTCAAAAGAATTTTGCAGTGTTTGGATAAGATTTGGTTCAATTACTACAGGATTCAAGAGTGACCGGACGATGTCCAACATATATCATGCAACACAACTAATGATGACCAGTGAAGCATTGGTCTTGCTCTTACATGCTAGGTATTCCATTCTGCAGCTTACATAACATATAAGCACGGAGCATTACATATGTAGCACATAGCAGTAGAACTAGAAAGTAAGTAGTCAATCATCTTTCTCAGCTTTTTTTTTCCCGAACATGCCACTGCAAGTATTTCATTAAGAGGATAGCAGTACACAACACCTAGAGACCCTCGCAGGCGAGATACCTTGGGAATTCTAGAAACCCAAAGGATAAAGAAAAAGATACAGCGAGGAAGCACGAAGGGCTATTACACAAGAACTGATTTGCGACTGAAAGAAGCCAAACCCCTATCAAACTGGAGCGTGCACTAGGAACTCCGACAGACGCCGGTACCCTGCTGCAATCCAGTCGTTGGACGCTCGTTTGACGTGCCCAATCTCCTGCTTCAGTTTCAGTCACTCAACGACGTCTGCAGCACAGCAAGGAATTACACGTGTCGAAGACTTAGTTGCCTTCGATAGCAATGTGTACTGTGTTGTGCCATCGGATCAAAAAAATAAAAAAGAGAAGATACTGTGAAAGGCTTAATTATAGGTAGGGTTGAATAACTAGCCAGCTTGGCTCGGCTCGGCAGTTCAGCTTGTTATCTTAACGGGCCAGAAGGCCAGCTCGGCTCAGCTCGTTTAGCTCGTGAGCCAAGTATACAAAACATGTTTTACATTTATCTAAAACATGAGACTAGTAATAATACAAAAGTAATATATGTAGTGGCATGTTGAAACTATCATGAGCTTGTTCTTCCCAATGTCCTTAGTCACGGGATCTCTGATCAAATGGTGCCAACACCCTCCATTTATAGTATATAGAAGTAGGGGGGGGGGGGGGGGGGGGGGGTATTCTAGCTATGTGTGAGGCGGTGGAGCATCCATGTGGGGTCAGGCGATGTCCTTGGACGTCAGCTCACGGTCCATTTCCACCGCCTTGGAAACCGACGGCGTGGATGGACTCCTAGTAGCGGTTGATGGCCAACTGACTTGGTTTGAAGCGGTTTGGTGAGAATGGGTCGTCGCCGACGTGGACCGCAGCCCTCTGTCATTGAAGGACAAGCAGATGGTAACAAGAACAAATGGTAACAAGAACAAATATCAAATGGCGCACACTATACTAAGGTAGTTTCGTCATATGAATAAATGGTAACAAGAACAAATATCACATGGCGCATGTGGACAAGCAAGGGAGCATTCATGGGCGCAGATGATTCAATGGTTTTGGGAGTTCCCATTATTAGCATGGATGATGAGGGGTTTGCGACATGAAATAGTTACGTACATACTACAAACTAGATTATCTACAAATTAAAACTACATGAAACTTGTGTGTTACAATAGCATCACGCCAATATGTACTGCCCCCGGCATCCATTCCCATCAACCATCTGAACTACTCCACACCTCACTTGTAGCAAGTTAAACTTATTGAAAACAAAATGCTTATTATATTGGTATCCGTGGTTCTTTTTCTAAGTGGATTGTAGAATGTAATCAAATAAAACATAGGGACTTGCTATATCCCAGTCGACTGAAATATACACCTTTTTTCAGTCGACGTCCACAGCCCTTGGATCTGCATCCAATGGCTCGTCTCTGTTGTTTTTCTTCTTCATGCAAGGAAAACGGGTCCACGAATGAATCCGAAAATCAACCCAGGCAACTACTGGGCCCGCCAAGCCTTAACGGGCACATGATCCGATACCCGCAATGGAGATTTGCAGCTCATTTGGCCCAAAATGAAACAATCGGCCCAATAAACATACATACAAGCATACACTGAATATTCTTGGGCCATACCACAAATCAAAATTAATATAGTACCATTTCTATTCTACTGCTGCAAAATGCACAATGAATAGAATATTCAAAATTACAAAACAAGAATATGAAAATTGCACTTTCCAAATAGTGCAAATACTATGTGTTGTTACTGCAATTTTACTATATATGTATATAAGTAAAAGTATTGGTATATTTATACAAAATCCAGCTCATAAACGAGGAGTCTACTGATAGTACAATTAAAGTGTACTATTTTCTATGCAATTATCTACAGTTGACTAAAAATTATCACAGGATGCAAATGCATGTTGGGAGGCAAAATCTTTGATATCCTTGAACAAGTCTGTAGCCATACAAGCAGTTAGTAGTCATTAGTCAAAAACATGTACACATGTATTGGTCAATAAATAGAAGCAACAGCTAAAGCCTAGTAAAGATGAAATGAGCATACAAAGAAGCTAAATTTCCAGTTCAGCTCGGCATACTTGACCAATGAACCAATTAAGCAAAGCCATCGTTCAATTAATAAGTCAATTTAGATTTTCCTATTCTAGATTCCCACAATGTGTGAACTAGTTTGATAGATCAGATAGCATCACACCAGTTTTGGTAGTACAATTCAGTTCATGTGATGAGTGGCCAAAACGAGCACTTTGGTTAACAAGTAAATAGCACTGATGCCTAGAGAGCACTATCAGAACCAATGGCATTCTTCTCGCCAAGGCAAAAAAGAATTTAACTGCATGGAACTCAACACAAATAAACCAAGATGCAACCAGATTACCAGAACATGCATGTCAAAGTCAGAGCTCCCCCTGAACTGCAAGTCTGCAACCTGCCCAGTTCAGAGTTCAACCCTGGATGTACAAAATGCCATCAGTCCAGCTCCAGCATTATGGGGCTGTTTGGATGCCGCCCTCGCCTGGACGTGCCTGCCAGGCAACTGATCTCAGCCCCAGGCGATCAAAATCGGACGCCTGGGAACGCTGCCTGGCGCCGAAGCTGCCTGGGAGGCAGCATCCAAACAGCCCGTATCTGCATAGGATCATTTTCTTCTCTGACTCCACTAGTCCGAGCTAGTGAGCTAATGCCACTGCGAGGAAGAGTGTGCAGTCGGCAGCCCCTGCAGGATCAGATTCCATATAAGACTAAGAATGAACTAGCATCATGCTAATGTGGGATGGTACATGATAGGACTCCTAAATTTCTTGTTTGGTCTGAGGAATTGGATGTGTTGATCCATCACTACTTCTTCCTCATAAGCACTTATAGTATAAACGTTAAGGACCGAGTCATCCCATAGAAATTCTCATGATGGATCATTTCATCTAGGCCAACTCCTCAAACCAAACACAACTTTAGAGAATACAGAGTACACAAGAGTTTGTGAGAATGTCAGTAAAAACATTTTTGATATGAATAGTCTGGCAATAAAATGATTACCCCATATTTTTGCATTCCAAGGAGGAGAAGTGTGCTTGAGCCAGTGATGTGAACCCCCACCCACAAAGGTATGTGGAACAAGAGGTTGAAAGCAAAAGCTATTCCAATAACTGAAAAATGGTAACATTTGTAAGAAGCAAACGGTCAAATGAATGTGAAAACCAATTGAGTTCTATATATTGGCAAAAACAATTGTTGATTAATTTTCATTCCTTAGTTTTACAGGAATAAACAGTGGACCAAATGAATTGGAAATTAGCAAGAAGAACAAATCAGTCAGTTTAGCTTTGGCATTAAGAATTAGTCTACAACAACACTGAATCCTCTTTTATTGTATCCATATATGTTCATTAATATAATACACGATCAACCGAAAATCAAACATAGCAGTTTAACAATATTTTTTTTATGCAAGATTATCAAGAAATGATCTTAACCTTCTGGGATATCTGCAGCAATCACAGCTAACTCTGCTAGCAGCCATAGGCAGATTCTCACCCATGCTGGATATTCCGTCTTGCATAGCTCGGCAAGATGCCGCCCTGAGTCAGTGAACAACCATCAATTCCAATTGACGTGAGAGAGTGTACTCCTAAGCATAATATATACTAGTTCTCTATAAAATACCTGTCACTACTCCAAGATTAGCAGATAGTGACTAAATAATTAACGTGAAGATGAGGCCAATCAAGGTCACCCAGAGGAGCTATAAATGAGCAAATTAAAAAAATGACAAGAAGGAGCAAAGTAGTTAGTTTTGGTTTGCATTATGCAAGAAATGTTGCTTGCAAGGGTGAATATGGCGTGATTTAACAAAGATCTAAAAGTGTACCTCATATCTATGATCTGCACCAGCTTGCAAATCTGTTCCCACTGTTCAAATTTAACAAGCATCAATACTGTGCGATATTGAGAACAGAGATAGAGGAAGAAATGGTGCACATCGTACAGTTTCCGGGATCAAGGTAGGCCAAACAGACCATAAATCCTGGGCCAACGTGGTACAAGAACCTTTTCCATGCTGTGCCCTGTGTTACACAGCACCATGGAATTAGCAAGTATATTTATCCCCTAGTAATCAAAAGCATGAGGCACACAAAAGGACAAAGGGTAGTACATTTTTTATCTAACCCATAGGAGAGCTATGTATCATTTCACTAGAAGAACAAAAGAAGAACAGAACACACACACAAAAATGAAATGTTTAAGATTATCAATGCCTATGTTGTCATACGAAGATCATGTAACCAGTGCAGAAAGAATACAAATTGAGATTTTGTTCTTTTTAGTTTTGCAATGCAAGGAAGTCGAGTCGAGTCACACCAAAGAGGCAAGAACTTTGACTGAAACAAGAACAGTTAAACAGGAACAGATATTTGTATAACAAACATGAAAAAAAAAACATTATGTGGTACTATTCATCTCTCCTTGAAATGCAAGTTACTATACCTGATTAAATTTAGTGAGTTGATCCACAGCGTCATTACCAACCAATGCTTCTCCAACAAATAAAACCAGGTCCGGGCTATCGAGATTGATTAGCTTGGAGAGCACTCTCATGAGTGGCTCATTGTCCTGACAGATTCAATTAGACAGAGACTTCATGTAAACTTCAAAATATAAAGACTATATCCTCCTGTATAGAGACAAAAAAAGTTACCCTCTAGTACAGAGACCAAATCCCAGCATGTTGAATAAGAATCCTGAAAGGAGAGCAACACTTCCAAGTTGATCCTGTAGAGAAAGGAATATGGTCTTAAAAAATTACAAAACACAAATATGAAAATTGCAATGTTGGATACTTGCAATTTACATTATTGGTGACTGCAATTTCACAAGCCAAACTGTCAGACAACAAATACAGAGGACTACCTCTACTGAGGTAATAACATTCAAATATCGTAGCCGCTTAAATGAGTTACTAAAACTGTGCAAGCTGATTCATCATAATAATGAAATGTCTTGAAAGCTCAATGCAAGGACAAGTTATGGATGAACTTATATTTGTGATGGGAGGAAATATTAAAATCCACCACAATAGCAAAGCCAGCTTCAATAAACAAGTGTATTCAGGTTTTCATTCTTACTGCAAAGATAATCAACATGCTGAAATGCCAGAACGCTGACCCAGAGCTCACTTAGCCAGCTTGGTGGCACATAAATAAGATCCAAATTTTGACAAATCACATAATTTCAACGGATACAGGGATGATAGCTTTTGGCAATAATAAAATCACATAATAAAGACACAATTTTTATTCTACGCAAGCACAAGCACAAATACAACATTACAAGAGATAATTTTTTTTTCTATGGAAGGACAATTTACAAAAAAATTTCCCATAACCAAGACAAATCACAGATTACAAGAGAAAAGAATTTTCTATGGAAGGACAATTTATAAAATCTTTTCTCAATACTAGCACAATCACATATTACAAAAGACAATTATTTTCTATAGAAGGACAATTTACAAAAGTTTTTCCCAAAACCAGCACAATCACAGATTACAAGAGATAGGAGGCCGGAGAAGCGGGCAGGTTAAAGGATCGGTTGAGAGAATAATTAGACGCTAAGAACAAGAACTGGAAGTAAACATGGTGCGACACTATAAGTCAGAGAAGCAGCTGGAAGGAATGACAAGGTCGAAACAACAACGAAATAATGTAGCAGATTACAAAAATTAACGTAATTGTTAACAGGACCATAGGAAGAGATAATTAACAGTCAATGTGACTCAAAATGGCCAAAACAATATTACCTAAAGCCACTGGAATTTGGATACATAACTAGACAGAAAAAAATTCAAATCCACTCAAGATCAGCAAAAGATAAAAAAAAAGCTCCTCAAGAGGAGAGCCTCTAATAATTCGGATAAGACACATGACTAAAAAGCCATAAATAGGTGCTTTTTTTCTAATGCAGCACAAGTAAGTGTAGTTGTCGATCTAGCAATGCTCAGGACTATAAGAAACCATATTGTCACATGCCATCTAGCGATGCTCGAAAAAGAAAATATATAATACTACGACTACAAAATACTAATACCTGTTTAGAAAAGAACAAGTGAAGCTCTGCATTCATTCAGTTTAAAAAAGAACAGAGAGCCGGTCGGGTCTACGACAAATGGATGCAAACGGTCACAGCATCTAACCCAACTGCCATTCTTGTACGTATTCATTTTGGAGCAAAGATGATGAGTGAGTGCTTTGCAGTTTTGCATTGGAAACAAATTCAGAATGTACAGAGTACATTTAAAGACGAATGTTTATTAATTTGGTGAATTTGGGTTGAGCTGTACAATGTAGGATAGTGTGTTTTAGAAAGAATGCATACATAGGTTACAGAACCAGATAGAAGTTCAGTATGATAGTGCAAACAAAGAGCATCGGGTACTTAGGTTCTTATTGACGCTAAACTGTCCTTATGAGGTCCATCTCGTGTTTCTTGTGAAATTCTATGTTCTATTACAAAGTGGGTGCGTGCTATTTTCCAAAAAATTTCTAATCAAAATATCCAGCACAAAATAATGAATATGGGATATTCAGTTTAGTGTCCATGAATTTTGACATGACTAGAAAAAATTGAAAACTCTAGCAGGCATGTAGATCTAATATATAACCCTGTCCTTAAAACCGACAGATAAGTGAAGGTTCGAAAAATACCCAAAATGCATAAATTAAGAACTTATTAATGATAGCCACAAGCAACGTTTGTTAGAAAATAGCACAACTGGCTCAACCCAACTGAAATGCATGGAAACACATGCAAACTGACAAGGACAGGGGAAATTCTAATTGAAGCTTCCAAGGCCATGACATGAAAGCCATATCCTGAATTCTCACAGGAAATAGTAATTTTAAGAATCTCAAACATATGATTTCCCTAGAACGGTGGAGGATCACAAATCCATGACAATTCACCCATGAGAACCATATCCACAATCACATTGTGTTAAAAAAGCAGATTAACACCACGAAGTGCCAACTTCCCATAGAACTAATTATATGCCTATTCCTATTTATAGGAAAAACTGCACATGCGGGAGCAGCATGTGAACAACCATTCAACTGCATTAGGTAATTCAAACCAAATGGAAAAGAGAGAAACAAACTACAAGATCCTTCCCTCCGTCCTCCCTACCTGTCTGCTTGCTTTGCTTCCCCTAGGCTGCAAAATCCCCAAGCATCTCAGCATCCCCATATCAATGGCAGCAGACTCGTCAACACTACCCAAACACAGCCCACCAGACTGAATAGAAGCACATCGGCAATTCGTATAATTCTCCACTCACCATTTCGCCTTTCCGATGAATCCCCCACCACAAAAGGCAAATCCCCCATGCAACCTAGAGAGACAACACCGGATCTACTAAACTAAGCCATGCAATCCCAGATACCACGGCCCCAAAGTTTCACTGAGCTAAGCCAACTCCATCCTCCATGGAATCGAACCACAGATACATCCGGTCATCCAGACACCATGAAATCCAATCGACCAACTATAGAACCAGATCCAGTAGAAACACCTGAGATAAATCCAAAACAAGACAGGGATTCGCGAGTCAGGGTACCTGACGACCTCTACCAATGGCGGCCGCGACTGAGCCTCCAAAATCGGTGAGGAGAGGCTCCGGCGCGCCTAAACGGAGAGGAGCACGGAGATGGACAGAGGAATCGCCCCCTCCGCCGCGAAGAGCTCCACCAAAAACACCGAGTCCCTTCCTGTCTGTGTACGGTGTCCTGTGACTCCTGTCTGGGCGGTGGGCGATAGCGGGTGTGTTCTCCAATTCTGAACCCGATAATGAGGACGGACCCGACAAGGCGAAAACAGCCATAGCTGGACCCGATACGAAGGACCGCACGTCGACTGAAGGATGAGCCTAATTTCAGTCGACAGATGGATAGGAAAAGTGTAAAACATATTATTTGCAAGGATCATATATATTGTGTTGTAAGGAGGGGCGCGACACACTCATCCTCCTCCAAATTGTAAATGCCCTCATAATCCTAGAAAAATGAAAGAAGTTGTTGGTGTATGTGTGTACTAGTCATTATATACTAATCAATGTTATTGTAAACTGGTGGTCACTAGTCTTTATTGACTTTTTAACAAAATTTCTTTGTTTTCCATTACTAATCATATGGTCTCAAGTGTCTGCAGTTCAAACATCAGTAATATATTAACCATTCATAAGTAAATAAATGGCATAGAACAAATAAAGTTGGTGAAATATATTACCTTTTCTTTTAGCCTGCCAAGAAACAAAGTATCTCACCACTTGCATGTGACATCCGTGTGGTGTCATGTATGTCCATATATACAGAAGGCAGATGTTTTCACGACTTTTTATGGGTTGCTAGAAGACTAGTCATTAAGCGTTACTAAATACACAAAAATCTTTGGATGCTATAATAAATTTTCGCTTGTATGCAGCTGAGTGTGTCAGCTACAAATTTTCGCAGAATTTCGGCTTGCCTGCAGCTGAGTGTGTCAGCTACAAATTGGTTCAAGCATTTTGTGTGGTATATGTGGTCACTTTGGAGAAGGAGGATTTTCAACTTCGGGAGAAGGTATCGCTTGTTCCCGCCATTTTTGGGGGTCCTGGATCGGAAGCCTGCTACTCCTATCTATCACATGTAGTAGATGTGCTTTACCAGCTCTTGACGTCCATACCAATGGACATGAAAGAAACTCAACCAGCATAATGTTTCGACTCGCCGAGCCTAGACACCGGCTTCGGTCTTCTTTTCCTCTATCTCCTCGTCGCTGACTCGCCGTTGACTCACCATTGGCTTTGAAGGTGCTCATCGAGCAGTAGCACAAGCCTGGAAAGAGTTCAGAAAGGGAGGCAGCCGATGGGCCTGTGTGCAAACATGTGTGCTTAGGCCAATGTGGTGGGATACGGTGTCCAAATGATCCTCCGTGACCATCATTTGAACATTATTAGACGCTTTAAGGGCTATATTATCACATTTATAGTTGAGGGGGCCATGCAGTCAACACTTGATATGTTAGGGATTTATATGGACTTTTTAATATGCCACCTCAGCAAAAACACCTTCAAAACTGCCTCAGGGGGTTATTTAGATGATTTTCAATATTTTGAAGGGTAGAATACCTAGTTTTATAGGTGAGGGGGTGAAGTAGACAATCACCAATAGTTGAGGGGGTTAAGTAGAATTTTTCCTTTTCTTGTATACATCAGTGATGTGTCTTGGACATTGTACCATTTCAGTCTACATGTAAATTGGGACACATGCAGGTAT
The DNA here is from genome assembly GCF_019320115.1 of Miscanthus floridulus. Lineage (NCBI taxonomy): Eukaryota > Viridiplantae > Streptophyta > Magnoliopsida > Poales > Poaceae > Miscanthus > Miscanthus floridulus. The sequence goes on along the minus strand of NC_089588.1, from coordinate 102,730,075 downwards.
TTGTAATAAGTTTGTTGTAAGAAAATGGAATTTCGTCCATTGTCTAAACATAGGTGCAGGTTATGCACACCAATCTCAATATGGATAGATCAATCAACAAAATTGTATTTTGATAGATTCCAAAAAAATGTTATAGTCTGATCCCAAAATCATTTCAAGCAGTGGAATAGGATGCATGGTAACTACTACTCATAGGCTAGATAATATGTTGACATTTTAACAATGGTAGCTGCATACAAACACATTAAACATGAACACAATTCTCTCTAAGCTCCGATGATAAAATTAAATATCTACAAAAGCCAAGATGAATGGGATGATGCCAGTTTTGTGGAGCTAATTTTTATTTTAGATAAAGACAACATCAAGGCTATGGTGCCTGTGCTGTCATAGCCTGCATGTGAAAGGTGATGATGTCAGCGAAGTCGAAGCTGAGCCAATGACATGCAGAGTTAGCTGCAAAGGGATATATGTAGATTAGTTGATGCATGGGGGGAGTTCATAAGAGGTCTCAGTTTTTGGGATAATAAGTGCACTGGAGTTGCATTGGTTGTCTTGGCAGTTATGACACTGTACATATAAGGTTGAGATTATTGTGTGGTGGGATTTTTTTTGTGGGGTGTGTGGTGGGATTTGATGTTATGCTGGAACAATGTTTTCTTAACGGTGAAAAGATAGAGATAGAGTGAGAGCCTTCTTTTCTGTCCCTATCAACAAGATAAATTGATTTACCTCTCTTAAGTGGTAGGAATTGATCATATGTACCTCCTAGCAGGAGAAACATATTAGTTTTGAAAGCATGGGATGAAGTATGGACCATCTTTAGGTCATACCATCATAACTCTACTTTGCTGATTATTAAAACATAGTGTGGTAATATAAATCTAACTCAGCAAACATGATATTGGAAAAACAAAAGGCATTAGATTACTGTAATCATACCTTCGATTTTTCCAATATCAAGTTTGTTGGCAAATGATGAACCTCTTGTTGACACAAAAAGATATATATTTTTTTTTTTGTATAGAATCCATAGCAAACTTGAATTCAGCAACGACATATAGTATATATTATACACCACACTCATTCATCCATTTGTTTCTGTTCTATATATCCTCCTCATTTGTTTTGTGTTCTATAGAACATGAATACCACACCAATGAATTTACTAGGCATAATACTTATGATTTATGAATGTCTATTCTAAGTTTTAGAACTGATTAATGAATTTATATTATAGTTATATATAATGTATTGATTTAGCCATTTAGTTTTTTCTATTTCTTTGTGTATGATACATTTTCCCTTATGATATTGAGATACAATAGAGGGTATTTATATTCATATTATATGGTGTAGTATATATCACACTCATATAATATATATGGTGTCTGCTCTATCCTTCTCATTTGTCTTTGTGTTGTACAGAACATGAATACCGCAACTGCCAAGGGAAAAGGAGCTCCTCAAAATGCAAATGATGCAACACTCATTATTGAGCCCTTGACTACAGCCTATCCAAGGGAACTAGTGGTCTACACACCAAAAACCATTTTGATGCATCCAACATATAATGATGGATGAAAGGTTCTCCTCCACATTAGGCTAGATGGAAGAGCTGATTTAGTAATGCCTCATTCCTTCCTTAGTATATTTCAAGATATTATCTATTTACATTTTATATGAAATATTTTCCATGCTTTGGTATTTGTTTGATGTTTTATCTTATCTCTCCTTACCTAGTAGTTAACAAAAGAAAATGTTTAATTTCTCAATGTCTCAAAATGGAATATGGGGTTATTATAATTTGTTTCCGCATTTGTGTAATAATTTAGTCAGCATTGATTTAATAACATCATCATATTTGACATTCTGAGGAACCTAAACTTGCGCATATTTGACATTCTGAGGAACCTAAATTTGTCACCGCAAAACGTTTACACTGGTAGAGAACCGAGCTTTACTCCCGGTGGGGAACCCCCTCTAGTCCCGGTTCCCCACCCGGGAGCAAGCATCCGGGACTAAAGGGGGGGTCCTTTAGTCCCGGGTCAGGAACCGGGACTAAAGGAGGACCTTTAGTCCCGGTGGGTAACACCAACCGGGACTAAAGGTGCCTCCTGACATGCCACGATGGCCGGCACCTTTAGTCCCGGTTGGTAATACGAACCGGGACTAAAGGTTTTTTTCTTTTTTCTTTTCTTTTCATTTTTTTGTTTTCTTTTCAAAATAGGTTTTCGAAGTCGTATTGTACGCTGCTAATTATACATTTATATGCGCATATAGTATGTTTCGGTTCAAGCACAATGAACGTATTAAATCACACAATTCAAGCATAGAAATATATATATATATATATATATATATATATATATATGCATGCATCATATATATATTTACATGCATGCATGCATATGTGTATTTTACATTATATTATTTCATGTGCATATATTACAAAAGATTGCATTATAGTTGTTGTGACATAACAAGTTTCTTCTCATCCTCTAGCTTGGCTTCAATGGCAGTGTTGGGTCGAAGTAGAACTCGCCCTTGGAATCGATGACCTGCTCATTAAAAAATCCGGCTATAGACTCTTGAATTGCTTTGATTTGGTCTTGCCGTATGACCTTTTCCTCCAACCATCGAGTCTACAGGTTTGAATTAAAGGAAAATAAATTAATATATGTACATATATATATATATATATATAAAGACATAGTAACACAATCAATAATAATAATTAAATGAATATATAGTGTATTTTTAACGTACTTTGAGTCTCTCTGTAGGAGTTCTTTGGGAGAGCACCTTGATAAACTTGCAAACATAGTAACCACAGTAGTTGTTCCCCTGTTCCTGCCTCAGACACCACTTTACGAGAAAAAGATTTGTCATCCAATCTGGTGATCCGGTGAAAGCTATATGTTTAATTAATAAAGATGATGCGATTCAGGGGACTTACTTTCAATGGGATTACATTCAGTGGCGCTTTGCATTTTTCCATGTGTTGCTTCTCAATAAAGGTTTTCCAAACACTGCCCAATAAAAAATTTGCCACGTCATCAGATATAGTTAATCATCATGTTTGTGTGTATATATAGTTGCTAGAGATCCCGAAATTACCTCTGGATAATATCTATCATATCTTGGTAGTCTTGTTGTGGTTTTCTCATCGAGTCATAGATTATCAAGTGACTTTTCACCAGATCGATGTCCATCAATATCCAGTGATTGCTGCATGTGTTTATAGGATATAACGCATAACACTCATTAATTAACTAGAATCAACATATGAGCCATTAAGGCTATGATCGACATGATTAACACTCACTTGAAGTTATAGGGAAAGAGTATATCCTTCTTGTGGCGTTGGTTCACTAAGAAGTTCATGATGTTACTCTCTGACTCAGACTTCCAATTAGTCATTGGAGTAATTGGGTCTTTGAATACTATATGCGGATCAACAAAACCAATTTCATTGCAGCCTTCCTTTCTGAGCTCTGTCATTGTAAATCTGCATATATATAGTACTTGTTAGGATAATTTATATGCATATGCACACATATGATGAGTTTAATAATAGATCGAAAGAATTATTACTTACAGGCAATAGCAGCTAATGATAACTTTGTCCAGAGAGGTAAGGTGGCATAGTTGATGAAATTCTGCAAAGTCAACATACATAACATCATCGCCACGGAACCAATGTTCGTCTCTAATTCTGACACCAACGCAGAAGTCTCCACTGGTAGACGCCTGCATGTACCACTTGTTTAGCAGGTACATTTGCGTCCCCAGATCAGATAAGGCTTGAGGGTTGTATAGACTCTGGCCTAGTACAAATTTTTTCTTCCAAATATCAACCTCCGCCGCACTCTCAATTTTTCCATCACCAAACATCTGGTAAAGGTCGAGACCAGTCTCATCAAGAAATTCACCAAGGTGATCCAAATCGACATCCGGAGGTATGTTTGCCTGATGCATTAATCCTAAATTCGAACCATATTCATTACCAACAACTAGCGGGGGGATTGATTGGTGCGCTTGTTGTCCGAGTTGGGCAACTCCTTTCCCTGCCCGCTTCTTTTTCTGTGCCGCCTCAATTGACTTGGTGAGAGTGCGGTCATAGTCTGATAACGTTGATTTGGACGGCTTACGAGATTCCCGCTGTTGATGCTGGTAAGAAGTCACCTTTTTTCTTAAAATATCCGGAGCTACGAAGAAGTACGGTTTCTCTGGGTTTCTCCTTGCTTCTTGATTCATTTTAAGTTTGTCATAGAATCTAGACATGTCTTTTTTATATGCATCAGTTCCTTCTTCCTTCTCTTCAGATATTATTTTGGGAATAGCCCTTGGTTTCACGGTGGCTTTCTTTGCAGGCGGGGACTGATTCTTCGTTTGAGGGGCTGGCCTCTTGCTAGGCTTCTTGGTAGGCGGGGGCGGGGGAGGCGTTGGAGACCTCCTTGGAGGTGTTGGCAGCGGCGTTGGAGACCTCCTTGGAGGTGTTGGCAGCGGCGTTGGAGACCTCCTTGGAGGTGGCGGCTGTGGCGTTGGAGACCTCCTTGGAGAGGGTGTGGATGCAGCCTCGTCTTCCAACACAATGTCATCATACAGAGCACTATGATGATCTGGCGATTGAACAATTGGATTTAGGTTGGGGGAGGATCTGCTACAAAAAAAGGAATGACATATTATTATGAGCAGATTGTTAATTATTTAAGCCAATACAAATTAATGATGTAGTGTTTTCATCCGCACGTACCTATGGTGAGGTAGTTCAGAAGGAGGTGGAGCCGACATCCCTGGAATGATGATGTAGCGCTTGCGCCATAGAATGAATGTCTTCTCCGCTTCTCCTAGAGTCTTCTCGCCATCACCTCCAGGAATGTCAAGAGGCAAATCACTAAAACCTTTTTCAGCTTTATCTACCGAGATGGTGGCATATCCTTCTTGGATTATATTCCCATGAATCCTTGGTGTCTTGGTTCGGTCGATAGGATTAACAAGACCGATAGCCACCTTGATTGTGGAATTCTCCTTCGGAATGTGTAGCTCACACGTTGTACAAGGTTCAGTGACGTCATCCACAGGGAAGCGCAGTCCTGTGTCCCCTTGATTTGGTATCTCCGTGGAAGCGCAGCTGCTTTTCAACTGAACAGATTGGCTAATGTTGATTCCTGGCTCTGATGCCTGCTTGCTTGCACTCACTACTATTTGCACTTGCCTTTTGATTTCCTCCTGCATTCTCGCTTCAAGGTTTTTTTCCCGCTCCTGTGCTTCACGCACCGCTTCCTCCAACCTCTGGAGCCGGTGTGCCTCTTCTTCCTTCTTTCTCTGGCGACTTCTGTAGGAAGGTCTGTCCTGAGGGAATCCATGCTCCCACGAGACACTTCCTTTGCCTCTAGTTCGGCCACCATGTTCAATAGTCCCGATGGCGTATGTCAGCTCATCCTTCTCTCTGTTGGGCCTGAACTCACCACTAGCAGCAGCTCTCTGAGCATAAAACAATCTTTCTGCTGCTTCTTGCAGTCTTGCGCCATAAACGCACTTCCCTGTCTCCTGGTCTAGTGTTCCCCCATGAGCGAAAAACCAATTCTTTGCACGTTCTCCCCACTCGAGTGATTCTGGTCTGATACCCTTGGCAAGAAGGTCTGCTTCCATTTTGTTCCACTTCTTAATGGCAGTCGGGTAGCCACCTGATCCCAAGGTATGGTGGTATGTCTTCTGTTGGGCATTACGTTGGTTCTTTATCACCCGACTCACACCCTCTTCTGAAGTCTTGTACTGTACAAACTCATCCCAATAGGGCCTCTGCTTTGAGATCGGGCCTGGGACAGTAAAATCTGGTGCTATGTTCTTCTTGACATACGTCGTGTATAGGTGTTTCTTCCAAGTCTGAAACTGGGTGGCCATCTTCTTCATTGCCCAATCCCTAACTCGCTCCTTCAATTCATCACCATCTATTATATCATCATAATCATCTGTTTGGAGCGTGAAATGTACCAAGACATCATTCCAAATTAACGCCTTGTCACGATCGGAGACAAAACTGATATGAGGAGCATTGGTCTTCTTCTTCCATTCACGGGTACTAATCGGGAGCCGGTCCCGTACAAGGTAACCACAGTGGTGCACAAATTTCATTTTATTCGGCCCCCCCGGTTCTCCTGTATCCACATTGAACTCCGAGATGATGAAGCGACCCTCCAATGGCTTTTTGGGACCTCGAACATTTTTACTCTTCGTTGTAGTTGTTGATGTCGATCCAGAGGGCTACAAAACATAAACATTATTTTTAATGTCATGAGCACACATAAGACATATGATAATATATATATATAGCTAATAATAAAAAATATATACTTGGCCAATATGTTGTTGCTCATTTTGTTCAAGAGCTAAGTACTGACTCCCGTCATCTACATCCTCTTGCACGTTATTTTTAGCACCATCATCGCCGGCAACTTGAGTGCCAGTGTTGATCAAATTCATCATCAACTCCTCCTCATCCATATTTCTCGGGTCGGCCATCTAGCTTCAAAAAACAAAACCAATATATAGTACGTCAAATCTTTGCTTATTACATGCGTAAAATCTACAAACAATATGCATTATTAAATCTTGCCCCTCGATCACGGACGCAATTCGCCACACTAGGACGAACTACGTCGGTACTAGGGCGAATTAGGGCACGAGAAAGGGCGGTAACCATGCTGAAATTTATTGTCTAGTAACTATTATTTGTGTTGTATAGAACATGAATACCACACCTACGTACAAGGCAAAAGGAGTTATCCATGATACCGTTGGTAACCATGCTGAATAAGGATTTGGAGGCTTCAATAACCAGTCAAACAGGTCCACCACCAACCGTGCCTTATAATCAAGGTAAAATTTGCCGGTGGACATTGAAAGTGAGATTACTTTGCCAGCGGATACCAAAAATAAATTGATTTGCTAGTGGACACTTCACTTTTGTGCCAAATTTGCTGGAGGACACCGAGCGCATTAAAGTATTCTTTTCTGCCTTAGGAGGTGAGAGAATAATTGTGAAATGATGATTTTGCCCCTGGTTCTTTCTTCTTCCTCTTTCCTTTCTTCTTCCGTGGCCGTGCACTAGAACCTGACACTTGGCTGCCTCCCTGACGAAGCAACGCTTCCATGGGTGGGAATCGACACGGCAGATGGAATGGATGGTCACGAACCTGCGTGGCTTGTTACATGCGATGTACAGTTGAAGTGGTAGTAGACGGCAGTGGTAGCCATGGATGTGATCCTGAAGCTGGACATGACCACCGCCACCAGCCGCGCGCACTACCATGGCCACCCACGCAGCCTCCGCCTCTGCCTTCGCATCCCCTCTGTCACCGTTGGTAGCAACCACAGCCATGTCCTCCGGCGCTGCATGCGCGGGCACAGCGCGTCGGGCCGCTGAGGCAGCGGGATGCGCGAGCACCAGGACCAGCGACCGTGGCCCCACATGTGCAGGGGGAAGGCTAGGTGGGGCCTCTAGACGTGGCACGGGGCAATTGGGAATGGGGCAGAAACACTGTAATAGAAATAGACTTTTGTAACACTAGACACTAGCACACTTTTTCACTTTTCTCTCCACTTCCGGCATTAACACACACTGACTACATGCTTAAATAACACACATGCTCCATGACTGGCCATACAACCTAGGCGGTGCACTTTGTGGCCTGAACAACAACGACAATATGGGGAATATATCTTCATACAGACAACATATTAAATCTTACTAGGCCCTTAAAACAAGCTCAGTGCACATGTGCACATGTGTTCACGATAGTTATCATCCATCAAGAACCATCAACATAACTTGAATAAATGTATGAAAATGATCACCAACATAGACTTAGGGGTTAAACTGACAAATTCCACATGTTTTGGTGAATCTGTGTTTTTAGCAGGGTTTATCCAGAAAACCATCAAGGTGGATCAAATTATGAAATTAAATCATAATTATCCACGACGGAAATAGCACTAGAAGGTTCCAGAGATCACCAGAAGCCATCCCCCCGAAGCAGACTGCGAAAGGATGACATGTGGGGCCAGCCAGGCCAGCCGACCCCTTGTCCCCACATGTCAGCCCCAGCTTCAAACGTCAGTTCTCCACCGCCTTAGGGTCTGCATCTTCGCCATTCTTTCAAGTCGGTTTGATCCGATGGTCCAGAATTGGCGCTACCCCCTATATATATCAGCCCCTACCACCCCCTAGCATAACCCTGATCATTAAGTCAAGAAGGATTAGAAATTAGGGTTTCAAGAGAGAAGAGAATGGAGCTCTGATTCTTCAAGTTCTAGTATAGGCTAGCTAGCAAGATTCAAGTAGAGTTGGGCTATTGCTTAGGATTCTAGATTCACCGTCCGGAGGCTGGTAAAGACATTGTATCCCTCTATATTTTGACTTTGTGCTACTTCAATACTATGTTTCTATCTATTATGTTCCTATATTGCTTTGGTAATAGTCTTGATATAGTCATGATTGATAATGAATTTAAGCATATGTTCGCAAAGCGCTTAGCTCATTACTCGAGTGAGTTAAGTGGTTGACATTATGCAAGCGTGGTGCTTAAATATTGTTTACCTGTGGATGCACTCTACACTCTGGGCCATGTGGTAGATCGCGAGTGTGACATTCTTGTTGAGTCCTTTGTAGTCCACTCCCCGTTTGTAGAACAAGTAGAACCCGGTTACGAAGGGAGTCAAGCTCTATTCTTGATTTTCCTTAGTAATGTTCCTTATGCGTAGATACAGAGTTAGTTATGATATAGATAAAAGTGTATATACTGGAGTGTTCAAAAGACTTAGTAAATAAGAAATGACTTAGGAATCTTTTCTCTTAATTAATCTCCTACCTAGCCATACTACATTTCTGAGTATCTATTTCTATCTCTAGATTATTATCAATGCCTTACACTTATCATTTGGCTTACCCCTGTTAAAGTACAAGAGTTAATGATCTTATCATAAGTATACATATTTGTCAATATCTCCAGCCACCCCATCGCTCCTCCCTATGGAAAATATAAATAATGATGATGGCAAATGAATTTGAGATATCCATGATTGGAGAGCTTAGTTACTTCATTGGTCATCAAATCAAGCAATTGAAGAATGACACCTTTGTGAGTCAAGGAAAGTACATCATAGACATGCTCAAGAAGTTTGGAATGGATGATTCTAAAGCTATTAGTACACCAATGGGGACAAATGGAAGCTTGGATAAAGATGCTAGTGGCAACATGGTGGATCAAAAGATGTATCGGTCTATGATTGGAAGCCTACTCTATGTGACCCCATCAAGGCCGGATGTGATGTTTAGTGTATGCATGTGTGCTAGATTCCAAGCCTCATCTAGAGAGAGTCATTTGAAGGCAACAAAGAGAATATTGAGGTACTTGAAGCATACACAAAATGTTGGATTGTGGTATCCCAAAGGAGCAAGATTTGAGTTGATTGGATATTCGGACTCCAATTATGCGGGATGCAAAGTTGAGAGAAAGAGCACATCTGGCACATGTCAACTATTAGGAAGATCACTTGTGTCTTGGTCATCAAAGAAGCAAAATAGTGTAGCACTTTCAACTGCCGAAGCAGAGTACATTTCGGCTAGTAGTTGTTGTGCTCAATTACTTTGGATGAAGGCTATTTTGAATGATTTTGGAATCAAATTCAAACAAGTGCCATTACTATGTGACAATGAGAGTGCCGTGAAGCTCACCAACAACCTAGTTCAACATTCAAGAACAAAGCACATATATGTCCACCATCACTTCACAAGAGATCATCAACAAAAAGGGGACATTTGCATTGAGTGTGTGGGCACCGATGATCAACTTGCCGATATCTTCACCAGGCCACTTGATGAAAAGAGGTTTTGCAAGCTAAGGAATAAATTGAACATACTTGACTTCTTAAATATGTGTTGATGCACCCCATGATATGACATGCCTCTCCTTCGAGCAAAGCAAGGTAAAGGTTGATTGGCATGCATACATACTTTGTTAAGGACTTGTTTAGTGCATCTAGTCATTCCTATCATGTCTTAGGATCATTCATGAAAATCAAATGAAATTGATGATTGTATGGTACCACTATTGCTTGTATGCTTGAAATGATCTAGTGGTAGCATATGGCATGTTTGTGGGCTTGTGAACCTAGTGTTTGATCTAGAAAATGAGCTACAAGTGTTTAACTCAACATGGTCAAGATAACCCTTGAAATGAGGTGTGAAGAAGCTTGCCCTTGGATCAAACCGAGTTAAATATCTTTTGCATTTGATCTAGATTGAACCAAATTGGGAAAATGATCCTCACTTAACATGGTTTCACCCCGACCTATCTACAATTTGAGCTCACCTTTTGTGCTAATTGTTGACAAAGGGGGAGAGAAATTCACAAAGATAGTAGGAGATAGGGGGAGCAAACAAATGAAATGACATTGTAAGGGGATCAATTAAAATTTAAAGCACACAAGTAGGGGGAGCAAGCTCATAAACTTGTATGTTGCATTTGTATCTGCATTACATATGTTTGCTTGGATGGCACAAGTTCTTAAATTCCCTTTCCATGCTTGTGTGGTGTATGCTAGATTGTAGAAAATGATTGATGAAATAAAAAACTAGCATGCATAGGATAGCTAGATATTCCTTGATCTTTTACAAGTGATACTAGAGCCTTGCTTCTAATGTTGATCTCACAAGGTATCTAGTTCTTTGTGTTTTTCAAGTGATATCTTGCAAAATCATGGTGGTAAGGATGGTGTTCAAATGGCAACTCTGATTGGTATCACGCTTCAAAGGTCTATTCTTTACACCTTAGCATCATTTGGTAGCTATTACTCTCCCAAACTTCCAATCCATGCATATGTGCAAGCTTTCAAATCCAAACTCTTAGCACATATGTAGGGGGAGCTAATACTAACAATTTGGGTTGATAAAACTTGTCCATAACCTTTACACATGGTAATATTCTTGGGCAAGCAACATGAATCCAAAAAGATTTCATTGAATATCTTTGTGAAAAGGTTGTCATCAATTACCATAAAGGGGGAGATTGAAAACCCTAGTTTGGTTTTGGATAATTAATGAAAACTATGCACTAACCTTTGTCATGAGTTGTGATAGGAGCTAGGTTGGTGTAATCCAAGTGTGAAGCATTGTGGCACTCAAGAGATGGTGATGATCACATGAAATGATGAGATGGCCACATGTGATGATGATGAAATGCTTAACTTAGAAAAGAAGAAAGAGAAAAACAAAACCCTATGGAGATCAAGGCAAAGGTATAAATATGGATTTTGTTTTAGTGATCAAAACACTATAGATAGTGTGATCACATTTAGGATAGATAGCCATACTATTAAGAGGGGTTCTCAACTAGACAGTTCAATCATCTAGTGCCACTAGGTGTTGGACTTCATACATTGTATTTAGGCCTAGTGCGCAATCGGAGAGCAAGCAAAAATATTTATTGAAAATGTTTTTGATAAATGCTAACTTGGCTCTAACATGTTTTGAGAAAACACTTTGAGAGTTAGCATCGCTTGCGGGGAGTAGCTTGAGTTGATGTGGATCGAAATGCAAAAAAGTTTGCAACTCAGAGAGCTAGTGGAGGTGCCTAGGTGGCACCGCCACTCCCTGTCCGGTGCACCATCACCCCTATGGCAGTGCCCACCTGGACCTGACAGAGAAGGGCTGCTGAGGGGTGGTCACTGGACATAGTTGTGTTCACCACCATGGGCACGATGGTGCACCGCCACTACCTGTCTAGTGCCACCGCCCTATTTCACCCGAGGGCAGCGAGTTGGAATTATTGCCGGGGGGCACCGCCATGGTCACCACCATGGGTGCGGCGGTGCACCACCCTAATTATCCAGAGAGGAGGGAAACTGAGGGGCTCGGCTGGGTGGTCACTACCACCCACATGGCGGTGCCACCGCCACCATGTCCGGTGCCCTAATGGCAAGTTTGTAGCCATTGAAATTCGACCATTGGAGGGCACCGCCACCCTGTCCAGTGACCTCATAGAAATAGCACCAAAGGGGTAATGGCTCTATTTGCTTATGTGGCTATAAATAGAGGGTGTGGCCAGCCTTGGCCACTCTCTTGGCATCTCTTACACTTGTGCACACTTTTTGGAAGCTGAGCAACACACTCCACTCACTTATTCACTTGATTTCATCATCTTGAGTGAGATTGGAGAGCCTCTAGTGCATTGCATTGAGTTGCATCAACTTGTGGCACTAGGTGGAAGCTTTGGGCTGGTTGTGAGGTTGTTACTCTTGGTGTTTGCCGACACCTAGATGGCCCGGTGATTGGAGGATCGTTGAGCGGAGTTGGTGATTGTTGGCATTTCTTTGCATCACTCTTTACTAAGTTGTCATCTCTAGCAATGATGCCAGAAATGCATTGTTGGTAATTATTGAGAACACTTGTAAACTTATATATATTTAGTAATCCGCAAGCACACAGATAATATACCATTATAGCATTTCACCTGGGACTATACCAGGTATCGTTATTTAAATTTTATCCACAGAGAGGAGCTATGTAGTGGCTGAAGATATTGACAAATATGCATACTTTTGACAAGATCATTAACTCTCATGCTATAGCAGGGGTAGGTCAAATGACAAATAAATGATAAGTGTAAGGCATTGATAGTAATCCAGAGATAGAAATAGATACTCATAAATATAGTATGGCTAGGCAGGAGATTAGTTAAGAGAAAATGATTCCTAAGCCATTAACTCTGTATCTATGCATAAGGAACATTACTAAGGGAGATCAAGAACAAAGCTTGACTCCCTTCGCAATCAGGTTCTACTTGCTCTACAAACGAGGAGTGGACTACAAAGGACTCAACAGGAGTGTCACATCCGGGATCTACCACATGACCTAGAGTGTAGAATGCATTCCAGGTAAACAATATTTGAGCACCACGCTTACATAATGTTGATTACTTAACTCACTCGAATACTGAGGTAAGCGCTTTGCGAACATATGCATATATTCATAATCAATCATAACTATATCAAGCATATAGCTAGAGCAAACTAGGAACATAATAAATAGCAACATAATATTAAAGTAGCACAAAGTCATAAATAAGAGGGATACAATGGATATATCGGCCTCTAGACGGCGAATCTAGAATCCTGAGCAATAGCCCAAACTCTACTTGAACCTTGGTAGCTAGCCTATACTAGAACTAATTTCTGGTCTGATCTTGACTTATGGAAGATCTCTAAGGGAGGGGGTAAGGGCTGTATATATAGGCCGAGGCATCAATTCTAAGCCCTCGGATCAAACTAACTTGAATAAACGGTGTAGATGCAATCCTTAAGGCGGTGGAGAACCGACATACGAACATGGGGTTGACAGGTGGGCCCTAGGGGCCGGCCAGCCCCACCTGGCGACGCCTCATCCTCCGCTTGAGTGTGGTGTCCTCTGGAGTCTTCTGGAACCTTTTGGGATTGGTTTTACTATGGATAAGTGCAATTTAATTTGACAATTTGATCCACCTTGTTGGTTTTCTAGATAAACCCTGCTGAAAACATAAATTCACCAAAACTCATGAAAATTATCAGTTTAAACCCCTAAGTCTATGTTGGTGATCATTTTCATGTATGATTCAAGTTATATTGATGGTTCATGATGGATGATAACTACCGTCAACAAACTCCCCCAAGCTTAACCTTTGCTCGTCCCTGAGCAATGCCAAACTTAGCAATGGGTCAGGAGTTGCTACAATGTTTTCACTCCTCAAAAGTACACATGCTTTCAAACAAGAATTTGCCTCTAGATTAGAATAAACTGATCTGACTTTCAAACTTACCCATATTACCTTTAACCATGGGGCTTATAGGCTTCACTTGGGTCTTGAGCAATTGAAAGACAAAACAATCAAGTTAAGCACTATGTCTCAAGTTCTTTGCTCAACCATTATTCTAGAGTTTTTGCAATTTTTCAAAATAAAATTCAGAGTTTCCATTGTATGACACTCTCAAGTCTCTCAATATATGTGGTATTTGTGGATCCTCACCAAGTCAATAGTGATGTTATGCCTTTTTCTTCGTACAACTAGGGCTTATGTGGAGCTCATAGGAATGATGATAACATGGAAGAGCATACTTGCAATACATATATTGTAAAATCAAACAACAGATCCAAAGAGAGTTGAGTCATACAATCAAATCAAGATGTGCATGTGTGTGGAATATATGGTGGCTAGCCTAATTCTACTATGCTCCTTGAAAAGTTATCTCTCTTTGAAACTTGGAAACATTTGTAAGAGAACATGGGCTATCTTATTCATCTCTTTCTTTTTTATCTGGCGGGCATCTAAGTACCCATTGTTTTAAATATCTCAGACACTTATCCATTTTTTTCAATTCTTTCCTTTCTCTTTTTTATGAATAACTCTTGCATAGCCCATGCCTTTTTCTACAACGAAACTTTTGAGAGATAGCAACAAGAACTTGGAGCATTTATTTGGTGGATATCCTATCAAGAATATTTTTGGTGTTTACTCCTAGTGTAGGAGTGAAACATTTTTGGGTGGATCTAAATGAAAGGCGTGTTTTTGCGCCTACCCCTAGTGGAGTAGTGCATTGGGTGGTGTGTACGTGATCTTGATTTTAAGAGCATGACAAACCTCTCATAAGGGTCAACAAAGCTTGACCAAACTCAATGCAAAACAAGTAGCATATAAGAGTTGAAGTTTTCCTAGCCTAAATATCATGTTTGGCTCTAGTAGGAATTCAAGCTTTGTCATACAGGAACTCATCATGTTGCCTTTTTATGTTTTTCAAAGGAAATCTCCAGAATTTAGTATCACTTGGAACAAGATAAATAGCAGCTCAGACCTTCTCATATCATATTCGTCAATTACTTGGACTTAGATCAAGCATTGCTACCCACGAGTTTCAAGTTCAGAGTAAATTCTTATGTCAAAACAATTTTATCCAACACTCTGGAGAATTCAAGCCTCAAAACTAGGTATTTGAAAGGAATTAAATAGATAAACTATTCATCATTTCCATTGTAAACCATCATCTTCAAATTCTTTTTATTTATTCGCTCTTAAAAGCATAAATTTAAAGCAAACATTATACACACTCTTTTTATTTGGTTTTCATTTTTTAGATCACACCTTACTAATATATATATAAAAGATAAAGATAAATTTTTATTTTTTTAGTATAATTATAAGACAAACTCAAAAAATAAAATGGAAAGGATCAAGAGCTCACATTAGAACGTACCCCATCTCCCTCTCTTCGCTCTCGGCCGTCCATCTAGAGATCAAGAGCTCAAATTAGAATGTACCCCTTCACTGGCACTTTTACAAAAATCCCCTTACAATTAATTGAATCTTAACCCGCAGTCCATAGCACTTTTTCAGAATCCATCTTCTTCTTTGGAAAGCGTAGTTTCTTCAGTTTAGATCCAAAATACGTTTTCATTTATTTACAGTTTTACCACTACTTTCTTTAGGCCATAACTTCTCCGTTTTAACTCTGATTTGATCCATTCAACTTGCATTAGGCTCGTAATTTCATAATCTACGTGTTCATGCTACTGTTAGATAAGTTTTTAACTTTTAAAATTTGAGGTTAGATTTAATCTATTATCTTAATAAAGGAAATCTTGTTTATTTCATATCTTCTATGTTTTAGCTCCGAATTGACCCATTCAAGTTGTGCTAGATTCATTACAATGAGATCTACGTGTTAGTGACAATGTTTATCATGTCACTAATACTAGAATTTCATGGTTCAAATCATATCTTGATTAATAATTTTGCAACTAGATTTTATAAATAAAATATGATTTGTTTTACTTTAGTTTTACAATTCAAATCTAAAAATGACTTAATTCAATCTATAATATATCTTATATATATGAATTTATATAGTTAAAATAAATGAAGCCTATAGTTTTCTTTTCCACATATAAAGCAAATCTATCGATAGATGTATCTTTTTCACCGTAGCCCCGATTAGAGTGCTTTTCGCGTCTGTGTGTTCGTAGCAAGATGTAGATTCATTTTACAAGCTTTTCATCTTGATTTTATGTTTGGTGTATTGTTCTAATTTAGATCTATTGTTTGCTTTGTGTATGATTGCATGGATGCTTGTGTGGTGCTTTATGATCATGTCCAGTCGGTGAGCTTTACGTGATTGATCAAGAAGGAGTTCTATTGAAGTTTTGGACTTGAAGAAGGATCTAAGTTTTAAGGCAAGTAGAGCTTGGGATCTTCCTTGTTGTCATATACACCTTTAATCATTTAATTCATACTGCATGTGTCTACCTTAATTACCACTAAGGATTTCCAAGTGCTTTGTTACCTTGTGCCTTGTTACCTGTGGGGTATTGCATTGGGTAGTATGATGCTCGTGCTCAACTAAAGCCATGATCTTGTAACTTGACTAGTGAAATATGCAATAAACACTAAAAGATGTTTTTTAACAACATGGAATCAGGGGCTAGAGCATTAGGCTGTTTTTATGGTGCTCTAGATTCCTCTCCCTAAAGACTTATCTATAAGTGATCATCCAGGACATATAGTACAGTTGTGAGGGTTATATGGATCTGGCTTTAGCTCAGTATGAGGACCTTTTCTAGCTTGTTAGTGGTTACCTTTATGGCGCAAGAGGGGCTCCGATTTGTATGATCTCGGCCTGCCAAGAGGGTGCACTTTGATTTCTTGGTATTTTGTTAGTCACTCCTTGGAGGGGGTTCATGCTTATTGATGGGGAAACCTTAGCGGCCCTAACTTGTTAGACAAACCTTTGAAAGACTTCATAGTGAACTCTGCTGACCTTCCTTGGTAGTGGGTCAAGGGGCTGATCACCTCGGGTGAAATGGTAAATCACGACTCACAGTGAAAGTGTACAACCTCTATAGAGTGTAGAACTGGTATATCAGCTGTGCTCACTATCACGAGTGGCCTTGGAACCCTTATGGAATAGATGATCATTAATGATGATGAACACTAATGATATGGATGATGAAGATGCTCACTAATGGTTAATTGTTTATGCTATTCATTATTCATGTTTACCTGATCATGTGTTTATGGGCTTGTGATAAACTTGTTGCCATCTAATTGCTAAAAGACGACTCATTAAAAGCTAATCGTAGTTAAACCTATGTCAGCCTTTTGAGCCTCATGAACCCCATGTTATATTTGTTGAGTACGACATGTACTTATGCTTGCTTTATTTTTCACATATTTGGATAAAAATCCTAGATGGGTACTAGATTGCTAGAGTTTTGAGGAATTAGGCTTGTGATCAACCAGTCAGTTGTCCCTATGGAATTGGAGTCTTTACCCGAGGATGAGAGTTGTCTTTCTGTTGTTTGCTGTCTAAGGTTATATCCTTTATACTAAGTATGTTATATATTGAACATTGTCTATTGATATTACCCTTATTTGTAGCTATACGTGAGATTTGACTTCATGGGCTCACATATTGTGCGTATCTTGTTTTGTTCTTAAAACCAGGTGCTACAGAAAAGTCTCGTAAACAAAGAATAGAAGAAGCCAAAGCCACTCTTTGAGAACTAAATGAACAACTTCACAGCGCAAGCCATGAAGTTATACATTTAGAGGAACCAAATTCAGCAACAAAGGCTTCTCAAGAAAAGAATTCCCAGAAGTCATTCATATCTATTGACACAAGCTCTCCCTTGTCAATAAACTTACAGCTAGCACAATGGCCCTTGGGGTACAAATTCAACATGATACCAACTTTTGATGGCCAATCTGACCCAATGTAACACCCTAAAATTTGCCTCTTTTGAAAATAGGTTTAAAATGATTTATTTCTAAATTTTGTGCTCATGAAATATAGGAAAACAAATTTTTTCATTAAATTAAAACTCATCATAAGGTAGCAACATGGTTGTGCATACATGCTAGAGCATTTGATTTATTGATTGAGTGGTTTGAATCAAAATTTAAAATGGTTTGAATTGCTTTTGGAAATGAGATTGAAAATGGCTTTGAAGTAAAAGAAGGAAAAGAGAATTAGAAAATAAAGGAATTTAAAAAGTTACAAAATTTATTTTGTAAAACTTACCAAAATTTGCTTATTTTTGTTTGAATTGAAAAGTGTATTTGAAACCCCATTTAAACTTGATTTGGATCATATTTGAATGAGGTTTTGAAATAGGAAAAGAAATGGCAAAGGAATTAAAATTCTCCCTTTCTCTTATTAGGCCCGAAGGCCTGCTTTTCTCTTTCCTTCTACGGGCCAGCTATGCCTCCTGTAGCCTAGCCGTGCACGCAGGCCCACTCTTTCCCCTCTCTCGCGCTGGCCCATTTTCCCCGCACCAGCCCACTCGCGCCCACATTCCCTTGCTCCATCGCACGGCCCAGCCGAAGGCCAGGTCTAGCCGCGCCCGTGAGTTCTCCCTCTCTCCTGTGTCGACAGGTGGGGCCATATTGTCAGCATCGCCTTCTCCCTCGCGTAGCCTCGACGGAGTCTGCCGCCACGCCGTGTGTCCGTGTCAGCCCCGTCTCCTCGATGTCGTGCGCCCCATAAGTATCAGCCGAGGCCATGCCATTTTCCCTGAACCTGAGAGCATGCTGCCCTTGCCTCAAGCCAAGCCGCAGCCACCACTTCACCCGAGCGCCTGCAGCCACACCGTAGGAGATCCGCCACCGACTGGTTCGCCGCTACGTCGCCTCGTCGACTCACCGAGACACCTACCTAGTTTTGTGTAAAGGTGAGGAAGCAGTGAGTACCGCCCGTGCCCTCTCCCTCCTTTGTTGCCAGAAATAGCTCACCATAGGTTCTTCGGTGAACTCGGGCCACCATATCAAGCCCTGTGTCCATCCCGTGCCATAGAGGTCCCCTCTGATCCCTCCATCACGTTCGCCCCCTTCTCCTCTTGCTCCCTGTCCTCTTCCTGTGTCATATGGGGCTCGGATTTGCCCAAACCGAGCTTGCCACAGAGCTTCTCATCGCCATCAATGGTGGGCCGCTTCGCCATCCCTATTTCCGGCTGGCCGCCGTCGTCTTCTTCCCACCCGAACCAATCACAACCGTCCAATTCGCGATCAACATCCTAGATTAGAAGTTATCGGTTCACAGACATTTTTGCTAAAGAGCCCTTGAGTTTTTCTATTATTGAACCCGTGGTCCAAAGCGTAATCACAGCTTACGTCTTCTTCTTTGGAAAGCGTAGTTTCGTCGGTTTAGATCCAAAATACGTTTTCACTTATTTATAGTTTTGCCACTATTTTCTTTAGGCTATAACTTCTCCGTTTTAACTCTGATTTGACCCGTTCAAATTGCGTTAGGTTCATATTTACGTTGTCTATGTGTTCATACTACTATTAAGTATGTTTTCAACTTTTAAAATTTGAGGTTAGATTTAATCTACTATTTTGTTAACGGAAATCTTGTTTAAATCATATCTTCTACGTTTTAACTCTGTTTTAGCCCATTCAAAATGCGTTGGATTCATAACAACATAAACTATGCATTAATACCAATGTTTATCATGTCACTATTTTTGGAATTTCCTGGTTTAAACCCTAATTTGATTAATAATTATGCAATTAGATTTATAAATAAAATATGATTAATTCTATTTTTGTCTTCTAAATTCAAATGTGAATTTTGACTTAATACAACTTAGGTATTTCTCCAAAATATCTTATACATCCTTTGATATAGATAAAATTAATAAAACTTTTGGTACACTTTTATAAAGTAGATCTATCGGTAGTTGTATCTTTTCAACCGTAGCTCCGATTAGTGTGCTTATCGTGTCTGTGTGATTGTAGTGAGACGTAGATTCGTTTCACAAACTTTTTATCTTGATTTTATGTTTGGTGTACTATTCTAATTTAGATCTATTGTTTGCTTCATGCATGATTGTATGGATGCTTGTGTGGTGCTTTATGATTTCGTCCAGTCGGTGAGATATACGTGGTGATCAAGAAGAAGAAGAACATTGAAGATTAAAGCTTACCGAATGATCGGTGTTTAAGGCAAGTATAGCATGGGATCGTCCTTGTTGTCCTATACACCTTTAATCATTTAATTCATACTGCATGTGTCTACTTTGACTGCCACTAAGGATTTCCTAGTACTTTGTTACCTTGTACCTTGATACCTATGGGGTATTACATTGGGTAGTATGATGCTAGTGCTCCACTACAACCATGATCTTGTAACTTGACTAATGGTATATGCAATAAAAATGAAAAGATGCTTTATAGCAACATGGAATCAGGGGGCTAGAGCATTAGGCTATTTTTATGGTGCTCTAGATTCCTCTCCCTAAGGACTTATCTGTAAGTGATCATCCGAGGCTTATAGTACAACTGTGAGGGCTATATGGCTCTAGCTTTAGCTTAGTATGAGGATCTTTTCTATCTTGTTAGAGATTACCTTTATGGCACAAGAGGGGTGTGTTTTGGGTTGGATATAGTGCGGCCTCTGTCCATTAGTGTATAGGCTGCACGTTATTGTGCCTGTTGGAAGGGGAGCTCTACATTCACAGGCCACAGAAACCTAGCGGCCCTAACTTGTTAGACGAACCTTTGAAAGGGTTCATAGTGAACCCTATCGACCTTCCTTGGTAGTGGGTCAAGGGGCTGATCACCTCGGGCGAAAGGGTAAATCAGGACTCACAGTGAAAGTGTACAACCTCTGCAGAGTGTAAAACTGGTATATCAGCCATGCTCACGGTCATGAGCGGCCTTGGAACCCTTACGGAATAGATGATCAATAATGGTCAATGATGAAGAACACGGATGATACCGATGATGAAGATGCACACTAATGATTATTGTTTATGCTATTCATTATTCATGTTTACCTGATCGTGTGTTTATATGGGCTTGTGATAAACTTGTTGCCACCCAAATGCTAAAAGATGACTCATTAAAAGCTAATCGCAGTTAAGCCAATGTTAGCCTTTTGAGCCTCATGAACCCCATGTTATATTTGTTAAGTACGACGTGTACTTACGCTTGCTTTATTTTTCAATTATTTGGATAAAAATCCTAGATGGGTACTAGATTGCTAGAGTTTGGAGGAATTAGGCTTGTGATCAACCAGTCAGTTGTCCCTATGGAATTAGAGTCTTCACCCGAGGATCGGAGTTGTCTTTTTGTTGTTTGTTGTCTAAGGTTATATCCTTTATACTAAGTATGTTATATATTGAACATTGTCTATTGATATTACCCTTATTTGTAGCTATACGTGAGATTTGACTTCATGGGCTCACATATGGTGCGTATCTAGTTTTGTTCTTAAAACCGAGTGCTACACATGAAAATCTTGCATCATTTCTTGTGTTTGTGGCTCAACTTTTTTAGCTTCATCATCCTTCTTCTCTTGTACTGCTGTCGGTGTCTTACCTGTCCTTGTTGGATATGACGGATCATGAGTAGACTTGCCACCTCTTGTGGTTCTGGCGTTAACCTTCTCAAGGTTAGTAGCAATAGGCAGAGCAGCAGCCAACTGGGCTAATTGTGATTCTATCTTTTTGTTATAGCTAAGTTGGTCTTTGATGGCAGAAGAAAAACTATCCATTTTAGTATTTATGTTTTCTATGTCCTTATCATTAAAGGCAAGCTTTTTAGAAATATTATCATTAATCTTGGCTTATTCTAAGATCGGGTCTCTCAAAGATGGTTGCTTAATAGGATAATTACCTGGGTACTTACCTTGGTAAGTTAACTGTTGTTGTTGTGGACCCCATCCTTGTCTCTATTCTTATGGAGCAGAATTGTTGATGATGATATTTGCATCTTCTTTATATTTGGGGAAATCAACCCCCAAATATTCTCCACATATGTTTTAGGAATTAAAGGCATCTTGAATGGCCTGATGATCTTTCTTGTAATTGGCTCACTGTTAAAGCCAATTCAATAGTACATCCATCTTAGTTGATAGTGCACACACCACTTTTGGTACTTCTTCGCTCTTATTGCATGCTTGAATATTGCATTGAGACCAGCCTTGATTAGAGGCTATCTTCTCCATGAGAGTTTAAGCTTTTCCAAGGGCTAGTGACATAAATGATCCTCCAGCAGTAGCATTGGGTTGTTCATGAACTTTCTAAGTTAATCCGTGGTAAAAGCTTTGCATGAGCAACCAATCTTCCATCCCATGATCAGGATAATCTGAAATGTATTCTTTGAAATGTTCCCATGCTTCTAGAATGGTCTCTCCTTTCTACTGTTGGAAGTTGTAAATCTTTCCTCTTAAGGCATTGGTCTTGCCTATAGGAAAAAACTTTTCTAGAAAGGCCTTCGAACATCTTGCCCATGTGTTGATGTTATCTTTGTTGGTGTAGATCCACTGCTTCGCCCTTCCCACTAGCAAGAATGGAAAGAGGTGGAGTAGTATGATGTCTTGAGCAACATCCTTGATGGTGATTGTGCTGCTTATCTCTAGGAAATTCTAATGATGAGCACTAGCATCTTCATCTACCTTTCTGTTGAATGGAGTAGCTTGCACCATGTTGATGAGGCTTGGCTTGAGCTCTAACTCAAGGTTGTTTGTTTTGAGTGTTGGTCTAGTGCAAATGTTCTTAGTGCTTGGAGCAGAGAATTCACGTAGAGTCTTTTCCTCCATAGCTTTGGAAACTAGTGTTGAGCTTCCTCTTGATTGGTTTGATTGTGATTGATGGAGATTATCAGTGAATCACAACCAATCCTGCAATACCCTATATGATATGAACAAAGACAAACAAGGGTAAGCCTACTAAAGCAAAGTTATAAAGTTATGATCTCGTCTATAAGTATTTATTTGATCAATTCTCTTAGCCTTGTGCCCCTTCTAGGCAACAGCGCCAGAAATGCTTGTTGGCATTTCTTAGCATCACTCTTTACTAAGTTGTCATCTGTAGCAATGATGCCAGAAATGCATTGTTGGTAATTATTGAGAACACTTGTAAACTTATATATAGTCAGTAATCCACAAACGCACAGATAATATACCATTGTAGCATTTCACTCGGGAGTATACCAGGTATCGTTATTTATTTTTTATCCACAGGGAGTAGCTATGGGGTGGCTGAAGATATTTACAAATATGCATACTTATGACAAGATCATTAACTCTCATGCTATAGTAGGGTTAAGTCAAATGATAAATAAATGATAAGTGTAAGGCATTGATAGTAATCCAGAGATAGAAATAGATTCTCATAAATGTAGTATGGCTAGGGAGGAGATTAGGTAAGAGCAAAAGATTCCTAAGTCATTCCTTATTTATTAGGTCTTTTGTACACCCAAGTGTATACACTCTCATCTATAGCATAATTATCTCTGTATCTATGCATAAGGAACATTACTAAGCAAGATCAAGAATAGAGCTTCACTCCCTTCGCAATCAGGTTCTACTTGCTCTACAAACGGGGAGTGGACTACAAAGGACTCAATGGGAGTGTCACATCCACGATCTACCACATGACCCAGCATGTAGAATGCATCCATAGGTAAACAATATTTAAGCACCATGCTTACATAATGTTGACCACTTAACTCACTTGAGTACTGAGCTAAGTGCTTTACGAATATATGGATATATTCATAATCAATCATAACTATATCAAGCATATAACTAGAGCAAACTAGGAACATAATAAATAACAACATAATATTGAAGTAGCACAAAGTCATAAAAAAGAGGGTTACAATGGATATACCGGTCTTGAGACGGTGAATCTGGAATCCTGAGCAATAGCCCAAACTCTACTTGAACCTTACTAGCTAGCCTATACTATAACTTTGAAGAATGGGAGCTCTATTGTCTTGTCTCTAGAAACCCTAATTTCTGATCTGATCTTGACTTATGGCATATCTCTAAGGGAGGGGGTAGGGGCTAGTATATATTGGCTGGGTATCAATTTTGAGCCCTCGGAACAAACCAACTTGAATAAATGGCGTAGATGCAATCCTTAAGGTGGTGGAGAACTGACATATGAATGGGGGGCTAACAAGTGGGCCCCTGGGGCCAATCGGCGTGTAGGTGGGGCTAGCCAGCCCCACCTGGCGGCACCTCGGCCTCCGCTTCATTGTGGTGTCCTCTTGAGTCTTTTGGAACCTTCAGGGATTGTTTTCACTGCGCATAAGTGTGATTTAATTTGACAATTTGACCCACCTTGACAGTTTTCTGGATAAACCCTATTGAAAACATAAATTCACCAAAACTCATGGAAATTGTTAGTTTAAACCCCTAAGTCTATGTTGGTGATCATTTTCGTGTATGATTCAAGTTATATTGATGGTTCATGATGGATGATAACTACTATTAATAGTGATTGTCTCTGGCCTCGATCGGTAGCATGTGAGGGGTCTTGTGCCTTCCCTGGCGGAGCACCAAAGGCAACTCTAGTAAATTGCTCATGTCATTGAGCTACCTTACTTGTGGGTAGGTTCTTGTGGTGTCCATTTGTTGGACGAGGTTCATGCAACACCTCTTAGCCGTCGAACCACCAAGTGTTGGTCAACACAACGGGGACTAGTGTGCCGGCAAGCACGTGAACCTTGGGAAAAAATCTTGTGTCTTTTGTGTGATTGGATTTCTCCCGGTGATTGGATTGTCTACATATTGTGATTGGTTCATTCCTCGATGCGGCGGTATAATTGCCCTACTCACTCTATTACTTTCTTGCAAACTAGTTGTAGCAAGCTCTTTAGTGTAGCTAGTTTTGAGAGCTTGCCTTGTAGCTTAGTTTCATCTAGTGGAGCTCTTTAGTGTAGCCTTGTTGAGAGCTCTTAGTGAGTAGTGACTTAGCTCTTGTGTGTGCCTAGTGATTATAGCAACTAGAATTGTTGGGATAGGTAGCTTGCAACCCTTGTTGAGCTAGAGCAAAATTTCATTACGCCATTTGTCATACTAATCAATTGCTCTAGTGCTTTGTAGTGTTTTTAAATAGGCTATTCACTCCCCTCTAGCCATATTAGGACCTTTCAAGTAAGCACAGTAACTGTAGGAGTTTGGCACCATCGAATCCCGATGACCAAGTAAATCTTACTTCACCAATCCAAGTACAAGTGTACTATACAACATACTCAACAAGACCCCAAGGCGATTTGGTGCTAACCCTAACAAAATGCCAAATCAAAGTAACCCTAGGGGAAGCAAAGGGATAAGATAAAGTGCAAAGGAAAAAAGGGATTGAAACCTACCCTCCCTCCATGTTGAAGCGCACGTGGAAACCTCAGAACCCCCAAGGACCACCCAGAGCATGTGCATGGTGAGGGAGACGGCATAGGCGACAACACCAGCTCTCGACGACAGCAATCTACCATGGAACCAGTCCTACACCTCGTGCCTGACCAGGATGCTCTTTCATCCCTAGTGCCTGACTCAGGATGTCATCCTCCCTGTCAAGAATGAAAGTACCATTTGCCACTTGAGCCTATATTGCTTGTATCCTTTCAGCGAGTTGCTGGACTGCATTGTTTGGAAAACTTAGGGAGCCATCATCGTTGTAGGTCATCTTTCTTGCAAGAAGATTCCTCAATGAGCGGGGATCCTAGCCTACAGTCTATGGTGTAACACCTTTCTGGATTAGCTCTTGTAACTTCTTCTCCCACTTAGGAACTTTCTTCGCGTGCCCCCGAGAGCCGGTGCTGTGGGGGTTATCATTTCTATAGGAGTTGAGGGTATTAACTTTGCTAATTTTAAGAGCTTCCTCTAATTTCATCCAACTGACAAAAGCTTCCCAATATGCTTGCTGAGTAGGGTGCTCACCTTTTTGCCAATCTGGCTCCATTCCCTTTAACACATGTTTTTGTACAACTCATGCTTGAAATACCTCCATTTTTTTCCCATGCAGCGCAATGCCTGTTTCTTCACAATTTCTGTATCGGTGGGGCGCAAGTTGAATTCAAACAATTTCACCATCTGCTCCCAACATTTCCGCTTGATTTCGTCAGTAACACACCAATCCTCTTGACCTTTCCTCTTCTTCCAGTACCTAAATTTGATTGGGACATGTTTTCTCACAATTGTGCCCTAGGAGTTATGGTATGACGCAATCACCATGTCTGGTTCCTTGGGTTCTCCAATGCAATCGAAGTGCTCGATGACAAATCAGTAAGTGCGCAGCTTGTAGCCATGTCGCTTTGTCCTCTATTTAACTGTTGTGTTTGTTATAGGTTCCTCTATGCTAGTATCCTACACATTGACCGCAACATTGCAATTATTGGTGGTAGCCATTACGTATATCGACAATGTAATGAGTCATGAGTAATTACCTCCCCATTTCCTTCGAGGTTTAGATATATCGAAGGTGAAACTAGGCAAATGTGTCGTCGTCTCCACCTTGAACTTCAATCTATAGATTCTGCTTTGGAGCCTGTAGTACTGATGTTTGGTACCACATCAATACCATTGGTGTTGTAGATACCAATTCATAGGCGTACATTGTCAGTGCAGGCTAATAATGCACGCTAAATGGAATCCCTAAAAACTATTGTTTCAGTTCATTTTGGATCAATGGCATTCACCTAGATTTATTGATAGCTTAATGAAGCCTAAGATCCAAAGGTGGGGTTACCAGCTTTCAATTGAGACCAGAAAACGCATCTAACAACCGTCCATCACAAAGTCAACAACTAAAGCAAAAAAGTTGTAACAATCTTTCGACTAATCTGAACCACTTGATTGCTAAAAATAACAAAATAAAAAACAAAATAGAAAACCCTAATCTCAATGACACTACGATGTTGGGGCACAAAGTAAATCCGCTGAGGCAAAACATAGACTACATTGCAGCAGCAGCTATAGCTGAAAGTAGGCTGATAATTTCTTCTACCCCGGGCTTCAGCTTGAATCGGTTCATTCTAATTTGGAAAGTAATGAATGGAAAGTAAGGAATCCGAAGGAAGAACAAGGGACTGCAAACTATTGAATCTCATTTCCAACTTAAATAATCCTCAATTTGCATTCGTAAATATCGAATCAGAATAAAAAATCAAAATATGGAAGCATGTGCACCTTGCTCGCTAGGGTGGGTCAATAGCGTGCTTGCGTCCATTTCGACGGCACTACTATGGCTATGTAGGTGATAGATGCGGCGGGCCATGGAGGTGTGAATCTATTTGTAGTCCTCAATGGTGATGCCAACACTCATCTGTGAGTGGCCGCCGCCGACTGATTGGGGTGTGGTAAGGAAAAGGGGAGGGAAACCGTGTTTTGGCTGGGCGCCGCCACCACAGGAGGACGAAGTGTGAAAGGGGATAAGAATGTGTCATGCAGAGATAACACAAGGGCCAAGCCAACCCTAGAAAAGGGATCCTATTACCATCGAAGCTTTCATGCAGTCTACAACACTATTTGCTTGTTGACTTTTGCGACACGTAGTCTACAACACCATTCCCTATGCTAGGCGATGGCCTCCTCTTTTGTCGGGCTATCATGCATCAACCAGCGGTATAGCCCGTCAACACAATTCTTCATGAAGTCATTCAAGGCCTGGTTCAATGACTATAGGGACAAAATAGGCGTCCACCTGGTGATCAGCCTGTGGAACACGTAGTATTCCAGATGCAGTGGGATGATGACCACGCTCTAGAACCAGGATGCTAAGTATGGTACATTGAGCTTGTCAATGAATTCCTTCCACCAAATCCAATGGACCAAATGTGTGCTCATAGCTTAAGACCATATTATTGTCGCCGTCATCTGAGAAGAGCCACCTGCACTAGGCACCCTGCCAATTATTTATGTAGACTCCTAAAAAAGGTGAACCATGGTGTCAGGCGATAGCTCGGTGCCCCATCTCTTTAGACCATCAAGACATGCCACTGCATGCACCATTCTTGACATCGGCTTGTCATAGAACTCCTCTAGTCCACGCCTCACGTATGACACGATGACCCGCTGGACAAACTCGCTCCAAAACATCATCCCAAGCAGCGTTATTCCATGGAACCATCATGTCGTAATTTCTATAGGCGCCTTCGCCGGAAGACTTGGAGAGGAGGTTCTCTAGGGATTTTAGCACCATGTGTACTAGTGGCTGAAGGAATTGCCACCTGATGATGGACATCCATAGACATAGCCATACCCGCCCTAGTTCTGCTTCTGACGCCGCATTGAACCTCTCAGCGGATTTGGATAGCTCTGGCTTCACCACATCCTCTAGGAAAGATAGCATGGGCGGGAGCTATGGTGGGAGCATCAGCAAGAACAATACTAGTTCATCTTGTCATGGGTAGTTGATTGTCGATGACCTCCTCAACTCTACTAGATTTGGGCCGACCACCAACTCCGTTAGCAATGCGGCGTACGGTGACAAGGCAGGCTCGTTGTCCAAGAGTATTTCCTTTAGCTTGCTCACAACCTCCATTCGCCGCTTTGGGTGCTCGAGCGGTTCCTGCAACTGAGAGAACATGTCATGCAGCATCAGGACCAACTCCTCACGTGCTTTGTTTGTGAGGAAGCGGTTCATGTAGTACCTAGGATTCTTAGTCTTCAATCCGTGTACCGCCTAATAAGCTCATCTAAGTTTACCTTGGCCTTACTGTTCTTCTGACCTTGCTGGCATTAGGAGGATTCCAAGAAGTTCCCACCTGAATAGGATGGCCAGGTTGCCATGCCAAATGATGAAACGGGTTTGTTGGATGTCTAGATAGATCTATCGGCACGGTCGGTGCCCAAACCCACACACCAGCGGCGTAGTCATCCCTTGATGCAGTTGACATCCCCTTGATGGTGCTTGCCTAAGCCATAGCCACCCTTGTATCCCTAGCATTTCATCATTTGTCACACCGCTATGTTCTTGAAAAGGGACTGCGGCATCAAAGTGCCTTCCATCAAGGTAAGTGTTGTCCAATGGCTAGAAGATGACTCCAAGCAGGACTACAGATCCAAAATGCCCCCAAAAACAAATTTGATGGGTTGATTGTAATCCAAACCTACGGCTACCACGGAGCCAGACATAGCCTCTGGTCCTGTCAGTGCGAAAAGTGACCAACAAGTAAATATTTGTAGTTTTGTCGTGCATTGTGATAGAATATGGCCTAGCACTCAATGACACAGGATTTATACTAGTTCAAGCAACGTGCCCTACGTCTAGTTTTATTCAGTTGGAGACTTTATTCCTGAGCCTAGGTGCTCAAAGTTTGCTGTGGGGTTACAAACGAGTAGGAATAAGGAGGGGGTGTTAAAGGCCCAATTGGACTCTGAACTAAAAGGCTAAGAGTGATGGGGGCTCTAACGTGCGCTAAGTATTGGAGCGTATGCTCTATGTAGCTTTAAAGTTCTAGAGCTGTGGAGCTGTTCGAATGCTCAGGTTCTCTAGAGCCAAAAGAGAGAGTGAGTCAGAGAGAACCTCCTATAGAGAGGAGGGAGCACATCCCCTTTTATAGTTGAAGGGGATGGCCTTACAAGTCAGAGAAAGAGAGAATGGATACATGTGCTACCTAGTCTTGTTGCACATGCTATCGGGTATGAGACGATCATCGGTGCCCATAATACTGTTCATGCCCAGATGCATGTGGTAGGCTTTATCATGTTGGCCTGGTATGGTAAATGTCGGCGCCTACAACACTGTAAGGCAAATGTCAGCGCCTACAATACTATTTGGGTTCAGACATGCCTAGAAGTTTGCATAGTGCCTATCTGGCATGGCCTGGTGGCACCGTCCTGTAGGTGCGTAGGGTATGGCAGGGTACGGTCCTCAGTATTGCGGTTTGACTTGAGAGCCTTACCTTATCTGGTCCGCCTGATCCTTGGGCCCTTACCAAGCGGGTGTCCCTGGTCGGTCATTCCTGGTAAGCCCTAACCGTGTTGGTCGAGGAAGAGCTGCACATAGACGTTCAGTGTAGTCCTGGTTAGAAAAGGAGGTCGGAGTTGGACGATGTCTCCACCTTGGCTAGGCCTTCCTGTTAGGGACCGGATCATACTCCAAGCCTGTCGTTAGGTATCTGGGTTGGTCTGGGAGGCACGCATTGTCGCTACACCATCTGTTGGGCTGAGCTTTTGCTGAGAAGCGGGCCTATTGGGGACACTGGGTTTATGAACCTGATAGGTGCCCCCAAACCCTTTTGGGACTTCTATGAAGTCATGAAGGGGTTGTTTACACTAGTTTCATGAGCGCACCCGGTGGGTGTAAGATCGTGGGTCACCGTCAGGCAAGGCGGAGCACCACCCCAAATGTTGGGCGTGGCTAAGGGGTCAGGCGAGGCGGAGTGCCACCCTAGGCATCGGGCGTAGCTGAGGGGTCAGGCAAGACGGAGTGCCAACCTAGGCATCGGGCATGGCCAAAGGGTCAAGCGAGATGGAGCGGCAACCCAAAGTGTTAAGCAAGGCCAAGGGGTCGGGCGAGACGAAGCACCAACCTAGAGTGTCAGGCATGGCCAAGGGGTTGGGTGACACCGAGCGCCAACCTAGGCGTCGGGCGTGGCCAAAGGGTCGGGCGAGACAGAGCGCCAACCCAAAGTGTCGGGCATGGCCGAGAGGTCGAGCGAGACGAGTGCCAACCCAGGCGTCGGGCGTGGCCGAGGGGTCGGTTTAGCTTCGTATGTTACCCCATCCATGGTTTCCACAATTGGAGGGGTTGATCTAACATCGCTTGCCTTGATGGCTCGAGTGACGCGCTCGATGAGCTTAATAACGGGTATGTTTGAGTGGAATTCGAGTTTGTCATTTGTAACGAGGTTAGCATAGCCCTCATGTGGCATTCTACTACTCCTTAACCTACCTCCTGGTAGATGCCTGAGCCATTCTAGAGACTAACCCAGGTGGCCCACTAGCCTCCCCTCGATGAAGATTCTATGTTCATGGCTTGAGGTCAAGATTGAACGAGAAGGTTGAGATGACCCTGTCCGCTTTGGAGCAGATCGGGTGAGGGCTGCTGGGGCTCATCTATGTTTTCACCCCTGGCTCTGTTTGACATGAGGCGGCCTCAAGCCCTTTGTGGGCCTGCCTTTGAACCCTGGTCAGTCATCGCTCATATTGAATGAGGCGACTACCGCTTCATGACGCAACGCAAAGCGTTGTGATGCAACAATTTCATATATGATGCTTGGATGTATGGGATGAATGTATGCATGAGAATGGATGAATGAATGATCATGCACTAGAAAACAAAAAAGGGGTTTTGGTAAAGTTACCTCGATGGCTCGAGTGATGGGTTCGGGGAGCTGTCTATCGGATATGTCCAAATGGAATCTAGGCCCATCATTCATGACGGAGTCGGTATATCCTGCATGGGGCATCTCACTGCTCCTTACCTATCTCTCGGTAGCTGCCTGAGCTATCCGATCGACTAAGGTGACCCATTGGCCTCTCCTCGATGAAGATTCTATTGGTGGGCCCTTCCAAACCCTGCCTAGGAAGGTGGAGAGTCATTTGTGTGTGGCTGCACCTTGTTTCCTTTGCCTAGGTTACAGTAGTGGTGGGCCCAACCTAGGCCACGTCCCATTAACTAGGTGACATTTTGTCAAGCAGGGAGTGTCCCATCAGCCAGGGGCCATGTCCTACCGCACACCTTCCATCATTAAATAGGTGGAAGAGAGAGGGTTTTCCTCCCATCCTTTTGCCTTTCTCCAACTGCTGCCTCTTCTCCTTCCTCTTTTTTGCCAAGCCCGTTCATGCGCCATGGCGCTTTCTTGGAGAGAGGAGGGTAGAGCGAGGGAAAAGACTCATAGATCCAATTGTGAATTCGAGGCATGATGTCGAACTAGAGGCCTTCCAACATGGATGAGGTGGTTAGGCCGCCTTCACCAAGAAGGGGCTACTCCCATCGAAGGATGTGGCGCATTGGAGGGCTCCTATGCCGTGGGAAGTTATTTTGCAACCCTAGGCCAACAAGGTCATCTCCTTCCTCACCTTCCATGAGCGCGGGCTTGGGTATCCCGCGCATTGGTTCTTGCTTGGGCTCCTCAACGAGTGGGGCCTGGAGCTGTAGCACCTCAACCCAATAGGGGTACTACACATCGCCGGCTTCATCACCATCTGTGAGGCCTTCCTTGGGATGAAGTCGCACATGGACCTCTTCCAGCAGATCTTCAGCGGGCGAGCCCTATCCGAGGGGAAGCCACCTAGAATCATGCTGGTTGGGGGATTTGCCTTACAGAAGAAACCAAAGCCGTCGATCCCCTACCCTGCATACTCCCCCTGTGACTCAAACTGGTGGTGGCATGGCGAGTGGTTCTACATTAGGAACTCGGTAGAAGCGCCATTCCTGACATTCACCAGAAGAAGGCCGGAGAGCAGGGAAAGCTGGTCGTGGGGTCCCATCGGTCGACAGAACAACCTAGAGGTTATCAAGATGGAGCTTTAGAGGTTTGTGTAGCATGGCCTCGATGGGTTGTGGGTCTTCCACACCTTCTTCTGCTGTTGGGTCACCCTATTCGTAGAGAGAAGGCGGCCGATGTGGGAGTACTCCGACCCGATGGATCCCAATCGTGCTTCATCGAAGGAGTTGCCAAAGGATGAAGTCTAGAGTTGACTCGATTGGGTGCTGCAACTAAGGTATAAAGACTACCTCGAAGGGATGCCCAAACCTCTTCATATAGCAAAGCTATCCAATCTGGTATGCCCCCTTTTCCCGTGACCTTATCCTCCTTGTTTTGATGTTTTGATTGATTTTGAGTTGTCCGTTCCGAAGGGACTCTCAGGCTATAAATCCTAGCTACATCTTCCGAGAGGGCCAGAGGGCATGGCTCAGCAAGCTGCTTAGAGGGAGGCGGCACTTGCCAAGAAAAAGAAGAAAGCTAAGAAGGCTTGGAGGAGGTTCAAAAAGGAGAAGGAGTTCAGCCAGTGGGTCCGGGGGGTGAGAGCTGGAGCGACATGGAGGCATAGCTCGAGTCAGAGGAGCCCACGGAGATGTGTGGCAATGTGAGTGCCTCCAAGGAGAAGCAGACATGGGCGCTGTCATGACCTCGGTGGAGCACCGTGAGCCTATGGCCGCATATGTTGGCGGCAGGTGTGATACGGTGATGCGCGGTGACATTCTTGAGTCAAGGAAGCACGCCATGAGTGAAGACACCGCCATTGAATGAGAGGTGAAGTGGGCATGGTCGCCGCACCCTTTAGAGGCATCATTGGCTCTGCACCCCCCTGCTCTAAGTGTGGTGGAGCATGCCGATCGGTCGAAGGGACATCATCATTCCCCTACATCTTTAGGGTCAGGGTGTGTGCATGACCCCCATCAGGGGGATGCCCCACCAGTTGCCCTGGTGGCCTCACCATAGGCTGGCGGTCACGGCCATTCGAGGGCCGATCAGGGACCGGCCGGGTTGGCCCCTCCCTCAACCGATGGGAGGGGGCGTGGGTTGCAACACGTGAGTGGTCCTCGTATGGTTGGCTCATCGTTAGCAGGTCAGGGCTTTAGGGCTCTATCGCTTTCATCTAGGTAAGCATTCGTGCTCCCTCCTATTCTCATAGTAGAGTTTTTGAGTGTGACTAACCTACGCTTGTTTGATAGTAGCTAGGGGCTAGCGGGACTGGGAGTCTCCCCACCTCCCGTGCAAGAAGAGTGGTGACCCAGCCTGCAGTGGATCATGACGAGCGGTGGATGAAGCAGGCTAGCAGCAGTGCAACCTTCCTTACTGGGGGTTGTGTCTTCCCAACCGATTGTGAGCATGGTGGTAGTGGCGGCGGTGGTGATGGTGATGATCCCTGTGGTGACAGCAGAGATTGGGTCAGAGGTGACCCTCGTGATCCCTCCCCCAATAGTCGCGGAGGAGGAGAGGAGGAAAACTAGGCTCCCTGCCTTGTTCGATGAAGGAGCGCATGGTTCGCCCTCCTGGTCAGTGTTGGAGGGGTCAAGAGGAGGCATGGCTAGGCTGGAGGTAGAACATCGGCCGGCGAGCCATGGAGTCCTGGCGGTGGACATCCCCCTCTCTGGCAAGGAAGATATCAGGGTGGAGCCGCCGGCCATCTAGCCATCCCGGGAGCTGGTGATGATCTGGTTGTCGCATGATACTACGATGGCTGGATCTTCCAACGGGTCAAGGGTGACCCACAAGCTGGTGTGGCCTTGTCCTAGTGAGCCGAGAAAGGCCTAGTTTGTCCTTCGTATCGAGGAGGAGGCGAAGCTTTGGCATCTGCTCTGGGAGGGAGGCCTATCGATGGAGTCTGATCTCGCCCTTACCAAGGCGAGGCTCAAGGAGGCCTTGGAGAGGGTTGAGCTTGTCCATCAGGCCATGATAGTTGACCTACCACATGTTGCAGAGGTAAGTTCTCTACATTTTTGGTGTTGTCCTTGACTCCTTGGCCTTTTAATGGATGCCTTAGTATGCCTGCTTCTTGTCTCATAGGATCTAGAGATAATGTCGATCCGTAAGTCCTGATTTCTTTAGGAGGTGCACTGTCAGATGGACCATGAAGCGACGGTGTCATGGCAGGTTAACAACCTTAGGCACCAGCTGGAGTCTACCCACCGTGAGTCCCAAGACCGAGCGGCCGAGGCGACGGGAGCACGAGCGGTGGAGCTGCGTGTGGTCGAGCGGTCGACTACTACCAAGCAGGAACTTGATGCGGTGAAGGTCCACTTGCAGAGACTGAGGCGGCACTTTAGAAGTCCTTGGATGCTCTATAGGTAGAGTAGAAGGCCTGGTCGGACGCTGAACAAGAAGTGGTTGCGCTCCAAGGGAAGATACTCAGGGCAGAGGACTTGAACGCTTGACTGCTCGAGAGGGTGACCCAGCAAGACGAAGGGCTCTCTATTCTTGAAAGCGCCCACCTTGGTACATACCTATTCCGCCCTTAGTTGATGCCTTGGTTTTTCCTTTCCTTTGCTTTTGAATTTGTTGTCTTTTTCTAGAACTAGGTGGAAAGATCAGTTCTCTGGAGCAGGAGCTGGAGACGGTCAAAGTAGCGGTCGGTCAGGGCATGGAGGTGCTAGCCCAGTCCCTTGAAGAGCGACGTGCTCTAAAGGGGGAGCTTGACTAGATTCGCAACATCGCATAGGTGGTCGTCTCTAAGGTGTTTGGGTCGGGACTGAGCACCAGTACACCTATTGTCCAGCTGGCGGAGGTCCCAAATGAAGTTTGGGCTTTCATCTCCGATGGCATGTTCTATAGGACATCGGCGGTGCTGACCTCAGTGGCAACCCATCACCCCAATCTGGACTTCGCGGCCATCCACAGAGGATATGCCAACGGGTGGAGCATAGATGAAATCCATGCACTGGGGGAGAGTTTGGTGCCATGTGCACAAATGGTGGCTGATCAGGTCGCTGCATAGTGGGTGATGGAGGCTCGCCGTTCGAGCATGGCTGAAGACGTGCGCCTAGAAGATGTCATCCAGCCTATGGAAGGAGTGGAGACCAGGTCAGAGGCAAGCATTGTCCCGCCCCCAATAGAGCCGAACATCATCCCAACTAGAAGCAAGTTGCCTTCATCCTCATCGACTGTGCTATCAGCTGATGCCACTAGGCAGCCATAATAGAGTTTAGAGTAGAAATAGTTAGTTTATGTAAAAGATGAGCTTGTGGGGAAGCCCCCGTGTGAACAATTTTACATTTGTGAATATTTTGAGTTCGTTTTGTGATGAAATCACTTGTGAGGGGAAGTTTGTCCCATCCGCCCTTGTTTTTACCCTTGTGTAGCTTAGTTTCTTGTACTTTCTTTTTCACACCTGCCCATTGACCCATAGGCTACAACCTTAAGAACCCAGGAGTGGCCCGTGAGGCTCAGCTGCTTGTAACCATAGGTTGTGGCAGGGTGTGATCGGTCGAGAGGTTAAAACATAAGTTACGTAGGGTAATCAAACTAACAGAATGCCCTCTCATTTGGGTGACGCCCTTTCACTTGGGCGAAAAGTATTACTCTATGATAGTAAAAAAGGAAGGTGGTATCGCACCCCCATGGAGCCCCCGAGCGACCTAGGCCGAGAGTGCTCGGGCTGGGCTGCTGTAGGAGCAAACATTGAATGGAAAGAAAAGGTATGACCGAGCTTCAGGGGAAGAAAGGACGTAACTGTTTGTTGTTGCATGTGTTGGTTAGAACATTGCCATTGTCATCCTTCAGCTGATAGGCGCCCGATCGGATCACCTCGATCACCATGTACGGTCCTTCCCATTGTGGAGAAAGTTTATGCTTCTCCTTGGTCGACTGGGTCCTTTGGAGAACAAGATCACCGACCTCGAGGATCCTCCCCCTGATTTTTCTTTCATGGTACGTGTAGAGAGTTTGCTGGTAACGAGCGGAGCGGATGACAGTCATCACATGAGCCTCCTTGAGCAGGTCGACCATGTCCTATTGAGCCTCCGTGGCTCAGTCTTGGTCGAAGGCCTTTACTCTTGGGGCACCATGGTCAAGGTCGGAGGGCAACACCGCTTTGACTCCGTATGCGAGGAAGAAAAGGGTGAACCCTGTGGACCAGTTTGGGGTCGTTCTTAGGCTCTAGAGGATCGCTGGGACCTCTACAACCCATCGCTCGGCATACTTTTTGAGTCGGTCGAAGATGTGGGTCTTATGTCCTTGGAGGACAATGCCATTGGCCCGCTCGACCTGACCGTTGGTACGCGGGTGTCTGACTGAGGCCTAATCGATCATGATGCCATATCCATCATAGAAGTCTAGGAACTTCTTCCCGGTGAAGTTTGTCCGGTGGTCGGTGATGATGTAGTTTGGAACACACCAAAATGATAGATGATGTCGAGGAAGAACTTGACCGCCTCTTCTGAGAGGATGTTGGTGATGGGCTTCGCCTCTATCCACTTGGTGAATTTGTCCACCGCTATGAGTAGATGAGTGAAGCCACCTGGGGCCTTTTTGAGGGGTTTGACCATGTCGAGGCCCTAGAGCATGAATGGCCAGGTGATTGGGATGGTCTGAAGCTCCTGTGTTGGCAGATGAGTTTGTTGAGCATAGAACTAGCATCCTTCACACCTGCGAACAACCTCCTCTACATCTCGTAGCATAGTGGGCCAGTAAAACCTTGGCAAAAGGCTTTTCCGACCAGCGACCTTGGGGCCGCATGATGTCCGTAGATGCTGGCATGGACCTCGAGGTGGAGCTATTTCCCTTGCTCGGTCAGGATGCACTTCATGAGTACTCTCGATAGACTTTGCTTGTAAAGTCCATCACCGAGGGCGACAAACATGTTAACGCATCGTGAGATTCATTGTTCTTTAGTCCTTTCCGGTGGGAAAACCTCCTCAAGGAGGTAGGCGAGTAGTGGTGCTCTCCAATTAGCCTGATCGAGTGCCACCATAGCGACATTGGTAGGCGACGTCGTCATGGAGGCACCAAGGTCGAAGCCCCTGAGCACTTGGTCAAGGTCAGGAGGTCAAAGCCCCTAGGTGCTAGATTGGTGTCGAAGTGTGTCTAGATCGGGTCCTCCAAAATGTGGGCAGATGGCTCATGGAGATCATTGATGAAGACCCCATCTAGAGATAGGACCCGCCTGGCAGCCAATTTTGTGAGGAAATCGGCAGCATCGTTGTCCTTTTAGGGTACATGGTGTAGTTCGATCCCTTGGAACTTGCCCTCGAGCATGCGCACCTCCTGGCAATATGCTGCCATGAGAGCGCTCTTACAGGAGGACTGCTTCATGACTTGGTCGATGACTAACTCTGAGTCACCATGGACGTACAGCCATGTAGCGCTGAGCTCAATGGCGATGCAGAGTCCGTTGATGAGGGCTTCAAACTCCGTGGCATTGTTTGAGGCCAAAAAATGAAGACGAATCGTGTAGCGTAGCATGCTCCCATCCGAGGAGATTAGAACCACTCTAGCCCCCGAGCCGGGTGCCATCATTGACCCATCGAAGTACATTGTCCAGCGCTGAGTAGGTCACAGGTGGTACAGGGCTTCAGGCAGCCGAGCTTGTGGATCAAGAACTCAGGTTGTCCCAGAGAGGAACACGCTGATGATGTCCGCGTCAATGACATCAGGAAGGGAGTTGCATCATTTTGAGAACCTAAAGATGTAATTCCATAGGGACTCATTGGGCTCCTACTGGCAGCTCTTGAGGTCCTAGGAATTCCTAGGACGGACATATGTCCCCTAGAAATTACAGACGAAGTCCCTCTTGAGATGGGGAGGAATTTGAGCCATGCTATCAGACGGGAGGAATTTGAGCCATGCTCGAACATGATCCCCCATGTAGATGGGGAGATACTGAATGATGAAGTGGTCATCATCCACTCCTCCAACTTGTTAGGTAAGCCAAAAGTCTTCAAGCCATATATCGGGGTCTGTTTCCTTGGTGTATCTAGCGATGTTGGTGGGTGGTCGGAAGCAATGCGGGAATGGCACTTTCTGGATGCAACGACCAAAGGCCCATGGTCCTAGGCCATCCAAGCTAGGACTTTGGTCGTTTGGTCGGCCACCATGCCTGGGGTGCGTGTCCCCACACTCCTCAATGGTCAGGCCAAGGCCTGTGTCGCCTGCTCTTGCCGCCACTCGATAGGCATCATCATCGTGCCAGGCATGGCGTCGATTGTTGATGATGCTACGAGCGACATGGTTCAGCCCGAGATGTTTGTGCATAGGTGGTTGGTGTGGAGCGGGCACTGGGTCGGGCTATGGTGTAGCCACGACCTCCTGCCCCACTCCTGACAATAGTAGTGGTGAGTGGATGGAGCAATTCGACTAGTGCCACCCCATTCCCTTGGTGGGGCATGAGGCTGTGAGCCAATGTCGCGATGCGGAGCTTTTCACCTATTTTACGATGACGGTCTCCACCAGTGCCTAGAGGTTCTAGTGAATTGCTTGCTCCTAGGGGTTGGCTGGCTCAGGGAGGACGCGCAGAAGCATCACTGCTGCAGTGATGTTGTGGCTAGCCTGAGCAAACTCTAGGGATCATTCCCTCCATCCAGGATGTTGCGCTGGACTTGGCAGGCTTCACCCCAAGCACCTCTTGCCGGTTACGCACACATGGCACTGCGTGCTGCGCTGAGTGCACTAGTGCAGGTGGCGGCTGACTCTGCCACCTTTGTTGTAACTCCTCGTCGTGCTGCTACGCATGCATGAGAGCCTCCGCATGAGGGTACAGAGGGGTGTGAGTCTATAGAGACTTTGCTACCACCGGTGGTTGTCTTGGGGCATCCGCCATAGCGCACTCCCAGGACAGAGGGTGGCTAGATGCCATGACATCGCCGATGCTAGAGCCGTTGATTTTGACCTTGTCATCTATGAGGTCATGAAAGGAGGCGAGAGCATAGCCTGCCATCCCCATAAATTCGGATGTGAGAGGGTGCAGCTCTAGCATCCTTTTGAGCCCCCGTGTGCACACGTCAATGGGGGACGTGAAGCCATAGGGGAACCAGTCATACGTCGGTCGTGGTGAGGACAACGGGGCCCCTCCGGAGAGTCGGCGGAAGGTGTTAAATAGTGAATAAAGAACAATATGTACGTTACTCAACATGGAGTTTGAGCCTAGCATGGTCTTGAAGCAAAACACAGGTGTCTCAATGTTGAGGTCGTCGAGTGGCCTAGGGCCGACGGAGGGCACTCCTCCTCCAGTGGGCGCCAGGACAAGTGCCTCCTCGTGGAGGCGGAGTATGCCGAGCTGGTCAGCGACGAAGTCCAGACTTCCAAAGGGGAAGGTCTAGAGTGGCTTGAAGATGGGAGGAATCCACATCCCAATAGGTGGGAGCGCAAGAAACTCCAGCGAGCTGAAGCGAATCGTATCACTTGAGCCCACCATGCCAAAGATGGTAGAATGATGGGCCATCCAATGACCAAAAGCGTGAATGCAAGGCGTCCTCCCCATGGACATCAGTGGTGAATTAGATGAGCTTATGGGGTGCCAACCCGCTAGACAAACTCACTCCAAACGTCATCCCAAGTAGTGTTCTTCCATGGAATCATCATGTCATAATTTCAGTAGGCGCCTTCACTGGTAGACTTGGTGAGGAGGTTCTCATGGAATTTTAGCACCATGTGTACTAGTGGCTCGAGGAATTGCCGCCCGATGATGGACATCCACAGATGCAGCCATACTCATCCTGGTTCTGCTTCTGATGCCGCATTGAACCTCTTAGCAGACTTGGATAGCTTTGGCTTCACCACATCCTCTAGGAATGATAGCATGGGTGGGAGCTACGGTGGGAGCATCAGCAAGAATAGTACTTGTTCATCTTGCCATGGGTAGTTGATTGTCGATGACCTCCTCAACTCTGCTAGATTTAGGCCGACCACCAACTCTGTTAGCAACGCAGCGTATGGTGATGAGGCAGACCGGTTGTCTAAGAGTATTTCCTTCAGCTTGGTCACAACCTCCATTCACTAAGCGAACATGTGTTGTAGCATCGGGACCAACTCCTCGCACGCGTTGTTCACAAGGGAGCAGTTCATGTAGTCTCCTGGATTCTTAGTCTTCAATCTATGTACCGCCTGATAAGCTCATCTAAGTTTACCTTGGCCTGACTGTTCTTCTGCCTTCTTTGGGATTTGATGACCTCGCCGGAATAAAGAGGATTCCAAGAACTTCCCACCTAAATAGGATGGCCAGGTTGCTGTGCTAGACGATGAAATAGGTTTGTTGGTTGTCTAGACAGATCTGTCAGTGCAGTCAGTGCCCAAACCCACGCACCAGTGGCATAGTCATCCCTTGATGTAGTTGATGTCCCCTTGATGGTGCTTGCCTAGGCCATGGCCACCGTTGTATCCCCAGCGTTTCATCATTTTCCACACCGCTATGTTCTCGAAAAGGGATGGTGGCGTCAAAGTGCCTTCCATTGAGGTAAGTGTTGTCCAATGGATGGAAGATGACTCCAAGTAGGACTGCAGATCTAGAATGCCCCCAAAACAAATTTGATTGGTTGATTGTAATCCATACCTATGGCTACCATGGAGCTAGAGATAGCCTCTGGTCCTATCGGTGTGAAAAGTGACCAACAAGTAAATATTTGTAGTTTTGCCATGTGTTGTGATCGGATGTGGCCTAGCACTCAATGACATAGGATTTATACTAGTTCAGGCAACGTGCCCTATGTCCAGTTTCAGTTGGTCAGAGACTTTATTCCTAAGCCTAGGTGCTCAAAGTTTGTTGTGGGGTTACAAACGAGTAGGAATAAGGAGGGGTGTTAAAGGCCCGATCAGACTCTGAACCGAAGGGCTGATAGTGATGGGGGCTCTAACGTGCGCTAAGTATTGGAGCGTATGCTCTGTGTAGCTTTAAAGTTCTAGAGCTGTGGAGCTGTTGGAATGCTTAGGTTCTCTAGAGCCAAAAGAGAGAGTGAGTCAGAAAGAACCTCCTCCGGAGAGGAGGGAGCGCATCCCCTTTTATAGTTGAAGGGGATGGCCTTACAAGTCAGAGAAAGAGAGAATGGATACGTGTGCTACCAAGTCTTGTTGCCCACGCTATCAGGTACGAGACGATCATCGGCACCCACAATACTATTCATGCCCAAATGCATGTGGCAGGCTTTACCGTGTTCATCTGGTATGGAAAATGTTGGCGCCTACAACACTGTAAGGCAAATGTCGGCGCCTACAATACTGTTTGGGTTCTGACATGCCTGGAAGGTTGCATAGTGCCTATCTGGCATGGCCTGGTGGCACCATCTTGTAGGTGCGCAGGGTATGGTAGGGTACGGTCCTTGGTATTGTGGTTTGACTTGAGCACCTTACCTTATCTGCTCCGCCTGATCCCAGGCCCTTACCGAGCGGGCGTCCCCGATCGGTCGGGGAAGAGCTACACATAGAGGTTCGGTGTATTCTTGGTCAGAAAAGGAGGTCAAAGTCAGACGATGTCTCCACCTTGGCTAGGCCTTCTGTTCGGGGATTGGATCATTCTCCTGGCCTATCGTTAGGTATGTGGGCTGGCCAGGGAGGCGCACATTGTCACTATGCCATCTGCTGGGCCAAGCTTTTGCTAAGAAGCGGGCCCATTGGGGACCCTAGGTTTATGAACCTAATAAGTCCCAACAGTGCCGGTGCGCACATAGTCGTTGTTGCCATTGGCATCATCGTAGTTGTACTCCAGTGCCGCCATATACTGGAAGTTGCCACTGGTGAGCACATCGGAGTCCATGGGAAGAGTCGACTGAGGACTGAGTGGGATGCGACTCCTCAGCGACAGTCGTGTATGGCAGTTCCCAACAATAGCTAAAATGATGGCCAGAGTAAATGCCTGAAGCAATGCGGTTGAATTGAGATTGGGGCTTTCCCCTTCTCGCACCAGGACACACGTCTCCTCCGAGATAGCCTTGGGATCTGGATCCATGGAACAGTGATAAATATGAATAAAATAATCACCGATGGGTCACATCGTGATAAATATGAATAAAAGTTGACAAACAGTCTGCACATTCGAATCATACCAACGGGCTTGCAAATCTTTAATCAGATTCATTACAGATATTGTTCAGGAATGGATGGAAATCTTATTAAAATTCAATACAAACAAAGCGCTTATACTACAACTAATAATCTAAGAACAACATGTCTCAAAACTAGAAATGAATTGACAAACTCACATAAAATTTACATAGTTTGTCACAAAAACTGATAATATAATAAAACAAAAAGGCGATCAAAAAAATTAGAATCTTCAAACTGGCAGACATTGCCAGCTTCACTCCCCTCTATATATACTTCATCAATTACCTATTCACCATTTGGTTCAACAATAGTTGTAGTGGGCATCATCATCGGATCTTCACTCACCTTTGTATGTGGTACTTCACTGTTCACCTAAACTTGTTTGCTCTCAACTTTAGACGTATTGGGCTTCCTCATCGGTGCATGACTCCCCTATGTATGTGGTACTTCAGTATTCGGGTCAACTTCTTTGTTCGCAACAGCAGTCGTATTGGGCTCCACCATCAAAACTAGACTCCCTTCTATATGTGCTACTTCGCTATTCTCCTGAACTTTTTTGTTGCCAACATTTGTCTCCTGGTGCATCTCACCTGAGGATTTTTGCGAATGATCGTCGCAAAGCATAGGATGAGGAAAATGTGACAAAGGCTGAGTACTAGGTGGCATAGGCACAGGCGACAGCA
The DNA here is from genome assembly GCF_019320115.1 of Miscanthus floridulus. Taxonomy (NCBI): domain Eukaryota; kingdom Viridiplantae; phylum Streptophyta; class Magnoliopsida; order Poales; family Poaceae; genus Miscanthus; species Miscanthus floridulus. The sequence continues at coordinate 102,687,147 of NC_089588.1, read as the reverse complement.
TACCAGTCTTGTTGAAAATGTATGCAAACTAATAGTCATTTTGCACTCTGTCCTCCCTCATCTGCTCAAGCAATGTCTGCTGGCCTAAAAATAACGAAGCCAACGCCTCATTGTGCTTCTGCGATTTCCTCATCACAACATCAAACCTATCTTCTTGTAACTTTCTCATATGGATTAGATCCACTTGTAAGGATTGCATAAGCTCAAATTGTGCCTGTGTCGTGTTTGGCTCAGTCGGTGGCCTAGAACTAGATCCTGTAGTATCATCCCGCAATGTATAATCCTTGTCATCGCTATCGCTAGCCAGTAGTGCAGCAATAAGTAAACCCTAAAGCCTAGAACGCGCCTCTGCCTCTCACAAAGCTAGGTCAGCTTCCTCATTGTTGGCTATATCAGCTGGTGTCATGTGGTCATGCAGTGCCCTCATAGTATGCCCTCCTCTACGTCTGTTTGTCGGATCGAGAGGTTTATAATCAGGGAACATCTTAGTACCGTCGTCTGTTCTGGGAAACCAATTGTATTGGCCAACATGTAATAGATGACATGAGCATAGGGGATCCTCCTATTGCCCTTGAATCCATTAGCGATCTAGTCTTCCCACTCACAAATCAACAAGTCTACCAAATCGAACGGGTTGTGCCCCAACACCAAAGATAGCAACCACTGTTGCATTCCTGTGATTGTGTCACCAAATCTAGCTCTGGGGTATAGTGACTTCTTGAAGGTGAGTAGGAGCATAGCTACTAGTTGAGTGAGTTCTCTCAGCAACCTCAGAGAGTTAGGACTGAATGGCTGTCTAAAAAGAACAGATACAATTTTGATGGGTGGTGGCGTCCCACCTGCAAGGGCATGACGAGGAGGTACTACTCTTGGGCAACACAATTCATGAACCTGAGTGGTGGGAACTAGATCAACACCCAGAGCTTTAGCTATTTCTTCCCTATATAGCCGATGGTGATCCCCTCTAAACATAAATTCAATGTATTGCCGTCCTCATGGTATCCACAAAGTTGCGAAGAATATCTTCACCCAATATGGCACATATTCGTGCACTCTAGTCAACAGGTCCAGCAGTCCTAGCATGTATGTCAAATGGCCCTTCATCTCTTCCATGGTGACTCCGGTTGACTTTGCCAGGCCTTTGACTGTAATTCCACGATGTGCACAGAACTTGATGTCTCCTTCTTGGATGGCCATCATAAAACTTGCCTGCATTGGAGTCCAAAATGGACCTCGTGCAATGGATCTTGGTTCCAGGAATGAATCATCTAATAGAACAAACCTCAGCTCCTAAATCTTGCTGCCTCTCATGCTCAACAACTGGTCAGCATAGGGAACAGGGGGGTAAGATAAATCATGTGGCCTACCTCTAGCTTGCCTTGTGCGTCCCTCGGTTCCCTGTCGTCCAACCTAATTGTCGAAGCTGAATGAACATGGCAACTTTGAACATGGCGTCGTGAGCTATGATGGTGGGTGGTATGCCCTCCATTCTTAACGTCAGCTGCTCCTAGGCCTCCTCATAATTGAACCCTTGCTGACCTTCCCAAAGGCTTGGTTATATTTTTTGAATGGATACAAGGGACTCGCAGACTTTCTTTGCCTACGGCAACGACCTTTGTCGGCATGATGTCCGCGACTCCCTCTCATTGCCTGATGCACGCGCAGGTCCTCCCCCAACCATAGTGATGAATAATCCTAGTACCAAAGATACACGGAGCATACAATTTACAAACTGATTCATTTTTTTATTTCAATATATAGTTGTGGGCAAGGGCAAGGATCGGATCTTACCTAGAACACAACCCTGGTTGCGTAGCTATGCCTTGCTCTGGAGGTCAGGGGACAACAGAAGGGGACATGTGTACACATGGCGATATATGGAGGTAAGGCAACAACACTCAATGCGCCGATGTGGCAACAACTGCCGTGATATAGGGTTTCCCTAGCTACGAACTCAGGGTTCCTGACTCCGATTGTGGATCGGCAAACTCGAAATGTCAGGTCCGCCATCAATCAGATTTGAATCAGGTCCGTTCCCTTGGAGTTCGAGGTCAGTGGTGGTGGCGGATGGTGAGATGTAAGTAGACTATCCTTTTAGGGTTGGCCGGTTGGGTACAAATGGATGGCCGAGATGAATCAAAGAATGATGGATGGAGCATATTTGGGCCAGGGTACAGTTGTACATGAACATCAAATCATACGCTGATGTTGCCATAACATGAAGAATATTATATTATCACCATAGTACGATGGTACCATTTGTTACGTTGGTAGTTATATCCATAGTACAAAACCTCAAGAACAACAAAATTCAGGTACAACAACTGTTTTCAAGGCACGACGATCATAGCCTCATCATGATCCACTCTCACATACACAGGTTACATGCCCTCTTCAAACAGAGGTAGGTCGACATCTACTCTGACTGTAGACATGTCCTGATATCTGTTCCCTTCTTCCTTAGTTGTATTGTTGACACTGATGATCTTCTGTTTACCTTGAAGAACTATATGTCTTCCCTCATTATTTCCTAGGTCTAGTGCATAGAACACTTGGACTACATCTTTTGCCCGTACAAAAGGTTCTTCTCTATAACCCATGCTGTTGAGATCCACAGTAGTAACACCATTCTTGTTCATGGATATCGCTCTAGGACCTTTAATTCTCCATATTCTAGCACCCATATTTCTTCTATGATTCCATAGTAGGTGTTCATTTGCTTATTTTGTTCATAACAAGCATCGATCCGGACACCGCTATTTTGGTTCGCACTCTTTTTGTCTTTTTTCTAGTGTAAATTGTGTATGCATTTATGTCATAACCTTGGTACATTACCACTGAATCGTTCAGTCCCATGGACAATGCATCAAGGTCAGGGTCACCGGATGTAACCTCCAGCAGATGTTGTAGCCATTTGGCAAACTTTTCTTTGTGTTGCATGTTGAGCCATGCCTGGGACCTAGAAATGTTAGCTGCAACTAATTCTTCCTTGTGCTTTTCGACATAGGGCAAAACTACATGTGCTTGTTGCAGGACTGTGAAATGGGCTTGCATTAGAACACTATACTCACAAGCATGGAGATGCTTCTCCCTGATAATCCCTTTTCCTTGTAGCCTTCCCTCATGCCATGACATAGGAACACCGAGCCCAGTGTGACCCAAATACTGAACACAAAACTCCGGTGCTTCCTTTGTTGACCATCCTTCTGCCATGCACCCTTTAGGCCTGTATCTGTTTCAAACATACTTCCTAAGAACACTCATCAACCGCTCGAAAGGAAACATCTGGTGCAAGAAAATGGGGCCAAGCTGTTGTATCCAGCGAACAAGGTGAACAATGAGATGCATGGACATATCAAAAAATGTTGGTGGCAAATGCATCTCGAGCTGAGTTAGTGTGTGGATCAAATCGTCCTGTAGCTTTTTTAAGCTCCATTGGGTCTATGACCTTGTGTGAGATCGCATTGAAGAATGAGCAGAACTTGATGACCGGCTCCCATACCTTCTCTAGAAGAAAACCCCTAATTGCAATAGGAAGGAGTTGCATCATGATAACATGGCAATCGTGGGCCTTCAAGCAGCTCATGTTGAATTTCAAATCTTTCATGTTTGTTATCCTCCTTATATTTGATGAGTATCCTGTAGGAACTTTTAGTTCATGGAAGAACCGTAAGAGACTCTCTTTCTCCTTTGTTTGTAACAACCATGATGCAACTGGTAGTTTCTTTTTGCCATCACACCCATATCTTCTAAGTCCATACAACATTGAAGTGAATCTTTCCCCTTGCCCTTCGATTGCATTAAGGTACCCAGCAAGCTCTCCGTGACGTTTTTGGTAATGTGCTGTTTACACCAGAATTTCGAAGAAGAGTTACAGGGGTTTAGAAGCTCCCGAAAATCATGTCATCATCAAGGAATCAGCTGCATGGAGATCGAAACTAGTTGATTCAGATGCACTAGAGTCGGCTTTCTTTAGATAGCGCCAGCAGATGACAACAGAGGCTACGATCGGTGCTAGGATGAGACATACTGGACTCTACAAAAAGGAAAAGATTAGAGTCCAAGTTATCTTAAATTAGGAGTATTTTCATTATACCAAAGATTGTATTGAGTCGTACTCGAGTAAGGTTCATGTTTAGGCTCTGGGTATAAATACCAAACCCCGGCTATTGTAAAAGATTATCAATCAATCAAATACAAAGTCAATTACTTTTTTTGGCTCTGGCCACCCCTTAGGAGTAGGAGTAGAGTAGATCTCGGTGAGTTCTTCAGTGAGTATGGATGCATCGATCCGATCGACCTCCACTGCTTGTCTGTAAGTACCGTCATAGTTTATACCTCTGTTCGTATGGCTGCATCGATCCGATCGACCCCCACTGTGACTCTGGTATAGTCTAGTTATCGATTCTTGTCTATTTCAAGTATGGCCTGTGTGATTCTGCCTCACACCCCACTGCTTGAATTAGATCAAGGTCAAGTTATCGGCTCTACCTTAGTATGGCAGTCTTTGGTAGATTCATTAAGTTACCGATATTGCTTATTGCTTTTATTGTTTATCTAATTACAACAATATCACTTTGCCCGATTGAGATTGATCTAAATCGGCCTTATATCTTGTTTAACTCATCATTTGCTAATCTAAAACGAATCTAATTTACATCTTAAGTGATGAGTTATGTCTTTTATTGGCTGTTTTGCGTCAATCTTAATCGTGCATAGCGTGCGGTTAAGGCATGTTCGATCTTGAGTAGATCTATTAGTTAATGAAAACCGTTCCATTGCCCATCATCATGGCCTGTGGGATTCTACCTCTCACCCCACTATTGACACCGTGGAGTGGGGATCGTTAATTAGTAGACCCATTCCTAAGAAGGCATGACCTTAACTGTGCGCTATGCCTGAATCGGCTGTTTAGTCGATATCGAATGCTTTCACGAACAGTTCACATTACGAGATCATTGAAGTAGAGATAAGTTGAAAGATGTGTTAGCCCCATGATCTTGTTATGGTATTACGGCCTGCATGATTCTGCCTCATGCTCCACTGATATTAGTAATGAGTTAGGGTCATTGAGTCTATTGTTGTTTCTACGGCCTGCATGATTCTGCCTCATGCCCCACTGGTCATGGTGATAGTTGAGATCTAACATGTTCATTAGATTTACCTTTATTAAATGGTTAAGAGGTGTTGAGTTGTTTCTTTAAATAAAAGGAGTTCGGTTACTTGTAATCATTGGCTCAGTATAAACCAATCGTCATTGATATCTTATTGCCATTGATTAATATTTGCTTAAATAACATTTATCCTGAATGATAACTGATCCTTCTTATACAACCCCATGAGCTTTAATCGATTCATTCTTGTGAACATGCTGGGATCGGCTATTTAGTCGATTTCCTCTCATATCGGCTCTCAAAGCCGCACATTTAGGACTGTCTGGCAACACCGGCATGTTCCACCCTTAATTACTGATAAGCTTTCTCTCTTTGTCAATTGCAGGGTCAAATTGACTGGCACGTCTCAGGAGAATTGCGTAGGATCAACCACCCTTGCACTGAAGCTAGGTGGATCTGCCCAATCGAGCGAACCCTTCCGGCTTGCTGCGTTTGTCCTCGGCACAGAGGCAAAAATTCTGTGTTGACACATGTTTCTGGCACGCTCGGTGGGACCCCACAATCGTCATGGTGATTCACAATAATGACAACATTCTTATGGTACACTATGAGGACCTACCTGATGAGGATAAGGATACCATTGGCAAGGCTACAGAAGAATTTCAGAAGAAGTGTTTGTTGTCCTACACCAAAACACGTGACAGCATAATTATTCAGAAATTTCCACTACCAAGAGTTCTACTACACGGGTAGACATATATAGTTGAAGCTGAAGATAGGTGTTTCTTTATAGAAGCCATAGACAAATCTGTTCATGATGCCATATCAAGCCGCAATGAAGCTTTTGTTGATGCATTTCACAATGCCATGAAAGAGGTGATTCATGGGATTCTAGTTGGTCAGGTTGGATCGACTTATTACAACATTCCAGATCCGTTGACTCAAGGGACTAATCAAGTCGGTACCAGCCATCAAGAAGCAGTACTAGCTAGTAATGGTGATGTCCAGACACTTCAAGGTTCATCTGAACAAACTCCAGGCACTGCTATGAATCAAGTACAGTACAATCATGGACCATCAATACAGCATGTACAATAGACAATGGGGCAAAGTCAGAACTAGATGATCAATTTTGGCACATCAGGCCACATACCGTCATTGGCTCAAAAAATAGCACCATCAATTCAAAAGATCCATAGATATATAGATCCTTATGTCTATAATTAGAGACTTCAAGTAGCAAGCCAGCAAAGGACCCAACAGATTGAGATTCCACAAGGCTATCACTATGGCACGGATTATAACACCCTCCACATGATGCCAAATCCAGGATATCAAGGCACGCGAGATTTCAATCCACAGATGGGTCAGCAAGTACTAAGAAATTCAACTCCGCAAGCTGATGAGTTGCTGCTGAAGGTGACCGAGATGATGAAGAATCACTTCGGTCTGAAGCTGAAAGGGCTGACCTTTTCATACAAACATCCATATCCAGAATGGTATGATTTGGTTGCTCTTCCTACAAATTATAGGCTCCCAGAGTTCGCCAAGTTCACTGGTCAAGACAGTACAAGCACAATAGAACATGTAAGTTGGTATCTTACACAATTGGGTGAAGCATCAGTTGAGGAGGCCCATCGGGTTCGTTTTTTCTCCTTATCCATGTCAGGGCCAGCTTTCACTTGGTTCTCATCACTACCAGTCAACTCCATTGCCAATTGTGCTGACCTAAAGAAGAAGTTTCATACATATTTTTATACTAGGACTAGAAAAAAGAAGATCACCGATCTGACGACCATGAGACAGAGGACTAATGAATCGGGCACTGAGTTTCTTCAAAGATTCCGAGAGACTAGGAATTTGTGCTTCTCATTAAGTTTGGCTGATGATTAGCTAGCTGCTTTAGCTGTCCAAGCAATGCTACCAATATGGAAGGAAAAGCTGCTAGGACAAGAATTTGATGACTTAGGTCAATTGGCTCAATGAGTAGCAGCGCTCAATAGCCAATTCCAGAGTATGCGCAGAGACACTCGATTCCAAAAAAATACCACCGTAGCCGAAGCTTATGATCCATACTCAGCGGATGAACGCTATGAAGATGAAGAAGAGGAGGTTACTGCAGCTGAATGGAATTAGAGCAAGAAGACAGTAATGGTGCCAAATCCTTGGGGAAGAGGAGTCAAGGAGAGCTATGACTTTGATGTCACAAAATTAGAAAAGCTCTTTGACTTTTTACTTGAGAAAGGCCAAATCAAATTGCTGGAACTTCATGTTATGTTGCCCCCTAAACAGTTGAAGATTAAGAAGTTCTGCAAGTTCCATAATGCTACTTCTCATTCCACTAATGAGTGTAGAATTTTCAGGTAGCATATACAGAGGGCTATTCAGCAAGGAAGGCTCAAGTTTGATACGCCTTGGAAGATGAAAGTTGATGATAATCCTTTCCTAGGAGATCAAAATATGGTTGATGTTGGGATATTCAAAGGAAAAACTAAGGTCCTAACATCGGCCAAATCAAGAAAAGATGGAATAGTTGATCCCAAGATGCAGATATCGGCTGATGAATACAGAGAGGTTAAAAAACATCATGATCAACAAAAGAGCCAATACGAGCAGGGGGGAACGTCAAAGGATGGAGCGATGAGGCCGAGAGTCACATCTCGAATCCTGTTGAATAAGTGACAGTGGCAGAAGGAAAAAGATCATCAGCAATGGTTAGAGGATCAAGAATACCAGCGTCAACTGGAAGAAGAAAGGTATGAAAGGAAGCAAACTAAATCGCACTAGAATTGTCCTTTCTTCAGATACTGCTGGAACGAAGGTTTGAAATTGCCTACCAGACATGACTGTCTAGAATGCAGTAATCAATATTGGGAGTTTAGGCAATCTCAAATCATTCGCCGGTCTATCCATGCCCAAAATGCATATCATCATAATAACATGGATTGGCGCTTAAAAAATAAAAGTATTCATGATCGGATGGGAAAGAGAGTTGTTGACCAAGACTGGGCTGATCATGAAGAAGGAAATAATCAGAGGGAACATGTTTGGCAGGAAGGCCAATGGTGCCCCGAAGGTTTAATAAGGAGCCAGAAGAGAAGAATGCAACGCCTAAGGAATAAGGAGTTGGAACAAACTCAGGCATCCAGTAAAACTCAAGTATGGCATGCCAAGCAAATAGCCAATAGAAAGCAACCATCGGCTAATATTCGAATGGTTTTTCTGTTGCCGTCAGAGTGCAGAGTCAATGGTGAAAGCCCACAGCCGATACAAGCAATCGGCTTTGAAAGTTTGTTTTAATGAATAATCCAATAGATGGTACAGATGGTAAACTAGGACACAGCTTCACATTGGCCGATGAATTAGAAGAAGTGGATATTGGCTCTGGAGACAGACCTAGGCCGACGTATGTAAGTGCTAAATTGGATCCGGAGTATAAGCAGGAATTAATTAATTTATTGAAAGAGTTTAAAGAATGCTTTGCTTGGGAATACTATGAAATGCCTGGTTTAGACCAGTCAATTGTTGAGTATCAGTTGCCAATCAAACCTAGATATCGGCCATTCAAGCAAGCTCCAAGAAGATTCAATCCGAATGTGCTTAATGATATTAAAAAGAGACTGAAAGGCTACTAGAGGCCAAGTTCATCCAACCATGCCGATATGCAGAGTGGATATCGAATGTTGTCCCTGTATACAAGAAGAACGGAAAATTAAGAGTTTGCATTGATTTCAGGGATCTGAACAAAGCCACACCCATGGATGGTTATCCAATGCCGATAGCCGATATGTTAGTAGATGCAGCAGCCGGGCACAAAGTTATTAGCTTCGTGGATAGCAATGTAGGGTACAACCAAATTTTCATGGCTGAAGAGGACATAGCGAAAACCGCTTTTAGGTGCCCCAACCTAATCGGCTTGTTTGAATAGGTTGTGATGACCTTCGGTCTGAAGAATGCTGGTGCCACATATCAAAGGGCAATGAATTATATTTTTCATAAGTTGATTGGCAGGATTGTTGAAATCTACATTGATGATGTGATGATAAAATCAAAAGGATACAAAGAGCATCTAACTGATTTGCGGGAGACTCTGGAATGCATGAGAACACATGGTCTGAAGATGAATCCTAATAAGTGTGCCTTTGGGGTATCAGTTGGGCAATTCTTGGGTTTTATGGTCCATGAGAGAGGGATTGAGGTCAGTTAGAAGAGTATGAAAGCAATTGACGATGCGGTGCCCCTGACTACTAAGACAGAGTGGCAATCTTTGCTTAGCAAGATTAATTTCATTAGAAGATTTATTTCAAATTTGTCGGAAAGGGTTCTTCCATTTTCTCCCTTGTTGAAATTAAAGAACGATCAAGAATTCAGATGGGGTGACATACAATAGAAGACGTTTGAAGAGATAAAAGAGTATATGAAGCATCCACCCATGCTAGTTCCTCCACAGCAGGGTAAGCCTTACAAGTTGTACATATCGACCGATAACAATACAATTGGATCGGCCCTGATGCAAGAGTTTGAAGGAAAAGAGCGAGTAGTTTTCTATCTAAGCAGGTGACTTCTAGATCCAGAAACAAGATATTCTCCCACCGAAAAGTTATGCTTGTGCTTATATTTCTCTTGCACCAAGTTGAGGCATTATTTATTGTCGACCGAATGTACGGTTGTTTCCAAGGCTGACGTAATCAAGCACATGTTATTGATGCCAATACTAAATGGGAGAGTGGGAAAATGGATTCTCGCGTTATCAGAGTTTGACTTGAGGTATGAATCGGCTAAAGTAGTCAAAGGGCAGGTAATAGCCGATTTTGTCACCCAGCATCACAAACTAGGCATGAATTATATAGAGCTGGTACCTTAGATGTTGTTCTTCGATGGATCATCTTACAAGCAAGGTGGTGGCATTGGTATTGTTATTATTTCACCTCGGGGGGCAAATTTTGAGTTTGCCTTTCCAACCGAGCCAATGGTTACCAACAATCAAGCATAATATGAGGCTGTTTTGAGAGGGATTCAACTTCTTCATGAGGTAAAGGACGAAGCAATTGAAATATTTGGAGACTCACTATTAATTATTAATCAGTTGATTGACCTATATGAGTGCAAAGAAGATACTTTGAGGAGATATTATGACAAGTGTCAGAGGTTGCTCAAAGAGTTTTCTCATGTCTCATTTCAGCACATTCCAAGGACACAAAATCAAGAAGCTAACTGTTTGGCTCAAAGCGCGTCAGGTTATCAAGTAATTCATGAAATCTTGAGCAATGAAACCTTGGATAACGACTAGAGAGTTGAGATAGTCGACTACCTTAGAGATCCGTCATGAAAAGTTACCAAAAAGCTAAGGTATTAATCGACTAAATATGTTTTGCTGAATGATCAGCTATATTACAAAACGATCGACGGGGCCTCACTCAAATGCCTGAATCAAGAAGAGGCTAAGGTGTTGATGGGCGAAGTGCATGAAGGGATATGTGGAGCTCATCAATCGGCTTATAAGATGAAATGGATTATCCGCAGAACTGGATATTTCTGGCCAACAATATTAGAAGATTGTTTTGAATATTATAAGGGATGCCTAGACTGTCAACGTTTTGGTAATATCCAGAAGTCGCCTGCATCGGCTATGAACCCAATAATCAAGTCATGGCCGTTTCAAGGTTGGGGAATTGATTTAATTGGCCAGATCTTTCCACCCTCGAGCAAAGGACATAAGTTCATATTGGTAGCAACAGACTACTTTACCAAGTGGGTTGAAGCAGTCCCATTGAAAATGGTAACTTCAAAAAACATGGTTGATTTTGTCAAGGAACATATTGTGTATCGTTTTGGGATTCCTCAAACCATCACTACCGATCAAGGGACCATGTTCACATCAGAGGAATTCAAAGATTTCACTGCCAGTATGGGGATCAAGCTGCTAAATTTGTCTCCTTACTATGCTCTGGCTAATGGTTAGGCAGAGGTGTCTAATCAGATTATGATTAAGCTGATCAAGAAGAAAATTGAGGAACAGCCCAGGAAGTGGCATTTGACGCTTAATGAGGCACTATGGGCATACAGGATGGCCTGTCATGGATCAATTAAAACATCACCTTATGAGCTTATGTATGGCCATAACACAGTCCTTCCTTGGGAAGTTTGGACCGAATCGAGGCGTGTTATGTTACAAAATGATTTAACAGCCGAAGTCTACAGAAATCTTATGATGGACGACTTAGAAGACTTAAGTTGCCTTCGGCTGCACGCTCTTGAAAATATTGAAGCCAATAAACTGAGGATCGCAAAATATTACAATAAAAGGGTCAAGAATAAACAATTTTTTGAAGGAGATTTGGTGTGGAAAGTGAAATTGCCGATCGGGTCAAAGGACAATAAGTTCAGCAAATGGTCACCCAATTGGGAAGGGCCTTATCGGATCAAACGTTGTGTGCCCAGTAATGCTTATATTTTGGAGACACTAGGAGGAGAAGAAGAGTTTGGCCGAGCAATCAATGGGAAATATCTAAAGAAATATTATCCCGGCGTTTGGATTAACACTTAAGTAGCTGATTTGTTTGGTCAACAACTCTAATAGCCGATATCAGAAAGGTATCGCCTCTAGTACAAAAAATGAACCCAAAGGAAAAGAAGCTGGTATGATGCATATCACCTATAGGGGGAAAGCAAACATGGATGAAGTGATACGTATAACATGAAGTAAGAGACGAAGGAATTGTTTGCTAAAAATCACCTATTACAAGCTACAGGCCGGAAAACAATTTGCTCACTACATCGTCGACCAAAATATTGAAAGCTACAGAGTTGGCAGCACTAAAGAATTCCTCAATCAAATGCTCATGATCCTCAGGAGGCACTGCATCCAAAAAACCATGAGGAAGAAACCAAAGATTGTGACCTGAGTGGGCTTGTGCAGTAGCCAACGCTGTGGCAGCACCATGACCAACACCATGGAGAGCAACCTCCTTGACGCGGTTTGGGATGTCATGAAAGCGGATTACCAGAACAGCGCTCCTAGCCTTGACAAATCCCACCACGTGGTCTGTGGCTGATCGAAGGCTTTCCAACTGGGCAGTTAGATCTGAAAAAAAAATCAAAGGAAGGATTGATCAGAAGGTCTCGGGGACCAAGTTAAGGAAAAGCGAAAGAAATTGCAGTAGCCATCTTACCTATGATTCTGACTTCAGCCCCGGCCAACCGTTCCCTCAGATCGGCCTCGGAGGATGATTGGATTTGTCAAGGAGGTAGATTTTGCCGAGGGTATGAAAACTGAAAATAGATATAGAAATTGCGAGAGAAAGACAATTGGTTAAACTTTGGTCAGTCCGATCAATGGAAGCGATTATATCGTCATTATCGATCTGCCTCCTCGGACAACTGGGAAGCTGGCGATGAGTCAGTGTTGAAGACGATATTGAAGGTTGAACCAAGTCGACCCTGTGCTCCGGGGTGGTGGAGACATCCTGAGTAGCGCCTTCTCGGCGATGAAGACACCGGCGCGATGATGTGGACCCGTTAAGAACTTCCTCAGCAAGCCTCTTGCTATTCTCCATGATCTCAAACCTACAGAAAAGGAGGACTATGCTAAAGATGCAGGAGGTTTGAGATGAGACGGGTAGTTTTCTGAGCCCCAGCCATGGCCCGCATATATAGCCTGAGGAGGCGAGGAGGTAGATTTTGCCGAGGGTATGAAAACTGAAAATAGATATAGAAACAGATTGGCACTCTGGAATTTTAGGGGAGAGATAATGAAGAGATAATAGATTTAGACTTATTGCTTCCCCAGATTATGAAACGTCGTGGGATGGATGCGAAGAATTTACATTTAATCAGAAATCAACCCACCAAGACTTCTTTGGATTGAAGGGAGCCCGGGCCCCCACAAGGCCGAAGGTCATCATGAACCAGGTTACATCGGCCGGATAATGGAATTCTACCAGGAGAAGGGGAAAAGCCGCCCGCTTGGCTGATCAGGAACTGCGGGAAAAGAAGCCTATGGCTCTCCTAGTGGGCGTTTGATGAAGCAAACAAGGGGAAAGTGTCCAAATATTTTAGCCCTTGCAAACACTAGAACAACTTTGCGAGCATGGAGAGAAGACTCAGGTGGTATCACAAGACTTCTTCTAGCCGCAATAGCTGATCCTCTTGCTCGACAAGGCGCTAGAATGAGCGACATGATCGCCCTATGCACAAGAATTCTTCTAGCCACTCAAAACCTTCATACCAAAAGATAGACCATGGAGGGTCCGGCAAAGTCAGAGCTCGAGAAGGCAGGTAGAAGAGAAGCATAGCTGAATCATTAAGCTGCTCTCACCAGGGGCAGATAGGCATTTTATAGCCAGCCTGGGAGGATGAATCCAAGTGCCTGTGAAGCGATGATGCTCTCATAAAAGTTGTGAAGCATGGGCTCATGAGCTAACATAGGCAGTGACAAACAGTAGACCGTAGATCAAGATTCTCTACCTGTGACTGTAGACCCATCGAAGATGAAGACGTGATAATTTTGGAATAAAATTACTTTTATTCCAAAATTGGGGGGCATGTGTTTACACCAGAATTTGGAAGAAGAGTTACAGGGGTTCAGAAGCTCCCAAAAATCATGTCATCGTCAAGGAATCAGCTGCGTGGAGATCGAAACTAGTTGATTCGGATGCACTAGAGTTGGCTTTCTTCAGATAGCGCCAGCAGATGACAACAGAGGCTACGATTGGCGCTGGGATGAGACATACTAGACTCTACAAAAAGGGAAAGATTAGAGTCCAAGTTATCTTAAATTAGGAGTATTTTCATTATACCAAAGATTGTATTGAGTCGTACTCGAGTAAGGTTCATGTTTAGGCTCCGGGTATAAATACCAAACCCCGGCTATTGTAAAAGATTATCAATCAATCAAATATAAAGTCAATTACTTTTTTCGGCTCCGACCACCCCATAGGAGTAGGAGTAGAGTAGATCTCAGCGAGTATGGCTGCATCGATCCGGTCGACCTCCACTGCTTGTCTATAAGTACTGTCATGGTTTATACCTCTGTTCGTATGGCTGCATCAATCCGGTCGACCCCCATTGTGACTCTAGTATAGGTTAGTTATCAATTCTTGTCTCATTCAAGTATGGCCTGTGTGATTCTGCCTCACACCCCACTGCTTGAATTAGATCAAGGTCAAGTTATCGGCTCTACCATAGTATGGCAGTCTTTGGTAGATTCATTAAGTTACCGATATTGCTTATTGCTTTCATTGTTTATCTAATTACAGCAATATCACTCTGCCCAATTGAGATTGATCTGGATCGGCCTTATATCTTGTTTAACTCATCGTTTGCTAATCTAAAACTAATCTAATTTACATCTTAAGCAATGAGTTATGTCTTTTATCGGCTGTGTTGCGTCAATCTGAATCGTGCATAGCGTGCGGTTAAGGCATGTCCGATCTTGAGTAGATCTATTAGTTAATAAAAACCGTTCCATGGCCTGCCATCATGGCCTATGGGATTCTACCTCTCACCCCACTGTTGACATAGTGGAGTGTGGATCGTTAGTTAGTAGACCCATTCCTAAGAAGGCATGACCTTAACTGTGCGCTATGCCTGAATCGGCTATTTAGCCGATATCGAATGCTTTCACGAACAGTTCACATTACGAGATCATTGAAGTAGAGATAAGTTGAAAGATGTGTTAGCCCCATGATCTTGTTATGGTATTACGGCCTGCATGATTCTACCTCATGCTCCACTGATATTAGTAATGAGTTAGGGTCATCGAGTCTATTGTTGTTTCTACGGCCTGCATGATTCTGCCTCATGCCCCACTGGTCATGGCGATAGATGAGATCTAACATGTTCATTAGATTTACCTTTATTAAATGGTTAAGAGGTGTTGAGTTGTTTCTTTAAATAAAAGGAGTTTGGTTACTTGTAATCATTGGCTCAGTATAAACCAATCGTCATTAATATCTTATTGCCATTGATTAATATTTGCTTAAATAACATTTATCCTAAATGATAACTGATCCTTCTTATACAACCCATGAGCTTTAATCGATTCATTCTTGTGAACATGCTAGGATTGGCTATTTAGTCGATTTCCTCTCATATCGGCTCTCAGAGCCGCAAATTTGGGACTATCTGGCAACACCGACACGTTCCGCCCTTAATTACTGATAAGCTTTCTCTCCTTGTCAATTGCAGGGTCAAATTGACTGGCACGTCGTGGGAGGATTGCATAGGATTGACCACCGTTGTGCTAAAGCCAGGCAGATCTGCTCAATCGAGCGGACCCTTCCAGCTTGCTGCGTGTGTCCTCGACACGGAGGCGAAAATTCTGTGTCGACATGTGCATCCCATCAAGTGCGTGCTGAACATGCAACGCCCTCCAATAAGGCAGCTTCCAAAACACATATTTTTTCCACGCAGATTTCACTGGAGCAGGTACGCTTCCTACGCCCTTTCCTAGGATGACCTTGAGTTTGTTTACGATTTTGATGATCTGCCTTCTAGTTTTGAACTAAGGCAGATGTCATTCCTCTACTGTCCCATTGAAGGATTTTTTGTTCTTGCGGTATGGGTGCATAGATGGTAGGGAGCTACGATGACCCATGTAAACCATCTTCTTGCTATGTTTTAGAAATTTAGCGGAAGTGCCATCCAAGCATCCTTTGTAATCCTTTGTCACTTGTCCAGATAATGAACCAAGGCCTGGTAGGTCGGTGATTGTTACAAACAGCAGTGCTTTCAATTTGAAGTGCTCTTTCTTCTACTCGTCCCACATTCTCTCACCTTTCCTCCACAATTGCAGTAGCTCCTCCATCAACGGTTGTAGGAAGACGTTGATGTCGTTTCTAGGCTGCCTAGGTCCTTGGATCAGTATCAGCATCATAAGGTGCGTCCATTTCATACACAGCCAAGGCGGAAGGCTGTATATGCAAAGAGTCACTGGCCAAGTGCGACGATTGCTGCTAACCATGTTAAATGGGTTCATCACATCCATGCTCAAACCAAAGCTTATGTTCCCTATTTCATTAGAAAACGACCGCTTATAACTGTGATTAATAGTTCTCCACTGGGCGCCATCAGTCGGGTGCCACAACTTACCATCATTCACTCGACCTTCTACATGCCACCTCATCAGTTTCACTATCTTTGTTGTGGCAAACAAACGCTTCAAGCGAGCAATTATAGGGAAATACCACATCACCTTCACGGTCGGTCTTTTCTCATGGCCAGCTTGCATCATGGCATCATTGCCAGTTTTGTATCATGAGGCATGGCACCAAGGACACGAATCCAAGTCTTTCTAATCTCCGCGAAACAATATGCAGTCATTGGGACAAGCATTTATTTTTTGTACTTTGAGTCCTAATGGGTAGATCATTTGCTTGGCCTCGTACGTGTTCCGAAGCAACTCATTTGGGCTTGGAACAAACTTCTGCAGCAGGGAGAAGACATCATTGAACCCAGTGTCCTACATTCCATTCCTTGTTTTCATCTCCAGAAGCAAAATATCAACTTCCACCTTTGTCATAGTTGAGCCATTGTATAGTGGAGTTTTTGCATGCTTCCTCATCTCCTCCAACTTTTGGTTTTTTTCATCAAGGAAATCTGGCTTCCCAGCATCAATCATTTGGTCTAGAGCATCTACCACTTCATTATATGCCAAACTTTCATTCCCTAGGATGGTGACGGTTTCTTCGACACCTTCATTCATGGTCTCTAGGACCATCTTGTTCTCATTCACATGCCCTGTTTCGCCTACATTTGTATCCCAGTTGCGATTCTGTATACCCGCTAAAGCTTGTTCATTAGGTGGGTTCTCGCCTTCTTCCCCATGTTTTGTCCAAACCATATAGTTTGGCATGAAACCCCTCCAAAGCAAATGATCCCTGATTAGCTCCATGGTATCCCACTGCTTAAGATTTTTGCAATCCCTGCATGGGCAGTTTATGAAACCAAGAGCCTCAACATTATGCTCCATGTAAGCACTCACGACACTGATAAATGAGTCAAGACCTTGCATGAATGCAACTGAACTGCGATTCATATGCATCCATCCACGATCCATCAGTGTACAGCAAAGGTAGATCTTATAGCACTAAGAAATCAAAAATGAACACGGAGGTCCCGTTGAGCAAGAACATCGATAACACAATAATAAGCACAGTAGCAAGAATCAAATAATTGAATCTATGAAGAAAATTTTGCGGACCTCGGATTAGTTAAGTGATGAGCTAGCTTTGATTCGGACACAACCTTCAATAGATATTGGGGAACTAGCAATGGTCAAGGAAAGGGGAACAATAGGATTCGCTTTGGGTATGGCTATGGCAGCGGATGGCTTTAAAGTAAGGCAACCTATGACATCGACCTGGCAGTGGAAATACTCTTTACCACTGGCTTTCGGCATTGGAAAGAATGAACACTGCACCAAACGTCGTTATATCAAGCATAGGGGCTATATGAAAGTGCGAGCAGCATGGCCCGTCAAGCATTGGTCCATTACAACCATGTTTGGACCTGTTTCGAATTCTTAAAAACTGACCTATTTGGATCCTACCCAGTTTACAAAGCCAAGATTCTTAAAAACTGCCAAAAACTAGAGGGATCCTAACAGGGCCTAAGTTGATAGATTTGTAACAAAATTATCATCAATTTGCTCTATTACTATGCATTCTAAACAAATCGGTTTATAGGCCACCAAAAACATTGGTCCGGCGACATGACATAACACTAAGAGCGATGACAGCAAAAAAAGAAGCATTGGTTGGACTAGAATTTTTGTTTATTACTTAGTACTTTATAAAATATATAGATACATTTCTAATGAGTGGTTGTACTCGTCCACAAAGATAATACACCTAAAAATAATCCTCTCAGAGCGAGGATGACGGTCGCCTTGGTCGCTTTGGAGGAGGTCCGTTATCATTAATCATCATCATCATCCTCGGGCTCATCATCGTCGTCGTCATCCTCATCCTCCTCATCCTCCTCACGTACTCCTCCTTAGTGTCCTCCTCCTCCTTGGTGTCGGAGCTCCTATCAGGAATCCAATTAGGATCCATGTACTCCCTAGAGGCCTCCTCAGATGATGAGTGCTGCTGGACCTCATCCTCGTCGGAGGACGAGTCATAGCTGGGAAACTTGAAAAAACTGTCCGCCAACATGGTTCTAGTTTGATGGAAGAATGTTATGAACAAGGAAGAGGGGTTGTTTCAGAGGGCAGCGGGCTTGAAGAATATATGTAGAGTGGGCCAGCGCAGGGGTGTTGGTATATAGTTGGTCATTGGGACATACTCTCATTTACTCACCTTCAATATTTAGTTATTTACCGCCGGTTCACCAAACAGTCATGTAGGTGCGGCGGCCATAACACGTATCTTAGTCAGCTCGGCATTCGAATTCAACCCCACTACCACCGCCGCATTGATGGTTTTCAACTACCAGTTTCATTCCTTACGATGCCTTCCTATCGGTCTAACCGACGGTGGAAGTATCACACCGACACTTTTATCGCTATGGCAGTGAAAGTGGCGACAATGAAAAGTCAATCTATTGTAGTGAGAGTCCGTTGTCTCCATAGGCCGTCCACCAATTGGATAACTGAACCCTGAGTAACTGCTAAGACCCTTGACATTATCGGACCATCTGTCGATAGAACCGGACTATCAGCCGAGAAGACAAAAAGTGCCCAAGGATTTCGCTTCTCAAAATTCAAGGAAACAATCCAAGTTCTAACCTCGAAAATATACTAAGATGAGATAAAGAGTCCCTGATGAACAAGAAGCTACCATAGCTTAAGGATTGGGAAGAACCCCTCACTTCCTTTTTGCGACCCTAGAGAGGAAGAAGTCGTTGGAGCACAAAAGGAGTACATCTCACGGTGCATAAGTGGAACCCTAAACTTTCCCAAGTGCAATACCCAATAGTGCCGCGGGAAAGCTCGAGGACGAGCTTTTTATAAGGAGGGGAGGATTGTAATGACCCAAATTCATTACACCCTAGGCAGTCATTTTGACCATCAAGGAAAGTTACCCACCAAGTCACTCCGAAGATTCCTAAAGAGTTATGCAAGGCAAGACATCAAAGCACCTTGCGAAAACTCTAAGTAGTTATCGTCAGGCTTGCACCCGGAGCGAAGGAAAACCTCTACATGGATTAGAGTTCATCCTATCAACATCATCAACACCAACTCAGTCCCAAGAAGCTACTCAAGAGAAATGCATTGGTCACCAAAAACCAATCACCCAATGACATGGTCAATTCAGCAAAGACAGAGACCACCGAACCATCCGCCAGGTTACCCGACTATCCGATAGAAGTTGAATCAGAGCAGACTTAAGTGGAATTGGGTTGTTTCCCAATTGTGGAAGTGGACCCACATGTCAACATGAGTTGGCACATATCTTCAGTTGGAAACACACCCTCTCACCCACTCTCTCCATCATCCATTCATTTGCAACCCTCTCCCTCTCTCTAACTCTCATGAGCAAGGAAGAACCCTAGAACTAGAGAGAGAAAGGAGTGGAGATGGGAATGGAGGAGGAAACGAAGGAGGAGAAGAGAAGCATCAGCATCCCCCTATGGATCTCATCAACACCTTCAACTCAATCATGGTGAGCTCAAGAGATTAGCTCTTATTTTGTGGATTTTCCCCAAGGGTCTAATTTGTGGATTTTGGTGGAAGCTTGGAGATCTCTTGTTGGTGGTGGTTCAGTCATATACAGAGTGAGTCCAAGTTACCCTCATCCACCCCCATCACTTTGTCATCTCATGGATCTACTTTAAGGTATTTGTTTGCATTATGGCAAGGAGAGGATGATGGATGGAAGACTTGCATGTTGGGAAAGGAAAAAGCTTGGATGGAAGAGTTGGATCTTCAATCTTTTGGCTACAGAAGCTGTCAATCTCAGACCCAAGGATCTCTAGCTCAATCTCAAGGTTTATGTCCTTTCTCATGAGTTTTGGTTTAATTCCTAAGCCTTAGCCACACTTAGTATAACTAGCTCAAAACGTAGCTATCTTGAGCCTAGTAAGCCACCTAAGCTACCCTAGGAATGTTTGGCACCTGCAGGATGCACAACTCCACAAATCTAAGCTTGAACCTAGGATTTTCCAAGAGCATAGGTTATGATGCCCGATTGACAGAGTGTCCATTAATCCAATGGAGTGTCCGTCAAACCCCCGAGAAGCCACTAGGAAAACTTATCCTAGTCAACCTAGACCACCAGAGTGTCTATGGTATCTAGCGGAGTGTCCGTTGAATTATAAATACTTATAGCCAATGAACCCGAGAGCACCAAGCCTACACTAGAGCATCCATCATTCACGGCGGAGCGTCCGATGATTTATAGAGAACAGTAACCCAGTAACCCGAGAGAACCCAATTCCTACCGGAGAGTCTGCTAGTCGATCGGACTATCTGATGTCAATAGTAAACCCTAGAAATGCCAATGTCCTAAGTCTACCAGAGTACTTGTGACCTCCACGGAATGTCCATCAACCTGAACAGAGCCAACCCAGGAATAACCCACCTTGGCACCCAACACAGCGGAGTGTCCATCATTCTGAACGGAGTGTCCATCAGACCATAGAGAGTGTGAGATTGTCTAGCAAGCTGACCCGAGAGGTCAACAATACTAGTTTATATCCATTACCAAATAGTGCAACTATAGAGCCATAGTTAGATGTCCCTTCCCAAGTTTCTAGGTGTTGAACTATGCACCCACACCCTTTCTCGTTATCTCGATCGTCGATGTATATCCTCAGTCGCGTCTCCCGTATTCTTTCAGGAATATCTCGAGTAAGGATCATGTAATTGTACAAGTTTTCATCATCAGCTTTGAGAGTTAGGACAGCGACAAATCAGGCAGGCACCCCATTACTATGAACCCTATTTTGGATACTTATGAAGTTCCATTATGAGTTATGCATTTCATGTAGACTTGAATAGCAATCTTGTTCACCTTACACTTAGAGTCACTCTTTAATCTGTTAGAAGCCTCTCATCTAAACAATGGGGATGGGAACGCTTAATTGCTTATTGCTTAGTTGCTTAGCAATGGTAGAAGTCGAGTATGAGAAGGGAACTCATTCTCATGTGTGTAGGATGCTATACTTGGATAATTGATTACTAAAATCAATGAGGGTACAACCTGACTTACTTCACTAATTTGGCTAAAGAATAACTTCACTAAAGGTTATAGCTTGAACACCACTTTGGTAACTTCGCTCATGCAAGGGGTAGGTCGCTGTGAGTGTGGGATCTCTAGCGACGTAGCTCGTGGAGCAGTTAAGGACCGTTTATTGGGATACATGAGTCCGAGTAACCACCCGTACAGACCACATGTCGCGGATGGGGTCAACAAGCTAAGTAACTAATTGCGACCGGTTTATCCGTGAAACTGGCAAGCGGGTGGCGTCGGTCAGGAATGTCCGAGGCATTGATCGGGCACTAGTCGAACCTTTCATATGACACTCAGGCCGGATTAGGGATAGGCTGGAGACGTGAGGCAACCCTTACCTCTAGTGCATGAGGTATGGTGGTTAGTCACATTCTCCTTGTGGGTACAGTTGTACACCTCTGTAGAGTTTGAAAGCCTGAAGTCTCCCAGGACAGAACCACTCGGTTGTTCTTACTTTCTATACCCAAGGTAGAGTATTGATGGAACATGATAATGTTGCTCCTTATGTGTGCTAATCACTCTTTTGAGTATCATACCTGGTTATTGTTAACATTTTAAAATGAATTATGAGCATGTCATTTAAGAAATGCCATGTACTCTTCGCAATTATACAAATAACTAATAATACCCTTTGCATCCACCAAATATCTGTGTTGGAATTCCTCCGAGATGTACTACGAGTATGAAATGTACTCACGGTGCTACTGTTAAGTTGTTTTGCAGGTTGTTATGGCATTCCTCTAAGACTAGCTCCGATGAACGCCACAATTAGTAGACCTTGGAGGGTCGTTTCCCAAGGTGAGCTGCGTGTAACCCGATGAGTAGAATTGCGAAATGAGATGTAACCTAGACTGAAAGTATTAGTTAAGTAGAGAGTTAGTGTCGTTAGTAGTTTCCTTTTGTCTAGAATATATTTTATGGTCAATGATGTTTTAGCTAAGTGTTGAAGACTAGAGTGTGTATGTAATTGAGTTGTTCGGCATGTCTTGTATCGGGTATGTGTGTGTAACTCAATGCAAGAATCCTGAAGAGGAGTTGTTGAGTGCGCTTCTGGAGGCCTCACGGTGGCAAGTTAGCGACAACCCCCCGGTCCGCGCAAGCGTTCCCCCACAAAAATTACTTTTACACAATAAACTCGAAGTTACCTAGGTGATCTTTGCTGGTGGCCACAGATAGTGCACTGCCTATTGTGGTCGTTGTGCCAATGCCAACACGGCTATGATTCCCGTGTGCATCTGGTTGGATATTTTCGTTGTCCAATATAATTGGCATGTTTTGGTCTATCTTGGAGTAATTAGTACCTGCATATATGTTTGTCAGTTCTACAAAAGTTGATTTTATTATATAGAAATAAAGAAAGTTACTAATATACTTAATAAACTCGAAGTATAGCTGGGTCTGTTATCGATGTGCCAATGCCAACATGGCTATGATTCCTGTGTGTATCTGGTGGGATATTTTCCTTGTCCAATATAATCGGCGTGTTTTGGTCCATCTTGGAGTAATTAGTACCTGCATATATTTTTGTCAGTTGTACAAAAGTTGGTTTTATATTATATAGAAATAAAGAAAGTTACTAATACTTATTAAACTTGAAGTATACATGAGTCTGTTATGGTCATGTTAGCAATACCAACATGGCTATGATTTCTGTGTAGCCAGTTTTTGGCCTCACCTTGGTCTGCATTTGCGTCATTTTCTATGATTGGTTTGCATAATGGTTGAGCATGGGATGGGATTAGTCATCAGGGTAAAATGTGTAAATGTAAGTAACGAAGAGACTAATAGGGTTAATGGTGTAAATGGAAGTATCGAAGAGATTAAGTATTGGCACTGTTTCAGTCAAAGCACAGGAAGTGCTACTATTTTGGGAATGCAGCCTTCTTCCGTGCTTGGTACTCACGTTGGTACTCACGTTGTTTCCTCTTCGTCTCTTCCCTTTGTTCGTTGGACATCTCAGCTCGACGAATCCGTTGGTTCATGTTTCTTTCCTCCCTCCTCCACGAGGCCTCGTCTAAAGTGGGTGTTTGGACAAATATCGGAAATCAAAAAGACACCCCAAAAGTGCCGTATACATACATATTGAAAGCATACCTGCGATGTTGGTGATATCGCTTAGCACATCGCGTGTATCTCTCGGCATAGACATTGTCAACTACCTGCAATGGCAATTATATTCTTTTTTGAATTTTTTGCTGAGCTACTGTATGATTCATGTGTTGTATTAGTTACAAATTTTAATAAACCAAGGATGCATCATTGTCAAGGAAACTGCTGAAATGAATGCCATTAATCTGAGTCACTTGCATCACCAGGAAAGCAGTTACTCAAAAATTGAAAGATGAATGAAAATTGAAAGTAGCTGATCATGTAAAAAACAGGTAAGCGATAACTTCGATTTTTTTATAGGACCGTGACTGCTGATTACTACTGCAACATGATAATCGCAAGTAGCTATCATTTTTAAAACAGAGAAGCGGCAACAACTCCAGATGACGGGGAATTCAAAAAATGCTTTGAAACCTCACCTTGCTCGGCGTGATGGCTGTCTGTATTGAACGTGCCGTGGTACAGCTTCCCGCGTCCTGCTCGGCTGCTCGCTGCGGCCTTCGCGTCACTGGTGCCGCATCCTGGTCGCCGCATCCGCCGTCGTTCGCGGGTCCCTCAGGGAGCCCCGCCGGCTGATCGCCACGTGCGCCAACGGCGTTTCACAAGCCTAGTCCTTCATGTCCCGAACTATCAATCACACATTAAGGGTCTGTTTGGTTTCTACACGAGCTCCTAAAATTCCTGTCATATCGAATATTTAGACGCATGTTTGGACACATGCATCGAATGTTTAAACATAATTAGTCAATGATTTGACAACGCTATGCTACAGTAAACATGTGCTAATGATGAATAATTAGGCTTAAAAAATTCGTCTCGCAAATTAGCCTCCATCTATGTAATTGGTTTTGTAATTAATCTATATTTAATGCTCCTTATTATCTAAGCATTCGATGTGACATAAATTTTAAGAGCGACTAAAGAACCAAACACCCACTAAGCCTCGCGTGACCTGGAGGAGGGCGTGCGGGGTGCGGCTGCGTTTGAAGCCTCGCATCAAACATCAAACAGTGCCATCGGATTTGGTTTGGGTGTTTTTTTAGCCCTTGATTTTAATGGAGACAAATTCCTATATGTATTTTTTCTGGGTGCACAGTAGTTGAAGGTTGTCAGCAGGGTACGTTTTTATGAGGAGACCTAGTATAATTTTCATTGGTGTATTATAGTAGAGATTGAAAATCTTACATAAAAAATATATTTGGGTCCGTATATTTTTTATCTGTCGGTGTCCATGGAACTCACAGAAAATTCAAACATCTAAACTCAAGAATTCAGCGGCCAGACACGGGCGCCAAAATAGCCCAATACCACAACACACGGGCCCGTCAAGCGCCAAAAGATGGCCCAAATAAAAGCACCCACCCCTCTCCAAACCCTAGCGCCGCCGCACGCCCAACTTCCTCCCGGCTCCCGCAGACCCGCACAACGCCACCATTGTTCCTAGGCCGCTACCCATCCCGCGCGGCATGCCCATCACCTGCGCCACCCGTCCTGGGTCACAATCGCCCCCAGTGCTGAGCCGGAGGCGCAGCCCCCGCATACCTGGCCCACCGTCGACATAGTGCTGAGCCGCCCCAGCTTCGAGGAGACAAGGCGCGGGATCAGCGTCCCCACCCCCGAGTCCGATGCCGTCTTCAGCGGCCAGCGGGCGAGGCATAGCGCCCCCCCCCCCCCCCCCCCCCCCCCCGAAAAAAAGGATGGCATTCACCAGGGGGAGGTCAGAACTGAAGACCTTGCTTTGTGAATTCGTTGAGAGTCAAACTGAAGACCTTGCTTTGTAAATTCGTTGAGAGTAGATAGATCTATTTACTAACAAATGGAGTTCATGAAATCCCAACAGCTTGTGTTCCAGTCCCTAGACACATTTTAGAAGTTATAGGCACCCAACATCGGAAATTATGAAAATAGTACAAGAACCTGCAGGTACATTATGTAAGATAGGCTGAAGGAGTCATAGTTCATCTAGTAATCTTTGGTGCCGTACATCCTCTGATTCAAATATTTTGGTCTAGTGAAGTCCATTGGAAAAAGATAAGAAATATTTATGTGAATGTTTTACAGTGGTTTTTGTTAGAACTATTGCAAACCTGAGATAGGCTGAAGGAGTCATAGTTCATCAACTACTAATCTTTGTTGCCGTACATCCCTCTGATTCAAATATTTTGGTTTAGCGAAGTCCATTGGAAAAAGATAAGAAATATTTATGTGAATATTTTACAGTGGTTTTTGTTAGAACTATTGCAAACTTGCTGCAGACCTGCAGTATTTATTAGAACTATTGCAAAGACAACCAAAAGTAGTACTGCTGTTGAGAAAAGAATGCAGGCAAAAAATTTTGTGAAGGCACATTTAATTTTGTTTCACTTTGAGATGTTTTCAATATCGTATCAAGAAGCATGTTTACGTGACTGTATACGATTATTGATACGCTTTGCAACGTGTATAAATTATACTAACGGTTTAAAGCGTGTCTAACTTTGTGTTATTTTGAGACGACTTTAGTATTGTATGAAAAAAACATCTTTAATTGTCTATGGAGCGTTCTATTATACGCTTTGTAATGTGTCTAGAAGCTAGTGACGATTAAAAGCGTGTCTACCACCGTGTCACTTTGAGACGCTTACAATACCATCATAAAAAGTGTCTTTAGATGCCTTTTAACACTAAAAACGTGTCTAATATCGTGCTATGTTGACACGTTCATAAAATCGTGTTAAAAAGCATCTTTACATGACTATGTAGAGATGCTTTTAGTGTGTGTTACTATAAAAGTGTGCCTAGAGCGACTTTTTCTTGTAGTGAAACAGGCAAAAGCATAACTAGATAGTTTGGGTTGGAGAAAACTGAACTCCTGAAACTATCTGTCACGGAGCTGAAGACAAGGCAGAGTTCAGTTTCCTACAGCTCTTACCTTCAGAGCTAGCTAATGAAATGTTTGGCTTGCGATCATGTGCTGCGTCTGTTCTCTGTTCTGATATTCTCTATCATGAGTAGTGCATGTCTAGAAAAAAGTTCTGAAAAACAGTTGTGCCTTCTAACAAAATCTGACCAGAAAATAACCTTGCCGTGCCTTTTGTATTTCAGGCATTCTGCTTCCTGCAACTCAGGCCTCAGATAAGATTTTCATCTGGTGTCAATGCTGAAGGTAAACATAACCAAATCCTAAACTGCTTCTATCTTATCTTTAACTTTAATCTTTCTTCGTCGTGACAATGTGAGATGTTATTGCCAATAATTCATACGGACTGCTACTTTAACAGAACTGGTAGTAGCCCTACCATCAATAACCAACCAATAACTAGATTCTCTGAAACCCTTTTTTTATTTTGTGCTGCTTCACTGTAGCTGAAGAAGAACATTATACAGAGCGCTTAGGATACTGCCTAGAGTGCTTAGGATACTGAGCTGCAGTTCGGAATGATATTTACTTAACAACAACTGAAATACAATTTTTCTTGCTCCTACTCTAGCAATTTTGCTTTTCCTATCTGATGCTTGCCTTGCTGAAACTAAAAAAGCAAGTTCTGGGTTCAAACTAGAACAGCTCATGTTGATTTTTTTCATCCCCCTTTTTTCCCCTTGAAATGCAGGGTTTCCATAAGGTCGTTCGTAGTTGGGATTCAAAGAAGTTCATGACTGGATGGTAAAGAGTCTTGCAAAATTAGTCTTTTCTTGCCTCTTGATTACTATCTAGCGATTATCAACAAAACTTTAATAGTGTGATTCCTAGTAGCTAATGGAGGATAAGTGTGACAAATGGTTATTTGAATTTTCTGTAACTTGTGTACCAAACCACTAAATGGAAGCGATCATAGATATTTAATGTGGAGCCGTTCCAAATGTAGTCCAAAGGGTGCTTGTAGCATAACGTCAAAAAAAATTCAATGGAGATGCATTACATTATTACACTATGCTCCAAGTAATCTTGAGATTGGATATTTCAATGGAGATAGTAGAGATTGACAATGATAAACTTATCCGCAGCCCCAGAACAATCATCTACATTCCATGGAAACAAGAAATCAACAGATTGGATATATGGATATAAATTTGTTTTTGTTTTCCAAGATATATACATGTTTAACCTGATGTGTGTGGTTGCTTTTGCAGTAGAAGAAATGAGAGTGAAGCTTTTTAGAGGTTCCACTGATGTGAATAAACCAAGGAGAACTCTGCGGAATTTTTTCGCAAATTAGTACAATTTTGGCAAGGTAACCTCATCAATATGCATTCACCATGGTTTTCCTGCGTGTGCAAGCTAACTATAGGTCCATTGTAGCATGCGAAATCAACTGCTGCTCATATGAAAGGTAAGCTGATGTAGAGGCAAGTTAGAGGTCTAGTCATCCTATAAATCCTGTGTTTTTTCTCAACCTTTTTTTTTACTTTGGAAGTAACAGCCACCATGTAATTTCCCCTTTCCTTTTCCTGAGTGTTTATTATCGCTTTTTACTACAGGATAAGTAGACAAACTTGATAGTTTTAAGAATGATTCAGAAAAATTTGCTTCCATTTCACAAGAACTTGCAAATGCAATGGAGAACAGGCTCATTGAACTGAAATCGCTAATTTCAGAAATTATGTACCTAACAATGCTGCTCTACAGGAACCTAATAATGATATCCTTATTTCCATTAAATTTTATTGTTTTATAGTTCCTACAGACACCACAGCCTCACTACTCGTCATTCCATACTCACGTATAACATGTATATAAAGACACAAGGACACTATATTAGTTGAGCTTATTAGTAATTAATAAACTATAAGGTCATTCCATACCATTCTGTTTGCCATTTATTCATGGCCATGCTTAGTAAGTTAATTCATGTGACATGACCACTACAAATTGGTTGGGGTTAGATTTAATTTAAATAAGACAATTTTTCCTTGTATGCTGCTTTGTTTATTTCATCTCTCTTATTTTACCAAGACACTGATACATATGGTAATATGTTGATGCTTTCATTGAGCTGGATGATAGAATGAGCTGAACTTGATGCTTTTATCTTAGCAGGAAGATACAATTTGATCAAACACACAGACTCAGGGCATCAAGAAATTCTACATGCCAAACAAGCAGGACCAATGAACATGCGATATTACTTTTCTTGTTATTATTAGTTGAAGACTTTATAGAAGTTCGGAGAGTAGTAGCGACAATTAATTTGTGCCGTTCGGCTGGTGCAAAAACCAGCCGGAATTCACCGTTTACAGCTGAAATCACTGTTCATGCTCTCACAAATTCCTCCAGACATCCAGATTCCTCTAAATTCCTCCAAGCGAACAGGGCCATTATGTTTGTTTGAATATTCTATTTCAACTAGTTGTCTATTTAATGAATGATTGATTTGAATTAGTATGGGTGTGGATTTGATTCTAATATGTTCTAATTCTTTTGTAGGCCATGTATCAAATGTTATATGCGTTGTGATAAAAATTCCTATTGCAATAAAACCTTAATGCAACGATTGTGTTAAGTTGTTATTTTATCAATTGCCACCATAATTCGTTCGATGCTAAAAATGGTATCTACAACTTAAAATATTTTGTTGTGATAACAATAGATTGCATCGGAACATATTGGTGGGGAGAAAACCTATTGCAAGGAAATATTTTGCATGGCGACACTATCTTTGGCAACAAATAAAATTGCATGGCAACATTTTCTCTGATAACGAATAAAATTACGTGGCAAATGGTGTAATTGCTACGACATGATGGTCATGGCAATAACACCTTAGGCAACAAAATTCTAGCGTGGCAATACATACTATCACTACACCACAACACCAAGATTAGCGATGGACGGTCTGATGCTAAAAGCGGCTACAGCGACAGACAATCTGACGCTAAAAAGTTATAGCGACAGATTTCTGCAGACGCTGTAAATCCTGACGCTAAAAATCTTTAGCGTCAGACAGTACTTTTAGCGTCAGACAGTCTGTTGCCCTGAATTTTTTTAGCGACAGATAGTCTGCTACCGCTCTTTAGCGACAGACAACCGGCTGCTACGCTTTAGCGACAGATCATTTAATGCTACATATAGTTTTAGCGACAGATGGTCCAACAGTTAGTTTTAAATGGTTAAAAAAATAAAAATTGATCGGTCAACAATTATTACAAATGTTACACTGAGCTTCAAAAGTTCATTCAACAAATACACAACTAGAATTCAACTTCAATAAAGATACATGCATTTTCACAAATTTGACCAAAAGTTTACAATAGCTCACATAGGTAAGCTCACCACATCTACTTCCTTTAGAGACAAAGAACATCCTCCAAAACCATCCAAGCCAATCTGGTCGTGGAAGCATGTGCCTTGTGCTATTAAAAGTAGTGATTGCAACTGAAACAATAAGAAAGTACATGACGTTTATTTAGCATAAAATAGAAAAATCATAGTATGAATGCAGAACACAGTAAAGCATTAAGAATTGACAAATTCAGAAAATGGAAACATACCTCGAAGAGTTTTTCTCGACTTGGTAGGAAGGAGAAGACATACCTCGAAGCGACCTCGAGCTCGCAGGTCTGGTAAGGGAAGCTGTAGCGTCCTGGGGAAACAGAAGTAGAGGAAGGAGCCATTAGAGAAACAAGAGCATGTCTGTCACATACGGCTAGCAATTCAATTTCATGAAGAAAATAAATATTCTAGACATTAGTACTACGTATCTCAAATAAGATATGTGATTGTACTTGACTGTAAACACGTCATACATCTGAACTGAAACTAAAAAGAAAAATGTAATTCATCTGTACTAGTGAAGTACTTGAACTGAAACAGTCAAGTACACTCAAGGTTCAAGCAAACAAATGAAGATATTAGCAGCCAAGAAATGAGCAGAAAATAGAAGATAATAGCAATCTTCAGTTTCAGTTCAGGCAAATCATTCTGAGAACTGGTGACCAAACAGATAGTGATCATATTGCAAGCAACAACCAGTACTAAGCAT
This sequence comes from Miscanthus floridulus, assembly GCF_019320115.1. NCBI lineage: Eukaryota > Viridiplantae > Streptophyta > Magnoliopsida > Poales > Poaceae > Miscanthus > Miscanthus floridulus. The sequence continues at coordinate 102,656,790 of NC_089588.1, read as the reverse complement.
TATGTAATAGCATTAAGTAATAACCAAACAGAGAGTGATCAGCATATTAATTTCCCAGTTCAGTCCTACCACATAATAATAGTAGCTTGAGTAGTAGCAGTACTAGTCCTTAAAATTACAGCAACTGCTTCTTACTTAAACCTAAAATTCCTTGAGGCAAGTGATCAACATATTAATTTCCTACTTAAACCTGAAATGAAGGGCACTGTGTTGGGTTCAAGAGGCAACACTCACAAATCTAGATCAGCAGTATGGCAAAGGAGGTACCACAGATGAAAAAACAGTACAATAATGCTCATTCAGCATTTGCCTTGATTTAGGTTTGGATCATAAATTGTATCGAACCTCTATTGAAAATGAGCAAAACATGAAATGGGAGGTACACAGAGAAGAAAAAAAGCAATTTACATGCAGATGTAATCCTACCATAACTAACAATCTCTAGGAACTGTCCAGAGAGAATTCTTACAAGTGAAGATTAAGGCACTACACCTAAAGCACATATTGCAAATGACCAAATATAGTACTATGAATTACAGATGCTTGGCACAATTGACCATATACAAAAAATTATGGCAACACCAAAATGTACAATTTTAAGGTAACATTAATAGCACTAAGATTGGATTTGGAGCGCAAGATCTATAATGTTGAGCAAATATTCTAGATTATTTATTTTCAATATCTGGAACTTGAAATTTCAGAGGCAAATATACAGCAGTATTTTTTTATTAAGCACTACATTTCAACCTACAAAATTATGATATGCTAGTCACATCAAATTATAATTTCCAAGATACGCTTAAGCAAAACAAATATAAACAAATTGGCATGCTATTGTCCTCCTCCTCCTCAGATATGCAAAATAGCTTAAGTTAGGGTTTGGGTGCTGGCTTTCACACAACAGCAAGGGAAGAGAAGGGGCGTGCATACCTGGTGGGTGCGCTCATCACCGGCGAAGCACAACAGCAAGGGAAGAGAAGGCGGTCGGAGCGGTGGTGTGCTGTTGGAACCAGCCGGCGGCGTACTTTCACGGAGGGGCGGCATGGGGGTGTGGGTGGGGCAGAGGAACAGCGTCCTGTCGAGGGCCGCACCAGCAGCGTCTAGTCGTGGAGGGGAGGCGGGGCCGCACCAGCAGTGGCGGAGCAGCGATAAAAGAGCAGAGCACCAACTGCGTGAGCTGGTGAACACCTGCAGCAACAGAGTAGCCAAGTTGATGTTACAGAGTAATGGCTTGATAATGAAAACACATAAATATCCACTAAATGTCTCTTTAGATTGAGGAAATAATAAACAGTGACACTCCTGTTCCTTTACCATAATAGACCATGACATTTCTTATCGTCTTTCTTTACCATAAGATGACACTCCCTTTCCAAAAACATATCTGCCAATTTCTAATATATATAGAAGCATAATCAATGGAAACTAATATTTTCCTAAAAATATATAAAACATCTGAAATCCAGCACCATAACATTTCATTTGTGCCATGGTTAGATGTGGGTCATATTCAAGCTGCAAGGTAGCAATCCAGGATGGAAGCCATAATTGAATGCCTGGGTGATGGATAAAGGCAGCTGGGTAGGATTCCAGTGCCACAACTTTGAGATAATAATCTTTCAAAGATGGGAATCATGTCCTGCTTCTCCTCTTCCTATTTCAGTATGTTCCTTAAAGATCAAAACCACCCAAACTAGTGCACTACCATGGTAACACAGCGGGGAAAAAATATTTCCAAAACTCAATATGACTTTACATATAATATTTTTTTATTGTAGCAGAAGGGTCATTATATTAACAATTATACAAGAAACAGTAATTGATGCTTCAGCCAATGGCAAGAAACAAACATCGAGAGCAAGCCATCAAATGCAATGCCCATATGGCCTGTAAAACTAACCCAAGAAACAAAAAATGAAGACATGCAGCACTATTTTAATAACATTTTTATCTAATGGAAGAGGCAAAAGCATCTGTGAAAATATCACATAATTAAAGGAATTAGTTGGTATTTCATTATACCAGGTTTTGTTTCTGACCCTGAAGGCAGGAAGACAGTTGCATCCGGTTTCTGAGCTGCAAAGCTCACAAGCTCATAAGATTTCCCTGGCAAAATAAGTGCATTAGCAGCAGCTGATACTTCTCTGTGAAAAAAATTCAATAGTTATTTGACACAACAATTGGACAATGATGTTTTCCACATGACAACTGACTGCAGTAACACTACTTACTAATGGGGTGCTATGAGACATAAGTCCATGATAAAGATGACAAGGAAATTTCATTTCACTGATCAAACTTTTAAATTTCGATGATGAGCACTGCCTTATTTACATAAAAGACTGTAAGTCGTACCTCTTGATTTCAATTTAATAGTTCATCACGTAATGACAAGGATTATACAAGGAAATTGGTAGAAGAATAGTTTAACTACAAACTAAAACTCCAGCTCCAGCTGTTTAGGACTTTAGGTTTAGGTTATGAAACACTAATGAATATACAAAAAAGAGATCGAGACACAATCTTTGCCATGGAAATGCAATCAGTTGCATTGATGTCTCTAGTATAGGATATAGATGATGTTTGGGGAAACCAATCTTGCCAAAGTTGTAGTGAACGATACCCAGAACATATTATGAGTAATCAGAAAAGCTGAAATGCAACTAAACCATATAATCAACTCAAAGAAACTTCAAAACAGTCCATATCAGCTAAGAGCATCTCAACCACCTGCTGCTGTATGCAGTGGCGGAGCGTGACCATTATAGATTTATCCCATGTCCTTGTTGAGCGACTAAAAGAATGAGAGGGAGGATTAGAAAATTCATCACAGAATTTGCACATATCATGCAATTATGCCGTATCACATATTAGGGATCCGTTTTGTCCTGCGGTCCTGCTGCACATTAAGATGAGGTCCACTCCAGGCAAACCTGCAGTCCTACCGCTGGTCCTTTCATCCTGATTTTCGTGCAGCCTTGTAGGTGCAGATGTAAGCAAGAAGTTGCAGTCTCTATCAACAAAGTTCACTCGGACAAGGGGGGCATACTAAGCCAATGTGAAGAATGATCATGAGTTCCACCACAATACCATCCCAGATGCCATTTACACTCTTTTAAAAGTCAGATTGATGGATCAGAGTTAATGGTTGAACAGGATCAAAGATAGGAATAATGAGTAGTGGCTTGTTTTATTACCCCAGATGCTGCATACCCTCCTAGCTAAGGCTAAGCTGTCAGGACCGTCCCATCAGAGCACACACATGCATCATAGCAAATGAATATATAAATTGGTAAGCATAGATGGCCCAATATAAAAGATTTCTTTAGGGTGAACACAGTTTGATATCTGTGTATGATATCAAATTTCGGCATTCCATTTTCATAGATTCGTTATTGTTAGGCGTATCATGCAAATATCATGTTGGTATATACTTAATATTACTTGTCCAGAATATTGTGAAATCCAAAGCTAAGCAAAGTTGTACCTGGAGTACACGGAGTATAGAAGCTGAAGTAAGGAACGACAAAGCAGATACGTCTTCTCGATCGATTGGCATCTGAGTGAATGAACAATCACTGCAAAGGATTAAATTGAAACCTTAGATCAACTATAACTAATGTAAACAATCACCTCCCTCCCTCCAGTTTCACATGAATCAAATCAATTTCATTTTCTAAGCCCCATTTCTTCAACAAAATCCCAAAATCCGAACCCTAAATCATAATTCCCCAAATCCCATACCAAATCCCCACCCCAAGATTAAGAAATGGGCCTAGTGCTCACCTAAGACGGCATCGATGGGCTCGTCCGAGAGCTCACCGCCGGCGCATCAGGAACCGCCACCACCGCCGTGAGGCTCCTCGCATGCGTGCGCGCGTCCAGCAAAGGGCACCATGGCAGTGCCACTCGATGGTGCTGCATGCAGCTTCGGCTCCGCGCGTGCGCCGGCGAGGGGTGCCATGGTGGCGTCACCATCTCCTACCATCGCTTGCTCGGGCCATCATCGCGCCGGTCTCCTAGTTGTGCGGCGACTGGCATGAGCATGGAAGGGGAGAGAGAAGGGCACGCCGTGGATCCAGTTGGGGAGAGAGAAGGGCAGCCCCCACTACATGGATCCGGCCAAGGAAGTTGAAGGGAGGTTGCCCTAGCGTAGATCAGGCCGCGGGAGTTGAAAGGAGGTCGCCCCGGCGTGGATCCGGCCTTAGGAGAGGAGGGCGGCGTGCGTGGGGGAAGAGAGGGAGAGGGCGGCGTGCATGGGGGAAGAGCGTGAGAGGGCGGCGTGCGTGGGGGAAGAGAGGGAGAGGGCGGCGTGCGTGGGGGAAGAGAGGGAGAGGGCCGCTGGCGGTGGATTTGGGAGCTAGTGTTTTCACTGTACACAGGGGTCAGCTAAAATATGCCCGCGAGGTCGATGTAAGCTGGGCGCAGGAGCTCAACGTAAGTGGCGTGCTCGAGCTAGGTGGGGCCCACTTATTTTTTAGCGACAGACAGAGGGACGGTATACATATGTTTAGCGATAGACGGTTCAACACTAAATATGAATACCTATAGCGACAGACACTAAATCGCTAAATGAGGATTTAGCGTCAGATGGTCTCTGAGTTATCTTTAGCGTCAGATCATCCATTGCAAAATATAATTTTTAGCGTCAGATGTCTGATGGTGAAGCGGTGTTGTGGTGTAGTGTATTGCAATGATGTTGTTTTGTGGCAAATGTCTCTATTGCTACGCTATCGATCGTTGCATGTACCACCTATTGCTACGAAGATGGGCGTGGCAAGTGCTTATATTGCCATGACCGTGAATGTTGCGACAACGTCCTATTGCCATGCTTGACAACACACAACAATGGTTGCAAGAAACCCCAACAGCTGCAACGCCAAACTAACAACGGTTGCAATACCTTATTGGAACATGACTTTTTGCAACCATTGGCAACGAACGCGATTTGATTGCAACATCTACTTTTGCAACCAAATCGGGCCTATGCAACGTTTTTTCATCTTGCGCAAGGGTTAGAAGTTAGTAGTGTACGAGTGGTTCCAAATAATTCTTGGAGATGTCTAGTATATATGCTTGACTAATGCTCCTTATTAGAAGTGGAGGGCATGTATGTAGGCACCAAGCAGTAACACCCTTAAATAATGGTTATAACTAGTGCTTCATATATATTATATGTGTCTCGTTCATTTTTATTAATCATGTCTTAGAATGGATGTCCAAGAATAGGAGGATTGGATCAAAAGTTGTGCTCGCATTAATCCATGACCGGGATGCTACATACCAATACTCGGAACCATATCCACACAAGTGTGTCAAGTGTTGCTCCCCGATTTCTCATGACACAATTGTGCCTAAAATGACTATATATAAATACTTCACCAGACAAACGTTACTCAACACAAGACATCTCATTGTTTATTATTAGATATATTGAGTAGGACACTACTCATCAGATTCATCACATACACATACATATATGAAATCAACCACAAAAGGAACTTCAAATGTCACACTAGCTAACATTATTCAATTGATGCTTGCCTTTCATATATCAAGGCATAAAAAGTAAAAAGGTAGCCTTTGCTAGGCAACCTAGCCAATAGTCGGAGCCGGAGCTAGAGCTGGAGCATTATTTCCATACATAACATACGGAGCCGGCCAAACAATGGTACTTTTATGGTTTTCGTCGACCTTGTAGAAGACAAACAAGACGTTTCCATCCTGGTGGGATTGGAGATGGGGGTGGTCCATTGGATATACAATTGAATCATTTATAACTGGCCTTTCATCAAGCATCAGGTCAATATTATCAATAGTAATCTCCTCACCAATCATGTTTTCCCATACTTCTCTAGGGGGGCAGGCGCAGCCATGATCACGTACTATCCTTAGCTTTTCTCCCTTTTGTAACTGTTATAACACCAATAAGAATCAATAATCGAGCAACATTGATATAATCAGTAGAAACATAACATGTCGTTTCGAACTAATGATATCATACTTTCATACTAAGCAGATGTCTTAATCGAATGCACTACAAACCAACCGAGCAGCAAACAGTCTACTGAAATGTTAAAAGGAAATTTTTGGAAAGCAATAACTAGCAAATAAATACATGGCAACCTCCGGAGAAGAAGAAGAACGCCCTAGCCTACGGTGATGATACGTGCTCTAAGTATATGATTGTATATATATACACAAACATTTGTATAGTAGCTTGGCTCTTCTCAGTGAAAACAATGTAAGCGTTCTGTCCACTGTTAATTAGGAAATCTATCATGACGCCGTTAATGACACCAGCGAAGGTGTCGTGTATCGGCTGGCTTACAAGGACGGAGAATATTCTCCTGTATCTGCCTCTTCTGTGTTAGACGCCAGAACACACATCCAAACACCACAGCTGTTTGCTTCCGCTGTATCTTTGTCCTGGTTGCTAGCATTGCACCTTAACTTGGCTAGGAGAGTGCTTGAATCCGGAAGCGACAATGACCATTTGTGCCCATTTGAGGCGTCATCATGTACCGGAGTTATGTACCAGCAATATGCCTAAGGAGTACCGGAGTTACGTAATTTACGAGGTAGTATTTGTATCTCTTATAAATATCAAAATTGGGAGTTTACACAAGAGATGCTCTTATCAGGTAACGTTTCGTATCTCTTATAAATATCAAAATAGGGAGTTTATATATATCCTAGCAGTTTGGTGTGGTCCAAGCTAGATGGGTAACCTTTCGTATCTCCTATATATAAATGCGGCGCCCTGTAACAGTGATGGGTCATTGAATACCATTATTATTCCCCATTTATATTACATAGTTTTTATATTCCGTTCATTGGTTTGGGTCCTCTGCCGAAGGATCTTCGACCACTCATCAGTCGAAAGTTTTAGTGGCAGGGGATATATCCTAGCAGTTTGGTGTGGTCCGTGAGGCGTCATCGTACCACCAATGGCAAGAGAAGTAGCATCAAATCAGTCTTGGGAGGCCACAGGCCAGCAAGCTATAGTTTTATTTTTCTCTTACTCTAATTGCCGTAGCCTTTGTGGAGTTCCACATGTATTTGTGAATAAACTAATCAATTAGATTTTGACATCCTTATAAAACTCTACAATAGTACTTCAAGAAGTGACCACTATTAAAATATGATTTTGAAAAATAGATGATAAAGAAAATTGTAGTCAAAATTAAAAGCTATAGTATTTACATAACAAGTGTTATATTAGATTAATTATTTCTCTGTTAGAACTATATAGTAAATACTGAAACATTTTCTTTCAAGTCCAGATGTGGAAATTAAGGGGGTGTCTGGTTGCTGGCCTTAACCTGCCACGCCTAACATTAGGTTTGCCACGACAATGTTAGTAGGTGTTTGGTTGATTACTAATGCTAGGTTCACCACAACAATGGCGGCCTTCCATCACAGATTTCCCCATCAAAAGCGTGACGGGCTATTTCTGCGCCACACCGGCCAAAATGCTGAGCAAGATAGGTCTTTCATCTAATAAGTTTCACGAGTTTTGGTGCTCGAATTGGTTTTGCGGGATACACTGAGAATGTGCATTAAAAGGACATTAAACAGTACACATACATCTAGGCGGAAATTAGACAAGAAAATATATTAAAATATTGGATGCTGCAAAATAGTCTTAAATAAATATTTGGACTGCACCAATATGAAGAACTCGTTGAGACGATCAAAATGGATAAAACTGTTGTCCTATTCATAGCACGAAATATAAAGATATTAATTTCACATATTATATATAAAAGAAAATCGGAAAAGTCACCAGAGCAAGTACTTCGTACATACTCCTCCTATGGTCGTGTCCGTCCAATGCTGCTGGGCCCCACCGGCTCGCCCAACACTCGGCCAGGCCAGCCCATCAGCAGGTGGCGCGTGGCACCCAGGAGGCAGCACTCCAGCGCTGGCTCACGCACGGAGATGGGAAAAGAAATTCTGAGGGTGTTTAGTGGCGTGAATTTTGGATTTTGGGGCTACTGTAGCATTTTCGTTTTTATTTGGTAATTAGTGTTCAATCATGGTTTAATTAGGCTCAAAACGTTCGTCTCGCGATTTTCAACAAAGCTGTGCAATTAGTTTTTTTTCGCCTACATTTAATGTTCCATGCACGTATCGCAAGATTCGATGTGACAGATACTGTAGCACTTTTTTGGAATTTGGCCGGGCAACTAAACACGGGCTCTATCCACATTTGAGCCTCGCATATATGTATGGATAGCTGACACCCGTTGGCTCGAGCATGCGGCTGATGGGCGTGGCCGCGTGAACGAGCTTGGCTAGGGCCGAGCCTATTTTTAGCAGAGGATCAATCCTTAGCTAGCGTTGGATCATTGAAGTCCGACAGTTGTCAGGCATTCATACCATGTATGCATCGCGTAGCAGTGGATATAGTATGCATAGATTTTTTTTTTTTCCCGGAGATGACCCTGGCCAGAAGAGCACAACATCGACTTTGGGACTCCGGGAGACCGGGACGGTCAAAGACTCCAAGCGCTCCTGCGCGTACATCCAAGTGCAGAGAAGGGCGGCCCAAGGCAGCCCACGACAGTCTACGCGAGGCGTACGAAGCGGTATCAAATCGACGTGTGCAGGTTCCTACTTTGCCAAATGAAGGAGGGATCCAGGAATATTCCTTGGAATATCTCCATTCTTCCAAAGAAGCTTCCACCTACAAATAGAGGACCCATCTACACTTGAAACACATTACAAGGGCTCTCCTCCATTTCCAAGATGTAAAAGTAGTATAGGCTACTTGGAAGTTAGAGAGAGTTGCTCAAGTTCCAGAGTAGCCCTCAGAGGTCTGGTATATTTTTTTATCATACCTTTGTAAGACTCGAGATTCAGTATATTTATCTTCTCTAATTACTTGAATATCTATCTTGGTTATCTAATCATGCCTTAGAGTTTAGCTAAGTGTGGTAAATATAGTTCTTCTACACCTTAACATGGGATCTCCACTCGCATCGAGTGCTCTAGTTATAGATCATGACTAGAGTAGTAATCGATAGGCTAGACGTAGTGTCTAGTCTATAGGTTACCTAAGATGGCACCCAACCCCACGAATAGCTATGGTAGCCCTAGGTGGTGACAACCCTAACGACCGACGTATTCCACCATGTTTGGGTTAGTGTTTGCAGGACCATAGTTGGAGCTACCTAGCCCCCTTCTCATCCGTATTCCACCACGTTTGGGTTAGTGTTTGCAGGACCGTAGTTGGAGCTACCTAGCCCCCTTCTCATCCCTGTCCGTGGCAAGTGTTCTGATGTCCCGAAGTGTTATGGTGTGATCGCTATGTCGGACCTTTCGTTAGTTATCCCTCTCGTCTGCTCTAGAATGGAACCGTAAGTAATAGAGAAGTATATATGAGCTTGAACTCACCCGTTGTCCTCCCAACATAACCTGACTACTGTTATATCTTATCATGAAATTCTCCTGTGTGTGTCATTTATCCATCAATCATATTTGCACTTACCCTATGTTAGTCACTCGGTATACTAGTTACTAGAGATGTGATGGTTAACTATCAACTTCTTTAACCATTGCTTCCGTATGGATAAATAAGATACTATGAAATGCTCCTGGGTGAAAGCTACAGCGGTATTCGTGCGCTAGCGGATTTCACTGTTTGCGTTAACAAATACTAACAAGCTTTCTAGCGCCGTTACCAGAGAAGCATTGGCGTAAAGTTTTTGATATTGACTATGATGTCTACTAACCTAGTTTACCACTAGCTTTTGTGGGATTACCCTTGTCATGTTGAGTGTGGAATAAATAGGACAACGCCGGTCGTTTGAACTTCCGGCACAATTCCACAAGAAAACAAAGAAAGAATCATCACGAGCCTAGGTGCCCAATCATTTAGGAACATTCAACACCTCCACCCTGTCATCTCATATAAAGGTATATGTATACGTACTAACCATATGCAGATGGAGAGAAGGTCGCCATCAAGAAAAAACAAAACCATCACATGTGATGGAACAAATACTCACAATTCCATCGTAAATTGTGAGTAATGTGAAATCAATCAAGGTATAAGAGAACCAACCTAAAATTATCTTTTCCATTTTTCTTTTCACTACTGCATGTTTGCTTGATTCATCAAATATCTAGTGCTTTTCTACGGGTGGCTCCTAGACTTTGAGCTATATTCGGGCACCTTGCCTAGTCTAGGTAGATGGCAATTTCTTTGTTATCTACCTATTTGATGCTCTTAGTCCAGCTTTGTAGTAGACGTATGTTAAACGGGACCATCAGATTCATATGTTGGCTTTCCCAGTCCGTATGATATCGGCCGATGGTCCACACTACGAGCAAAAGCTAAAGCCTAGACTTTCATGCATTTCACTCGTTCAATTAGATTTCCCTTTTCAAAACCATGGCATGTTTGTTTAATTGCATTCATCCACCCCACTTGCATTGCTTTGCATATAAAAAAACTTTGGTTCCCTATCTGATTCACCATTCAAAGCTTTCACTTCCGTTTGAGTGAATCTCATGTGTTACTTTCATGCTTCATTTTTCTATTCTAGTATGCTTTGGTTTGTGAGAACTCGACATGCTTCCATAGGCTATTAAATTAAGCATGGTGTTTAGGTTAAATAGCCTACCTTAATCAAAGTAGACATGGAGTCTAGTTTGATTATTGAACTAAAACTGCTTGTGTAGACATTGGTTGTATGCATGGACTAACCCCCGCAGGAAATTATCAAATTCTTGAGGGTAAGTCCTTGAGATGAATTCATAACAAAGGAAAATCAAAGTTTATTTGGTGAACTTTGAATGAAACCTTCATCAAATGAAAGATGAATCACACACCCGCCAAGCCAAAACCACACGAAGATCACGATGGCATGGCAGAAACAAGAAGGGAAAACTATCCATATCCTCATCACCGGGAATGGATAATGCGAATTCATGCTAAATTCAATGGAGAAGTCCTGCTCAAAGGACTTAAAACGGTGAGTCATTGCCGAAGGTAAATCGGCAGTTATCACACATTTAAATTTAGATGCATTTTTAATCTCAAATCTCAATTTTTTTTTAAAAAAATGCATCAATGTTTCTTTCTTTAAAAAAATTCAAAAAAAAAATTGAATTATTTGCCTTGCATAATAAACTCATTTTAACTTAGTCTTGTTTTTAAGAATAAAGCTATGACCTCCAATTCTAATAAAATCTCCCACAATAAACAAAAATATGGTGCTAGACTAGTTCCCTTCGGTATTCTTGTCACTAATAATTACAGGAACGAAGGATGAACGATGTCTAAGAGCATGGGTGTTCTAAGGTGATGCTACAAATGTCCACACTTGGCTTTTATCATAAAAGTCCAAGTGTGGGGGAAGCCGACCCTACTCAGTTTTCTCTCAGGGATACGCTGGTTTGCACTCCATTTCATCACCCATGTTTTGCTGTGATAAGTTTGATTGTGTTTAAAATTGCCATACATGTCAATCAAACTTAAAATGTGAAATAAAATCTTGCTAAATTATGAACTTGACTTTATAAAGATTGGTCAGCATAAACTTTATTCCTAGTTCATATACTTGTTACTTGTGGATACATCTTTATTAGGAAAACATGTCAACTAAGTTGTTGTGAAGTGAGATATGGCAAGGACTAAAGAAGTCCTATCTCTTCTATGAATGCCCTTGGAGATTTCTGTTTTAATAAAACATCAAAATGTATGGCAATGCTTCTCCTCAGTGGTCAAAATTCCTACCAAGGCCAAAATACCATGTTGAAAACCTTTCACATATGCTGCTTGTCTTTATATTGAGCTTTGTCAAACTTTGTTGACCCGTGCTGAGAAATTTATCATGCTCCCAAGATCAAGATCACGTACACTCCACCAAATAAATGCTATACTTCTACACTGGAAGTAAGTAAAACATGTATTTCCATTTCCACCAAATAAATACTCCATGTGTTCAAACATTTCTCCATAATTCTTACAAATGAGGCATGGGCTATATGAAAGTATTGAAAAGAAAAAAAATATGGACACATGAAGGTACATAGTTTAAAAAAAATGTGGACACATGAAGGTCCATAGTTTAAAAAATTGTGGACACGTGAAGGTCCATAGTTAAAAAAGAGAGAAAATAGCCATGCTCTCAAATAAAGATGGAGAAAGAATCATGTCATACTAAAGGAGTAATCATAACCACCACATTTTCACACACATGCATATCGTAATCTAATAGTATGACATATTTTTCCATGGATCCATTGTTTGACTTACTGTTATCCAACCTAGAGCTCCATGTAAGCTTATTAGAAGTAGAAAGTAAAGGCAAAGCATCAACGCCTTGGTAAGAATACATACACTATTGAGTGATTTGAGAGTACCATTTGAGGAGAAGTATAAGCTATGTTTTCATTTGCAAAAGTTATAAAAACTCCAAGTATGCTTCATAGTGGGATAGTGATGACTAGGTGTCAAAGCCGTTCCACTTTTCAACCGCCCAATGCGACATGGTAGATACTTCAAAATCCACGGGAATAAGGAATGACATGAAATATCTTTTATGCTTGCATCGCATCTTTTAAAGTGATGCTTCATAGTTACATATAACTTTGCTCGAGGACGAGCAATGATCCAAGTGTGTTGAGCTTGTTGGCGGTCGTTAACTCAAATATTTTGACAACCAAAGTATATTAAAATGATAGTAAATAAAATATATCTGAGCAAAATATGTCTTTCATCTAATAAGTTCCACGAGTTTTTGGGCTCGAATTTGTTTCGCAGGATATACTCAGAATGCACGTTAAAAGGACATTAATCAGTACACAGACGTCTTGGCGGAAATTAGACAAGAAAATATATTAAAATATTGGATGCTGCTAAATAGTCTCAGATAAATATTTGGACTGCACCAATATGAAGAACTGGTCGAGACGGTCAAAGTGGATAAAATTTTTGCCCTGTTCAGAGCACGAAATATAAAGATATTAATTTCACATATTATATATATAAAAGAAAATAGGAAAAGTCACTACTCCTACGGTCGTGTCCGTCCAGTGCTGTTGGGCCCCACCGGCTCCCCAGTAGCCCAACACTCGGCCAGGCCAGCCCATCGCGTGGCACCCAGGAGGCAGCACTTCAGCGCTGGCTCACGCACGGAGATGACCCTGGCCAGAGCACGACATCGAGTTTGGGACTCCGGGACGGTGGAAGACTCCAAGCGCTCCTGCGCGTACATCCAAGCGCAGAGACCACGACAGTCTGGCGGTGGGAGACTAGGTGACGCGTAAGTGGCATCAAACCGACCTGAGCAGGTTCCTGCTTGCCAAATGAAGGAGGACCAGAATATTCCTAGGAATATCTCCATTCTTCCGAGGAAGCCTCCACCCATAAATAGAGGTCCTCTCTACACTTGGAACACATCACAAGGGCTCTCCTTTCTCATTTTCCAAGATATAAAAGTAGTATAGGCTGGTTGGAAGCTAGGGAGAGTTGCTAAGTTCTAGAGTAGTCCTCGGAGGTCCGGTATATTTTTATCATACCTTTGTAGGACTCGAGATTCAGTATATTTATCTTCTCTAATTACTTGAATGTCGTGGACATAGATTCTTTCAGCAATATGGAACACCCGAGGTGTTTCCTGATCCTACCATAATTCTCACCGAAGTTTGCCTCAAGTGCTTCACATATCTGTTTGCCATTACCTCAAGTGTTTCCTATATTTGTTTGTCATTGAGAAGCAGCACGCATGTTGCTGCAACTGCAAGCAGGCATGGTGGTATGAGTTGACCCATTCGGAGCTAGAGAATGAACACATACGAACTTCGACAGATGGAGTCTAAGATCCGAAATTACCTGAGCCCGCGACTAGCGACTCTGAAGGTGATACCTTCCCCGACCCCGTTCTAGTTCGTTCCAACGATGATCTGGAACAGCGCCGCCGGTGTTTCCCTTTGAGCACCGATGTCCACGCCCCGCCTACCAGTGTCCAGCCGGCGGCGGCCACCACAAATCGACGGTTAGCCATTTCAGGCGCCGTCGACCACAGATTCCACTAGGGTTTAGTGCCGCTAGGTCCCTGGGTAGGGAGGTTTGATTTGTGTTCGCGCCTCTATTTGCGTGAAGCACATCTTCTGTCTCCACGCCGATTGCATCCATGGCTGCGATCGGGGGTGGAAAGCCAGGTCAACCGGATGAGGGAGTCGCCGATCTGCTCAAGAACCTGAATCTGACTATAGAAAAAGGGGACGTAGTGGAGTTCAGTGATGATGAGGAAGACATGGAGGCCGCGGTTGTGGAGTGGACCATCGTTGCCAAGGTTCTGTCGCCGGCCACGGTGCACGCCAACACGATCTACCGGGCGATGAAGCCGGCGTGGGGTAATCCTTTCGGCTTAAAGATTAGAACGATTGGGGAGACGGAGCACAATCTTTTCGTGGCAGAATTCAACTTCGAGCAAGACATGGAATGGGCACTTGCGGGCTCGCCATGGATGGTTGGGAAGCATGCCCTAATTTTGCAACGTTATGATGAACATCTAAGGCCTTCGGAGATCAGGTTTGATTGCATGGATATCTGGGTGTGCATCCTGAATCTTCCGTTAGGATGGATGAATCGACACCGAGGTGAGTGGGCGATGGGCCTGATCGGTGAGGTGAAGAAGATGGACATGGACAAAGATGGGAAAGCAAGTGGCTCTTTCCTTCGGGCTCGCGTTGCCATTGATGTGGCGAAGCCGCTCCGTAGGGGGAGTGCTACTAGAAACAAGGAGAGATGGAAATCCTGAGTGGTTTGACATACATTATGAAAAACTTCCTTTCTACTGTCTGTCATGTGGAGTCATGGGTCATTCGGAGCTGGAATGTGCTCAGCCGCTGGTCCGTAATGATTGAGGGAAATTGCCCAATGATCTCAAACATAGAGCACCAGAAGAAAAGAAGAAGATCCAGAACTTTACGGATGCGGCTGCAGATTCCTATGGGAGTGGCACGTTGGCTAATTCCAAGCAGGCAAGGAGTTCAGCTTCGAGGTCGAAAGAATACCGGTCTCAAGAATCAAAAAGGGGTGTGGGTCAGGAAGAGGAGGAGGTGATCTCGCCCTTTGTCGAGGGCCTGAGGCATTGCCGAGGGCCAAATATCGGGCACTCGGCAAAGAGACTCTTGGCCGAGGGCCAGACACAGGAGCCCTCGGCAAAGAACGGCCCTCGGCAAAGAGGCCTTTGCCGAGGGTACGACCCTCGGCAAAGACAGGCCCACGGCAAATCAAATCTTTGCCGAGGGTCTCGGCCCTCGGCAAAGATGCCCTCGGCAAAGTAGGCCCGCTGGGTCACGGCGGCCATTTCCCGTCAAACTTTGCCGAGGGCCACCCGTTAGGCCCTCGGCAAAGGTTCGGCAATTTTTTTTTAAGTCTTTGCCGAGGGCCCCAGACCAGGCCCTCGGCAAAGATTTTTTAAAAACCAGTTTTCGGCCAAATTTTTTTTTTATAAATTGGCTTTGCCGAGGGTCCGAGGCTAGGTCCTCGGCAAAGAAGACCTTTGCCGAGGGCCAGGATAGGCCCTCGGCAAAGATTTTTTATTTTTATTTTTAAAATTCTTTGCCGAGGGCCACAGGGTCAGGCCCTCGGCAATTTTTTTTTTGGTTTTTTTAGCCCAGTTTTTTTGTGGTGCTACAATACATTGTTTTGAACTCAAATTTAAAATTCAGGCCAATTTTGATTTTGTTTTGTATATTTCCTTAATTTATTTCGATTCTTCGATTTTTTTTGAATATGTCAAATTTGAACTGCAGGTGCATGGAATATTGCAATGTAGTGTTTCGAAAAATGTTATTCATGTTAATTGGTGCATGTTGAGTCCCTATCCACGAGCTCGCATCAAATTTTCACGCATCTTGTTCACGTAACATGGCGACCGACTTGCCGGGAAAGTGTTTTAAAATTATATAAAATCCATACGAAGTCCGAAAATCACGAAACTTGGCGAGATGTCATGTTATCGCATGTGTAGGCTGTGGTAAAAAATTGAGAAGGCTTCGAGCGAGTTGCGACGACGCGCGCGCACCCGGGCAGCCCCGCTAGCTCCTCCACCTCCTACTCCTGCAGCTACTCCTGTAAGTATGAAAGTTCACTTTTCGCTTGTGCTTTGCATATATGTCGGCCTTCGTGCCGTTGTGGATGTCGGCGTTCGTGCCGTTATGGATGTCGGCGTTCGTGCCGGCGTTTCTTGCAGGTTTTGTAAACCTCCCCGTGCAGGGGAGGTGCTGCCGAAATTTTCAATTGAGTCTAATCTTTTTGTATTCCTACAATACTAGATGCAATCTCTAAGTTTCAAAACTGTTTTCCCGGATTACTCACACATGCAATCTCTGCTCCTTTGTGCAGCTTCAGTCCGCGGGTTCCAATCAACCCGCGAGTGCGTCACCGGGTGATCCTGCTTTTCCTTCACCATCGTCTCATAGGCTAGCTTGATGAAGACTCGTGCTAGGTGATGTGGTTGGACTTTAGCGTGATTTGTGATTTATGGTTGTGACTTGTGCTTGGATTTTATTAACTTGTCATAATAAACATGTGAATAATGATGAACATGTGACTTGTCGTTGTAATATATTGTGATTTGTGGTTCACAATTATGGTTGTGATATATTGTGAGAAAATGGGTTCTGTGTGATATATATATGTATATATATGAAATGCTTGTGTCGATGGAATGCAAAAAACAAAAAAAAATTAAATTTCTGCCTCTTTGCCGAGGGCAATGATCAAGGCCCTCGGTAAAGAAGTGTCCTTTGCCGAGGGCCCAAGCAATAGCCCCCGGCAAAGATTTTTTAGAAAAAATCCTGCCAATTTCTTTGCCGAGGGCCAGGGAGTAGGCCCTCGGCAAAGGGTTAAAAAAAATTCAAAAAACCATTTCTTTGCCGAGGGCTGGCCCTCGGCAAAGAATTTTTAAAAATTCCTGCCAATTTCTTTGCCGAGGGCCAGGGAGTAGGCCCTCGGCAAAGGGTTAAAAAAATTCAAAAAAACCATTTCTTTGCCGAGGGCCGGCCCTCGGCAAAGAATTTTTAAAAAATTCTGAAAATTTCTTTGCCGAGGGCCATAGAGGAGGCCCTCGGCAAAGATTTAAAAAAAAATAAAAACTTTTATTTGCCGAGGGTCGGCCCTCGGCAAACAAATTAAAAAAAACCATTTCTTTGCCGAGGGTCGGCCCTCGGCAAAGAAACCGCCAACGGCGCCGGCATCTGACGGCGTCTTTTCTTTGCCGAGTGCCCAATAAAGGGCCCTCGGCAAAGACCCCTTCGCCGTCTAAAAATTCCCCGAGGGGTCTTTGCCGAGGGCAGTCTTCGGCAAAGCCTTTGCCGAGGGTTTCTAGTCCTTTGCCGAGGGCCAGAGGCCCTCGGCAAAGCATGCGCCTCCAGTAGTGTTAAGACAAAAGAGCCATAGGTGAGAGGGGGAGGAAGTCAGGCGGCAACAAATACAAACTTTCAACTCTTCCAACCCAAAGCAGCGATGGACAATCAAAGGTGAGGAAGAGGAAGTCCAAGGGTTTGGGTTCATCTCAGACACCGAATCTCAACCTACCGGTGATAGACACAACGACCCTCATTCCTGCAGGCCTGGTGGCGAAACGTGTGAGCCAGATGGCCCAGCAGGGGGAGGATGCAAGACGACATGATTGAGCGGAATTGTCCAAGAAGCAGAGGCGTTTTTCTAACCAATCACATGAAGGATCGGCGGCGGCTGCAGATGGCAGCCCCCGCCGGGCACAATGAAAATCATGTTCCTGAACTACTGGGGCTTGGGGCGGCCTGAGGCAGTTCGAGAAGTCCGGAGCCTCATTCAGTTGCACCGCCCGTTGATGGTGTTTCTGTCAAAGGCGAGAGTGTTCAGCAACAACGTGGAGAACCTAAGGAGTCTTGGTTTTCGAAATGGGATTGGTGTGGGGAGTTTTGGCTGGGGAGGAGGGCTCGCTCTTCTCTGGATGCATGACGTGTGTGTGAAGTTGCAATCTTATGACAAACTTCACGTGGCGGTTCACTGGCTTCTACGGAGAAGTGCGGCGAGAGCATAGGCATCGAAGTTGGGAACTTATGGAGTTCTTGAGCACCCAGAGTAGTGCCCCATGGCTGTGCGCGGGGGACTTCAACGAATGTCTGGATGCTCAGGAGCAATTTTGGTGGAGTAACGAGATCCGAGAGGCAGATGGATGGATTCCGTGATGCTGTAAATACTTGCAGGTTCACGGATCTTGGCTTCCTGGGATTACCGTATACTTGGGACAATCGACAACACGGGGTAGACAATATTAAGGTTCGCGGCTAGATCGAGCTTTTGCTAACCCAGGCTTCACTGATATGTTCAGGGAGATAAAGGTGTGGCATGTGCAGACTACTGAATCCGATCATCGTTGCTTGATTATTGAGTGCCACCGACACAAGAGTAGGAGGGGGAAGAGAAAGAGCTTCAGATATGAAAACATGTGGCGCAGAGACCCTTCCTACATGCGTCTGGTGGAGGCAAATGCTGTCCAAAATATGGGCCAGCTGCAGTCCATGTTAGGACAGGTGCAGTGCACCTTCCTGGAATGGGAGCAGTCTGTGTTCGGGTCGGTCAGGAAGGACCTGGCAAGACTAAGACATGAGCTGGAGAACGAGAGGCGGCGGTCTATGTATGCTGGGCCATCACCGAGGGAGAGACAACTCATGGCAAGAATTTCTGAGTTGGTTGCTCGAGAGGAAACGATGGAAAAACAACGATCGAGAATT
Organism: Miscanthus floridulus; assembly: GCF_019320115.1. Classification (NCBI taxonomy): domain Eukaryota; kingdom Viridiplantae; phylum Streptophyta; class Magnoliopsida; order Poales; family Poaceae; genus Miscanthus; species Miscanthus floridulus. Next base: position 102,638,037 of record NC_089588.1, on the reverse strand, counting down.
ACTTGGCTTAAAGAGGGTGATCGTAATACAAAACTTTTTCAAGCGAAGTCAAAGGAGAGGGCCAAAACTAATCAGATCGTTGGTTTGCGAACAACAGAGGGTGTTCTAGTCACTGAGCAGGGGCAGCTGGAGAACATGGCTTCAGATTTCTATCGTGATCTTTTCTCGGCCCAGCCGGAATTGTCACCAGAGAAGATCCTGGCACACGTGCCTCGGAGAGTTACTGATGACATGAACAAGGTTTTGGAGGCCCCTTTGTCATCACAGGAAGTAGAGCGAGCTCTATTCATGATGGGCGCAAATAAGGTCCCGGGTCCAGATGGCTTTACAGCGGGGTTCTACCAAACTCACTGGGGCACTATTGGAGCTAGTGTCACAAATGCAGTACTAGATTTCCTTAATGGGGGACAATTACCAGAAGGTGTTAATCAGACGACAATAGTGTTGATTCCAAAGATTAAACACCCCAAGATCTCAAGAACTTCAGACCAATCTCCCTATGTAATGTTATTTACAAGATTTGCTCTAAAGTTCTTGCTAACAGATTGAGAATGTTTTTGGATGAGATCATTTCTGAAGAACAGAGCGCGTTTGTCCCTGGATGACTTGTTACGGACAACGTGATAGTTGCGTATGAGTGTACTCATTATCTCAAGAGGAAGAAGGGAAAAACCGGGACGTGTGCCATTAAATTGAACATGGCAAAAGCATACGACTGGGTATAATGGAATTATTTGTATGGAATTTGTTATAATACTTTGGACCATCCGTGGTGTAGATCAGTGGGGTTTCATTGGGTTTCTCGTAGAAATGATGTGTACGGAGAAGGACAGAGAGGGAGAGGGAGAGTTAGGGTTAGGCACTGACCATCGGTAGGCATTGAGGAGGCGGATCCGGCCATCACAGGTTCGCCGGTGAAGATCTACGCTAGGCAGCGATGGTCGGAGAAGAAGGGCATCGCAGTGGAGACCGAGGTGTAGACCGTGGTGGCGCAGTGCCGTGGCGGCGGCGGTGCTTCCCGTCACTGGTTGCGCCCCTCTGTTAGATCGGAGTAGGGTTTGCCGGTGGGGCGTACGGCTCAGGCTAACCTCGTACTGAGAGCCGCCGGCCCCACCTCTATTTAATGCATAGTGTGACGGGGGCCCGCTAGCCATAGATGGACTAGGCGCCCCCGATCAGGGCGCGAGGTCAAGGCCCATGTGGCCGTTGGGCCACTGTGGTTGGAAGATCAAACCAATATTCTCCCCCTTGATCTCAATTCATACTTTAACTTTAAACTTTGACTTTAATCCCTTTCACTTTTATTTGTTCCATCACAGATTAGTGCATAGAGCATGCTTCATCGTCGCGGTCAATCGCCGATAGATTTAACAGCTACAATACACGTCCCTGTTCTAAAACATATTCTTTAACTTTGGGCCCTTTATTGTCCGGAAATCATAGGCTTTCCCTTAAACCTATGTCGACTATGTGTTCTCTGAACACACTAGGTGGTAAGCCTTTTGTACGCGGATCCGCAAGCACTTGCTTGTTACTTATATGTTCAATACTTTTAGTATGATTCCGGACTTTCTCCTTCCCAACGTATAACTTTAACGTCAATGTGTTTGGCAGCACACTTGACCCATTGTTATAGGAGCGAACTACTTAAATGGTTATTGCTGTTAAATACCATTATCAATTCCAGGTGTAAGTTCTTTTAACCATTTTGCCTGTCCTTAAGCATCATAACAAGCTATACTATAGGTATGCATCTTTAATGACACCACAACTGTTTCTTTGGAGTTTGTCCACAATAAAACTCCAACTGCGAGTGTTAGCTACTATGTGGGTTTCACTAAACATCTCGCCAAAATTTAACATTTATACCCACAACTATTTGAGAGTACTTATTCTTTCTTACTCACCATGAGACCTATAAATCTTTGCACAATTGCAAAACATTCTCAACTCCATTCCAGTGATCTATATCTAGACTGGACTTCTGCCAAAACATCCCGGATACATGAACTATGTCAGGGTAAGTTCTTACTTATAAGCATTCATTAAGCTTCCAACAGCTGAAGCATATAGGACGTCCTTTTGATCGATCTCACATTGATTCTTGGAACACTGGAAGTTCCCAAAACTATTACCCTTCACTATAGGAACAGGCGCAGGTTTACCCACATATATACTTTATTTCTTTAGAATCTTCTCTAAGTATACACTTGAGATAGTTCTAATACCACTTTTCCTTTTATCTCGGTAAGTTCCAATTTCTAGAACAAATGACGCTTTACCAAGATCATTCTCATTGAAACTTGAGGACAAGAACTGTTTCTTCTCCAACAGTAGATTAACACCACTACTAGCGAGTAAGGTGCTACCCACATGCAGGATTAGAAAAATAAATTTCCCATGTTTAAACTTTGCATAAATACAATTATCCTCTACATTCTCTTTAAACCCAAACTTTCTTATTGTACTGTCAAACTTCAAGTATCAATGTCTCGAAGCTTGCTTTAATCCATACATGGATTTCTTCAGGCAACATCCCTTATGTTCTTTTCCTTCCACGACAAAACCTTTTAAGTTATGCCATGTAAACTTTTCCATACAAATCCCCGTTGACGAATGTGTCTTTACATCTTTCTGATGTAACTATAAATTGTAGTGTGCCATTAACGCCATTATGATTCTTAAAGAATCATTGCATTCTCATTATAATCTATTCCTTCTCTTTGTGTAAATCATTTCGCCACAAGTGATATTTTATAGCTTTCCATATTCCCTTTTGAGTCACATTTGTCTTGCAGATCCATTACAGCCTACTGTTTTGGCTCCATTGGAAATTTTTTCTAAGTCCCAAACATCGTTGGTATTTATCGATTTCATTTCATCTTCCTTTGCTTCTTGCCATTTAGACGAGTGAACGCCTCTTATGGCCTTTTTTCAAATGAGGTGGAATTACCCTCTATTTGAATTTCTTTCTTAACATTGACTCTTTAGTCACCAAAAATATCTGATTTTCTTATTCTTTGAGACCTTCTGGGGCCTCATGGCACTTCTTTCATATGGGGCTATTGTTACTCTTCATTGCCAAAAGGCAATTGTTCTATAGCCTCCTGTATCACAAGATCCTTATTTACTTATTCATCTTCTTTAAGAGCTAACATCAGGTGTTGTATATGTCATACAACATCAATATGTATTAAGCAATTTGTTGCTCTAAAACACTATAGTGGATATGTAATCCCACTTCTATTCAAGCCTTAGGTATCTGCATACCATGCTCCCCTAGATTACTCTATCTTCTATAAAGATGGTGTATCTTCAAATTTCTTATTTTGGGTTTAATCTGCTAAAACTTATATGGCGCGTTTAGCACTGCCTTGATAACTCTGAACTCGTCCAGTATGAATACTAGCCGACTATGCTATCTTCCTATTGGAACTGTAAAAGGTCCAGGAATTTAGCTATTTCTTTACTTTAGGGGTATCGTTATTATGACCGTCTTACTCCCTCAACGATCACATTCATCTTTTATAGATCACTTTTACCTTCAATGCATAGTATGCATTGCATTATCTAAAGTATGGGGAAGTATCTTTCTTATTTGTCTTTCTTAATTTATCTTACATTTCTCCCCCTCGAAATGTGGTATGAACTTTTCTATCACAATTTCGAAACATTCAGAACTCTTGTGAATGAGGAAACTTTGATTACTTACTTCATCCACATGATTACATCATGCAAACAAAATTCGTATGGGAGTACATTTTCCTCGTTACACTTCAAAACTCAACATAGTCTATTATTATCAATACTTTTGCAAGTCACACTTGCATATCATTCTTATCTTTTGGTTCACATGCAACTTTCTTTTGTTCTTAAACTCATTGAGTACTTAATGACCATGACACAATCAGAGTGTACGGTCAATACTAGGATAGCATAAGAGCTATCCCAAATTTCTCTCCATGTGCGGGATACACTTAGAGCACATGAGTCATCACATCCTTCTCCCGCCATGTGGGATAAGTACTATACCAAACTCTCCCACCATGCAGGATTGGTTAACATATGTACTATGCCAACATTACCCCGCCATGTGGGTATTTTCTCAAACTTTTCCTGCCATGCGGGTACTGTCACAAACTTTTTCCCGCCATGCGAGATAATTCCCTTGAACGGACATAATTGCCAGGATTGGGTCGTGTTCAATCATCAAATTCAGAAATAAATCTGAATATTCTTTTAACACACATGTTTAATCCAATGTTAGTCAAATTAAACATGTATATGACTTTTACAACTCTCATAAGTGAAACTGAAAATAAATTCTTCTTCACAGAGAGTACATAAAAAGATATTTCTCAATGAAGACTCTCATTGATCTATCTCTTTTCTTGGATCAATATCCTAGAATTCTTTTCTTTTAAAGCCATTCTTTAAAGAGAACATAGTCCCTTAAGCAATGGCATTCTTTCATACATAACTTGCCCTTAGGCATTTCATCATCTGAGTCAGAAGTACCCAGCTCATTTCTCTTACTGCCTTCAAGAATGAAAGCATGGAGGTCTTTTGTCTGAAAAAATATTCAATAATAATGCTCATTAAATTCTGAAAACTTTATATTCTATTCTATATCACCGTTGGGCAGAAATAGAATAAAACATCATTCTTCTACATTAATTCCATATCACCGTTGGGTGGAAATGCAATTAATGTATAGAACCTCAATATCTTGAAAACATAGAACTGCTCCTCAGAATTAAATTCTCCCATTGGTTCGAATTTAATTAGAAGACAATCAACTTCATTGTAGTGGAAACATGAAAATACATTTATCTAGTTTAAGAGCATTCCTTGATCTTTATCTATTCTCTGAAAAATTGGTCACTTTGATGCAAAATTTATCAGAGATTTAAACTTTAAACATAAAACTCATAGAATTATAATATTGTTATCATCAACGTTGGTCAGAAAATAACAATACCATAATTTAACTTTAAACTTAAACTCATAAATAAACTTATAATATTGTTATCATCAACGCTGGTCAGAAAAATAACAATATTATAATTTATCTTAACTATCATCCGACTATTCCTCTAATTAAAGTAATCCAAAATTTAATCGGAGTATAAAACAATCTTTGCAGCGGGAACTATGAACATGATTGTTGAATTTTACCCACAGGAAAAATTCTCTTTTTCCAATTTTCTTTGAGCCATTTATCACTGGAAAATTAGAAAAAGAAAATGGCTTAAACTTTTACTGCGCTGTGGCCCAACCATCAAAATGGCCCGGCCCAAATCGGCACCTTGCCCGGCCTTGCTCCCTCGCGCGCGCGCTCTGCCACCCAAGCCGCAACGTGGGCCTGGGCCGGCAAAGCGCCGCGGCCACGCGCCCCGCCTGGGCCGCGATGCAGCCCGCTCGATCTCGGCCGTCCATGCGCATTCGACGGCCGAGTGCGCATCTAGGGCGAACAAAACCGCCGGGCCGGCCGTGGGCGGAAAACCTAACTTCATTTCCTCTTGTCCCTTCCCTCTCTCAGCCGCGCGGCGCACCCAAGCGATAGCAAGCCACGCCGAAGGAGAAGACGAAGACAGCGCCACCGCGGGCCCTCTTGCCGGCGAGCGCGCTCCCCGCTGCCGTCAAGCGGCTCCGTGTCGGTGCCCTGTACCCGTACCCACGCGGATGCATCTCGGCGACGAACACCGGCGTGGTCCGGTCTTTCCTGCACGACGGCGGAGATGGCAGCGGTGAGGTAAGCCACCGGCCTTGCTTTTCCCTTTCCCCTTCTGCGTTTCTGCTTGTTGCTAGGGTTAGGGTTAGGGGTACCCCTCCCCTTTCTCTCTATTCTTTGCTAGGGTTAGGGTTTCGGGTATTCTCTGTTCTTTTTCCCCGTGTTTGAGTCACGGCTTTAGGGTTCGGATCAAGCGGTCTTGAAACCGAGCCCCTTCCATCTTCACCTAGTTAGGGTTAGGGTTAGGGAAAACCCTAGTCTGTGTGCTCAGATCCGAAAGGATCTAATCCGTTCTTTTATTTTCTGTTCTTTTGATTCTCTTCCCCCGCGTCAGGAAGTCGGCGGCGGGTGCTCCATCCCGCGTGAGGCAGTAGTGACGGCGGTGGGGAAGCCCTGGTAAGACTTCCCCGGACCGTCCAATTTCTTTAGAGTTAGGGTTTCATTTTCTCCGAACCGAAGTTCGTTTCTCTTTCTCTTTTTTCTTCTTTTCTTTGCCCCGATCTAGATCACACGCTAGCAACCATAGCTCTGATACCATTGTTATAATACTTTGGACCATCCGTGGTGTAGATCAGTGGGGTTTCATTGGGTTTCTCGTAGAAATGGTGTGTACGGAGAAGGACAGAGAGGGAGAGAGAGAGTTAGGGTTTGGCACTGACCATCGGTAGAAATTGAGGAGGCGGATCCGGCCATCACAGGTTCGCCAGTGAAGATCTGCGCTAGGCGGCGGCGGTGCTTCCCGTCACTGGCTGCGCCCCTCTGTTAGATCGGAGTAGGGTTTGCCGGTGGGGCGTACGGCTCAGGCCAACCTCGTGCTGAGAGCCGCCGGCCCCACCTCTATTTAATGCACAGTGTGACGGGGGCCCGCCAGCCATAGATGAACTGGGCGCCCCCGATCAGGGCGCGAGGTCAAGGCCCAAGTGGCCGTTGGGTCACTGTGGTTGGGAGATCAAACCAACAGAATTATGCTATGACTGGGTTTTGTGGAAAGCTTTATGGACACCGTGATGAGATGTGTCACTTCAGTTGCATTCTCAGTACGGGTCGCAATGGCAATCTGTCAAGCCCTTTCAGGCCGAGTAGGGGAATTCGTCAAGGTGATCCGATATCCCCATATTTTTTCTTAGTGTGTTCAGAAGGATTATCTTAACTTGTCTGCTAAAAGGAATCGGACCTGTACATCTGTCAAGGGGAGTCTAGGTGGGCATCCATGCTCCCTGGATCTCTCAACTTCTTTTCACGGACGATTGCATTGTTTTTTCAGAGGCGTCGCGAAGGGGGCCTGAACGGCTACAAGATATCCTGAACAAATACAGTAGAGGATCGGGACAGCTAGTGAACAAGGAAAAATCTGCTGTCCTTTTCGGTTCTAATTGTGATGATGCCGCCAAACAGGATGTGCGTTCGGTGCTGCAAATTGAGACGGAAGCTCTGGCTGAAAGATACTTGGGCTTACCAACGGCACTTGGGCGGTCTACGACGGAGACTTTCGAGTATATGCCGAACAAGCTGGGGGGATTAGTGGGGGCTTGGAGTGGTCGCGAAGCCAGTTGTGCTGGTAGAGAGGTCTTACTCAAGTCTGTTGCACAAGCAGTGCCCACATACCCGATGAGCTGCTTCCTAATTCCAAAGGACACCTGTCGGAAGATGAAGATAGTGATTTCAAATTATTGGTGGGGAAGTTCGGCTGATAATAGACATGCATTGGCAACGTTGGGAATTATTGACTAGGCCTAAAGTGCATGGAGGCATGGGCTTTCGAGACTTAAGACTTTTCAACAAGGCTATGTTGGAGAAACAAGGCTGGTGTTTAATAGAGAATCCAAATTCCTTGTGTGCGAAAGTTCTTAAAGGGCGATATTACCATGATGCTGACTTCCTGACAGCTACCCGAAAAAAGCATGCCAGTCATACATGGCGCACTACGGGAAACGGTGACAATGCCGAGTGCTTTCTGTTTGCCGAGTGCATTATATCGGGCACTCGGCAAACAGAACATTTGCCGAGTGTTTACTCCAAGACACTCGGCATACTATTACACTCGGCATATCTAATATTTACCGAGTGTCAACACTCGGCCTCTAGGGGACACTCGGCAATAACCAACACGTGACCCGCGCGTGCGCCGTTCTACCGGGCGGCGTGCCGGCCGTTAGTACTTCGCCGAGTGTCCGTTAGAGACACTCGGCGAAGTATTGATTTGCCGAGTGTTTTATTCCGGCACTCGGTGAAGTGTATGGGTTTGCCGAGTGTTTATGGAGACACTCGGCGAATGAAAAACAATTTTTCCCTCCTCGGCCCTCCACAATTTTTCTACTCCCCACATACGACATTTGGTACTGCATGTTAAAAGTTGGTCTATTTCTTGGTCTGTTTGCTATATTTAGTGAATTAATTTCATTTTGAGTAATTTATTGATTTAAACGAAATTTGAACTGCAAGTGATTGAAATAATAGAATAAAATGAGTGGAAAAATCATATTCATGTCATTGAATCCGGATTGATGTCTCATACAGGAAATGAAAAGAAATTTCGAACATTTTGTTCAGGAAACACGACCACGAACGTGTGTTCGAATGATTTTAAAATTCTACCAAAACCAAACGAAGTCTGAAAATCACGAGATTTGTCAAGATGTCATGATATCATATGTGGAGGCTGTGGTAAAAAATTGAGAATGTTTCGCATAATTTGTGACGTATGATGCTTACAAACGGAAGCATCTCCGGAGAAAATTCGTAGAACTTAGAAGGATCCGATAAGATTTAGAGTCCAAGTGACATGTTAATTGGGTTTGAGTTCAAATTTTTTTTGTATAGGCAATACACAACATAGATTAGTTCATGTCAAATTTTGACAAATTTTCGGATCCGTTTGATATTTTTTATTTATTAATTGCAATTATAGAATTTTAGTTGATATAAATTAATTTTGAGCTATAACTGCATGAAATAATGAAATAATATTAGTAGAAAAAACAAATATGCATTTTGAGTGAATTTGACAAGTTTTTTTCAAAATATATAGGAAAAAAGTTATTAAAAGAAGCTATTAAAGGTATACATAAAATATTAGCGTAATTTGCCGAGTGTTTCTATATAAAAAGGAGCTCTTAGTGCAAAGTCTCTCTTTGCGTAAAGTATCTCTTTGCCGAGTGTCTTATAGAAAACACTCGGCAAAGTCTTAGTGCAGGCCCACTGCCGCGCGAGTAGACCTTTTGAAAAAATAAAAAAAATAAAAAGGAGCTATGCCGAGTGCCAGATCGCGGGCACTCGGCATACCCTAACAGTTAACCCGGCGCGACCCCGCACGCCACACACATGCACACAACGCACACACGCCACAGACACACGCCGCGACCACTCGACCCCGTCCCGCCGGCGCCCCCGCCGGTGTGCCCGCCGCCTCCCCCCGCCGGCGTCCCCGCCCCCGCTCCATCCCCCGGCGGCGCCCTCCCGGTCCTCGGCATCGCCCTCCCGGCCCCGGCGCGCCACGCCCGCGGCGGCTCCACCCGGCGGCGCCACCGCCCCCCCCCACACCGACGGCGTGGCCACGCCCCTCGGCGTTGCCCTCCGGGCCCCGGCGCGCCACGCCCGTGGCGGCTCCACCCGGCGGCGCCACCCCCCCCACACCGACGGCGCCCGCGGCGGCGAGGCCACCGAGCGGAGCGGGAATCGGAACGGAATCGAGTCAAATTCGTCCTCACCTTCTCGTCGTTGCTGGTAAGGAAGCCCTAACGTTGCTTGCTCGGATTGAAATTATATTCCCTGTTCTACTAAGGCTTCTGCGGTTCCGCCCTTGAATTTTCGGTAGATTCGAACAATCCAACTAGAAATTCCTGTAATTCCATGTCGGGATGGGTTATCTGACCCATCGAGCCCCACTAGCTGCTGGATTGGTTCTTGATTTTCAATACATGAATTTCTGTCGATCGATAGGCCGATAGCTACACTGCATTCTTGTTTGGTGGTTAGACTCGTGAGAGCAGCCGTTTCTGGCTTTCTGTTTGCTGAACCCTTTCCAGGGTTGAATATTTGATGTGAAAGTGATTAAAGAACTAGGACACTGTTTGGCCAGTTAAAGGGCTTACTTTTAGAGATGCTTCATTTTTTTTTCTCTTGTTTCTAAGAACACACACTTGTTTTCTGTACCTGATACATAGATTGATAGACACGTGAATGCAGACAAAACTGTGAAGATTTCTCCTCTTATGGAAAACTGTGAAGATTTCTTCTCTTATGGTTTGGGGCTTTTTAAGTGAGAAAGAACTAGCAAAAAAAAAGGAAAGAAAGAAAGAAGACAATTCACATCTACTGTGCCGATCCATTTTAAACCACATCTACTGTGGTCATCAATTTTGAATGATGACTATGTGGCCATCAATTTTGAATGATGACTGGAGATAATGTACAGTACTTAGAAGTTTCACTAGTTGGGTTACAAAGTGGAAAGCTTAAAATTCAAAGTCAAAAGTCTGATTTGTCTAACTTAATGTTTGAAATTCTGAGAAACTTATAAAAAAAATTAAATAAAGTTGAATGTATCCCTTTCTGACTCCAAAAGTCTGGTTAAAAAGTGGAAAGTTTTACTCAAAAGTTGATTTGTCTGTTTAAAGTTCTAAGAAACTTATAAAATATTGACATTAGGTTGAATGTGTACCTTTTCTGAGTCCAGAAGGGTTTTACTAGTTTGTAAAACAGCGAGAGTTCAGTATTAGCAAATTTCTTGAGTTCTACACAGATTAGGTTTTTGTTACAGAAAGTAGAAACAACTTGCTTATATATATAATAATTATATAAGATTTATTCAATCAGAGGCCAAGTTCCCAGCCTCGGTTTTAACAAATCATCAAACTAATGCATCCTCTCTACACCTGCTTCCCTTCCACATACACTTCCACACACTTCCCTTAAACCTTTCCTGCAATTTGGTTTGTGCAATATTATGTGGGGAAAACCTGAAATATCGTTATACTGCAGTCTTGTATGTCCAGGATTGTTGTTTAGGCCCTTTTGCTGTTTCGTAGGTTGGAGCACTAAAATGTTGTAGGTTAAACCTGAAACATCTTTCGAAAGTAGCCTAGTATGGCCACTATCAGTGTCGTTTTTAGAAATTATAAAAAGGTAGGATGAATTAGAAATTAGAAAAGAAATTAGAAAGTGATAGAAATGGACTTTTTTTAGAGAAGATTGAGAGGTAGTAGGATGTCTATAGAGGTGATATGACTTTTTTTTAGAAATTAGAAAAGGATAAACCATGAATTATTTGCTTTCTTGTGAGCTATATGTGGTTGTCGGCCATCGTGCCGTTCTGTTGGTGTGGATGTGGTTGTCGGCCATCGTGCCGTTATATTTGATGCAGGTTTTGGAAACCTCCCCGTGCAGGGGAGGTGCTGCCAAAATTTCGACTTGGCACTACTATATGTTCATTTTGTTGCAGGAGAGACTCACAAGGACCGTCCTTGACTCGTCACTTTGCCAGATAGCAAGGTGAGGCATCATACACCTCTCTTTTCATTTGATGTTCATATATCACGTAACCTAGTTAGGCGTCTCCCGTTTGAAAGAGATACGGTTGGAAATATGCAAATTTTTGCATATCTATAACCGTATCTGTTTCGAATTGTCCACGTTTTTTGGACAGCCCGAGGATGTGTAGCGGGTTTAGTTTCCATGGTCTACTCCGATCCGAGATAGAGTTTCGGCAGCACCTCCCTGTTGTTCTCCGAATATACAATCTCCCTTCCGGGACATGTATTTGGAGAACAGCGGGGAGGTGATGCCGAAATTCTATCTTAGATCGGAGTAGAGCATGGAAACTAAACCCACTACATATCCTCGGGTGGGATTAGGACCTATCTTTACCTAATAGACATTATAGGAACATGTAGATGCAACGTGATTTTATATATTACTCGCTGATATGCTAGAGGATGGATGACCGTGAGTGGATGTACACGGGCCGCTCTAGTCAGAATTCGTTGACCAATGAATGGATCGACAAGACGGATGCTTTCTTGGAACGGGCGTTTGCAATTGTCAAAGGATCCAACGGCTTTACATGACTGAGGAATCTGTGAAACAGATGACATGGCACAAAAACGAACGTCGATACAATCCTGAGAAGATGGTACACCCATCCGATGGTGAAGCCTGGACAAGGTTTGATGAGATTTATCCTGAGAAAGCTTTAGAGGCTCGTAATGTACGTGTTGCGCTGGCAACAGATGTGTTCAATCCTTACGGAATGGCGGCTGCCCCATACACCTGTTGGCCCATGTTCGTTATCCCCCTCAATCTCCCCCCTGGCGTCATCTTTCAATGACAGAACATATTCTTATCGTTGATAATTCCAGAACACCCGGGGAATAATATGAGTGTGTACATGGAGCCTCTGATTGATGATTTGATCCGTGCTTGGGAGGAAGGGGTATGGACATACGACCGAGCTACAAAGACAAACTTCAAAATGCATGTTTGGTATCAGTACTCCCTGCATGACTTGCCGGCATATGGGATTTTCTGCTGCTGGTGTGTTCACGGGAGGTTCCCATGCCCAGTATGCAAGGTTTCTCTGATGTTCATTTGGTTGACGAAGGGTGGAAAGTATTCTTCGTTTGACAAACATCGACAATTCCTCCCTCCTGACCATCCATTCAGACTAGACATCAAGAACTTTACGAAAGATGTCGTAGTTACAGACCCTGCACCGCAGATGATGACAGGAGCCGTGGTTCGTGCTCAGTTCGATGCTCTCGAGGTCAATAAACAAGAAGGTGGTTTTGTGGGATATGGTGAGCAACATGCTTGGACTCGAAAGTCGTGCTTGTGGAACCTCCCCTATTTTGATGATCTTCTTCTTCCACATAACATTGATGTAATGCACACTGAAAAGAATATCGCTGAGGTAATTTTTGGTACAATCATGGACATTCCTGATAAGACAAAGGATAACGTTAAGGCTAGAATGGATCAAGCGAGGTTATGCGACAAACCAAAGTTGGACATGGCGCCTCCTAGAGCCGAAAAGTCGTGGAGAAAGCCTAAGGCCGATTTCGTCCTGACGAGGGCCCAAAGGAGGGAGGTATTAGAATGGTTCCAAACGTTAATGTTCCCTGATGGGTATGCAGCGAATCTGAAGAGGGGAGTGAACTTAGCTACTATGCGAGTCAACGGGCTCAAGAGTCATGATTACCACATATGGCTTGAGCGTCTACTTCCGGTGATGGCTGGGAAAAGATGGTGGATGAGTGGTTGCAGCCCGGGTGGTTGGAGCACCACCTTGCTTGCCGGGAGCGGCGTTTGCAGATGCCAGGTGCATCACACCATCAAGGCAGCCTGAGCCTTGATGAATATAGGGAAAAATGGGTATGCAACTCCATTTCTGTATTCTAACGCTTAATTCTGCATAATTTCTAATCATTTTGCATTTTTGCCGTAGTCGTCGTCACATGATGGCCAGTCTTGCTCCCAGCTCAAGGCATGGGTTCTGTCCAAAAAGGGCAAGGCGACGGCCGACATCGACTTCAACCCGGAGGACCTGCCTGAGGCGTACAGCCATCCAAGCATCCACAGCCGCGTCACCCAGTATACAACGATGGCAAGGGAGGTTCACGGGCCACAGTTCGATCCGAGCTCCCAGGATATTGATGGAGAAATCGTGATGAGGGTGGGAGGAGGCAAGAAGCATGGTCGGTATTGGATTGGCGACAGCGTAATTGACACGGCCTCTACTCCCACTCTCTCCCAGATCAGAGCAAGGAGCACGGACTCGAGCCCAGCGATACGCCCACGGCCGACCACTGCACAGTTCCAAATAGAGGCTGTCCAGGTTCTTTCTCTTCCATTCATCATTCGTTGGTTCTTACGTACTTTAGCTTTGCATTGCTTTGCATTGTAACATTGCGATGAAATATTTTAGGCCCAGGTGGAAGCAGAAAAGAAGCAACGGGAGGAGATGGAGGCGAGGGTGGAGCGGTTAGAGGCCGAGCGGCAGAGGATGGACGAAGAAAGTCGGTTGAGGATGGACCAAATGTTCCAATACATGCAGAATTTTGCATCGAGTATGGGTCAACCTTTGCCACCGCCACCGATGCTATTCCCTTCACCTCAGCCACTCACAACTACTCCTGTGAGTCACTTGACACCTTGATATCTCCCATAAAATATTTGACATACTTTTAGGAATGTGTTAAATAAGCTGTCCAAAGTGTCAGCAAGCTCCTTTACTGCTTTCAATGAAAAAAGTACTCAGGGATACATAGGAAATAAGATCATGTTCAAAATATAAATTTATTTTGACTAGAGCAAGTATTTTGCATCTCCCCTGCACTGGTCTGGGGCTCATGCCTGCTGGATTTGATGGCAGGGTGCTACTGCCCCCTGGTAGACCGCTTCCGGTGGGACCTAATAGGGCCTCATCCTGATTCATTCAGCTGAAATCCTCTGTGCATGCAAATCAGATGGCGAAACACATACTAACCTGATGATTTATTACAGTAGCAGCTAGTCTTTGAACTTCACGTTCCTCTTGATCGTTAAAGAGCTTAGACTTCATTGCTGCTGCTGACACATTCATGTCTAGAGTGAACTATTCCTAGGGAACTACTTTAGGGAAAGGATGGTGGCTAGAATAATGATTTCATATTCAAACTCAACCTATAGGACACAGGAACATAAAAAAAAAATCAGGACATGCTGACGTCTGGTCTTACAGGAAGCCAAAAATGTAACCTACACTACCATTCTAAATTGAAAGAGCATCTACTCCAAGTAGCAATTTAGGCTTTTATTTCCAAAATTTTTCTGGTGATAGAACTTTAAACAAAAAAATACTTAGTGAAACTTAAATATAAATGCAAATATAGATGTCATGTCAAAAGAGAATGTCAGGCAACCATTGGTGCTGCTGACTACCAGAATAGCAAATTATACTTCTATTACGTCACCTAAGCTCGAATGGCAAATCCACTTTTCTCAGTTCAATAAATGGTGCACTGGTTCTCCAAACAAGAAAAGAAGAAGAAGGGCGGAGCTACTCACCAGTGACATGACCGGATTAGAAGAATTAATGAATGGAAGCTGATTTCCTTGTTGAATATTTTGAACTGGAGCTCCTAAGAACACACTCATCAATATTAAGCCATAACTTACAACAGGAGCAAATTACCAACAGCTAAACAGTAAATGGACAAAAAATGAATTCAGCTGATAGGGAAACTTAGTGATGTAAAACACCTGAAGTTGATGGGGAGGACCACATCCTTTTAATGTTGATGTTTGTAGGTTGAGAATTTTCTGGGGTCTACAGATTGTTACTGGATCAGACATGATTAATAAGAGCATCTATCATCTATGGAGATACTCACATTGGCGATTTGGAGTTTCATCATTTCTTCTTATCTTTTGCTGTGTGGTGTGGCCCTCAATGAGCATGATGCATTCTTCACTTTGCTGTCATGAATGGATGTGTTCCCTTTTTTTTTGTCAACCTTGCTGACTTAGTAATGCGCATCATTGACATATTCAACTCTGATTTCCTGACGCAAAGAATTCTTCGTGTCGTCATTCACTACGGGAAACAATGACAATGCCGAGTGCTTTAGATGCACACATTTCGATACTGAAATTCACTTTGCAATATGAAGTCTAACACTGTTAAAAAGGAAGCTAACACTGTTTCGAATACTTCTTTTTTGTGCAGAATCAATCGGCGGCATCAAATAATCAGTTTCAAGACCCGGATTTGTCGCAGAGGTTCCAAGGGCCTACGCAGTGATTGCATTTGTATTGTGTCTTAGTTGTGACTTGTGATGATGGTTTATTGTAAATTGAGATGATGGTTTATTGTGACATGTGATGATGGTTTATTGTGAATTATGATGATGGTTTATTGTGAATTATGATACCTGTGACAAATAATTATGCCTGTCATGATGTTTTATTGTGAATTGTCATGGTTTTTTGTGTGGATTGAGAGATATGTGACATTATTAAAAAAGAGACCATTTTCCATTCTGGTAACCTTCTTTGCCGAGTGTATTCCAGTGGACACTCGGCAAAGTGACCATAAAATCTGACCGCTGGAGCTTGTTTGCCGAGTGTTTTAGTTCTGACACTCGGCAAACTTTGGAAACTTTGCCGAGTGTTTTAGTTCTGACACTCAGCAAACTTTGGAAACTTTGCCGAGTGTTTTATTTCAGACACTCGACAAACTTGGAAAACTTTGCTGAGTGTTTTATTTCTAACACTCGGCAAACTTGGGAATCTTTACCGAGTGTTTTAGTTCTGACACTCAACAACCTTAGGAAACTTTGCCGAGTGCTTTATTTCTGACACTCGGCAAAGTTGAGAAACTTTGCCGAGTGTTTTCCGTCGTGCACTCGACAAAATCGACATCACTGTTCCATCCCGTCAATTTTTTTTTTTGCCGAGAGTTTATTTTTGCCGAGTGTTTACTGACAGTTGGCAAACTGTTTGCCGAGTGCCCGATGAAAAACACTCGGCAAACTACTGTTTGCCGACAAATCAATGCCGTGTGTTGTATGCCGAGTGTAACACTCGGCAAAGTATTTGCCGAGTGTTTTTGGGCGTTTGCCGAGTGCCCTTGACACTCGGCAAATCTACTGTATCCCGTAGTGGCGAGCGATTCTGGAAGGTTGGGAGGTGCTGAGGAAAGGCCTTGTGTGGAGAATTGGAGATGGGAGTATGATGAACATATGGCGTGATAGATGGCTACCCAACCATTTCAGTGGGCTGCCGATCACTACACCGGCTAACCCCCAAGTTCAGTTGGTGGCTGATCTAATGCTACCGAGTGGAAGTTGGAATGAGGAGCTTATAAAGCAAACTTTCTTCAACGTTGATGCCCACGCAATTCTGAGTACTCCAATCAGAGGCGTGGGGGCTGATACATGGAGTTGGGAACCAGAGCGGCATGGTTTGTATTCGATGAAATCAGCATATAGGAAACTCTATGATGAGCAATGCTAGCAAATGATTGAATCGAATGCATCATCATCTGAGGAGAATATCTGGAAACGAATATGGGGAATGTGTGTGTCGCCTAAGGTGAGGGTGTTCTGGTGGAGGGTCATCAATGGCTACCTACCGACGAGAGGGATCCTTCATGGGCGACATATCGAACATACCACGAATTGTGAGGTGTGTGGAGCAGATGAAGAATCGATCAAACATGTCTTGATGGACTGTACAATCGCCAAAAACCTTTGGGCTGAGGTAAAGAAACTTACTAGTGTTAAACTGACAACTTTGCATCCACATATGTGGGCGCATGATCTAGTTGACCCGGGTCTGTGTCCTCTAAGGAATGCGGCCATCATTCTCTGTGGCATGTGGTCGCTGTGGATGGCGACGAATAGAAGAAGGCATGGGGAGAAAGTTTGGCCAGTTCTAGCAACAGTGCAATGGGTGAAAGACACTGCTTTCGATCTGTGGCAGGTTGCTCACCTAGCAAAGGAACAGAGAACCGCAGTGCATGATCGTCAGCACTGGAAACCCCCCGCTCATGGGTGGATGAAGTGCAATGTGTATGCAGCTTTCTTTGATGGCGAGTCCACGGGTGCAGCGGGTATAGCTCTACGAGACCATGATGGTAGAACCTGTGGAGGGAAAGCAATATGGTATGAACACTATCTGAACGCCCTTACAGCTAAAGCAATGGCGTGCCGGGATGCCATGCAGTATGCGCGGGACCGCGGAGTGCGGAATTTGATTGTGGAAACGGATTGTCAGATATTGGTGAAGCTTTGGGAGAAGCGGTCATTGCAAAGATCAGAAGTTGATCCCATCCTGCATCAAATGGTGGATCTTAGCCGGAGTTTTGAAGGTTTTAGCTTGTGTTTTATTAGCCAAAATTGTAATAGATTAGCTCATGAGTGTGCTAGATTGGTTAATCATGAACAACCAGTGGTGGAGTGGCTTATAACCCCACAGGTGTTGCGAGCTACCATAGATGATGATTGTAACCTTGCTCATGGCTAATATAAAGCTCCGGTGATTTAAAAAAATAATTACTTGAATGTCTATCTTGGTTATCTAATCTTGCCATAGTGTTTAGCTAAGTGTAGTAAATATAGTTGTTGTACACCTTAACATGGGATCTCCGCTCGCATCGAGTGCTCTAGTTATAGATCATGACTAGAGTAGTAATTGATAGTCTAGACATGGTGTCTAGTCTATAGGTTACCTGAGATGGCACCCAACTCCATGGATAGTTGTGGTAGCCCCAGGTGGTGACAACCCTGATGGCCGACGTATTCCACCCTGTTCGGGTTGGTGTTTGTAGGACTCTAGTCGGAGCTTCCTAGCCCCCTCCTCTTCCCTGTCCGTGTCTAGTGTTCTGATGTCCCGAAGTGATGATCGCTATGTCTGACATTTGCTTAGTTATCACTCTGGTCTGATCTAGAATATATGGAACCATAAGTAACAGGGAAGTGTATAGGAGTACTAGTTAGTAGATGCGTGATGGTTAAGTATCAACTTCTTTAACCATTGCTTCCCTGTGGATAAATACGATACCATAGAATACTCCTAGGTGAAAGCTTACGGATAAATATGATACCATAGAATACTCCTAGGTGAAAGCTTCCCTGTGGATAAATACGGTTTCCGTGCGCTAATGGATTTCTCTGTTTGCTTTAACAAATATCAACAGCCATAAGAGCTACTAAGGGCAGCCCGGCTGGCCACGACCCAGCAAAACACGGCCTGCTCTGACCTCTCTCGCCCGAGCTGTATGAAGCCCGTCTCGATCTCTCCCACCTCTCGACCATGCACAGCGCGGTGCCCTCGACCACCTCCTGCCTTAGCCACTAAGGAAAGGAGAGAGGTGGGTAGATGCATTCAATACGCCTACCCAGACCGGATGCGCACGCACGCACTACGCCGACTACAAGAGGATGGTAGCCCCTCTGACCATCCAGCCCTAGGGCAAAGCGTCAACTCAGTCAACGCCCTGCTGACAGATAAGACCACACCAGGGTACAACTACACCACTACTACAGTAAGCATTTGTAGGGGCGGCTGGCGATGGTTTGAAGAGCCAGTTTTGCCAGCCGCCCCTACCACACCGTCTCTATAAATCAAAGGTTTGTAGGGACGGATCCCAAATTGCCCCTACAAATCTATTTGTAGAGGCGGATTGTGTCACCAGCCGCCCCTACAACTGTATTTGTAGGGGTGGCTGGTAACACAAGCCACCTCTACAAAAATAATTTGTAGGGGCAGCTGTAACACTAGCCGCCCCTATAATTTTTATTTATAGGGGCGGTTCACTTTAGAACCGCCCCTACAGTATATTTTTCCACAAAAAAAAAATTGAAATTTGAAAATTCAAAACCGACCAGAACATATATACAAAGATATATATATATATATATATATATATATATATATATATATATATATATATTAATTCACAAGGACATTATATCAATAGCTATTTCACAAGAAGATATATATATTACAAACACATAATAATTTAAATTTGTTCATTACAAACCATAATAATTTAGATCAGTTTATTATTACAACCAATAGTAATTTAAATTTCTAAAACTTTCCAACATCGTCCCACATACTCGAAAAAGTGTAGATCATTCATTTCATATGCCCGAATGTCCCTGATGTAGCGCAATGTATTTACTAGTGCACTCTCCTTTGCTTCACAAGATCATTCACAAGGTCTACTGACGACGATCAGCAATGGCTCAGAACGTCCCCTACTGGTCACAATAATTTTTCCTGTATTCCCTCTGAAGTGAAAATAGGACCAGCATATTTGTAGGATCTCTGGTTAGCCTAGAGGGGGGGTGAATAGGCCTGTTAAAACAAACACTTGAACTTTTGTCAAATTCAACCTGTGGCACTACCGCTCTGTGCCCACGGCACTGCTGCTCTACAGCACTGTCGAGCCAGAACAGCAGCACTGCCCCACATGCAGATAACTTTGAGGCACAATTCAAAAACTGTGAATGGTAACCTGGATCGGAGAAATTACTGAGCTTCCTGTAGATATATGTAACACAAAACGACAGATGGAAGTGGTAAGAACACCACACACAAGTAGATCAGCTACAAACCCTAGAAATCACCTCAACAACAATATGAAATACAAGTGAAGTAACTTAAGCACAAGGTGGCACAGAGATTTATTTCATGGTTCAGCTCGCCACCAAGGCTTGCCTAAGTCCACGGTATTGAGGTTATCCACTAAGGCTTAGGGCTTTACAACCCTTCCTCGTTCTCAAGTCAAGAGACTCAACTCTTGAGGTGAGGGGTGAGTTTACTAGCTTCAAGAGATGGTTACAAACCTTCTAGGGTTGCCACATAAGTTGGCAAGCTCCACAGGCGATGCTCTAGCCGGCTAGGAGCAAAGCTCCAAGAGTAGCAAACACAACCGTCGGCCAAAACATGAACCAAGTGCTCTTTTGAGTTGGAGAATCAAAGGATCTACTCTCTAATCGAGTTTGGGACCTTTTTCTCTCAATGATTGATGGGAAAATCAATGGAGAAGCTTGGGAGCTCAAGGTCACGAATTGAGGAGAGAGAGATGAGCACTCTGCTGTGTTTGCTCAAACTGAATGGTTTTTGGGAAGAAGAGAGAGACGTTGGGGAGATGGGAAAAGGAATAAATACCCCCAGCCCCTAACGGTCACTTAAGTCGCCGCAGTGCCACGACTCAAGTGAGGCAGTGCTGCTCAGTGGCAGTGCCTCTCTCTGGGTGCGGCACTGCCGCACTAGGCAAGACAGCAAGGGTCGGAATGTAGTGCTAGCTATCTTGGCTAAGCAACTGAGGATGTAATTGAAATATAGAGCACTTGGTAGCACATTTTAGCTTGAGGATTGTGTCCCCCTTTACAGTACGGCTTTTCCTAAACTCAAATTTGAAATATAAAAGAATTTAGACCTTCTTCTGAGTTGATGCCATCAACACTTGAAATTGGAGACTCCTCTGTCTCATATAACATCCTCAATTATAGATTCCCTGCTTATGAACTCGATAAATCTTATTAGTCCTCTAATTGCGTAGTCATTATCACCAAAACCCACAACTAAAGCTTGATTGTACTTTCAATCTCCTTTTTTTTGGTGATTGATGACAACCCAATTAGAGCTTACAAAAGATATGGAATACAACTAAGATTTCTTTGAGCCATGAGTGTAGAGCCTCCCCCTAACTATGTGAATGGAGAATCAAATTCTCAAGTTAGCATTAGAAGCCAAGATTCATACTTTTTTGGTGAAAATGATGGGGCTCCCCCTACATCCATGCTCTTATGGGGTGCTGCACACTATGTTAGATATATAATCATGATGCAAATGATAGATTATACACAACACAAATTATTGTGACAGTTGGGTGCGGCACTGTTGCTCCTTAGCCACAACACTGCCGCCCTAGCTACAACAACATAGGTTTAATCAAACACCACACAACATGTAATAGATAAAATGACAAGCATTCTAGCATAGATATATCACAAGCTACAGCACAGCAGTAATACATGTCCATATCCACACACATATAGAGTACAAAGGTAGAAGCTCCTGCTGCAGCAAACTCTCCATGGTGTCGAAAAAGTCATTGACCCCTCTAATTTTCTCCACCTTTGGCATAAAACACCAAAAAGGAGAAGAAAAGAAGACAAATCCACGAACTCACTACTCATGTTCTTGGATGTCATCCTAGTCAACATCCTCTCCACCAATAGCTCCACCAACTGCAACAGTCCCCTCATCGCCATCATCATTGTCGTCGAAGGAGGACACCACCGCCCTCCCTTGGCGATGGGTGGTCGAAGTGTGGCGAGTGCGTCTGGTACTCCTCCTCAAGGACACTAAGGTCGAAGCCATGGTTGTGTGAGGATCAAGCTCTGGCTGCTCCTGCTGCTCCTCCTCCTCATCATCATCTGAATCCATGTCGAAGAGGCTAGGGAGGTTATGAAACCTCGGTGGTGACTCAACTAGAGAAAGGGGTGGCAGTCCTGCATGCTCTCTAGCTTCCTGATTTGCCTCTCAGTTCTCCAACCGGTCCTCATATGCGGTCCTCGCTACATACATGCAAGTAGTGAAAATGCTTTGATCCATTTTCCAAACTTCTCCATCTTCTTGCCTTTACGGGACCTAGAGCGGGAGGATTCGAGCATGTCCTCAACTGAAGGAAAGCGTCTCACTGCTCTGCTAGCATCTGAGGCTTGGGTCTTCTCAATCTTGTGGACGGTATGGAGATCATCTTTGTCAAACTTGTAGCCAGTGACCCTCTCAATCATAAACATGAGGTAAGGGGCATAGGCAGCCCCTTTCTCCCATCATCCATGGCATTCCTTAGCTCACACCACATGAAGTGAGGGACATTGAATCTGTCACCTCCAGGAGCAAACCTAGCAAGCACATTCCTCACATAGCCATTAAGATCTGAAGCTACTCCATCCTTTGGATTGATGGTATGCCTGATTAGGTTGTTTAAGATGTAGTAGTAGCTTTGCAAGCCACTAACCTTTCCATTTGCATCTCTCCTGTCAATCCACATATATGCAATGTCACGGATCTCTGCTCTAGCCTCATCATGAATATAGGTGAAGCCTCAATGCTCCTCATCAAATCCAAGAATCCTTCTAAAGGTCACAAAGTCTATGCGATAATGCCATCCCTCAGCCATCCAGTGTATCTCATCAGTATAGATATCATAGAAGAAAGTAGCATGAAATTGTGCTAGCACTTCTTCATTCCAATTGTACTGGAAGCTCATGATGTTAGTGAGGCCAAAGTGATTATAGGCCTTGATCACTTTGTTGAATTCAGGATCATCCTTTTCTTTGATCTCTAACCAGTCAACATACTGTCTCTTCACTATTTTTGACTTCCTCGAGTTAAAGATCACAGAGGCATAGAAGTTGAAATGAAATTCATTCTAAAATCTGTAGTCAATCCCCAAGTCCTTTGGCTGCTCATATGGGTTGTTCTCACGTGCTTCTTCCACCAACTTTTGCTTTCTCACGTAATTGATCATGGGATGAGCACGTGTATCAGTTGGACATCTCATGATTACCTTCTCTGGATAATCTCTGATGTAGCCTCTGTCAAACTCCTTAAGGTGAGGTGGAGTATCTAGGCAAGCACCAAGAGGAATGATTCGTCTAGCCCTTTCCAAGTTCTCCTCCTCCAAGATCAATTGATCCCTCCTCCCCCTGTCTCTAGCAGCCCCTCTACCAGCTACACTACTGCTACCTGCTGTTGTCCTCCCACGACCGCATCGAGGAGGATCCTTGTCACGATTCTCGGCCATCTTTAGCTTCCCCCTTCGGTCACCATCTCCTTTGGAAGCCATCTATGCAATAGAATCTAGGTCCAAATAAGAAACTGTATAGATGGGGTATAGAAGAACACTTGTAAAACACTCCGAATAGATGAGATGATTCAAATCTCAAGTTAGAAAAGCACCCTGATCCAAACTAGTCAGAAGGTGCGTACCCTAGGGGCGACACTACCGCACCTAGTGCTTCACCTCTCCCATGATTCATTTCTTCTCAACTGCTCAGACCATTTCTCAACCATTCTTCTAATCCACTAAACAATCTTGAAAAGGAGCAGACCTAATAAACACATGGAGTTGTCTACAAGATAGGTAAAGTAGCTACTTGTTTAAGATAGAAATAAATTTGGTGCACAAATCCAACTAAAATAGAGAGTCATCGATGGAATATCACCTAGAATTGCATAAACATGATGTTGTGTGTGGCACTGCCGCACTCAACATGTGGCACTGCCATTGGTACAGGTGATGCTCTACCCATGAATCTGTGTTTTGATTCAATTCGTCCATCAAACTTGCTTCTACCCTAATCATGCAATCATTAGAAACCATTTTCCAATTGAAATAGAACTCCATGGCATAGATCGAGATGGAATAGGGTTTCACCTTGACTTGCTCATGGATTGGGGAGGAAAGAGAGGAAATGGCTCTACCCAAGAGCCTCCGCAGCTGCTAGCGATGACGAAGAAGGCTAGCAGCCCACGCGGCACCGCCAGAACCGCCAAAAATAG
Source organism: Miscanthus floridulus (assembly GCF_019320115.1). Taxonomy (NCBI): domain Eukaryota; kingdom Viridiplantae; phylum Streptophyta; class Magnoliopsida; order Poales; family Poaceae; genus Miscanthus; species Miscanthus floridulus. The sequence goes on along the minus strand of NC_089588.1, from coordinate 102,614,237 downwards.
CATGCTTTTGGAGGCGCTTGTCTTCCACCAGACACTAAGCACCTCGAAAGTAGGCTACATCGGACGATTCTGTCGAGCACACCCCAAGGGAGAACTCGAATAATCCATGTTTTTCCTCTGGGATCCAATAATGAGAACGAGTTTACAATACTTAGTCCATTTCATACAACTAGAGTTCTTAGAAATACATTATTACAATACTAAGTTTATAGTGCGGAATTTAAACAGCGGAATTACAATAAACATCTAGCGATAAGATACAAGAATCTGTCTATGCCCACCAAAAGTGTAACACCCTAAAATTTGCACTTTTGAAAACAGGTATAAAATGATTTATTTCTGAATTTTGTGCTCATAAAATATAGGAAAATAAATTTTTTTATTAAATTAAAATTCATCATAAGGTTTAGCAACATGTTTGTGCATACATGCCCTTGCATTTGATGTATTTGGTTGAGTGGTTTTGATTCAAAATTTGAAATGGCTTAAATTGCTTTTGGAAAGAAATTAAAAATGGCTTTGAAGTAAAAGAAAAGAAAATTAGGAAATCAAAGCATTTCAAGAGTGGTAAAAATTTATTTTTGACAACTAACCAAAATTTCTCATTTTTATTTGAATTGAAAAGCATATTCAAAATTTTATTTGAATTTGATGAAGGGTCATATTTGCATTTGGATTGAAAAAAAAAGAAAATGGGCAAAAGAGTTTCTTTACTCCTCTCTCCTTCTCTCTCTGTTTCAGCCTAGCTCTGCTCCCGCGCAGCCCGCTCAGCTCCACAGGACGGTAGCCCAACCCGCTCTGCCTTACCGTGCGGCCCAGCCAAAGCCCATGCGGGCACCCTTTCCCTCTTCCAATCCCGAAAGCCTGCTCCTCTCCCTCCGCTCGGCCCAGCTCAGCCGTTTCCCTCCCTTTGGCCCAGCGTGTGCCGGCCCATCTCCCGCGCCCGCGTTCCACCCACCCTCTCGCTGACCCCATTGACCCACATGTCGGAGCCATCTTCATCGCGTCATGTCAAGGCCGAACTCCATCTCCGCCGAAGCCGTATGACTCTATATCCGCTACGCTGCCGTCCTAAGCCGTGCTGCCCAAGCCACCCGGTCCCTTAAATACCAGACGCCCGTGCCCGCCGCTACCTACCCTATGCCCTATCTCGCTCTGCCCTCGCCCTGAGCCAGCCTAGCACCGTGGCTTGGATCCCACCGAAGGAGCTTGTTGTCGCCGAGTCGCCTTCGTGCTTCCTATGCCGCCGGAATCCCCCTAGGTGAGCTCGCCTCAACCTACTCTTCCACCCCGTGCTTTTTTGGTAGAAAATCATGCACTATAGGGCTGTTTCCTTGCTTCACCACCGAGCTTCCTTGCTCTGTCCATGGCACCGCCGTGGATAGCTCACCGCGTGCCATGTCGGGCCACCCCGATGCCCTCATCGGGTTTGCCATCTCCTCCTCTTGCTCCCTGTCCTCTTCCCATGTCTCATGGGGCTCAGATTTGCCCAAACCGAGCTCGCCATGAAGTTCCTCGCCACCGGCCATGGTGTGCCACTGCGCCCGCTACTGTTCCAGCCAGCCTCGTTTTTTTCCACCACCCGATTCCATCGCGGCCGTCCAAATCAAATCCAACGGTCCAAAAGCAAAGATACCCCTTCGCTGACCATTTTTCAAAAACACCCTTACAATTACTTCAGACTTAACCCACAGTCAAAAGCGCATTTTCAGATTCTGTTTTCTTCTTTTGAAAGCGTATTTTGGTTCGTTTAGATTGAAAATACGTTTTCAGTTATTTTGCAGTTTTGCCACTCAACTTGTTTCAGCCATATCTTCTCCGTTTAACTCCGATTTGATCCGTTCAACTTGCGTTAGGTTCGTAATTTCATAATCTACATGTTAATACTACTGTTAAGTAGGTTTTCAACTTTTAAAATTCGTGATTATATTTAATCTATTATTTTAATAATGGAAATCTTGTTTATTTCATATCTTCTACGTTTTAACTCTGTTGTAGTCTATTCAAGTTGCGTTAGATTCATAGCGATGAGATCTACGCATTAGTAACAGTGTTTATCATGTTACTATTTCTGGAATTTCATGGTTTAAATCATATCTTGATTAATAATTATGCAACTAGATTTTATAAATAAAATATGACTTGTTTTATTTTAGTTTTATAGATCAAATCTAAATTTGACTTAATTCAATTTATATTATCTATAAAATATATTATATATATTTAAAATGAATGAAGCCTATAGTTTTCTTTTCCACGTATAAAGTAGATCTTTCGGTAGATGTATCTTTTTCATCGAAGCTCCGATTAGCGTGCTTTTTGAGTCTGGGTGTTCGTAGCGAGACGTAGATTCGTTTTATGAACTTTTCATCTTGATTTCATGTTTGGTGTACTGTTCTAATTTAGATCTATTATTTGCTTCATGTATGATTGTATGGATGCTTGTGTGGTGCTTTATGATTACGTCCAGTCGGTGAAATATACGTGGTGATCAAGAAGAAGAAGAAGAAGAAGAACGCTGAAGATTAAAGCTTACCAATGGATCAGTGTTTTAAGGCAAGTATAGCATGGGATCTTCCTTGTTGTCCTATACACATTTAATCATTTAATTCATACTGCATGTGTCTACCTTGACTATAACTAAGGATTCCCTAGTACTTTGTACCTAGTGCCGTGATACCTATGGGGTATTGCATTGGGTAGTATGATGCTAGTGCTCAACTACAACAATGATCTTGTAACTTGACTTATCTGTAAGTAATCATCTGGGACTTACAGTATAGCTATAAGGGCTACATGGCTCTAGCTTTAGCTCAGTATGAGGACCTTTTCTAGCTTGTTAGTGGTTACCTTTATTAGCGTAAGAATGGCTTGATGAATCGGGTATACTGCGGCCTCTGTCCCCATGTGTATAGGCTGCGTGTCAATGTGCCATCGGGAAGTGGGGCTCTACATCTGTTTGCCGAGTGAATCTAATGGCCCTAACTTGTTAGACGAACCTTTGAAAGACTTCATAGTGAACCCTACCGACCTTCCTAGGTAGTGGGTCAAGAGGCTGATCACCTAGGGCGAAAGGGTAAATCACAACTCACAGTAAAAGTGTACAACCTCTACAGAGTGTAAAACTAGTATATCAGCCGTGCTCACGGTCACGAGCGGCCTTGGAACCCTTACGGAATAGATGATGAACACTAATGATACGGATGATGAAGATGCTCACTAATGGTTAACTATTTATGCTATTCATTATTCATGTTTACCTGATCATGTGTGTATATGGGCTTGCGGATAAACTTGTTGCCACCCAATTGCTAAAAGATGACTCATTAAAAGCTAATCGCAGTTAAACCAATGTTAGTCTTTTGAGCCTCATGAACCCTATGTTATATTTGCTGAGTACGACATGTACTTATGCTTGCTTTACTTTTTAAATCTTTGGAAAAATCCCTGATGGGTACCAGATTGCTAGAGTTTGGAGGAATTAGGCTTGTGATCAACCAGTCAGTTGTCCCTACGGATTTGGAGTCTTCGCCTGAAGATCGGAGTTGTCTTTCTGATGTCTATACTCTGAGGTTATATTCTTTATACTAATACATTATATATTGAGCATTGTCTTTTGATATTACCCTTATTTGTAGCTATATGTGAGATTTGACTTCCTAGGCTCACATATGGTGTGTATCTGGTTTTATCCTTAAAACCGGGTGCTACAAATCCTCCACACACAGCTACTCATCAAGCTACACCTGCAACAGGGGTAAATAAATCCTGAGTACACTATGTACTCTCAAGACTTACCCGACTAAAGGGAATAATTTCCCGACTCCAAAGAATATGATAAGCTTTATGGTTTGCTGGGTTTTCTTTTTGCAAAAAGCAATACTAGTAGTGAATCCTTATGTATATTCTTATTAGCAGTCATGATTAGTCATTATCTAGCCATTCTATGTAAGCACCTGTTCTACTTTCAACCAAGAGTTGAGCAATCAGATCCATTTCACCATCTTTCCTCTTCCAGTTCATACTACGATGCTAGATCATAGACAAGTCGTACCGTATTACATGGCGATTCATGAATCAATGTAGCCCAGCTGGGTACCCTGAAATACATGCCCTGCTTATATCCAAGGCACAAGCAGGACCAACGCACTACTCTCCTGTCAAGGGGTCTAGGTCCCCATCCAAACTTGGACTCCAAGCCCCCACACCTGAGTCCCGGACTTAGTGTGGTGCTTAGACCTCCACCATCCTCGCCTCCAATCAGTCGGTTCGGAAAGAGCCAAATCCTATGACAAGAGAGCAACGAGCCTTCTCTGAATGAGTATGTGCTCAGGATAATAAGTCTGTGACTTGACTAGAACCTAATGCAACACCCAGTCCTTAACTGATACGGATAGGGAAAACAGTGTAACCAAGCTATGCCCCGTTGGCCGTGGGACACAACCTATTACACCCACCAATACCCATACCATATCCTTGCCTGATCTCCATTTCTTTTCACCATTTTATCATGAGAGTGATAATAATAATCACCTATTGTGAGTAACGGCATGTTACCCACGCTACCAAAAAACCTAAGCATAGAAGCTACTTGCTCTAAGCTAGTAGGACTCATAGGTAGGTACATCTATGCATGTAGTTTCAACAATAAGTCTATAACGTAAATGCACATCACATATATATATCCAGTGATTATTCAAAATAGAGTTATGCACCAGGGCTTCCCTTGGGCAGGTGCGGTGTTAGCTCAGTCAGTCAGTGGTGGCTCTGGGACCTCCTCCTACATGAGGATCTCCTCCTCATACTCCTAGATCACCTCCTCAAACTCATGATCTGTGATGGTCACGATCTCCGCCAACTCATTCTCTACATGCATGCGATGATAATGCAACACTTAATATTAAGGCAACAATAGTTCTTAAAATAAGAATACATCTACTAAGCTAGCTCTAATGACTAAGATACCGAGCTAATCATCATTCCCATCAAACCAGCAGGGTTTCACCTAACAAGTGCTACTTAACAACTAAAATATATTCCTACTCTTATTAACGATTTACTATATATTAAAACAAGGAGTACTTAGCTAGCATATTTCTCAACCTACTCTAAGGCTATAAAAATTACAGTGAGCACATAATAATACAATGAATCTATGGTAAAAATTTCATGGTCAAGGCTATTACCAATTTGCCACAAAAATTCCTACAAATACTAATCTAAATAATACTAAACACTCACAAATGACTTAATAAGCCTTAGTATCAACTTAGACATGAATCATCTAATCATACCATCATATAGACAACATTTTCAAGAACCCAACAAAATTTATTTCACAATTTTTGGACACCTATGTGAATTGATATTAATTTTCAAAGTTCAGCTCAGAATGTAAAATATAAAACTATTTATAATTCCTTAAGAAAAAGAAAAACGAAATCTCACTCCGTGGCCCACCCTCGCAGCCCACGCGACGGAGTGCGCGCGTAGGCGCGAGCGCACGGTGGTCCATGGTGTGGCCCACGGCGGGGAGCCCACGTGCACTGGCATTCTTGCAAAAATGCCCCTAGACTATGAGCAAAACACCCCGCAGTCCATGTTACTATTTCTATAGACAACAACCTTGCAAAGGAACCCTCAGATCTTTCTTCTCTTTACAACGGCGAGGCCCCCGGCCTTCCCCGCGTGCTCCAGCACGATGAGTGGTGGCATTGATGCTTGTGCCGACCACACGGGATCCCTGCTGACCTATCTATGAGGCCGACGCTCATCTAGGGTTTGACACGAGACGATGGGTGGTGGTTGCACAACGGCGGGCACCCTATGGCAATGGCAATGGCATTTTGGTGAGCCACAGCAACAACAAGGTGGTAGAGGTAGTGGGTGAGCAATAATAACTCACTAGTGACCTTACCGAGGAGCCATCTTGGCTAGAGATGACCTGAGCGAGGCTGGCCACGTGTGCGCTGCGAGGTGAACGGCGGACCACAAAGGCGTGGCCATGTCAGTGGCGAGGAGGCGGCACTAGAACTGCGACTAGCATGCGCACGACGAAGAGGGTGCCAAGGCTAGCTAGTTGTGCAGAGGAATTGGTGCGGGATGAAGTGGTGGAGACTGGCCATGGCGTGGGCAGTGATGGGCCTTAATGGCTTGGCAGCAGCAAAGCTCTAAAATTGGAGCTCGGCGTGACGTGAGTCAAGGCGGGGTGGGGTCGGCTAGAGAGGGGGCGTGAAGGCAGAGACGCTAGCACGAGGAATTGATGAGAGGTGCTTGCTCTCTGGCTTCACCATGACATGACCTAACGATAGCGGAAAGCAAAGGGCGAGAGAGAGATGGGGCGTGGCAGTGGGTTCAGCTCATCCACGCCTTGGCGGGATGCGGCCAACCGGACTTAAGGCGGTGTTTGCGTACCCGCTACATGACACTATGGCCAAATCATGTGCACGAGCGTAGAGGCAGGTGGGGGCATGGCATGCACGACCGCAGCGCCATTAAAGTGGGATGATGGCATGGGGTAGCCCATGAGCGAACTAGGACAAGGCAAGCGGCAGCAGCATAGCATCACAGTAGCGGCAGAGTCATGACGTGAGGTGGGTCGGCAGTGTGGACGTGACAGCGAGTTGATGGCGCCGGCAACGGCTCTGACGTGGCGCGTGTGGGGCCAGCGGCAGCCAAGACCTAGCTAGGCCAGAGGCGTCCATGACCAGCCATGTGTGGCAGCGCGCACACGCACACGTGTGACCAACGCGGCGACGCCAAGCGCCCGAGCTTGGTGATCGCGGCCACGTGGCCAACCAGCCCGAAACCGTGACACACACGAATTTTAAAGCATTCAACATGACCAAACGATTGCTTTAGGGCCTAAACCATCTTCACCATGCTCAAGATGGCACATGAGACTACCAAATTGAGCTATAACACTACACCACTCCTTAACCCAATCTCTCACAATAAATTGCTAAACATAGCAGTGTCTAACTATTGGCAGACTTGAAAATTTCTAAGTTTTTTAGCTGAATTTGATTTCCATTTGTGATTTCTAAGCTAGTGGAAATATTAGCTAGTTATATCATTTTTTGACCGCAAATATTTCATTGTCATCTACAAAGTTTGTACTTCAAACTTTATTTAAGTATCACATACATGTTCTATAGCATTTTTGCTTAATAAAAATTGGTTTTAAACCCTAAGTGATATAACATGACTATCGAATCAACTTTCATTTCGTATTATATTTGATCATTTCAAGTTACAGAAATTGATCTGCACACTTTATTACATGCATTAACACATAAACATGATGCTCATGACATGTTTTGTAAATGATTTATGGTGTAACCCTGAGGGTGTTACACGGATACAGCCACATGTCATGCCTTTTAATGTCAGCCGTGTGATGCCAATTGGTAACAGCCGCCCTCGCACGCGTTAAATGGCGACCGGATACACCCATGCGATGACCGGACATGCCCAAGCCATGTCAGGTCACGCGCGCACCCGTGCCCCCGAGCAAACAATCAGACGTGCCGTGGAGCGACTAGACGCGTCGCCACTTGGAGTCTAGTCGACTCTAGAGAGGTTCCAGAGCTGGCAAATTACGACCGGACATGTCCACTCGTGCATGACCGGATGCAGCCAAAGTCTGGTCCTCACTATCCTCGCACAACCGCTCAGGTCAGTGTACATTAGCACTGACTAGATGTAGGCCCTATGTGTCTGGTCCCTCACCTCCTCAGCATTCGGTCACAAACCACACCGGTCGTGCCTGGGGAGAGTCCGGTCTCCCCGTGGCCAGAGTCCAGTCACAGAAAACTTCGCCTCATCAACTCCAACTTCCCCACCCTTGCTCAAATGTGCCAACCACCAAGTGTATCACCTTGTGCACATGTGTTAGCAACTTTTCACAAACATTTTCAAGGGTGTGAGCACTCACTAGAATCTAAATGCATATGTAATTAATTAGAACATCTAGTGGCACTTTGATAACCGCATTTCATGATGAATTTCCCCCTCTTAATAGTATGACTATCTATCCTAAATATGACCAGACTCACTAAGTGTCTTGATCACCAAAACAAAATGGCCCTATCAAATATACCATTGCCTTGAGCCCATGGCCCTATCAAATATACCATTGCCTTGAGCCCATTTTGTTTTTCTCTTTCTTCTTTTCCAAGTCTAGAGCTTGCTCCACTACTTGGATTGGTACTAACCTATCTCATATATACTTAGAGCCAAAGGTTAGCACCTAGGGTTTCATCAATTCACCAAAACCAAATTAGAGCTTTCAATCTCCCCTTTTTGGTAATTGATGACAACCCTTTCACAAAGATATGAATTAAAGTCATTTTGAATCCATGTTGCTTGACCAAGAATTTTTTCCATGTGTAAAGGATTTGGACAAGTTTCATGAACCCAAATTGGTAGCATTAGCTCCCCCTACATATGTGCTAAGATTTGGATTGAAGCTTGCACACATGCATAGATTGGAGTTGTGGGAGGGTAATGTCTACCAAATGATGCTAAGGTGTAAGAGATGGACCTTTGAAGCGTGATACCAATTAGAGTGCACCAATAATACCATCCTTAGCACCATGGTTAGTTAGATACCACTTGCAAAACACAAACACTAGATACCTCATGAGATCAACATTATAAGCAAGGCTCTAGTGCCACTTGAAGATAAGCAAGGCATATCTAACTATCATCCTATGCATACTAGTTTTGCATTTCATCATTCAAGCCTACAACTAGCACACAAGCATGTATAATGAATTTAAACTTTTCAAATGCAAGCAAGCATATGTGAATGCACATTCAAATGCATCAAATAAGTTGATGAGCTTGCTCCCCCTACTTGTGTGCTCAAAATTTTAATTGATCCCTTTCCTTTGTCATATTTCTCCCCCTATGTCAACTATCTATCTTATCTTTGCAACTTCTCCCCCTTTGTTATCAATGACCACAAAAGGTTCAATTTTAGATAGGTTATCAATGTCAATCAATGGGGTGAGGATTATTTTCCTAAATTTGGTTCAATCTAGAACACTTGCCAAAGATATTTAACTCGGTTTGAACCAAGGACAAGCTTCTTCACACCTCGTTTCAAGGGTTATCTTGACCATGTTGAGTTAAACACTTATAGTTTATTTTCTAGATCAAACACTAGGTTCATAAGCTCACAAACATGTCATATGCTACCATTAGATCAAGACAAGCATAGAAGCAATAGAGGTACCATAGAAGCATCAAATTCATTTGATTTTCATGAATGAGCCTAAGACATGATAGGAATGACTAGATGCACTAAACTAGTCCTTAGAAAAGGATGTATGCATGCCAAACAACTTTTACCTTGGAATGCTTGAAGGAGAGGCATGTCATATAAGTGGGGGGTGCATCAACACTTATTTGAGAAGTCCAATATGTTCAACTGATTCCTTAGCTTGTAAAACATCTTCTCATCAAGTGGCTTGGTGAATATATTGGCAAGTTGATCTTTGGTACCCACATTCTCAATGTAAATGTCCCCTTTTTTATGATCTCTTATGAAATAGTGTCGGACATCAATGTGCTTTGTTCTTGCATGTTGAACTAGGTTGTTGGTTAGCTTGATTGCACTCTCATTGTCACATAGCAATGGCACTTTCTTGAATTTGATTCCAAAGTCATTCAAGGTGGCCTTCATCCAAAGAATTTGTGCACAACAACTACCGATGGACATGTATTTGGCTTCGGCGGTTGATAATGCAACACTATTTTACTTCTTTGACGACCAAGATACAAGTGACCTTCCCAGCAATTGACATGTGCCCGATGTGCTCTTTCTCTCAACTTTGCATCATGCATAATCGAAGTCAGAATAACCAACTAACTCAAACTTTGCTCCTTTGGGATACCATAAACTAACATTTTGTGTATGCTTCAAATACCTCAATATTCTCTTTATTGCCTTCAAATGGCTTTCTCTTGGTGAGGCTTGAAATCTTGCACACAAGCACACATTAAACATGACATCCAGCCTTGATGCGGTCACATAGAGTAGGCTTCCAATCATAGACCGATACAACTTTTGATCCACCATGCTGCCACTTGCATCACTATCCAAATTGCCATTTGTTCCCATTGGTGTACTAATTGGCTTTGCTTCTTTCATACCAAACTTCTTGAGCATATCTTTGATGTACTTGCCTTGACTCACAAATGTACCATTCTTCAATTGCTTGATTTGAAGACCAAAGAAGTAACTCAACTCTACAATCCTAGACATCTCAAACTCATTAGCCATCATCTTCCTAAACTCTTCACAAAAGTCTTGATTGGTTGATCCAAATATGATGTCATACACATATATTTTCAACACAAATAAGTCCTTGCCAATCTTCTTGGTGAAAAGAGTGGTGTCAACCTTTCCCATAATGAACCCTTTAGATAGTAGGAAGTCCCTCAACCTCTCATACCATGCTCTAGGTGCTTGCTTCAAACCATACAATGCTTTCTTCAACTTGTATACATGGTTGGGCTTCTTGTCATCTTCAAAACCGGAAGGTTGCTCAATATATACTTCTTCATTATATTGATATAGCCATTAAGAAATGCACTCTTGACATGCATTTGATAGAGCTTGATGTTGTGGGCACAAGCATAGGCTAGCAAGATTCTAATTGCTTCCAATCTAGCAACCGGGGCTTAAGTTTCTCCAAAGTCAAGACCTTCAACTTGAGTGTAACCTTGTACTACCAATCTTGCTTTGTTCCTTACTACTATCCCATCTTGATCTTGCTTATTTCTAAAGACCCTTTTGGTTTCAATCACATTGTGTCCCTTCGGCCTCTCAACTAATTCCCATACTTGATTTCTAGTGAAGTTGTTTAACTGTTCATGCATAGCATTTACCCAAGAGGGAATTTCCTGTGTGCCATTAAAAAAGATCGCAATGCCCTGTGTGCCCCTACAAAAGTTCAGCATACTTCAGTGCCACTGCTCCAACTTTTTTGTGCCCTCCATGCCACTGCCGTCAGTTTAGGCTCTAACGCCGTCAAACTGCAGGTGTGAAAAGTCGAAAATACCCTTATGTCTAAATATGTCATTATTTTTTTGAGCATCTTAACAACTTCAAATGAAAAAAACTCAAAACTAGAAAGTTGTAGATCTCATCGAGATCTATAATTTTCATATAAAAATTATTTTCATTTAATTCCACAAATAAAGATATGATTTTTCTAAGATATATTAATCATATCAAATCATCCTTTTTTGCAGAATTAAATGAAAATAATTTTTATATGAAAATTATAGATCTCGACGAGATCTACAACTTTCTAGTTTTGAGTTTTTTCATTTGAAGTCGTTAAGATACTAAAAAAATTAATAACATATTTAGACATAAGGGTATTTTTGACTTTTCACACCTACAGTTTGACGGCGTTAGAGCCCAAACTGACGGCAGTGGCATGGAGGGCACAAAAAAGTTGGAGCAGTGGCACTGAAGACCGCTGAACATTTCTAAGGACATACAGGGCATTGCGATCTTTTTTAATGGCACATAGGGAATTCCCCCTTTACCCAATCAACATGCCTCAAAGCTTCTTCTATCTTCTTTGGTTCAATGAATGATACAATTGAGAAATGCTCATAAAATGAAGCCAATCTTGATTTTGTTTGTACACCTCTAGAAATGTATCGTGTCCAATGGATGATCTTTTGCAATATTGGTTGGTTGGAGTATTGGAACATGATTATTTGCACTTGCTTGATCATTCGGTTGAGATGATGAACTAGCCACTTGATCTTACACATTGTCATGAGAGCCACTTGTACTTGCTTGATTAGTATCATCTTGCACATTTGAGGTCGAGGGCACTTGCACTTGATCATCTTCTTCATCTATCACTTGTCTTGGCCTCAATTCACCAACATCCATGTTCTTCATGGCATTTAAAAGTTGAATGCCTATAACATCATCAGGATTCTCATTCTCATCTTGGGAACCGTTGGTTTCATCAAATTCAACATCATGAACTTCCTCAAGGTACCACTTGCCAAATTCTAAACTCTATATGCTTTGCTAGTGGTTGAGTATCCAAGCAAAAATCCTTCATCACATTTCTTGTCAAACTTGCTCAGTCTAGTGCCTTTCTTCAAAATGTAACATTTGCAACCAAAGACCCAAAAATATGCAATATTGGGCTTTCTACCATTCAAGAGCTCATAAGGTGTCTTTTCCTTCAATGGGTGACAATAGAGTTGGTTGCTACAATAGCAAGCCGTGTTGATTGCTTCAGCCCAAAAGGATTGAATCACATTGTACTCACTAAGCATAGACCTTGCCATATCTATAAGTGTTCTATTCTTCCTCTCAATAAGGCCATTTGATTGTGGAGTATACTTGGCCAAGAATTGATGTCTAATTCCAAAATTATCACATAACTCATCAATTCTAGTGTTCTTGAACTCACTACCATTGTCACTTCTAACTCTCTTGATGGTTGTTTCAAACTCATTGTGACTGCCTTTGACAAAGTTGCAAACACATCACTTTTGTCCACTAGAAAGAATGCCCAAGTGTATCTAGTATAGTCATCCACTATCACAAAGCCATATTTGTTTCCACCGATGCTAGTGTATTGTGTTGGCCCAAACAAATCCATGTGCAACAACTCAAATGCCTTGCTATTACTCATCACGCTTTTCTTAGGATGGGTGTTCCAAACTTGTTTTCTGGCTTCACAAGGGCTACATAAAGCTTATCCTTCTCAAATACTATATCTTTCAAGCCTCTAACTAGATCATGCTTAACCAATTAATTCAATTGTTTTATTCCAACATAACCAAGCCTTCTGTGCCATAACCAACCCATGCTAGATTTAATGAACAAGCATGTTGATAATTGAGCTTCACTAGCATTGACATCAACCAAGTATAGATTCTCATATCTAAAGCCTTTGAAGATCAAATTAGAGCCATCTTCACTTATGATCTCTACATCATCTACTCCAAATATGCACTTAAATACAAGATCACACAATTGAGCCACAGATAGCAAATTAAAGTTCAAGCTCTCAACTAGCAACACATTGGATATGCCCAAGTCATTGGATATTGCAATCTTACTAAGTCCCTTGACCTTACCTTTTCCATTGTCACCAAATGTGATACTATCAAACCCATTGCTATCATTGGTGTTGATTGAGTTGAACATTCTTGCATCATCGGTCATGTGTTGAGTGCACCCACTATCAAGAACCTAATGCCTTCCTCTGGCTTTGTAATTAACCTACAAAAGAAGATCAATTCCTTTTAGGTATCAAAACTTGCTTTGGTCCTTGAAGGTTAGTCACTAAGCTCTTTGGTACCCAAATGGCCTTCTTCTTTGGGCCCAACATGGATGTACCAACTAACTTAGACTTCACACCATTGGCACCCTTAGTAAGCAAATAACAAGAATCAAACTTAATTGAGGATACAATAGCATTCTTGTTCTTGTTCTTGCAATCATGCTCTTTGTGACCAACTTGCTTGCAACTAGTGCAAAACCGACCATTGTTCTTCACAAAACTAGTCTTGTGAGGAGCAAAGACCACCTTGCCTTTCTTGGGGTATAGCCCAATCCCTCTTTGTAGATAGATGCTCTTTGGCTACCCAAGCACATAAGCAAGTGGTCCTCACCACCATAGGCTTTGCCCAAGGCGCGAGTGAGCTCATTTACCTCCTTCTTGAGGGTCTTATTCTCAACCATTAGTGAGGCATCACAAGTGAAACCATCATTACTAGATGAGGTAGAAGTGGAAGTGCTACAAAAAGGGTTAGTGGGAGCAACAACAATAGGCTTATAGAAAGATTCATCAATTATGTCACATGTTAAACCTTTGTCACATGTTACAATATGCTCCTTCTCATTTTGCTTAAGAAGAGTGGAATGAGCCTTTTCATGCTTCTTGTGATCCTTGCTAAGCATCTCATGGGCTTCCTCTAGCCTCTCATGAGATGCATTGAGCTCATCAAAGGCTTGCTTAAGGGCTTTTAGTTCCTTACACAAGTCTTTGCATTCCCTTCTCTTGATGTCAAAGTGAGTTTTAGCATCTTCTAACATGTCAAATAGTTCATCTTTAGTTGGTTCATCATCATCACTATCACTTTTATTTTCATTATTGTTCTCATCACACTTTTCATCGGATTGTACCTTAGTGGCCTTAGCCATGAAGCATGTCGATGGAGTGTCGAAGAGAGAAGGTTTCTCATTTATGGCAATGCTTGTAAGAGCCTTCTTCTTGGTGATCTTGTCATCATCACTATCATCATCATCACTTGAGGAAGCACCACTATCCCAAGTGACCACATATGAACCACCCTTCTTTTTCTTCTTAAAGGTTATCTTGTCCTTCTTCCCTTTCTTTTTCTTTCTTGTCCTTCTTCTTGCTCTTTTTGTTGTCATCATCATTGTCACCATTGTATGGACATTCCGCAATAAGATGATCCTTGCTATTGTACTTGAAGCACCACCTTGCTTCTTCCTTGTTCTTGGATGATGACTTCTTCCTTCTTGCACGATAACCCTTCTTCACCATGAATTTGCCAAACCTCATCACAAAGAGAGCCATCTTCTCATCATCTTCATCATCCCAAGAAAATGAGCCTTCATCTTGACTTGATGTGTCTTGCTTGGCCTTGCACTTGGATGATGATGCGGCCTTGAATGCCACACTCTTCTTCTTTTCATCCTTCTTGCCATCCTTCTTCTCCTTGTTCTTTTCTTCCTTCTCATCATCACCTCTATATGTGTCATCGGTCATCACATCTCCCAACACTTGGTTTGGTGTTATGGTGTCCAAACCACTCACTACTAGAAATTTCCACTTCTATGATGAATAGATTTCATCACTAAAGAAGCCAAATTCGTCATAATTTTAGTTTTATGATGAATTTATGATGAAAAATGGTTCATCATAGAAGTCGTATCACACTTGCATATCTATGATGAATATGACAAAATTGTCATAGAAGTGTCTTGATCTATGATGAAAAATAGACCATCATAGAACTATTTTGGCATGTGTGGCAGGGGGCTACCACACTGGTGGGCGCTTCTGTTGGAGATGCTTTGCACATGTACATGCTGTAGCCCACGTGTACATGCTATAGCCGGTTGCATTGGAGATGGTTCATGTACGTGCCACCTTCTTATTCCACAACATGGCCATCTCTGGTTCTTGCACGTATCAGGTTCTTACTAGACCACGCGTTGGGTCCCTATTGTTCCACATGTCAGTTTTCTATTGGCACATGTGTCATGTTGCGGTTGGATCACGTGTCACTTCTTCATTGGACCATGTGTCATATTTTTATTGGTCCACGTGGCCGTTTCTTATTTGACCATGAGTCACGGCGCTGTCCGTCCATGTTTCATATTTTTTTTGGCCACATGGCTTCACGACTTCCTTCCACATGTTGGATTTTAGTAGCCAACGTGTTGAGTCTTGGCTATTGCACATGTCATGCACTAGTTTGTCCACGTGTCACATTTTTATTTGATCACGTGGCTTGTCCTGGTTCTACCGCGTGGAGTACAATCAATTCATCATAAAAGTAATTTGATATCATCACTACTGTATAGACTGACTACATAACTATTTAGCCTGACAAT
The DNA here is from genome assembly GCF_019320115.1 of Miscanthus floridulus. NCBI lineage: Eukaryota > Viridiplantae > Streptophyta > Magnoliopsida > Poales > Poaceae > Miscanthus > Miscanthus floridulus. The sequence goes on along the minus strand of NC_089588.1, from coordinate 102,598,591 downwards.
CAAATAACAATAATTACATTTCACACGTCATCAGCGAACCACTGATAGAGTATCACCATATCAAACTGGCATACGAGTCCACACATTAAACTGGCACATGAGTCTAGACATCAAACCACAAATGTTCACTGCATCAAGCAGTAGGAGTTAAAGACTGAGAGTTACTAGAAGAGCTGAAGCGCGTGCATAGCTCATAGAGATTGTTGTACTCCTCCTGTTGCCATTTCTTGTATTCCTCAAGCTCCCTTTCAGTCTTTTCTGTCTTCCTCTTCAGTTTATCCACTTGATCAACAAGGGCAATGGAACTTTCCTGTTCAGTAGCAAGCTATTCCTGAAGCGCTCTCTCCTTTGATTACTTTATTCAGGTGGAGCTTGTATGGATACTCGCATTCTTCAAAAAAGGTTGTTGCCGCTTCCCTAGGAGGGGGCCTTGCCCTAGTAGACGCAGAGGACCTTGCAAACAACATCAGCACTAGTGATTGGTTGCTACCCATCAACAATAGGTTTTGCTTGCATAGTTTCCATAGCTTCCTGAGAAATTCAATCAGTAAAACATTAGGTTATAGATAGTGTAAGAGGACTTCCATTGAAAACCCAATAGATTGATTCATAACAAGTAATGCATAGGTCTTCCTTAGCCTAATGCTGATAGAGATTACATAAGCTTTAGTAGATTTTAGTAGATTTCCATAACACTTGGCTCTTGCTATGTTTCCTTCTTTTATGGTAATGGCTTCAGTAGATTTCAAGTCAAGCAAAAGAAGGTACTTACAACTACTGCACTTGTAGCATCACTCAGGCCCTTTTTTCTACTGGTATGGAAGTCCCTAAAGACTTCCACATCATTAACATCTTCATCAGGTGCACCATTTTCTTCTTTAAGTCCATGATCTTGTTTTGCTGCCTTCCTCTTGTTCTCCTTCTGTTCACATTGCACATGAGTTTCACTTTTATATTTATACAAAGGCAAGAATAACAATAAAACACAACCATCACATTGCACATGAGTTTTGCTTTATATTTATACAAAGGCAAGAGTAACAATAAAACACAACCATCACTTACAAATTTTTGCATCTGGACAACATATGAGCGAGATCCTGTAGCCAGGTTGTACTTCACTTTTGCATGGTTTTGCTTGTTCTTCTCCGATGTTTCCTATAGCTTCATTTGTGTTAGACTGTAGCACAAGTAGACCATAGCAAGACTAGATAGGAAATCGATGGGTTCACACACCTTGTTCTTAGCACTAGACCAAATCTTGACAAGTTCACACCACTGTGCATCGTTCATGGACGAGACAAGAGAGGTCATGCGGATCTAATCAGGAGGGATGCCAATGAAGTATTGTTGCTTCAACCTGTAGCATGCCTGCCATACCACAGACTGTGTTACATTGCGGCAAGCTTCTTTTGTTGGTGAGTGAGCACCGTTATCGCATAGCCTTCGCTGCACACAGTAGTGTGAATGAAAAGTAAATCCATTAAAGTTGCTCAAAGTAGAGTTGAATGTCAAGAGAGGATACACATACATACATTTAACCTATCCACAAATCTTGTGCAATAGACGGTGTGGGGCCTCTTCCCTTGTATTGTTTCTAATGCATCAAAATTGGTACTTCACTCCTGACTAATACACCTACCTCCGAGGCAAACTTGGCAGCTTGCACTGGATCATGTAGCCTTCTGTTCTCCTCAGCAACAGAGATGCCCATCCTCACTCCTCCTAGTGATTTGCTCATTTTGTCAAGCATAATTCCATGAGTTTGAGGCCTCGGCTTCCTTGCTCTTCCCAGCAATGGTACTACACATTTTTCATACATTCAGATTGTTAGAAAAGTTACATGGATATCAAATAGCTAGTGCAAATTAATTGACAGACATCTATAAGGTAATACCAACCTTGGCAACTTTTGTCGTTCTACGGGTGGGGGAGACGGGAGTTTGCTGAGAGGGCTCCTCTTCGGTAGGGCTATCATCATCTGGCCGGGAGGAGTCTCTCTCAGGGTTATGTAGGGTGCCATCCCAACCAATGTATCTAGTCAATTGATGGACTTGGAATTGATCCCTAGGTTCGAGTGTCTGTCATGATGGAGAATTATGTTCACATACTACTGCTACCTCCACCCTTTTGCCAGCGAAAGACCTCTGAGTAAAAAATCCATGAGCAACCTCTTATAGTGGTGTTGACCTCACTCGCTTGGAGAGCCTTCGCCTAGGACTCATGGTAGCGCTGCCTTTTGTCCTGCTGGCATAGCCTTCTCTATGGCTTCTTCGCCCCACACACTAAAATTGGAGATACAAACTTAATCATCAAGCATGTACAAATTCCATTGCTATCCAAATAGTAAAGCATTGCATGGCTACCTACACCCCCTCGCCCTCTGAACTAAATAGAAGATAGAACAACCACCTCAATCGATAGGGGCACTATCTCATCTTCTAAATCTAAATCTATTTCATCTGTATCATCAAATCCCTCAACTACCTCCCCTAGTTCAGGGATATATTCCAAATCTTCACCGTGTCTACCCTTTATGCTTGAATTTTTTGCCTTTGGAGACACATGTTTTGGGCAAACACATCGTATTCCAAGTTCTTCCATCTTTCTATGATTTCTTGCGATTTGTGCATCCCATACTCATTCATAAGCAGTTAGTGGCTATTTATCTAGATTACAAAGGCATTTATTAACTAAAACATCTACAGAATGTCAACACAACAGAGCAAGAGTATGCAGATAAGCGCCTAACTAGTAACTACAGCCTATATGGAAGTCATTAATCCAATGAAGCACATGTCAGCAGCACTCAACTATAGGAAATATGTAACCCCATCGCTATCTACATATCCTTGGCTCAGCCACTACAGTAGAGCACACATCATAAAAGGAATTTGGGTACCTCTTCCTCCGTGTTCCCTAACTTTGTTTGTCATCGGCACCGCTGTCCTATCATTGTGGTTGCGGAGCTAGTGCGGCTGGTGTTGACGAAGGGGTATCAGATCTGGCTCTAGCTAGGGATCAGATCCGATCGGTTGTCATAGGTGCGGAGCTAGGTAGGGGATCCAGATCAGGCTTGTACCATCATCGAGGCGGTCCTTCCGCCATCAGCTAATCGACCTACTGTCGATGAATCAAAGGGGATCCAGCTCCGGCTAGGGTTCGGAAATGTATGAGAGAGGGTGCGGCTAGAGAGTGGAGAGGGAGTCAAGCTACTGTTCCTATGGCGCCTAGGGTCTAGAGTGGGGTGGTAGAGGAGGTAGCTGGGGAGTGGAAAGGGAGGCCATGGGACTAGGATTTGGGGCTGGAGGAGAGACAGTGCAGCTAGAGAATGGAGATGGAGGTCGAGACGACGACTTTTTGCGCTTTTATGTGGCCATCACATTATCACAAATGCCCTTGTCTAAAATCGATGGCGTGGTAAACCTATTTTCCACACTAAGGGCAAAAGAGAGACATCTAATTTTTGGTGTGTGTTGGTGGGACTGCTCGGTGCGGTGTGAAATCAAATTTTTGGACGGGCAGAACGCCCCATCTACTCAGTAGAGACCAAAATTTCGGGTGGCCTTAGTTGTTGCCTTTTTGGTTTTTTCACAATATAAATAAACATTAAACTAAAATAGGATGATAATAAACAATTAAAAGATCCATGAATTTGACACCTAAAAATTACCAAAAAAAGAAAAAATAAACCTGCTCGCTGTAGCTTATTGCGCTGTAACTGGCGATTTTGTGTGTGTGTGTGACTGCATCTGCGGCTGTTCGAACTAAGGCCTATAATTAGAAAGCAAGGGGAAGGCATGCCCAGGGATGGAAAACCCTCCAAAATAACTAAATGGGTTATTCAAATGATATCCCCATGGATTTCCCACCCTAGAAAATGTAGTCATGGATTCTAAGGTGCTTTGAGTTTCCAGAGAAGAGAAAAAAATTAAAGCGTCCTCCTCCTAGCTAGCACTCTTGTGATTCACCGACTCACCAGTACTCTGAATCGTCCTCCTCGCTGGAGTCGCAGTTGGTGCTGTATTTTCCATCTCCCGAGTACGTCCCCATTGTTCGTGAGCCTCGAGTCAGTTGCCAACGCCATCTTAGCGAAGGTGAACATAGATGACTACATCCTGCATGCCCGCCTTGACCCTTGATCTGTGGGACGTATCAGTAGTACAAGTAATGACTAGGTTTGGTCTGTGGGATGACCGTATGTGAAGTCTTATTTGCATGCATGTCTATGTTAACTTTTGTTGAACTTTGTATTAGGTCGGTTAAACTCTGTTGAGCATTGTGTAGCTCATGTTCTTTGGTCATTTGGTAACTGGTTATATTAATATTGTTTGCCCTTTTCGATCGGAGTACGTGGGTGTATAGATGTTAAAATTTTTTGGACCCTAAAATAGTCCGACCCTACAAAATATAGTCGATCCAGATCACTACGAAATACAGGGGCCATCCAAGTAGTCCATAGAACCTGACTACCAGGGGCTAACAACTAGGTCTAATCTATAGAACCCAACAATTAGTTTAGGATACAAACAGGTATGGACAAATAACACAACTAATTGGCTGATTTTTAGTTGGCTATTTTTTAGCCATGGCTAACTAGTCACAGTCCATCCAAACAGGGCCTATGACAATCCGATACTAAAGAAATCTTGATAGGCCGGATCATAGTTTCGATGAAACAACAAAATACAGATCGTGTCAACTCTTGCCCCATATATGTGGGGCCGTGGGTGCGCAGCCACATGCGCGTGGGTCATGGGGTGGTCCATGACCCATGAACTATATAACAATAGAGACAAGGGGGGAGAGGAAGGCTCTCCACAGCTCCAGCTTCAGTTCCATCCCAAAGCTTTTGCCCTCCACCCTACTACTAGGCATCTTTGTTCTTTGTTTTTTTCTGCATTTTGTTTTATTTTTTACATAGATCATGGATAACTATGATCACTCTTGGGACATGTTTATGCATCGCTATGTCTTCTGTGAGCTTCGTGTTCACCATTGCCTACAAACAAGGGTTGTAGTGCATTCTTACTTTTATAGTAGGTGGTACATTGCTTCTATTGTTGTTCATCAAGTTCTTGGCCATCGAAACTACCGTCTTGTAGAAGATCATCTAGAACCGTATGTGTTTGTTGCAGTTCATTCAAATACAGATCTCCATACTTTGCTTTCATACCCCTATGAGTTTTGTGGTGCAGAAGTATTTTCTCATCGTATCCGTTATCTTACAATCCGTCCGAATGATCTAGAGATTGGTAGAGTTCATGCAGTTCCTTTCAACTGAGCAGTAGCAACATGGTTAGATGATGTTAATGTTTAGTATGTATGGCATTAGAGATTTGGCCTTGTTCTCTGTTGCTAAAATAGGTGTGATGTTAAAGTATCTCATAACATTGATGTTCTGATTGTGTTTTCAATGTTCACTAGAGACAATTGTGATGTTCTTTAGTTTATCTTGTTGTAATAATATCCATGTAAGTGGACTTTTGTTGAACTTTGTATTAGGTGGGTTAAACTCTGTTGACCAAATATATATAGACAAGTACAATATTGATGAAACGATGTTTACCTATTTCTTGTAAATCATATGCACGCCTCATAGTCCAAGTCATGTAAATTTGACCAGCCCAGACATTTTACTTTGCTACTGAGCTATGACTAGAACTTTTGCTAGATCGGCTATGCTACAAAGAACAGTTGCACAGGTTGTGGTTGCATGCATGAAGTACTAGTAAGGTAGTTGGATTTGAAGCGGTATCTTCAGCCACAGATGAGCGAGTGCAGATGATCAGGACCTATGAAACCATGTAGCCATCTCTAGCTAGCTGTTGCTCTACAAAACCAAGCAAGAGAAATTGCTTACGGAAGCAAGAGCAACTCGTCTTCACTCTTCAGTCTGCCCCTCGACTGCTGTGAATGCTTGGAGTGAAATAACTGCAGAGGCTTTCCTCATGCATTCAATTCACTCATCGCAACTGCGCAAGGGTTGTTTTGTGCCTCAGTTTGTTGAACCAAACACGTATTAGTAGTACTAGTAGTCATGAGTGTCTTTGATCTTGCAAGAACCAAACATGTGTCTTTGATAAAATTTGTTGAACTTACAAGAACCATGTAGTGAGGAGTTCATCTCAACAAGTATCGCCTTAGATCTAATGCATACCGAATGAGACATAGCTATTGAATTTTACTATGAACACAAGAAAGTCTGGCCGCTGTATAGTTGATCTCATAGGACACAGTATAAAGGGTCGTTAGTTTTGAATGTCGTAGCAACCAGTCTACCCCTCGATTGTTGTGACTGCTTGGATTGGAGTAAAAAAGTACAGAAAAGACCCATCACAACCACACCAGGCACTGAAGTCTCAAGCGTATCATGGTGGTCAAAAGCTTGTTTTCTTGATTTCTTTTTGTGTCCAGCTTTCCTGCCACATTCACTTCACTCTCGTCAACCATGCAAGGTCTATATGAAAGGAGCGTCCCCCTTCCCTCGTTCGATAGCATTGCATCAATCTGCTTGCTCCCCCTTCCCTCACCTGTTTGCATTTTTTCAATCGCGTTCCCTAGTGGTTTTAGGATTTGAATAAAGGTAACGTGTTTCATATCAAACCGTACTATTTGTATGAACTTATTATTGTGTCTGCTAACCTTATTGGTTCCCCCCCTTTCCTTGATTGTCATTTGTTCTAACCGAAATCATGTTTACAGATGACATGAACTTTTCTATTGTGCATGTTATATGCGATGATGACTCTTTCCACCCCAACCCCAACAAAGAAAACCAAATTCCATTCTAAGTGAACTATAACCGCTGTGTAGCATGACTCAAATTCAATGTAACCCATTTGTTTCTTAGTCTTTCCAAACAACTTACGCATGCTGATAGTATGCTTGAATATCCATTTATTATTAGTACCATAGTCTTCAAGGATCCAAATTGAAAGCTTGGACATATTGCGACCACTAATAGTACATTGATACAAGTGACCCTGAGCTTGATGGATGGAGCGTGAAAAACCACATAGCCTGTTTGGAATTTTCCTCCATGCTTTTCCCTCCATAATCACAGCAAGTATACGACGGTAACCCTCGTAGAACATAATATAGTGTAGACAACCATTAAGAAACACAATTGCTGATTTTGAAAATGTCCACTCAGCCTCCTTGCCCCCATTTAGATTCCTTAAAGATCCATGCTGTAGTTTTGGATGAGTAGATGTCCACACCCACGCACTGACCATCCTCCTCCATATATTCAAACACAGTGAAGTGCGAGGAGGCTGTCGGATCAAACCCCAATTGAGCCTCACCAATAGAATGGATTCTAGGCGGTAGTACCTTCAACTTCTAGGTTGCTGGATTGCAGACGACATAGCGGTATCCATCAGCCCCAAGGCACTAGTATAGGATGAGGCCATTGCATCAATCTAAGACAGCTACATTGTTCGTGGTGAAGGGCAAGAAGGACAAGGAGGGGTAAACACCGGTGATGCTAGTGAAGTTTCATTGGCCTTAGATTCTATCGTAGAAGAAGCTGACCATAGTCTGGGGCATCAACTAATGGTTGTCCGAGATGAGGTTTTTTCAGGAGCGACAAACACATTTGCAGCAGAACAAGGAGTGGGCGGGGAGGCAGTGGAGGATCTCGACAAAGACATCATCCATGAGGCTGGCCAGTGTGTTCCTCTTATTGGGGGCCTCCTCCATTTTGTCAGTGTGCATGTAGCATGTTGAGAGCTTGCTCAATAATGAGATCACTAAGGAGGAAAATAATCCAACAAAGATCCATCAGTGAAGTCCACAACTCATACCAAAGTGCAACTTTAACAACCATTAACAATTTTCATGGTACAACCTCATCTAAATTTAGAGCAGCACCACAAAGATATATATGACTCAAACTAGAGTAGCAGTTAATGGAGCTATAACCATTACAATTCTAGCTAAATCAAGTCTAACCATCACACTTACAATTAGTACATGAGCTTAGAGCTTCTTCCATAGAAGATAGACAAAGATTAAGAGGACTATAATTACAACAGTTTTGAAGGACAAAGAGGGTGGAACAGCTATTGGGTTTTGAAGATAGAAGTCATCATCATGAGCTAAGGGTGGATCTGAGTTGGTTCTTGACTTGAAGGCAACAATTCCTTCTTCATAGGAGTTGTACTATTTATAACAAGCACCAAGAAACCTATGATCTTGTTCCTGGCAGTTAGGTCAGTTGTAGTAAACTCCTGGCTCATGGTCGTTGAACACAAATAGCAGGGATGACTCATCTCAAATCTACACAACCTGAACAGGCTGCCTTAGTTCTCACAAGTAGAATGTCAGTGAACAAGTGGTAGTGATCATCATGGGTATCAGTAGCAACATGTGCAGCTTAGACATTAGTGGCCTCAGTCATATGAATGATGGACACAAAGCATTAATTTGCTTTCGATGCCTTCATCTTGTTTGGAACCAAATGGATAACTTGGTTGTCAACAAGGAGAAGACACAGAAAGCAAACATATGAGCTGCATCCTAATATATCCTATAGCCATGTAGACATCATTGGCACAGAAATGTGGCCTTAGATATGTTAGAAGTTCAAAATACCATAAGGACTCACTGGTAGCACTGGAGCATACAAAACAGAAATGTAGAATCAAGCAAGCACTGGGCAGAAAAAATAGTTTAAGGCAAAAGCGAAGGGCCTATTTGTTTGCCTAGATACATCTGCAAGTGACACGTACTGGTAGAAAACCAACCAGTGCCAGCTCCTAGTTCTTTTCATCATCATTGGCCTAACCAGATCTAAAATGCTACAATGTTTCTTGTACACCTCATGTTCAAGTAAGGACCAAAACAGTGAAGTGAATAGGAAAAGGCAAGAAATGAGACCTACGGATCGGATCTGTCGCCTCTTCCGTGGCACATGATGGACATGGACTCCAATGCCACCGTGCTCCACCAGGAAGACCTACTACCTAGCCTCCAAAAGGACGCCTGAGCCACCACAGCACACTAGGGATCCTCCGTTGCCGCTGCCGCCGTAAGTCCAACGGGCACAGATTTGTTTCCATTTGCAAGGGATACATCAAATATATAAGTCAACCTATCCACACAGAGAACATATACTACTATTAGGACTCCAAAGACATGTCAACACAACTAGGCATCTAGCGCAATGGTGAAGATGGTCTATTCCTTGATCTGGGTCCCGGGTTCGACTCCTAGGTTTCATGGTTTTTTTTAGTTTGAATTTATTAAACCTCAGCGGCAACAAGTGACATGCAAGCCATCGGATCCCACAGGTCGGATGGAGACGGATAAAGGTCCCACAAGTACACATGACACGTAAGCTGTCGGGTCCCAAATGTCGGATGGTACCACATGTACACGTGACACACAAACCGTTGGGTCCCACAGGTCGGATGGAGATGGAGAAAGGTGCCGTCAGGTCCCACAGGTCGGATGGATATGGAGAAAGGTGCCATTGGGTCCCACAAGTCGGATGGAGAAGGGTCCACAAGCACAAGTGATGCGCAAGCCATCAGGTCCCATAAGTCGGATAGAGATGGAGAAAGGCCCCACAACTACACGTGACTCGTAAGCCATCGGGTCCCATAGGTCAGATGGAGAAGGATCCCATGGGTACATGTCGCATGGAGAAAGGATCAAGCGGAGACTTTTATGGTGAATTACAAGCATCATGGATGAGTAATTGTAGGTCCCATAGGTACACGTCGAATGGAGAAGGCACCATGTGGAGATCTATGACAAAGCGCCATCGTTACAGATCAAATATTGTTTGTCATAGATCAGTAATTAGTTCAATGATGAAGCCCTGTTCATCAAAGTTCTGAATAAGATCATCACAGACGAGCAAGAATAGTCACATGAGTGATCTATGACAAAACCATGTGCTGTTCTGTGACGTTTTTTGTGACAATACCTGATTTCATCATAGATAAGGGGGGGTTTGAGGTTCATCACCAACGAACTATGACAAAACCAAAATTTTTGTCATAAAAAGCAATTTTTTATGATGGTTTCAGATTCATCATTAAGATTTTTGTCATAGAAGTAGATATTTCTAGTAGTGACTCCTCACTAGAATAGCGACCAATGTGCTAAATCTTGATGGTAAGCATCTCAAGAACTTGTGAGAGAAATCCTTGTCCTTCACCTCTTCTCCATGTGCTTTGAGATCATTGACAAGCACTTGTAGCCTATGGAACATCTCTGGCACACTTTCATCATCCTTCATCTTGAAGCTTGCAAACTTCTCCTTGAGAATGTATACCTTGGTGCCCTTCACGGCTTGAGTGCTCTCAAATGATTTCTCCAATTTCTTCCATACATCATGAGCTATCTCAATATTCTTGATTTTCTCAAATATCCTCTCATCCAAAGCATCATAAATGGCACTAAGAGCAATGCCATTATTTTGGAGCAACACCGCTTCAACCGCGGTGGGATTCTCCGGATCGGCTATCTCAAATTTGGTCTCCACCACCTTCCACACCTTTCTATTGATTGACTTGATATAGGTGGCAGTTTGTTCGCCTAAACGGATTGAACGGCCAGTAAATGGTAAACGGTGGTAAACTGTTTTGTTTAGGGGGTAAACGGAAATTAAATGGTTGACCGTTTAAACGTTAAAAAAACAGAAAAATGGTCTAAACGGTCTAAATGGAACGGAGATAAACAGCATCAAACGGGCTAAACAACTGTTTAAACGGCTGTTTAGGCGAACACGAGGTAAATCTAGTTCAGTTTTGTATGAATATATTTGTATACTTAAGTTTATTATATTTATAAATGTGTACACTTGATATGTTACATGCATACATATCTATATTTGGTTCTTTTCACATGCATAAATATATATACATACCAAAATAATTGATTTTTACTTGGATAAATATGTATAAATGCTAGAATACTTAATTTTTTACATGCACATATATAATTATATGTATTTTTTTAAAGTACAAAACCGTTTAGACCGTTTAACTTCGTTTAAACACCGTGTAAACAGCATAAACGCTAAACGAAGGGCGACCGTGTAAAGACCGTTTGTCATTTAGGAAAACATTGATAGGTGGTCATCTTTGCCTTCTAATATGGATAATTTGAGCTATTAAATTGGGGTGGCTTCTTGATGTTGTTGATTTGAGCCATTTTGACACTAAAGGTTGTTAAGCCTCAAATCACAGTGACCACTGCTTCGATACCACTTGAAAGGTCCTAATGGCTAGAGGGGGTGAATAGCCAATTCAAAATTTCTACAACAACACTTAAGCCAAGTGGTTAGATAAATATGAAGCAAAGCGAATGTTGTGCTAGCCTACTAAAAATAAAAGCCACCTATCCACAATTCTAGTTGCTATGATCTCTAATTCACACAATGGCTAAGTGACTACCCTCTAAGTTAGTGTGCTCTCAAAGACTAACTAAAGAGCCTCACTAACCACTAACAAGACACAAGCTAGCTCTCAAAACTAGTTACACTAAAGAGCTTAGCTACACTAAGAAAGTAAATGCGAGGTAGTGAGGTATATACCGCCGTGGCAAGAGATAATTAATCAATCACAATGCGAATCCCGGAGACAATGATGACATGATGATTTATCCCTGAGGTTCACTTGCTTGCTGGCAAGCTACGTCTTCGTTGTAGCGGTTCACCCACTTGGAGGTTCACGCGCTAATAGGCATCACATGCCTAACCCGCAATCAAGTGCCGTACAACAAACACAAGATGGGGATCCACAAGCTATGAGCAATCCACTAGAGTACCTTTTGGCTCTTCGTCCACGATCGGAGCTAGAGACAAACACCTTCCTCCTCTCGATGATCCTCGCTACACCAAGCTATCTAGGTGGCGGCAACCACCAGGAGTAACAAGCAAAATCTGCAGCGAAACACAATCACCAAGTGCCCTCTAGATACAATCACTCAAAGCAATGCACTTGGATGCTCTCCAATCTCACCAAATGATGAATGAATCAATCTAGATGAGTGAGAGAGGAATGGCTAGGCTTACTAGGGTGAATTCTCAATAGAAATGGCCAAGAGAGTGAGCCCAAACCGGCCAACCACTATTTATAGAGCCCCCAAAGAAATAGAGCCATTGGGCTCAAAGTGGGGCTAACTGCGCAGTGACTGGATGCGCTGGACGGGACGACCGGACGCAGCCAAGCTAGAATCCGGTCAACCAGATGCAGCCACGTGTCATGCCTTCAAATGTTAGCCATGCTATGCCAATGGCTAGCAGCCGCCCTCACGCGCGTTAAATGGCGATCGAACGCACCCATGCGATGACTAGAAACACCCAACCCGCGTCAGGTCACGCTCGTGCCCAGGCCCTCGAGCAAACGATCAGACACGCCGTGAAGCGACCTGACACATCACCGCTTGGAGTTTGGTCGACTGTAGAGAGGTTCTAGAGCTAGCAAATTATGACCGGATGCGTTTGCTCGTGCATGACCAGATGCAGCAAGAGTCTGGTCCTCACTGTCCTCATGCAATCACTCGCGTCAGCGTACATCTGCACTGACCGAACGCAGGCCTTGTGCATCTAGTCCCTCACCTCCTCAGCATCTGGTTGAAAACCGAGAGCTCGCCCTTCTCTGCTCTACTGATCGGACGCACCTGGGGAGAGTCATGTCTACCCGAGGCTAGAGTCCAGTCACAGAAAACTTTGCCTCCTTGACTCAAACTTCTCCACCCTTGCTCAAATGTGCCAAGCACCAAGTGTATCACCTTGTGCACGTGTGTTAGCAACTTTTCACAAACATTTTCAAGGGTGTTGGCACTCACTAGAATCTAAATGCATATGCAATAAATTAGAACATCTAGTGGCACTTTGATAACCACATTTCATGATGAATTTCACCCCTCTATATAGTATGGCTATCTATCCTAAATGTTATCACACTCGCTAAGTGTCTTGATCACCAAAACAAAATGGCCCTATCAAATATACCTTTGCCTTGAGCCCATTTTGTTTTTCTCTTTCTTCTTTTCCAAGTCTAGAGCTTGATCATCATCACAAGTCCAACACCATCACCTTGGACTTTAATTGCTCCACCACTTGGGTTGGTACTAACCTATCTCATATACACTTAGAGCCAGAGGTTAGCACCTAGGGTTTCATCAATTCAACAAAACCAATCTAGAGCTTTCAACGTTTGATTTGGCCAACTCCTCAGCCTTCTTTCGGGCATCCTCAACCTCGACAATCTTATCATGCTTCTCCCTAAGTTTCATGCAAAGGTCAATATTGCGATTTAACAATTCATCCGCCTGCTCCACGTTGTTCTTGTTCTCAGCGATGGTAGCCTCCGGTGACCCAACCTGTGCCTTCAACTCCTTGTTGGCCATGACCAACCCCTCCTTTGACTTCTCAAGTTTCTCAACCCGCTCAAGCAGCTCATTCTCAATATGACCATGACGTCAGCGAGCGGCCCGCATGAGCATGATAGCCATCATGCCGGTCACCTCCAAATCCATGGTCAAATGATCAACCAACTCATTGCTCAGCAAGAGCTCCACCTAGGGGATACAAACCCAATGATACACGCCAGCCATAAACCAGCACTCCTCATCAGTCCCAACCAAGTGGCAGCCACGAAGGTCCGGGCTAGTAAACAGCTCAATGTCCGACTCATTAGCACTGCAAGCGCTAGCGAAATGCCTTAGACTACCACGGCTGGCATCGCCCAGCGGCCGCTTCCTAGCAAAACTCTCAACCTCATCTTCATCAGTGGGAACATCACGACCCTCGCGCATTATATGAACACAACGATGATGAGGGATCGCACCGACGTCCTCAGCATGAGAGTCAACCTCTCGATCCTCCCCCGCCCACTGCCTGCCAACCCAAGTTCCACAGAATCAGCATCACAACGGATCACATTGTCTTCATCCCCCGCATCCTCATCCTCATCACCATCATCATCATCAGTCCCATCAGAACGGCTACCCTCGCTAGACGAGCTCAATTCGTCTCCCTTCCCTCACCCGAACCCTCACTTGCCTCCTTCTCCTCATTGTCCTCATCGTCTTCCTCATCCGAAATGACTTGCAAAAGCGGGAAATTAGCGAGGCTCGGCATGCTCCGAGTTGGTCGAGCCTCTAGAACCGCATCCGATTGAATCACCGGCGCAACCACCGAGACAGGCCTCGCGGCTGCGATGGGAGACTCAACTTTCAAAGTAGGCACCATTCCCGCCATGACCTTTGTAGCCTAAGGCACACCAGCGCATCCATGACCACGTCCGCCATGCTTGGACACACCAGCAGGCTTGCCAGCTACCTCCGACCTCTTCCTTTTTTGGGTAGCCACTTCCTTGCTACCCCCGGCCTCCGTTGGCTCAACCTACGGACCAATCTAGGATACGTCAACCCAAGTAGGTCGAAGACGCGATTGATGCGAATGGTGATCAGCTAGTGCAGCCCTTATCGCCTTGGCTTCAGCATTACCAAGAGCACTAACAAGCTCCATCAGTGGCCTCCGCAACCTTCCCGTATAAACAGCTTTAATCCCTGCTACCTGAGAGCTGCTCTTCTGGAGGACCCTCGACCAAGCCTGCTTAACGTCGAATCCCGAGCCCCTTCAATCCACTGACCCCGATACATGGCATCATCCTTCACATCAAACCATGATTGATTAGCCCTTAGAGGCAGGACCTTCGCACAAACAAACTCCTCAACCAGGTCACGCGCGCACTAGTGGTGCCGACAAAGCCCTCAACTGCATCAACAAGTAGCAAGGACAACGATCAGTCATAACAGCATCCGAGGTTACATTATCAAGCCTCACCAATTTTCCACATAGGCCTGATTCACTCTCTAGCCTTAGATAAAACTAGTGCTCTGTCCAGGGCGAAGCCCACTTGTTCTTCTGTGCCTAAACCGGAACCTCCGCACCTTGTCGATAGCAAAAGGTATAAACTCCAAACTAATCCAAAGCAGTCTTCCCAGCAACCTTCAGCTTACGGGGCTGTGAATGAACCCTGTGGAGTCGTATGAACCCTTCAAGCTCTGGCTCCACCCCCTGCGACTTACAAGCCCCAACATAAATACCAAGCTTCATGAAGCACGAAGGGTTCAGCTGATGAAACTTCAGATTAAACCTCTTCAAGACCCCAATAACAAGAGGATGTGGGGGAAACCTCAACCCAGCCACGAAGAACTCTCTGATACAGGACAACCTCGTCATCGTGAGGGTCCGGAACAGTCTCCCTCTCCGGTAGCCTAGCAAGATCCCGGGAAAACCAACCAAGCTTCGCGAACTCGTCCAACTCCTCCTAGGTGACCCTCGTAGGCCCAAACTCAAAACTCACAGCAACCTCCGGTGCAGAATCAACAGCCTTGGAGCAATCAATGGGCCTTGAGGTCTTCTTCACCCGAGCCATCTAGCTACAAAACAAAAATCATAAAAACAGTGTCAGCAACAGTAAAAGGCTACGAAAGCTCAAAAACAAAAAACAACTACAATGTACATAGAAGAGAAGGAAGCTGTAGATATAACAAGGAAAAACCCCAACCTTTGTTCAAAACACCAACCCTCGCACCAGCACAACCCTGGCTCACTCGTTTCGGGAGCAGCAACTAGTCAACAAACAAAGTGAGAACAAGGAAAAACCCTAAACATACCACAACTATTTATAGGCACCCAGCGTCCACCCGAAAGAAAAGAGATCGTTGGAAATCCCAAGAAAACAGGACACGAACGGGAGACGTGAATCCCGAGAAAAGCAGGAAACAGCCTTCAACAATCGCGCGTCACATCAGAGTGCATAACAAAACCACCTAAAAAGAAGGAAACTATACCTCTAAAACAACGGACCGAAAACCGATATAGCCCAGCATTGGTCGAGCGCAATGGGGGCATAGCTGCGCCAGGCCGCAGGCAAGGTACCCTCACCTACCACCCTCCTACGAGTTTCAACGTTGCTCCGACCCATCATGCTAGGTCTGATCCTCGAGGGGCTACTGTTGGGGGCGAGGACCCCAGCATAGCTCCTACCCTGGCGCCTGACCCTCCGCTAGCCTGACTAACTAACCTTGTGGTGGGTAATCACCTTCGACGCGAGGGTTTCTGTTCATCGTGTTGTCCTATGTTTTTAGGCGTCACATGCGAAGGTTCACCATTTTGGTTGAAGGACTACCGCGAGCGAGGCACTGGCTGATAGCAAGTGGTGGACCCTCGTTCGGGACGCACGAAGGTCCAGCGCGAGCCGTGAGAAGGAGCCAACTTGAAGACGCCAGCAGCCCCACCATGACGGTTAGGGTTCGGGGGGGGGGGGTGGCCAAGGGAGGAAGATTACTGCCGTACCCTTGGCTGTTGTGTAGCGGTTACCTTGTCGAGGTTGACCCTAGCGTAATATAATTTCACCGCGTCCCCGGGTGTGGTCTATAAGTACCCGGGGCACTCATGTAACAAGGAGAGATTTTTCAGACAATTTAATGAGTAATTAATCAGCATTTATTTCTGGTCCCGATCTCGGTGGACCTTCTCTCTCGTTCACTCTCACTTATACACTTTCCTCCGTGTGAAAAACCCTCGGCCTCTCTCCACGTGATCCTCAGCGAGGGTGAGAGGTCAGGAGTGACCCACACCCCGACGGCCACCTTGGAGAAGATTCACATAAAACCAGCAAAGGAGAATTTAGGTGAATGCATAGCGGCGTGCAGGCGAGGCCGAGATGTGGCAGCATGATGGCGGTGAGGCGGAGGCATGGCGATGCGATAC
This sequence comes from Miscanthus floridulus, assembly GCF_019320115.1. NCBI lineage: Eukaryota > Viridiplantae > Streptophyta > Magnoliopsida > Poales > Poaceae > Miscanthus > Miscanthus floridulus. Next base: position 102,581,844 of record NC_089588.1, on the reverse strand, counting down.
CGACAAGGCAAAGACAATGATTGGCCTATTTTGCGTGTATAGCCTACGAACTATAGGCTGATAACGATTTGGAACTGTGGGCTTACAAACCGTCTGAAAACTGAAACGATAGAGAAGGTTCTTCTGGTTTTTCTAGGAATATAATTTTTGCTAAGTATCTAAAGATAAATTATATTTAGATAATGGTAATAAAGAAGAAGGTTCAAATTGATAACGAAGAAGGTTCAAATGAAAAAACCACAGTCCCAAAGGGAGTTACAAGGAAAACAAGGACCATAGTAGTAAACTGATTTGAAAGGGGGTATTATTGAAATGTTTCCACGCATGCATGTTTCTTGCTACACGCATGCCTGAATCAACAACGAGGAAACATGCAAGCTACTCGTTCCGCTTGAACTCAAGATGTGTCGGCGACGAAGTCCCGGACGACGGTCCGAACGGCGACGGGGATCCTCACTGAGTGCTTGCCGTCATCCAGCCACGTCAGGCTCCCAAACGCGTAGCCGCCCTGCACTCTCTGCTTCGCCACGAACGTCACCTTAAACGTCGCGTTCCTGGCGCCACCTTTCTGGAAGGCGATCACCGGAGGCTCCACGCTCATCCTCAGGCCCGCCGGCTCCTCCACTACGGCCCGGTACGTCGCCTTGGCCGGCCCGACGTTGGTGACCGTGCGTGAGACTGTGATGGACTTTTTGAGGTCGGGCACAGCGATGGAGGGGAGGTTGAGCTGGGACAATCTCGTCGGTGTCGGTGTACTCCTCCGGTGTGATGTCGTATACCAGGCCAGGGTCAATGGCTTGTCCGGCTGTATGATGCCGCCGCCCATGTCGAAGGCGTCCGCCGGTTTCCTTTGCAATGAGTTGGCTTGGATTGGAATGCCGAATCGATCCGTCACCGATGCTGAAGCAGACGGACAGTAGGCTTGTTGTTAGCATTAGGCTGACATGCATGCATATATATATAATAAACTGGTAGTACCTGTTGTAACAATGGCGGACTTGAGCATGGCAGGCGACCAGTCCGGGTGAACCGCCTTGAGCAAGGCGACCACTGCGGAGACATGAGGGCATGCCATGGATGTCCCAGACATGAGCTCGTACGAGTCACCCTTGGCTGCCAAGATGCTCACTCCAGGAGCAGCTATGTCGGGCTGTCGTCCGAACACAAACCAAGGGCAGCTATGTCGTCGTCACGGCAAAGATCAATGCATGACCCAAGAGAATGTACTCCTATATAAGTATCACATCACCTTGAGTATACCGGGGAACTGTGCACTAGGGGCCCCTCGACGAGAACGTGGCGACTCTCGGTGAGGCAACCTGGGCTCCGACCACGGTCGTCCGCCGGAGATATCTTGGCCACCGTGCTGGCAAAAGTTACACACACACACACACACACTACACAGGAACAGGGGACGACGGTATCATGAGAAGAGGAACAGAAGAGCCAGGCATCATTCGAGGACTAACTGAATATGGTGTCTTTGTCCACACCTTTCGCTGTTATAGGATCCTGAATATGGTGTCTCTAGTCCACCGCCACGCAGGGCATGTGGCCTTGGCAGTACATCTGGGTGTCGAGGGACGTCGGTGCTGTACTGCTCGAAGATGATGCCCTTGGCCCCGCCGGCGATGGCGGCTTGCGTCGCCATGTAAAACTCCACCGGCGGAGGATAGGTGGACCGCGGGAACGGCGGTGCAAAGCATACGATGATTTTCCCGGTGATGTTTGCGGATCCCAGGTTCTTCCTGTCGCAGCTGCAGGAGCGAAGATTATTGGGTTATTTAATTATAAGATAAATTAATTTCTAAAGTTTTCAATGTCAAACTTTTTTAAGTTTGACCGAATTGATACGAAAAAAACACCAAGATTTATAGCACCTAATTAATTAATATCATTAGATAAACTATGAAATATTTTTTTTCATTTGGTATCATAAATATTGTTGTATTTTTTTATAAATTTACTTAAATTTGAAAAAGTTTGACTTAAGACAACTCTAGAAATTAATATATTTAAGGACGGAGCGGCTATAAGATTGTTTGACACTTAATTTAGTGCCACTAAATCAAGATATAAACATATATACTACCGGGAGAAAGAATGAATTTTAAGAATTCTCCCACAATTGGAGACATCCAGCAATCGGTATTGTAATTCTAATCGCCATAAAAAATGGAAGCAAAGGGATCTATTCTATTCTTTCTTTTTTAAATTACACACCATTACAATTATAAAAATACTATAAAGTAACAAAAATATTTATCTAATTTACTCACTTCTGTCATTATGAAAATATAATAAAATGACCCCATAATATTTATCTAAATTACCAACTTAATTATACTATTATAACAAATAATCTAATTAAAATAACCCATACTGTTCATTAAATTATCAACCTATATCATCATGGCAAATGATCTAAAGTTAACTCCAAAATTTGTAATAAAATTAGTCATCTAGGCCATTAGTTGAATAGCCAAAAGTAACCCATTTATGATATTATAAAAATGATATAAATTATAACCCATAAATTTGCATCTAAGTTCTGTTATTCAAATTTAAGATTACATAAATTAGCCTCCTATAGATGCATCAAGGTAAAAACATATCCTAAAGAACTTCTATATGTGCTTTCAAATTATTCACTTCTGATATTATTAACATAATAAATTGACAATCAAACAATTGTTGAAGTCCAATTTTACCATTTCAACTCAAAAACAAGGTATCATTGACCATCAAACTCATTGAAGGTTTTTCCAAATATTCTAAAAATAAAATTCATTTTCTAATGTCTCTAAAAATTAAATAATATAAGAACTTCATTTTCATTAACAAAAAAAGAATTTGGTACCAATTTTTGTCTAAGAATTCAATCCATCTACCTAATGTTTTATTGTTCTCAGTTTTACCCGTTTTTTTGGTTAAAGTATCGTTTTATGCTATACTAAGAGCATCTCCAAGAGTCTTTCTAATAGTTACTCTCTTAATCATCATTTGGATAGACATGTGCATAAAAATTGTTTTTCTTTATCTTTTCACTCTCTAATAGCTTTTCTATATCTTGTGCACACTCTATAGAGTCATTTTCCCTTCTTCTTTGGCTAAGCAAGAAATCCAAAATAGAGATGGCTAATAACTGGATAGCCATTAAAGAATCTGTTAGAGGGTATTTTTCCATCAAAATTTCTATTTCTACCGATTAGAATGAATATAGTGAGCCTCTTAGACTTCCTCTACGGAAGTATGTCGAAAGCAAAAGTGCATGTCTTACCCCTTGGTCGCAAGATAAAGCGAAGTAAAGTCGTCGTTGCTGTTGGATGCAGCTGAGCGGTTGTGGTAAAATAGTGATTGCCCCTGCACGTGACTCAGGTTATATATATAACCTATTTTTTAATAACATACAAAATCAAAATTTAAAACCAAATATGCATAAGCACAGAATTTCAGCTTAACACATATGTAACAAAATTGCAACAACTAATGATATAAAAAGTTGATAGCTAAAATATAGATTAATCATGTCACATAAAAAGGATGTAACAAGATAGAATATAACTCAAACTTAGGTTTCACATCTTCAACATCATATGCTACCGCTGCCTAAAGAGGGATCAGATCAGATCAGATCAGATCAAATCCATGGGCCTCCAATCTACCGCAACAAGGAAGAAAATTAGGGCTAGAAACTGCTAATTAGTGCCAAGATCAATTAAATCAGGTTTTTGGAATTAGAGCTAATGAGGTATGCGAAGTCATCGGTATAGCTCGCACCACCAGAGGTGCTTTGTCACTAGAGGTCGCCACTCGCCATACACATTACCACCGTACCGCATGTTGGAGAACAATGAAGATGGCAAGCCAGAATTGCCGAGACGTTCAGTTAGACCCAATTAAATAGCTCGTGGATTTCTGATTATTTCAATAAATATTTTATTTCTTTAAACAGTTTTAGGTGGATTAGACCCGTTGCCTCTTTTTCACGTGAGTCTAGACATGGTTTATAGTGGAGTAGCTACACCCAGGAGTAGAAAAGAATTTGTCCCCATGTACTAGATACCTTAAATGGAGCCTCCAAATTATTATTAGAATATGAGCATAAAAAAATCTATAAAGTATCATAACAAACAGAAACATCTAGCCATTAAATTTGTACGACTCTAATCATCATCTAAGAGAATAATAACTATTGGATCTATTCTATTCTCTAAAACAATTAGGAACTTCTATCATTACGACAAAACATAAATAATTTTGTAAATCAACTTGTAGACTCTATTATGAAAGATAATATATGGTAACTAAATAATTTGTATTTGAATTATTCACATTTGCCATAATGAAAGATAATATAAAGTAACACTTTTTTGTTTCCATATAAATTATCCACGTATCCTTATAAACGTAAACTAAAATATCCCTTGAAAGTAAGTCTAATTTACCAATATAAGCTATAATGAAAAAATCGATAACCACAAAGTACACTGTATATGTTCCTAAATTGCCCAATTTTACCACTATTAAATTCAACGTAAACATAAATATTATGTGTCGCCATGTATAAAACAAATTTTATATAGTTTATCAGTCATAATACAATGTTCGTTTAACAAAACCACATATAAGGACACTAAGAATTACGATTCACTTATATTTAAGGCTTTAAGACAATTTTGTAAGTTCTTAGTTTACGTAAGTTCACACATTTGATTCAAACATTATGACACATTAAATTAGTAGTTTAATTCTAGTACTCTACTTTTTTATAAAACAATATTACTGCACCTATAATTCTTAAGAATAAGAAATTTTAACCTCATGAATTTTGTGGTGCAAGTTGAATAATTGTTTATAATACTAAGATGGGAGTATGGAAACTAGAATATATTTTTTAATAAAATATAAAAAAATGAATAAAATATACAACAACGACTAGAGTTTGAACTTCACATATCGATAAAAAATTTGCAACAACTAATAAGATAAGTTGAAATAGTTTCGTTGAAAAAGATGCAACAAGAGCTGGTCTTAATGTATGGTTTCAACTAAATATATATTAAAAACCCAAGTAGGAGATACAGAGGATGAGACAACAACCTGAGATACATTATAGAGTATATATGCTTATTGCATTAGGAAATAAAGAGAGAGAATAAAGATAATCCATTTTGTTAGTTGTACGTACTAAACTTATTAACAAAACTTTTTTATACTTATGTACCATAATAAGATTATATGACATGATGGAGCATAGGTTGATGGGCTATTAATTTAAGTTAAGGTTTCACATATTTAGGACACATGAAGTGCCATGAATATGAAAAAAAAATTGCGTGTATAGATAAACTACTATATAGAGAGTAATTTGATAAGCCCATAACAGTCAAATTCAGATTATAGAAATATCACAGTCAAATAGAAATTATAGGAACATGTAGGGTATCACTACAGAAAGTGACCATGGAAACAACAAAAGAAAAGTAACTTGTTATAAGTGGTAGATTCTAAACAAGAACTTCTACCACTAGTCCATCAACACATGCTCTCGCATGGGCTACATAATCTTAGGAGACAAAAACATCCATTATTGTTTATACCCATGATTGATAAAAATTACTTACATTAAATGTTATGTTTTTCTCTCCGTTCAATTTTCAAACACAATATGCATACTATATACCCTGTGGTATCTATCCTGTTGTGATAAACTTACTAATTACTGATCTATATATTATGTCATCCATATCCATAGTTTTTACTTTTACATGACACCTCTATGCATCTTCAATACACTAAAGTATGGTGGCTCTTGCTATGGGTCATATCTTCATGAATCCTTAAGTTAATTTGAAGCTCTTGTGCTTGTTGTACCCTTGTATTAGTTCTCCTTTTGTACTTCTTAAAAATAAGGATTTAGGTTGTAGACTGCACTCTTAATTAACATGATGGCATAAACAATCATTCAAAACATGTACCATGTCGCTTAAGATTGATGATAAAGCTTAAGTGAGATTCAGGATGGGAGCAGTCATGCTAACATAAAGAGGGATATTAATATTTAAGCCTTATAATGGCTATTTACTCTACAAAAATCTCAAAGGCCATGAATATATGGCCACCTTTCGAATGCACTAAACTCCCCCACTCCTCAAAATATTTGAATTTTCTTATCAATGAATTATATGTATAATAATGGTTATATTATCAACATAGATATCTCAAAATGATTTAATTAAAAATGTATAAATATATCTAAAGTAACAACTTATATAAATTATATGTTTATTAATATAATTTTCCATAGTTTGTTAGTACCATTAATATATGAGTTGTAAACAATATATTTTTCATGATTGGTGATGCATAAATATATATTTATGCTCATGCAAGCATTTGTATTTGATCTACATGATGGCACAACATGTATATTTATCTTAATAAAATTTTAACATATTAATATTAGTAGAAGTGGGCAACATGAAAACATCTATGTACTTTTATGATTATTTAAACATTGTAATAAAAGATGTTGATAATTTGATTTGTGAGTGGATATTTCAGATTTTTAATAATGAAAACATCTATGTACTTTTATCCAATTTATTTGTTATGTAGATTATCTATCATAATAGTATATGGATAATTAGATATAAATTTAGGTTTACCTAGATCATGTTTCTTAATGGCTTATAATTGGATAATTTGAGTATAGATTTGTGGGTTACTTTATGTTGTCTTATATAATCGTAGAGGTGGACAATTATTTTTGAAAATAGAATGAATTCAATTTTTATTATTATCAATGGCATTAGGTCTACCGGATTGATGATCTTATGTTTCTAATTTTCATGATAATTTTCAAGATTTATCTTTTCTTGGTACCTAGTTTCGTGACGATTAACATGCTCCGTTGGGCCTTTAGTTAAAAATTTTAGGATTTATATTTCTTTAGGGTGATAATTATTAAGTTGAAACCTAAGTTTAAGTATATAATCTCTTATTGCATCTCTTTCCATGTCATAAATCTATATTTTAAATTTAAACTTTTAATCTAGTTGTAGCAATTTTTCAAACCACATGTGAACTTGAAATTCTAGTGCTTATCATATCTTTTATTCAAAATTTATATTTAATTAAAAGTAGATCTTGACCTTAGACTACCCTCTTAGTTCTTATAGTACCATAAATAGTTGTTTCAGCTTGCACTGTAGCACTTAAGATGTTGAATTTGTTATATGAACAAATTATATGTTTTAGTTGTATTGTTTATAAAACGTAGAGTTCTTAAATTAATTACCAATATTAATATGACATAATTTTTAGTAAAAAATATAAATTTTATTTAAAATAACAACTTAAGACATTTATTATCAAGTAGTATTAATATAACTTTGGATTTCTAGTGTCATTGCTATGTGGTTTGTTAATGCAACATTTTCCATACTTGATAAGCTATCAAATAAACATTTATTTTAAGGTATGGATGTTTAATCGGTATATATGTTTGAACATAGCATTATGTTTACTTTTATCTTAATAGTGCTAGAAGTGTGAAGTTTAGAAATATATATAATGTACCTTAGGGATATCGAATTAGTTTTGTGTTTACTTGTGGGTTTGAGAGATACTTTTGTTTATTTTTGTAATGGGTGATATGGATATAATAATTTAGATACAAATTAAAAGATGTTACATTATATTATCTTTTATAATGGCACATATAGGTAGTTTGAATGCAAACTTTAGGATAATCTATATTATATTCATAATGACATACATGAGTAATTTTGAATTATCTTTCACAGTGGCAGAGGTGGGTAATGTAGATATAAATTTCAAGAGTTATTTTGAATTAACTTCCACAATCGCAAAGGTGGATAATTTAGATACAAATTTAGAGTGCTATTTTAAATTATCTTTCATAGTGACAGATGTGGTAATTTTGATGTAATTTAGGGGATTGTTTTATGTATTTTTTATAATGGTAGTGCTGGGCAATTTTTGTTTATATAAAAGAATAGATTCAATAGTTATTATTGGAGATGATAATTATACTCTACCAATAAAGCTAGATGTTTCTGATTATTGTCATAATTTCTAGAATTTATTTATTATTAGTGTGTCAATAAGAATTAACATGCATCCTCTCCAATTAGTAATAGTGAGATATAAGATACGGAATACTCGTGAGATTGTAGCATGAGGTCGTGTCGTTGATAGGACCAGTGAATCAGTGATGCATATCTGAAGTGGGATGAATGACAACCAGTGCGTGGTAGGAGTACGTACCACCAGTTTTTCTCCGCCGCCGAGTATTATGACGGTCGGGAAGTAGCGATCCACGGTGGTGGCGGCCACCGTGATGCCCCACGGCAGGGCGTTGCTGACAGACTGCTGCACGGGGCCATTCGTTCCCATCCGGAGAGCACCACTGTGATCCCGGCCGAGACGGCGTGCTGCGTCTCCTCGATCTCCATGAACCTCCCAACGACATGGACAGGACGTCCACGCCGTCTCCGATGGCGGCGTCGATGGCCGCGACTATCGACGCTTCGCCACAATCACCGAAGCACGCCTTGTAGATCGCCAGCCGTGCGCGCGGCGCGCCGCCGCGCGCCAGCCCGGTGGCCAGGCCACCACCATAGCTCGCGTCCCGCACCGGCGAGCCGGCGATCGTGGAGGCGGTGTGCGTGCCGTGGCCGTCGGCGTCCCTCGCCGACTTGTACTCGGCCCTTGAGGCCCTCCTCCCTGGCGTCACAGTTGTACCACCTCGCGCCGATGATCTTCCGGTTGCAGTTGCTCGCGTTGAACGCCTGGCCGGTCTGGCACACGCCTTTCCACCGTTTCGGCACGGGGCCATACCCGGTGTCGTCGAAGCTCCGTGATTCCGGCCAGATGCCTGCGCCGCAGCATGTGTATCTCACCAAATTGGATTTACTATTGAAGTTGAATGAGTAAATATATCAGAATCCAAACCTCCGTCTATGACGCCGACGATGACATCCTCGCCGTACTTGGCCTTCCTAAGGAGCCGTGACGACGACGCTGATGGCTGTTGGCCGTAGCTCATGCCAAGAAAATCCCAGCTCCGAGTCGTGTGCAATTTGTGGTAAGTGTTAGGCCTCACTCTCACAACACCAGGGTATTCTACAACATCATTGCAAATAAATTTGTTATTATCAGTTCATACTGCTAACGCTTGCGAGTAATATAACATGACTTTAGTTTGTTCAGGCTTTTATTGTGTTGGCTCGATCGGTGACTACGCTACGCACTCCGAAGCTCCTCTGCCTGCGCCTCGGTGAGCTTTGCCGCGAAATCCGGAGAATCCGTGCTTGTAGCTGTAAACTATGGAGTTGAGGGCTGCATCCTTGCTGCTCCAGTCGATGATACATATATATGAGTGGCAAAAGGTGAGGAGAAAGCCAGCTTACAAATATATAAATGTGTGCAGAGCCATTGTCAGCTTGTTGAATGAGTCGTTTACCTCCCAAGAATGGAGGTCAGCGCGGCGTGGTGAGAAGCCATGACCACGGATGGGTCATCGTGCATCTTTCTACCCATGTACACAACGTAGATCGTCGTCTGAGTTTTTCAGGAAGCAGCATCAGTGACAAGCAAGGCCCCTTGTCGAGGGAGAGACCTACAGAGACACCAAGCTTCAGGGAAGAGGAAAAGGAAAGCACACAGCTTACTTCGCCTGATGATGCATCAGTGTACTGCAGGGGCAGCAGTAGCACGAGGAACCCAAGCAGTAGTGCGGATGATGATGAGATAGTTTGTGATCTCGAGGCCATCTTTGGATTATTATTCTGATGAGTGCACATCTTCGTGTGCCTGTGTATGCTGCTTGCATGTGTATATATAGCTGTTTTGGACCAATGGTATGTCAGTTGTGTGATAATCTGTCTTATGCAGCATAATTGTCTTATAGCTGTTTTAATTTGGACCAATGATATGTCAGTTATGTGAAGGACACAAACAACAACAAAAAAGGAGAGACAGAGGGACATTGTTCCGCAAAGAATTTTGGACCATGAAACTATTCTGCATGAATTCACAAGTCACAATATTCATTTTGTTCCAAGCAAAGTAATTGTGGGACTACAATTGTTTAATCGTCTCAAGATTTTGTATCACTGCATAGAGCAGCCTATTTTGGAAAATATATGTGAATCGACAAAGCTGTTACTAACTTGTTACAAATAGGAAGACACTAGTATTCCCTATTCTTTTCAGCTGAAACACCTAATATTCCTAGTAAAGCCTAAAGGCATGATGTGTCCCTAGCACTATAAAAAGCAATTTATGGAGACATCTCGTTTAATTTCAGGAAAAATCCTAAAATGGCCCATCTCTTACTATAGACCTTGTCAGAGATATGGGCTAGGGTACCTGCACCGCCCGTATATATAACTACCACCAAGCTATCGTCCCAGCAGCCATCAAGAAGGAAGCCCACAAGGGCTGACGCTATCAACCAATAACGTGGGATCAAGGCAAACCAATGCGGGTGTATCTGGACGATAGATAGGATCAATCTGTTGCACATATCGTGTAACTAAATTAGGAACATAATCTACTAGTCCGATCGCCCTCCCTGTAACCCTACCTCTCCTGCCTATATAAAGGAGGGTAGGGACCTTCGGGCACAGGATCTAATCTTTCACACATTCCATCTACTTCGTAGCTAGGATCAATAGCCCCTGTAATTGAGCATATGAATACAAGAGTAGCCGCACCATTGGAGTACGGTTTAGCGCGCACCACGCCCTGAACCAGTATAAATCTTTGTGTCTCGTGCACTACCAATTGATTCCGTCTACGCGATCACGTTGCTGGATATTGCCGGAGCAAAACAATCCGACAGTTGGCGTGCCAGGTAGGGGCCTTTTGCATTTAGATTCATTTTTGTGTTTCGGATGGCTATTCTATGCAGGTTGAGTAAGGGTGTGATCAAGAGGTGGTCGGGAAAGGACGGCCATGGCACCGCCACCTCCTCGCGATCGAGGGCTCCATGGCGTGCCAACCTCAAGACTCGCACACTGGCCTCGACGTCACCATCTCCCGATCAACTCTACCTCGCCAAGCTCAGAGACGCGATCGATGTAGGACCGCTTCAGTGGGCACATCATGTAAGTCACTACGCCGAGTCTACTTTCTCTCAATTCTGTCGGGAGTACCTCCTTGACACCGCACGCATGATCTGGTCAAAATCACACCACCCAGATGATGCACAACCACTGCCATCGTTAGACGCTGTTTTGCCTAGATTCTTCGACAGGCTCAAGAGCGCCACAATGGCACGTGCCTGGGAACTCTTCCCGATGCTCGCGATTAACCCTAATAGGGCCGGGGCACCCCGGATAGTGAAGAGAAATCATGGATTCAACTAGCTGAGCGTTAAGCGAAGCCAAAAGCTGAGTTATCGGGTAAATCTTGGCTACGCCATGAAACTTTCCGTGTCAGAACCACAGATATCCGGTGGCTCATCTCACCAAGATTGTAAGATGTACCGTGCTACAGCTGCCACGACGACTCTTTCACAGGGCACCCCTCGAGGGGACAATCGACGGCGTAAGGGACACTTGAAGCAAACCCTCAAACGAGTGATGACCATTTGTGCCCATATTGGGATCCGATCAGATTTGGGACATACACCTACTATTCAGGAGGCTTACACTGTGGCACTCGTGACGACGACCCGAATACCTTGGTCAGAGCACCCGATCACTATCGACGAAAGTGACCAACCCGAACACTCAGTCGACGTCAGCAGGTTCCCCTTGGTTGTCAGCGCAGTTCTCGAGACCGTCCATGCCACTATAAGATCTTCATGGATGGAGGAAGTGATTCCAATCTGATATATTGGGACACTTTCAAAAGACTAAAGATCGGCATAGAGAAATTGCGCCCACCAAGAGGCCCGTTCATCGGAATAGTACGAGGGAGACAGGTGATGCCTCTCGGCATCATAGATCTATGGGTCACGTTCGGTGAGACGACACACTTTCCCAAGGAGATACTCTCCTTTGAGGTTGTGGATTTTTAGGACACCTATCATGCCGTCCTTAGCATATCATGTTTCGTTAAATTCATGGTTGTCCCTCACTATGCGTACCTAAAGATGAAAATACCAGGCCCCAAAGGTATCATCACAATATCTATGGATCTTCAAAATGCCTATCAGTGTGATCTACTCGCTATCGACAACGCGGTCCGAAACTTGGATACGGCGCAGCGCGAGCTAGACTATGTCCTCATGCAAAGACAGGACTGGGAGCTCTAACGCTAGCGCCACCACGTCTCGATTTCCAACTTCCACCACCCGAAGAAAAGAGGCTGCCACCAGCCCAGTTCACGCCCTCGGAGCCAACTGTGGCCCCATCATTCACGCTCGGGGAAGATCAAGGAAGGTCCGCTTGGACAAAACTAACCCTAGTAAGACCACAAACATCGGGAGGAGCCTGAACCAGGCACAACAAGACAAACTCATCAAATTCCTAATTGATAATCAGGACATATTCGCCTAGAAACCCTCAGACATGCCAGGAATCCCGAGGGAGATCGTCGAGCATTCCCTAAGGATCCAGGTCGACGCCAAACCAGTCAAGCAATGCTTGAAATGGTTTGACAATGAAAGGCGCAGGGCTATAGAAGAAGAAATAGCCAACCTCCTCAACATGGGCTTCATCAGGGAGGTCCTACATCCAGACTGGCTTGCAAACCCCGTCATAGTGCCCAAGAAGAATTACAAGTGGAGAATGTGTGTTGACTATACGAGCCTTAAGAAGGCATGCCCCAAGGATCCTTACCCTTTGCCCCATATAGACCAAATCATTGACTCCACTACGGGATCAGAACTACTCTGTTTTCTCGATGCCTACTCCGGTTATCACCAGATCTAGATGAAAGAGTCCGACCAACTAGCTACTTCATTCATCACCCCAATCAGAGCATACTACAACATCACCATGTCGTTTGGGCTAAAGAACATGGGGGCTACTTACCAGCGCTGTATGAAGCGCTGCCTCCATGAACAGATCGGTAGAAATGCTGAAGCTTACATTAATGACATCATCATAAAATCATCAAAAGCTAGGAACCTTATTCAAGATCTCTCGGAGACCTTCACCAGCCTTCGAAAGTTCAAGATCAAGCTTAACCCAGAAAAGTGTACCTTTGGGGTACCATCCAGTAAACTACTCGGTTACATTGTATCGGTACACAGGATTGAAACCAATCCAATGAAGGTCAAAGCCATCCTCGATATGGGACCTCCTCGAGCATTAACGGACGCCCAAAAGCTCATGGGTTGCCTAGCTTCCTTAAGCCGATTCAACTCTAGGCTGGGCGAAAGAGGACTTCCCCTCTACAAACTCTTACGCAAGACGCCAGACTAGCAATGGACCCTAGAGGCTCAAAAAGACTTCGATGATATCAAGTACTTACTCACCAAATCCCCCATCTTAGTGACTCCTCACAAAGAAGAGCCTCTACTCCTATAGGTCGCAGCTACCACTCAGATGGTGAGCATGGCAATAGTTGTAGAGAGAAAGGAAGAAGGCCACATTTAGGCCATTCAGCGACCGGTATACTTTCTTAGTCAAATACTGGCCGAGAGCAAAACTCGCTACACACACATCTAGAAGGTACTCTATGGGGTGTACTTGGCAAAGAAGAAGCTGGTTCACTACTTCGATGCGCACCTGATTACCGTGGTCACCTCCTTCCCGCTAGGAGAGTTCATCAACAATCAGGACACGACTGGCGGATCGCTAAATGGGCCCTAGAACTTATGGCATATGGCATTACTTATGTGTCACGCACGTCTATAAAATCCTAGGCCTTGGTGGACTTTGTTGCCGAATGGACAGAAGCACACGTCGAACCGACCGTAGCCGACTTGGAGTACTGGAGTATGTAATTCGATGGCTCTTTGATGCTACAAGGAGCGGGAGTGGGAGTTGTCTTGGTCTCTCCCAGCAGGAACCGAATGAGGTATGTGCACCACAGTCACCCTTGGGGTCAAAAGACTTGTTGCTTCGGGAGACTCTGAACTTGTCTTCGGGCAAGTAATGAAAGCCTCAGTGTGTCGTGACCACAAGATAGAAGCCTATTGCACTAAGGTCAGAAAACTTGAGGTTAAGTTTGATAGACTTGAGCTACGCCATATCCCTCGATGGGATAATGAAGAGGCTGATAGCCTTGCTAGAATCAGCTCAACTCGAGACACGCCCCCAGGCAGCATGTTCCTCGATGAGCTTATGAAACCCTTGGCATGCTGTGAAGTTGAAACTCAATCTCTCCCCAAGCCAAGCATACTCACCATCACCAAGGTTGTAGACTCTAACCCAGACTAGGTGTAGGAACTCATTGACTATCTGCGACACGGCATTCTCTCTATCAACAGGGACAAAGCTGATCGAGTACATCGGAGAGCTAAATCCTATGTTAGGAGGGATGACGAAATCCATCATAAAAGCACAAGCAGAATCTTGCAATGGTGCATACACATAGAAGAAAGGATAAAGCTCTTGCAAGATATACACTCGAGGGCTTGTGGCCACCACGCAGCGCTGAACACTTTGGTGGGTAAAGCCTTTCAATAAGGGTTTTACTGGCCCATCGCGGTTAAGGTTGCACAACATATCATGAGGACTTACGAGGGATGTCAGTACTTTGCCAAGAAAAAACATGTCCCCTCTCAAGAACTCCAAACGATCCCAATCACATGGCCCTTCACCATCTAGGGACTCTACCTCGTCGGGAAACTCCCGCCTACCCCGAGGGCTTCGATCACTGGTTTGTCATGATTGACAAGTTCATTAGGGAGGTTATAAACTGGTATGGGGTCATGAACACGATCATCACTAACAACGGCACCCAGTTCACGGGAAGTGCATTTATCAACTTCTGTGACAAACAACAGATCAACGTAAGATGGGCTACAGTGGCCCATCCCAAGACCAACGGTTAGGTAGAAAGAGCAAATGGTTGCATCCTTCGGGGTCTTAAACCCCAAATCTTTAGGAAACCAAAGAAGTTTGAGGGTAGATGGGTCAAGGAGCTTCAGCTAGTCCTGTGTAGTCTATGGACCACACCTACCAGACCGACGGGGTTCACCCCCTTCTTCCTTATCTATGGCATAGATGTGGTACTACCTGAGGAGATCGGCTATGCCTCTCCTCGATTCTGCACCTATGACAAGGACACAGTAGAGGAAGCCTTACAGGATTCCCTCGATAGGCTCAACAAGCACCATGGAATGATGCTTGTCTATTCTACAAGATATCAGCAACAGCTACACAAGTACCACAGTAAGCATGTTTGACCATTAAACTTCATGCAAGGCGATCTAGTCCTGCACCGAGTGCAAACGACGAAGGGGAAAAACAAGTTTTGACCCCCTTGGGAAGGACTGTTTATCATGGCCAAAGTGCTAAAGTCAGGAATGTACAAGCTGGTAAACAAGAAAGGTGAAGTCTACACGAACGCCTAGAACGTTGACTTGTTATGACGGTTCTACTCGTGAGAAAGTAGCCCTATACTAGGGACTAGTTTACGGGTGGTGTACCACCAACCATAATAAATGTAGTAGACTCCATCAAAAAGATAATCAGTATGTCCCTAGGCTTAAACTAAGCACCCAAGCAGATCATGCTGACCTGTTGAGGCACTCGTGGGAAAATCATGTTAAGGGTCTCCAATCAATCACCGCGATACGTTATGCTAACCTATTACGATGATCCATGGGCTACAACTAACACTACATGAAGCCACAAGGCTATTACTTAGGAAAACACAAAGTATGAAGTGTAGAAAGTCTTTATTCTAAGGCCAATACAATTTACACATCATGAGGAGCAGAGTGGATTACATCCTCTACCCTCCCAGATTCAGTAACGGTGCCTACCACGCCCCTGAACTCCATGGCCAGGGCACCACCATCATTAGGTTCTTCCATCGGTGGAAACCTGATTGCCATGTTGTGAAGGTCCTCACCGCTCTAGAGTGTAGCGGCCACCAATGCCAACACGGCCCCATGACAGGCTGCGTGCTGAAAGACTTTGGCAAACCACCTCAGGAAATTGCTAAAGTGCTCCTCTATGCTCACCTCCGCCGGTGAGAGCACGTCAATAACACTGCCACATGCCTCCAGCAAGGTAGCGTGACGGTCTCAATATTGACTCACCCTCACCGCCGTGGCAGAAGTGTCAACCATAGTAGCATCACGGTCATGCTCTGCCTCCATCACCTACTCGGCCAGAATGACGCTGGCATCACGGAGCCTCGCTACCTTGCGTGGAGTAGCGGCCAGTTGCTCTCGGGCGACTGGAAAGCATAGTCCAAGTAGCCGCTCATCAAGATAAGACATCTTCAAAAGGATGAACGGGGAATCTCACCAGGAACTCACTAAGAAGTTGTGCCTAGGCTTCGACATGGTACGCCATGGCGTCAGCCGCTTCCCGCTCTGACCTAGCCATCACTTCTTGTATAGCCTCCAACTGTGCTCGGAGATGACTCGCTTCATCCCCATCCATCATGACTACTAGTGGTTCCATGGCTTCCACCATCGTAGCACTGGCCGGCGATTCAGTAGGAATCACGTCATCAAGCACAGGAAGTCTAGAAGAACACCTAGTGAGAAGAAGTACAAAGCCCCAAGTTCACCCGATTCGGGTTAGTTCAAGAACTTACCCGACAAAGGAAGGATGGATGGGCAGATAGCGCTTGCCCACCTCCCGCCTCGAAGCCTCTGTCCTCGTGCTCCCCACACTTTCCATCAGATCGGATCTAAGGGGATAGAGGTAGAGGAAGATGAAGAACTAAAGAAAGGGAGGTAAGCTAAATAGTGCGCAAATAAAATTATGCCCATTTATGCCTCCCCCTTCTTTATATAAGCAGGAACTGGCGCACGGATAGCATCCCAACCACACACACTCACGTATCAGAAAATGAGCCATAAACACTGATGCTCTAGCTTCCAGTAAGCAAACTCACCTTCAGGTCCTAGCGATCCGTTCTCAATATACCTTCACTCGAGCCAGTGCAGGCGAGTGATCTGACACTCAGACCGAGTACTCGGCCCGGCTCACCCCCTCAGCAGGTGTAAGCGATAGCGAATGAATCACTATCGACCCTGCCCCTCTAGAGTTAGGGGGTATTCGGGATGGTCACCAGTCTGATCCTAAAACCTCTGACACTCTGTGTCACGCAAATCTCCCAATACCCGGATGAGCTCGAAGTAGCTTATTTTAGCGGATGTGTGCCCCTTTGGGGGATATCAGAAAAATGGTTGGGCCATGGCTATAACCAAAGTACGAGCTCTAGGAATCTGAAAAAGTGTTTTATGACAGTGCCCCCGCTGGTCAGGCTTAACCCTACCGTTTACTTTCAGTGATAGCGGACAGTTCACTCGTTCTACCCATTACCAGCTCAAAGAGTAATAAACACAACTACCAACAACTGCTCACATGTTCGTTACTCACCCACAGTGGTGCCTGCACACTGGGACACTATTATATTGGCCTCAGGGCTCTGAGACAACGTCCTCGCTCTTCCACTAATGAGGATCATGAAAATTTCAACCGCTGTTACTCGATGGATCTCAAAGAAAAATGTGACACCCTTAGTGCTCGACCTGCAATAGGTCACCCTAAAAATCAACTGGCTTAGTAACGTGCGGGTGATCACTACTAGGAATATCCACTTCTATGACGAATAACTTTCGTCACTGAAGGTGCCAAATTCATCATAATTTTAGTTTTATGATGAATTTATGATGAAAAAAATGGTTCGTCATATAAGTCGCGTCATTCTTAAAAATTTATGATGATTCTAGAAATTCGTCATAGACGTGGCTTGATCTGTGATGAAAACAGAATGTCATAGAACTACTTTGGCATGCAAGGTTAGGGGTAGCCACGCTGTTGTGTGCTTTCGTTGGAGATGCTTTTCCACATGTACATGCTATAGCCGGCTGCATTGGAAATGGTTCGGGAACGTGTCACCTTCTTATTGCACAACATGGCCATCTCTGGTTCTTGCACATTTCACGTTCTTACTGGACCACGTGTCAGGACCCTGTTGTTCCACATGTCAGTTTTCTATTGGCAACATGTCGTGTTACAGTTGGGTCACATGTCACTTCTTCATTGGACCATGTGTCGTATTTTTATTGGTCCACGTGGCATTACCATAATACCCCACGTGTCTTTCTTTTACTCGACCATGTGTCCCAATGCTATATGTCCGCATGTCAGCATTCTATTGGGTCACGTGTCGCGCCTTGAGCTACCCACGTGTCTTTTTCTGATTCAACCACATGGTAGGACGGATTTGTACCACATATTTTATTTGTATTGGCCCACGTGCCCTATCCTAGCTCTTACACATGTCATTCATTGGTTCGTCCACATGTCAGATTCTTATTTAACAACATGCCTATGTTAGATCTACCACGTACACACCAATCATTATTACATCAAAAAAATGATTTCAGATCTACACTGCTGCACAAAATAACTACATGCATAATTATAATTATATTGAACCTAAATCAAATAACAATAGTTCAGCTCAGCAGCACACCACTAATAGAGTTCACATATCAAGTTGCCAAAATTTCACATCAAAATAGTAAACCAACCACATGTTTAGTACGTCAACAAGACTAAGAGTTACCAGCGCTTAAGAGCATGATATGCTCATGGAGCTTATTGTACTCCTCCTGTTGCCTATTTCTTGAACTCCTCAAACTCCCTATCAGTGTTTTCTGCCTTCCTCTTCATTTGATCCACTTGTTCAGCGAGGATAACTGAACTTTCCTAATGAGCAGCAAGCCATTTCCGAAGTCTAGAGCAACTTGTCCTAATACCAGCATTCTTCAAAGAAAAGGTATTGCTGCTGGCCTGGGAGAGGACCTTTGAAACAATATCAGCAACAGGTTTTGCTCATATAGTTTTCATAGCTTCCTGTGAAAACCAAGGAGTAAACATTAGGAAGCAGACTTAAATTGCAGAACTAAGAGATTATTTCATTACAAGTAATGCATATGTCTTCCTCAGCCTACTACCAACAAAGATTCATAAGCACAATGCATAGGTAACATATTAACTGTTGTAATATTACAACTTCAAAATGATAGTGCCACTTTAGGCTCCTCCTACTTTTCCTTCTTTTATGCCAAAGGCTTCAACAGATTTCAATGAAAGCAAATGAATGTACTTACCACTGCTTTTCTTATAGCATCGCTTAGTCCCGTGTTGCTACTGGTATGGAAGTTGTTGAAGATTCCCATGGCATCAACATCTTCATGAGGTCGATCATGTTCTTCAACGAGCACTTCGTGATCGTGTCCTACGTCCTTTCTGTTTTTGTCCTTCTGTTAAAATTGCACATGCCTTTCTATTGATACAAAATGCATTGGGTATTTGATATAAATAGAGTAACACAACCATCACTTACATATGCTTGTAGGTGGGCAATATAGGAGCGAGATCCTCTAACCTAGTGGCACTTGACTTTTGCATGGTTTTGCTTGTTCTGCTCTGAGACTGCCTATAACCACAATTGTGTTAGACTGCAGCACAAGTAGACCACATAAAGACTAGACAAGAAATAAATGAGTTCACACACACACACCTTGTTCTTGGAACTTAAACACATGTGGACAAGTGCACACTACTGTGCGTCATTCATCCAAGACATAGGAGAGGTCCTTCTGATTTCATCAGTGGGGACGCCTTTGAAGTAAGATCGCTTGAACCTGTATCGTGTCTGCCGTACGACAGACTAGAATATACTCGTGCATGCTTCTTTTGTTGCATCATCATTGTCACCAATGGTCAGCCTCAACTGCAGAAGTGTGAATGCAAATTGAATCCATTACTAAGTTGCTCAAGGTAGAGTTGAATGTTAATAGAGGATATACATACTTACAGATAGCTTGGCCACAAATCCATTGAGATGTTCGATCCTTTGCTTGTAATCTTTCCAGTGCGGGAAAATTGGTACTTGAGACCTAACTACTACACCTGCCTCTGAGGCAAACTTGGCAGTTTGTAATGGATCATGTGGCCTTCTGTTTCCCTTGACAACCAAGATGGGCATCCTTGTTCCCATTGATTGGGTGGTTTTGTGAAGCCCAACCCCTTAGTTGCTTGCCTCGACTTCCTCGCTCTTCTCTGTAATGGTACTACATATTTTTCATATATTCAGATTGTTAGAAAAGTAACATGGATATCAAATAGTGTGACTTGATTTATAGACATATCTAAGGTAGTACCAACCTTCGCAAGTTTGGTCATTCTGCTGTTGGGGAGGTGGAGTCTCCTCTTCGACATGGCTAAGGTCATCTTCACATGACCAGTCCCTCACAGGGCTTTGTTCGGCTTGTGCGTGCTGACATTTGGACCTAGGTGGAACTACAAGATGCTGTAACTCTGCTGGAGTAGTTGGCTTCACTCTCTTGGATTGCCATCCTCTAGGACCCATATCGGTGCTGCCTTTTGCCCTACTGGCAGGGACTTCTCTACGGCTTGTTCAACCCACAGCCTAAAATTGGAGAAACAAACTTAAGCGGCAAGCATGTAAAAATTGCATTGCTATCCACATAGCAAAGAATTGAATTGCACTGCTACCTAAACCAACACCCCTCCTATCCCAACATGACAAGATAGAACAAGCACCTCAATTGTAAGGGGTACTCGCTCTTCTAAATCTATATCTGTATCACCATATCCATTAACACGCTCCCCTGCTTCAGGGAGATATTTCCGGATGTCAACATGTAGATCACAAAGGCATTTATTGAGTTAACCTTGTATTGAATGTCAACAAAATAGAGTAGGAGCGTGCAAATGAGGCACCTAAACTACAGCTTATATGAAAGCCATTACTAGAATAAAGCACATGTGAACTACAGCTTATACGGAAGGCTATTATACTCGAATAAAGCACATGTGAACTACAATCAACTAAGGAACAGTGTAACCCCGTCACTATATATATACATATCCTAGGTTCAACCACTAGAGTATAGCATGCATCATAAATAGGAATTTTGGGTACCTCTTCCTATTCCTGGATACGCTGCGTCGTTGGCACCGCCCTCTTGTCATCCTGGTCACGGAAGTGGTGCGGCCAGCATCGACGAAGGGGTAGCAGATCTAGTGTGGCGGTCATCAATGATGATGCTGGGGCTCGGTCATGACAGGTGCCGATGTAGGGGGTCTGGATCTGGCATGTACCACCACTGATGGCAATCCTTCTGCCGTCAGCGGACGTGCTGCCGACGAAGGGGATCAAATCTAGATCTAGCTCTAGCTCTGGCTAGGGTTCGAAAAGGTATGAGAGAGGGTGTGGCTAGAGAGTGGAGTGGGAGTCAAGCTGCTATGCCGATGCACCTAGCTAGGGTTCGCACTGGGGTAGTAGAGGGGCTAGGCTTTGGAGCTAGAGGAGAGATGGTGCGGCTGGTCCAGCTGGAGAATGGAGATGAAGGCAGAGACGATGACTCCTTGTGCTTTTATGTCACCATAACTATACCGCAAATACTCTTGTCTGAAATCGATGGCATGGTAAACCAATTTTCCACGAGGAGGGCAAAAGAGAGAGAGATCTAATTTGCGGTTCATGTTGGCAGCACTGCTGGGCGTGGGGATTTCATTTTCGCCCAAAATCAAATTTTCGCGTGGGCAGATCGCCACCTCACCTGGCATCCTATGAGCAGAGACAGATTTTTATATGACGAATGGTGATGATATATATGGAGTAATACACTAATGTGTATTAATCATTGGATCACCAACATTAATCCCCCAAGTTTCACTGGACCCCCCAAGTTTCGATGGATGGCGACTCTTGACAGCATTTATGTGTTGGTGATGCAATTATGCGGCACATGGGACAGTCAGCTGCTAAAGACATTCTGTTAGCACCCATCTTTTCCTCTTTTGCACGTTGTTTCCATGGCCGTTCACCCCCTCCGGTGCCACCCACCCTACGCCACCTCCCCCTTCCCCCACCCCTTCCCCGCGCACACCAAAACCTCTTGTGCCGCGGTGATCTACCATGTCGCCATCTATCAGCGTGCCACTCCTCCAGTGAGCAAGCTGGTTGAGATCGTCTTCTCGCCTCTACGCGGTGAGGCCGGCGGCGATCTCCTCTTTTTTTCTTCATGAATTTATGGTGTTTGATGAAACACACGTGTAATTTTTCTGATTATTGCAGATAGCGTGAGTTAAATCAAAGCGGGTAGAAATACCACATTGCAGAAAGAGCCAGTGGCAGGCAACCATTCTCCAAGAAGTAGAGGAACAGGCACCACCACAGCCATAAAGAGCCAAAGGAAGGCTCGCAGTGTCCTAGAAGCAGAGGAACAAGCACCACCACAGCCTAGGAAGAGGCATAGGAAGGCAGACAGTATCCGAGAAGCAAAGGAAGAAGCAACCAATGCTATGCTAGCCCTGGAGTCCAAGAATTCTTGCAGGTGGACTCAAATGGCCCACCGATAGCAGCATCGTGAGGAGAGTGTTGAAATGGAACTCAGGGAGGAAGAGCTCACTAAGGAACAACTATAACAAATGACCGAGTTCCACTCCAAAAACTAGACCAGTCGCTTTGCACCTTCCTGCATCCAATCTGTAGCTACTCATGGGCATGCTCGTGCTCGCACTCATGGAGGTTTGATGTGTGCCACAATTGGTGGTACAAGGAGCAGTCAAGTAGGTAATTTGATGTGTGCCACAATTGGTGGTACGAGGAGTAGTCGATGAGGTAATTTGATGTCTACCAATGGTGGTACGAGGAACAGTCAAGGAGGTTTGATGTCTACCAATGGTGATATGAGGAGCAGTAATATTGAGAGAAAGAAAGAGGTAGTTCAGTTCTATGACTTTCGGTATTACAGCTCAAAAAAGATACAGAGCATCAGGTTCTGTGATATTGAGTTATGTTTTCCACAATTCAAAGAGACTGGCACAAAATCAGAGTTCTAGACTATGACACGAGAGAGTTTCTTTAGGAGCTACCATGCTAGAGGGATGGCACTAGCAGACCAAAGGATACTTGGTTGGGATGAGCTTGAGAGAGCAGCTGGTATACCCATCTGGCCCCTCTTTGAGCGGTTCCTAGGCTTCGTTCACCTTTTTAATGAGGTTGATCGAATTATGATAAGTTGGGTGCATTAGTTCTATGCAATAGTGTGGATTCATCTGGAGCATGACTACATTGCTTTTATGCTCAATGGTCGTCCAGAGCAATTATCCTATGAACGTCTGCAAGAACTCCTCGGGGTTGACACTTCAGACAAGAAGCTCCATGAGATAGTCTACGGAGATGCTCTTCCTCCGCATCATAGCAGGGTTGGAGGTACTTTTCCTATAGACCAGGAGATTTGACCGCTCTTCATGGAGCCCTTCGCTGATGGCTCCTTGTGTACATCAGACAGACTATGTCTAGAGGCTTACATTCTACTCATGGCTCCGAGGAAGATAGTCATTCCTTGTGGCGGCAATAGGGAGTCATTGACTAGCTTGTAGTAGTGGCTACTACTATCAATATGGTGAGGTGAGCAGTTTGACTTCTTACACTTTTTCCTATCTGAGATCAAGGATATGATAGCTGATGCTATCAGTACTGGATGGCAGCACGTGCACCCTCACATCATCAGCTATCTGCTATGCATGATTGACTCTGAAAAGAATGGGCCACTGTACAACGAGTTGACATGCGAGGTTATGACCTACATGCCAGTAAGTCCAGACGATTGTCGTCATGGACAGTGTGCCCTTAGGTCTGTTCAAGAGATGTTACCCATATAGGACAAAGAAAGACATGAAACGGTGGATGCAGCCCTAGAGCAAGCAGAGCACCTGCCTAGGATTGGAGGAATCTTGAATGTACGAATGCAAGATTTAGACTCTGATGATAGCAAATACTATGACCATATGTCAGACGACCACGACAAGGGAGGGTCATCCTCTAGTGGTGTGGCCAACAAATAGAGGGATGATGTTCCACCTACTATAGAGATGTTAGCTAAGCACGCATCGCCTCTAGTGTACGTTCAACAACCGTCGGAGCTTGGATAGATACTTGCTAGGCTAGTTGTTGGCCAGGAAGTAAACCAGAAGCATATGGAACGATAAGACAAGCATATGGAATAACAAGAGAGGTGTTTCAAACAAAGTATTGATAAGCAAGCGGAGAGTGTGGTCCTTCTCAAAGAGCAGATGAGCCAGCAATCATCTACTTTTTATGAGGCCATCAACCAACAAGGCCAAACAATCAACCTGATGTGCAATGTGTTCATCGGTTGCTTTAATCAACTGTATAGTGCCATAGGGGTTAAGGCCCTAGACTTTCAAATGCTTCAGTTGCAATGTGGTAGTCAGGGCAACCCCATTGCTGGTTATCTAACTGGTCCTAATAATACAACTGTCCACATAGAGTTTCCCATTGCGATGACGCTGCATAAGTAGAGTTCAGGTTTAGGTCCTGATCAGGCCGATGATCCACCTTCACTCCCTCAGGTCGAGATGCAAATCACCATGGAGGCGCATACAGAGCCTCTCAGGGCTTCTCCAATGCCTAAGATACCTGAACCAGCTTTAGGTTCTGATGAGGCAGGTGATCCACCTTCTTCACCCCCTTAGGTCAAGGTGCAAGCCGCCACAAGGACACATACAGAGCCTCTTGGGGCTTCTCCAATGACCAAGATGCCTAAACCTACTAATGCTAGTATTATTACAGTCGAACATAAGTAGAGTTCAGCTTCAGCTCATGAGGTAGTTGATCGACCTTCACCGCCCAATTAGGTTGAGGGGCTAGATACTGTGTGTGACACCATAGGGGAACATACAGAGCCTCCCAGTGCTTCCCCAACAATCATAGAGCCTAATGCGACAACCGAGCCTACTAATCCTACCATTAATAGAGTTGAGTCAACCCTAGGGTCTGACACTACTACTTTAGTTCAGCAGACGAAGAGTCCACCATTTATCTAGGTAGCCACATCACTGAGCATGATAAGACATCGGATTCGGACAATGAGATTTTAGCATACTCACCAGGCGAGATGCACCCACCAGGAGAGTTTGACCTCGATAGCACCGTTGTGACTTCAATGCCAGCTTCGTCATCATCACCACATCCATTAGATGCATAGTCACCTAGATTCCCTACCGAGGAAGGGACGTTCAAGAGATTGGTGATAGTTCGACAGTCGAAGGGAGGGATGCGGTAGAAGGTGAGGGAACAGAGGCATTGAAATTTGGATTTAGAATGGTTCTTGATGTAATAATTGAAGTCTTGCTTACAACACAATGTCTAATTTATGGTTCTATAATAAGTTGTACATGTTGAACCCTTTTTATCACTATGTTGCCACGTAGGCATTGAAATTTGGATTTAAAATGATTCTTGATGTAATACTTGAAGTCTTGCTTACGACACA
The DNA here is from genome assembly GCF_019320115.1 of Miscanthus floridulus. Taxonomy (NCBI): domain Eukaryota; kingdom Viridiplantae; phylum Streptophyta; class Magnoliopsida; order Poales; family Poaceae; genus Miscanthus; species Miscanthus floridulus. Next base: position 102,556,379 of record NC_089588.1, on the reverse strand, counting down.
ATGTCTATTTTACGGGTCTGTAATAAGTTGTACATGTTGAACCATTTTTATCACTATGTTGCCACTGTAAATTAAACCTAACATCTAAGGGCGATATGAGCGACATCTATCTAGTCTGACTACCTTGTTGCAACTCGAGCCGTTCCTCTTAAGAGAGAACTATAGGGTCGAACAACCCCATTGCAAGTCAAGGAGTCAAACGGACATGAAATCTATTGTCCAACTTGTTACAATCATAGAGTAGGGGACTTTCTTTCGTGCGCAATCAAATCTTGCGAGCGCATTTAGAAAAGAGTAATAGATATTGTCCAACGTGTTACAGTCACATAGCATTGGACTTTCTTGTGTGTCCATTCAGAAAAGAATAATACACATTGTGCCAACGATTAACATTTACAATGCCTAACACAACAGGAACCATTCAGAACAGAAATATGCAAAGTTACTAAGTTACCTATGGTGTTTCATAAGAGGGAAGGAAGCTTCCCTAAAACCTAACTCCCTTTCAAGAGGGGAGGCAGGATCTAGCCCATGACCACCTAATCACCTCATCTGAGCATGTCGGCCACACAAGCCGATCGCATCCGAGCACAAAAAGCAAACACCATGAAAGACAAAGCGACGTGCATAAGTTGCTCTTCGAATTAAAGTAACAAACTAGCCTTTGATTAAGATTGGAATGACCCTAGATACAATCTATGGCTCAAAGAAGGCAGCGAGGACAATGTCTCCCACATGCGTGGCCACCATGATGGCCTCCACGGCGGTGGTAAAGTCACAAATGAGCTCCTCCTGCTTCTCCTCATCGGCGCCAACTGGGAAGCTAGGTACAAGCAGGTGGAGATCGTTGCCAAAACAAAGTTGCACTATGGCCAGGGCTAAGGCAACCCCATGGCGCACCCTGTGAAGGGCCAATGTCCTAATGCGAGCTAGCATGGCCCGTAGACGGTCCTCGAGCAGGAGACCCCTCGTGTTCATGTCATTAACGGCAACGAGGGCCGCCTCTTGAAGAGCAGCCAACTCCTCCTCTAGGGCTAACAACACGAAAAATCATCAAAACAAGGTCGTGGACATTTGGATAGAGATTCTCAATGAAGGAAACCATACCGATCATCCAGGCCTGAGCATCAGAAGTTGCCACCTGAGCATCGGTAGTCTCCCGCTCCAAGGCAACAAGGGCAATCTAGACGGCGTTGAGGCAGAGCATGACCCAACTAACCTCATCCCAGTGGCCAGAGGCATCCCAATCACGACGGGGCTCGATTACTTCCTAGTGGCCAGGGGGAGAAGACCCCTCTAGTTGCGCATGGTGCGCATCCGGAGAGCGGGCGGCACCGAAGAACTGCTCGACCTCTAGCATCGCGGCATGAGAAATGACCTTAAAAAGATTAAGGAGATCAGAATGGAATTACTCTAGCAACTAAGAACAAGACCACATTACCCAAGGCATCGCAAATGGGAGCAGAGATGCGGCGGAGGCCTGCTCCCCTCCGGAGGGCTCTCCACCAGGCGCTTCCCATGGTTCATCACTCTGGCCAAAGACATGACTCAGTCGAGGCTAGAGAGAAGGCGAAGGAGAATGACAGGAAGACAGAAAAAAGCGGTTGCCTCACTCTAGTACCTCTCTCGTAGATTTATGGCTAATCTAGGCACACTAGGCTCTCTGGGTTTCATGCAAATTTAATACAGATTTAATTGTTGTGGATTTCCAAGCAACAGGTTGCCGCGGGTGTAGTCAAAAAAAAGTAATAGATATTGTTGAGCATGCTACAATCACATAGTATCGGACTTTCTCATGTGTGCATTCAGAAAAGAGTAGTACAGATTGTGCCAACGATTAACATTTATACAATGCCTAACGCAGGTAAAAGCATTCAGTCATTGTCCAATGCATTAAAATCACGTAGGTTTCAGACTTTCTCGCGTGTGCATTTAGAAAAGAGTAATACACATTGTGCCAATGATTAACATTTACAATGACTGACAACACAAGTGCAAGCATTCAGAACAGAAATACACTAATAAGTTACTAAGTTACCTATGATATTTCATATGTTTTGTGGATTAGTTGGAGGCCATTGTTCATTTCACTGTCGATGGCAAGCAGATCTAGCATCAGGAGCCACATCCACTCCTAGCACTAGGCCATGGCTTCCTCCTTTGTGGGTTGTGCATTGAACAACCAGTGGCACAGCCCGTCGGTCCATTTCTCCATGAAGTGCTTTAGGACCTTCTTCATCATCGACTCTAGCAACATGACAAGCTTCCACTATAACACCCCAGTGTTAAGCTTTGCATTTGGCATTTGCATTTCATGAGCACAAGCATCATCCATTCATTCATGAGCATGAGCATATGAAGTTTCATTTCATTTACCTTCTCTTTATCACATGGGATGTTGCTCATATACTTAATTATGCTTGTGATCATATGTGACCAAGGCATGAGATGGTTGTGAGGTCATGAAAACACCTTAGACACATCTAGGATGGTAATTGGAACAATGTTTATATTCATGACATAGACCAAATTTGCTTCTAAGTGTTGGTTTCATTTGAAATGCTATTTTCATGATGCTAGTTTGACTAAAGTTAAACAATAGTTTAGAGAGCTTGCATGGCTATGTGACCTAAATAAAAGTTGTAGTTCTTGTCATGAGTAACAAACTTTATTTAAGGGTCATGACCTAATTCAGTGCCTAACTTAGTCAAAAAGAGCTCACAAGTTTCAACTTAATGTTGTTTGTAACTTAGAAAATTTTGCTATCCTAAACTAGTTTACAGTTTCAAGTAGCACACTTTGGAGCAATGTAGTTTGAAAACTAGTTCGAATTAGACCATGATCATTAAAGCAAAGTTGTAGTACTCACATAGCTCTACAAATTTGATTAAGGAAGTTTTCAAAAATTCACCATGGATTAGGAGTTATAGAGTCATGAAGTCGTGCTCTCAGTTGGGTTCAACAACATCTGAATCAGCACCGCGTGGTGGCCGTACACCGACGCCGGCCCCACCGGTCATGCCAACATAGGCAACAAAGCCATGTGACGCCGCTACCCTCCCTCGCTCGCTCGCATTCGCGCCCCTCTGCCTCACCTTGCCTCTCTATCGTCACGCCATAGCAAAGCCGCCACGCACCGTGCCATCACCGCTGAGCTCTGCCAAGCTCGCATGACACCATTGCAGCACCATTCCTCGATAGCTCGCGCACACCGCTCGGCCATTTCCCCCTCCAACTCGCCGACCACCCATCACCTTAGCCCGAGCCAAGGTAAACGCCTAAGGGCAAGTCTGTTGTCACCGCACTCTCGCTGGAGTGCCACCGAGCTTGTGCTCGCTGTGGCCGTGCTCCACCAAGCCATCTGGCTCATGTGTTTTGCTTCTTAGGGATAGTCTAGGGTTAGGGTTAGGTCATGCCACTAGCCGTTGAACCAACGCTGGCACAACGGCACCAAAACACCACTGCGCACAACCATGCTCGTGCCGCCGTGCCGCCATGCATGCAGCCAAGCTTCGCTGCCGCTCCACCCTAACCTAATCCATGCCGTAGAGCTTTGCTAGGGTTTGTAGATGTCGTAGCCATGCTCGCCTGGCCATGCCATCGCCAGGGATGGCTAGAGCACCACCACGCACTGCCGCTGAGCCGCCATGCTCGCAAAAGAGCTAGCTCCGGTGATCCTCCGAGCAAACCTAGGGTACCTATAGATGCGGAATAGGATGGGGAACATGTTGGTGCCTACCTCGTCGCCGGTGACCTCACTGTCGGCGAGTTCACACTGGTCAAAGCCGGCCCCTGCCTCTGTCTCTCTATCGTGTGGGGTCAGTTGACCCACATGGCCCGGTCGTCAGCACCTCTATGGTGTATACGCCGGGTGCACCTAGCATTTAGGGCTTAGTTGTTTTTGAATTATTTTCACAGATTTGAATACAAACTTCAAAAATTCATATATAGAGCTAAGAGTGTCCAAATGAGGTGAACCAAATTTTATTAGATTCATCATGAAGTGTACTATGTGATAAAAATATGAAATATACTGCTTAGGATATTTTTCTGATAGAATTAAATTGAGCAAGATAAGTGCTTCTAAATGTGTTTATATCTTGTAGATTACAGAACTTGAGGTAGAAAGGTGATAAAATTGTGATTCGAATTTTGCTGGTCTTGTGTTGACATGCTCTAGCTAGGAAAAATATTAAACCTACAGTACGTATACTTGAAATATGGTCTTCCTATTTACTCTTAATTATTTGCTAGCTTCTAGTGAAATTAATTAGGGTTAGAATACATAACATATGATCATGCAAATTTTTACACAGTATTCTTGCGCTAGGGGAAAAGTAAGAAAAATATTAAATCTATTTCTTGACACTTTTCATCTGGCTAAACTATCTTTGCTAAAATATGCCTATATAACTTGTCATTTTAGTAGAGATGGCTATAGATATACTTATCCAAATGGCATGAAATTTATACAGTAGACTGTTAGGGTCATATGTAGGCTACTATAATTTTCTCAGAATTTATTGAGCATTAGAAATATTTATCCTTTAAATCACCTTGATATATAAAGAAATTAATAAATGAAAATAAATAAATTAGTTGGGCTTAACCATGATATTTTCTATGGTGTTTGTGATGCATATAGCCTGTTGATGTTATCAGATAGGCTTAGGAATGATTGGTTGTAGACAACTAGATAATTATTGTTTTATAATTCACTTAGATGGTTGCATGTGTAGTTTCTGTTGTAGTAATAATTTCATGATGCTAATGGCCTTTTATATGAAACTTGTTAATAACAAAGTTGTAGATAACTTACTTATATACCTTGTGTTAAATTTTGATAGTCATAGGCCTTATGGTTTAAGAATTATAGATGTTAGAAATCTGCTGTTAGAAATGCTTGCTCTCTGGACAGATCTAAAAGATTGAATTGTTTGACCAAGATAACTGCTGAATCACTGTTATATGATTAAAAGAAAGTTGTAGAAAATTTCAATAGCTTTCCATAAAGTCCACAACCATATTATTTAGATGTGTATAGCTCCAGTTATGGCCAAAACTATTGGCCGCTATCTTGCAGTCTAGAAAATTGCTTAGATGAGAATTTGTTTAGTTACTAGAGAAGAGATATGCACCTACTTAGTAAAATAAGATGTAACTTGTTATCACCTTAATACAAGGCTGTTGAAAACACCTATGATAATGCATTTCATCATACCCCACCATATCATACATGTAATTATATATGCATCCACAATATCTTATTCTATGATCATGCATATAGGATCGTCCAAGGGGATAACTCTTTTGGAGTTCAACGAAGAAGAAGAGGAGGAATAGTAGGAGACACCTCAGAAGGAGAGGAGCAAACTCTTGAGGACCCCCCTGAGTACCTGGATCATAGGCCAACCTCTTTCCTCAAAGGCAAGGCCCGGAGCATTTTAAGTCTCCTATGTTTTACAAAACTTCACTTGGGTCCTTTTATGTTTGATGCATTAGGTGATAAGAGTTGAAATGAAACCACTTGATCCATAGAACTACCTTGTCTAGATATATACACCTTTTACCCTATGTAGGTCCAGGATTGAATACATGCTTAGCCATCCTTAGACCGGTAGAAGTCGGGCGATTTCCTATCACCTGCGAGATATAGATGGATACCGAAGCACGGTTGGCTATATTTGCTATCGTGGAAAAGAACCATGGGGTAATGTAAATGGAGGCTGGGTAGAGTCTATGTGTAGGTTGACTCATGTGAATCCATCTGTGCCGATTAAGGACCGTATCGTTGTTGGGCGTTTCTGACAAGATTGAACGCTTGCCTCTCACTTAGCTGGCTGGATAACTCGTTCCGACCACGAAGACGAGTAGCTCAACTCAGGCTGGGCCCTGTTCTATAAAAGTGAGCACTCTAGATGGTAGTAAGGATGTGTGGGGAGCCAGACGTGAGCCCAAGGGCAGGCCGGGCCTGAACATCATAACAGCTGGTTGTCCCTGATTGTGCGGCGCTCGGCGAACCCACAAAATGTGGACCTAAGTTGTACAAAAGGTGACCTAAGGTGACCATTGATCTAGTCTCCCTGGGTTTGTGTTAGGAATAAATTCCTAGCTGGTTGAAATCGATTTGAATCGCCGTCTCTCCCGGACAGTGAGAAACTTGGGTAGTACCAACTTCATAGTAACTATATTATGGAATGATGGTTATGATGAACATAGAACTATTATACCGGCTATAGTTACTATTGTTATGCTACTAAATGATATACCACATGTTTGGCACAGGTTAGTTGCTAATCTAGAGATGAATAGCTACAATTAACTTATGACCGAATTATAAAATGTATAGCTGGATTAGTGGCTTTTTATGCAAAATATTGTCAAGCTAGCTCCACTTATAAAGCCTTGCATAATCCTTGGAGTCACGTTATTTTTGGTTTATGATGGGTAAGTCTAGCTGAGTACCTTCTCATACTCAGGGTTTTATTCTCATTGTTGCAGATGGTACAGTTTATCATGGCTATTACAAGAACTACTTCTGTCCTGTCATGGACAAGGAGTAAGCCCTGGGCAGGCATCTCTTATTAATGACTCTCTTATGTTTTTGTGGAAGTGTGATCGTGAGCTGGCACTATATTTAAACAATGTTGTAGATGTTGGTTTCAAACTTTTAATTTGCTTCCGCTATTATCTTACCTAAATGTGGTTTGTAATAACTTTAATTCGTACTATGATGGATGAACTGTATTTGTGAACTTTATGTAACATGTGACATGTATGTTGAATCATGTACGATCTTGGTTGTATGTTGGTTGAATCGAGACCCTTCATGGTACTCGACAAACTACCAGGTTTATATGGGCTCAAGTATGACAATGCGACCGCTTGCGGGCTACAATTGTACTTGTGCTCTTATAAATTGGTCGGTTCTGCTATAGTTGGCATCAGAGCAAGATTCAACATTAATTGCCACATGTGTATTTAAAACAATGGTTTTTGTTTTCCAAAACCAGTTTCTAGAAACTTATAGCTATATATATAGGTGTTTAAAACCTAGAGTTTGAATCTAAAGTGTGCTAGTGATTACTTTCCTTTATGCCCCGTTAAGGACTTCAGGTGGCTAATTAAGTACTAACTTCGGGGTTTTCAATTTCATCGTCCATATGGCGTGCTATTGTATGGATGCCATTCACTTGAGTGATAATGTATGGATCAAATGCCTCTACGCCCAAGTTAAGATGCCACTCATCATCACAGTGGCATGACCGCAAGATGTGAGCGTGCGGTCTATGGGGAGAGTTAGCTTTGATACTAAAGTGTATATATGCCTCATATATATACGAAAGTATTTAATTGTGGGTTAGCTTTGATACGGCTATATATGCATATTTATATGTATATAGGATGTATTTACTCTCGGGTAGCTTTGATACGGAAGTATATATATGGGTATATATATATATGGAAGTATTTAGCTTACAACCTAGAGCCCAGATTTACATTCTGCATATATAATTGTGGGGTTGGGCTGAAATGAAATTCTTGTATAGGTACACTAACAACAAAACGTGTAGCCCGACTAGTTACGTTATATATGAGAGAACGCTTGTATGCCACCGTGTATGCCATTAGAAGTTTTAAATGTTTCTAAGTTTGTGAGGACGTACGGAAGGTGCATGCATTATGATAAATCATTATTATTACACTTGCATTGTTCCTCCCCTTACGGATTTCTTACTCGGTTATGTAACTCTTATCCATTATGACATTGTCTCACAAGAGTTGCACCATGTTGTTGGTATAGATGGCAGCACCAGTTGGAAGCGAGACTTTCCTGTTGATGTTTGGTACCCCTGCCCTACTTTAGAGAGTCTTGCATTATGTGGGGTATTACAAACCGCCCCTCTATTACTAGAATGAAGTATACCTGGAGGGACAACCATGGTATGAAGTACAGTTGACCATACCAGCTCGTAACCAAGCACCCTTCTAGCAGGAATGGAGGGAAGAATCTGAAGGAAGAACTCCTTGGGAAGCTGCACAAGTAGTGGCTTTTGAGGTGCTAAGTCAGATATGTCAGCAGCATGGGGATGAGCTTACCAGTAGTGCTGCTGGTACTTTTCCTTAGGTGGATCCATCTATAGCAGTATGGGAACAGTGCAACCACAATGCATTAATCCGAGATCGGGATGAGCGAGCAGACAGTTCTAGTCCCGCTATGAGTGCAATGTTTGTAGTGATGAAGATGTTCTATACTCATTAGGACACCAGGGACTTCTGGTAGGAGTCCTATACAACTTGTAAGGATAGGCTCATGAGGGCTGAAGCTGCACAATGGAGGGCAAGGAAGCTCATCAGGACCAAGGAGCAACCAGCCATGCTTCAACTGTAATCAGCTAGGTTATTGGGCCAAGGAGTGCCCCATCCCAAGAAGAATAGCAATCAAAACCAGGGTAATCAGAAATAGGCAAATCCTAAAGCACGTCCTGAATACATGCATTATATAGCTGTGGAAGAAATCCCTGTGGGAGAAGTTGTCACCATCGGTATGTTTCTTGTTAACAAATATCCCACCATTGTTTTATTTGATTCTAGAGCTTCTCATTCATTTATGAGCCAAGCATTTGCATCTAAGTATGATCAAAAAATAATTGAGGTAAACAAGGGCGGTTATAGTATAAGTTTAGCTAGGGCTACTATCTCTACAAATCAAATAGTCAGAGATGTGCTCATCTCTATACAAGAGAGGGAGTACACAGTGGATCTAATAGTATTGCCTGGATTAGACATAGATGTGATCTTAGGCATGAAATGGATGAGCGATCAAGGGGTTCTCATTGACACTAGCACTAGAACAATTATGTTGAGAGAACCAAAGGGAGGTAATACTTTTCTAGTACCACTTTGTGCTATCCAAGCCACTACCCTTTGTGATATTCTAGTGGTTTGTGAGTTTCCTGATGTATTTTCCAGATGAGTTGTCGGGTCTACAGCCTGATAGGGATGTGGAATTTAAGATCGAGTTAGTGCCAGGTACTGCACCTGTCTCAAGAAGACCCTATTAGATGCCACCAAATGAGTTAGCTGAACTTAAAATCCAGTTATATGAACTTTTGGACAAAGGTCTTATTCAACCTAGTTTGTCTCCATGGGGTTGTCCAGCTTTATTTGTAAAGAAGAAGGAAAAATCCTTGTGGATCTATGTGGATTATAGGCCGCTTAATGTTGTAACCATTAAGAACAAGTATCCTTTGCCTCGTATAGATATTTTGTTCGATCAACTAGCAAAAGCAAAGGTATTCTCTAAGATTGACTTGAGGTCCAGTTATCATCAGATTAAGATCAGGCCAGAAGATGTACCTAAAATAGCTTTCTCTACTTGGTATGGCTTGTACGAGTATTTGGTCATGTCTTTTGGACTGACAAATACTCCTACCTACTTCATGTACTTGATGAATTCGGTATTCATGCCCGATCTTGATAAGTTCGTGGTTGTGTTTATCGATGATATCTTGATTTACTCGAAGAATGAGGCAGATCATGCAGAGCATCTAAGAGTTGTTTTGTCCAGATTGAGGGAGCATAAATTATATACCAAATTTAGCAAATGTGAATTTTGGTTGAAGAAAGTACCTTTCTTGGGTCACATCTTATCTGAAGATGGAATTTCTGTAGGCCCATCTAAAGTACAAGAGGTCATGGATTGGAAGGCCCCGACTTTGGTTCGTGAAGTTTGGAGTTTTCTAGGGCTAGCAGGCTACTATGGTCATTTCATTCCTGATTTCTCCAAGATAGCTAAGCCCATGACTAGACTACTTTAAAAGGATGAAAAGTTCAGTTGGATGCCAAAGTGTGAAGCTGCTTTACACACCCTAAGGACATTGCTAACTACAGCTCCTGTTTTAGCACAACCCGACATTCAAAAGCCTTTTGATGTGTTTTGTGATGCATCGGGTACCAGTTTGGGGTGTGTGCTCATGCAAGAAGGTTGAGTTATTGCCTATGCTTCTCGACAGTTGAGAAAGCATGAAGTCAACTATCCTACACATGATTTAGACACAAGTAGAGAACAGACCTTTGATCCTCGGGCAAAATGGGCTCTAGTCCCAACATTTTTTGCGCCCGGGGCTAGAGAGACCTTTAGTCCCGGTTGGTGGATCCAACTAGGACTAAAGGTCCCTGCCCAACAGCTACTACGCTAGACAGAGGTGGCAGGGACCTTTAATCCTGGTTGGAGCCACCAACCGGGACTAAAGGTAGACTTTTACTCTCGGTTGGTGGATCCAACCGGGAGTAAAGGTCTACTCCCGGGCCGTGGCTGCGCCGGGGGTTGGAAAGTTACCTTTAGTCCTGGTTGGAGCCACCAACTGGGACTAAAGGTCCCCCTTTATATCCCGGTTGTCTCCTTCTTCCTCCCTGAGCCTGAGGAGGCCCGAGCTCAGCACATTTTGAAGCTCACTACACTAGTGTTCTTGCTTCCTCCCTCCATTGTTCCTCCATCCATTCTTTGATTCCTCCATCGATTTCTTCGATTCTTCAGTTGTAAAGGTTACCAATCTCATACTCTCATTTTTCATCATTGGCTTATCTCATATTGTTCACTATATATATATTGTTTTTATGGTGTTTTTTTATTTGTAAACAATTTGAGCTCAAAATAACTTATAGTTTGCATATTTTGATGAAGAAAGGTTAAAGTAGGTATTTAAAATTAGTATTCACTTTTTATTTCTAGCATGCACAGCACAATTCATTATTTTGATGAAGAAAGGTTAAAGTAGGTTTTAATATGGTATTTATGTCATGTAATACTGATGAGCTAGCATTGGATGTACAATGCTAATCGTCGCTCCCAAGAGTTCATTGACGGCGTGCATTCTTTGTTACGTGCGGCCGAGGCAAACAAACATGATGGTTTCATGTGCTGCCCAGGTGCCATATGTAAGAATACGGTGGAATATCCTTGCTCAAGGACTCTTCATTCACACTTGTTCAAGTTGGGTTTTATGCCAAACTATATTTGTTGGACGAAGCACGGAGAAACCGACGTTGTAATGGAAGAAGGTGAAGAAGAACAATGGGATGACAATGATATTATTCCCGATGGTGTGTGCTTCAATGATACTACAATGGGAGAAGCTGAAGAAGAGGTAGCTGCAGAAGATGAGCCTACTGATGATCTTTGTCAGGTCATTCGTGACGCACAAAGAGAATGTGAAAGTGAAAAGGAGAAGATCAAGTTCTAGCAGATGCTAGAAGATCACAAGAAATTGCTATACCCAACTTGTGATGCAGGGTAGAAAAAGTTGGGAACCACACTAGAATTGCTGCAATGGAAGGCAAAGAATGGTGTATCTGACAAGGGATTTGGAGAGTTACTAAAAATCCAAAAGAAGATGCTTCCGAAGGTCAATGAATTGCCCGCCACTACCTACGAAGCAAAACAAGTTGTCTATCCTATGGGGCTAGAAATCGAGAAGATACATGCATGTCCTAATGACTGCATCCTCTACCGTGGCAAAGAGTACGAGAAATTGGATGCATGCCCGATATGCCATGCATCGCGGTATAAGATCAGGCGAGATGACCCTGGTGATGTTGAGGGCGACCGTCCGCGGAAGAAAATCCCTGCCAAGGTTATGTGGTATGCTCCTATAATACCATGCTTGAAACGTTTGTTCAGAAACAAAGAACATGCAAAATTGTTGTGATGGCACAAAGAAGACCATAAGGTAGACAATATGTTGAGACACCCTGCTGATGGGTCCCAGTGGAGAGCAATCGACAGAGAATTCCCGGAGTTTGCAAATGACGCAAGAAACTTAAGGTTTTCTTTAAGTACAGATGGTATCAATCCTTTTGGAGAGCAGAACAGTAGTCATAGCACTTGGCCTATTACTCTAAGTATCTACAACCTTCCTCCTTGGTTATGCATGAAGTAGAAGTTCATTATGATGCTTGTGCTCATCCAAGGCCCGAAGCAACCTGGCAATGACATCAATGTGTACCTGAGACCACTTATTGACGAACTTCTCATTTTGTGGAATAAAGAAAGTGTATGTGTGTGGGATGAGTACAAACAGGAACACTTTGATCTGCGAGCATTGTTGTTCATAACAATCAATGATTGGCTTGCTCTAAGTAATCTTTTAGGACAGTCAAACAAGGGATATAATGCATGCACACACTGCTTCGGTGATATTAGAGGTGTATTCTTGAAAAAATGTCGAAAGGTCGTGTACCTTGGCCATCATCGATTTCTTCCTGCAAATCACCCCGTAAGAAAGAAAGGCAAGCATTTTAAAGGGAAGGCAGACCACCTGACCAAGCCTCGCAACCGAACCGGTGAGGATGTACTCGATATGGTCAATGATGTGAAAGTTGTCTTTGGAAAAGGACATGGCAGCCAACCTGTTCCGAACGATGCTAACGGTCACGCACCCATGTGGAAGAAGAAGTCCATATTTTGGGAGCTACCCTATTGGCAAGTCCTAGAGGTCCGCAGCTCGATCGACATGATGCACCTGATGAAGAATCTTTATGTGAACCTGCTAGGCTTCATGGGTGTGTATGGAAAGCCTAAGGACACATTGGAAGCACAATAGGACCTACGTTGTTTGAGAGAAAGAGACAACCTGCATCCAGAGAAGACAGATGATGGACGCCATTACTTACGTCCTGCCAGCTACACTCTAAGCAAAGAGGAGAAGAAAATCATGTTTGAATGCTTAAACAACATCAAGGTACCATCTAGATTCTCCTCGAATATAAAGGGTATTATAAATGTGCCAGAGAAGGAATTCTGTAACTTAAAGTCCCATGACTGTCACATTCTCATGATGCAATTACTTCTAGTTGCATTAAGAGGAATTCTACCTCCAGATGTACGTCTAGCCACCGTGAAGCTATGTGCATTCCTCAATGCAATTTCTCATAAGGCAATTGATCCAACTGATATAGCTAAACTACAGAATGATGTGGTTCAATGTCTCGTCAGCTTTGAGTTGGTGTTCCCTCCTTCCTTCTTTGATATCATGACACACCTCCTAGTTCACCTAGTCAAGGAGATTTTCATTCTCAGTCCTATGTTCCTACACAACATGTTCCCCTTAAAGAGATTCATGGGAGTCCTGAAGAAATATGTTCACAACCATACTCGCCTAGAAGGAAGCATCGCCAAGGGCTATGGAACAGAAGAGGTCATTGAGTTCTGTGTTGATTTTATTCCTGACCTTAACTCGATTGGTGTTCCTAAATCGAGACATGAGGGGAGACTAAGCGGAAAGGGGACGCTAGGGAGGAAAACATATATTGGTATGGAGGATAATTATTTCAATAAAGCGCACTACACAGTTCTACAGAACTCCTCTTTGGTAGATCCGTATATTGAGACACACAAGGATCTCTTATGATTCGAGTTTCTAGGGAAGACTGAAGCTTGGATTACGCGTAAGCACATGGAAACTTTTGGCGGTTGGTTGCAAAAAATATGTCAAGGTGATGAGAGCATCCATGAGCAACTGTATTTATTGGCTATGCAACCATCATGGCATATCGTCACATACAAAGGGTACGAGATAAATGGGAACATATTCTACACAGTAGCCAAGATAAAAGGAGTACCAACCAAAACAGTGGTGTCCGCATAGATGCCACAGACCCGAATGGGAATAAGCAGACATATTATGGACACATAGATGAAATATGGGAACTAGAATATGCACCTACTTTAAAGATCCCATTGTTCAAGTGCCAATGGGTCAAGGTGACCGGAGGCGGGGTAACAGTAGACAACGAGTATGGAATGATAACAGTAGACCTTAGTAATATTGGGTACAAAGATGAACCATTCGTCCTTGCCAAGGATGTGAATCAGGTGTTCTATGTCAATGATGTGTCTACCAAACCAAAAAGAGGGAAAAACGATAATGACTCAACCAAAGAGCCAAAGCGCCACATAGTTCTTTCAGGGAAAAGAGTCATCGTGGGAATTGAGGACAAGTCGGACATGTCAGAAGATTTTGAAAAGGATGACCGAATTCTGCCCTTCAAAGTGAACAAAGACCCTAGCATCTTGGTAAATGATGAGGACACTCCATGGTTACGATGCGATCATAACCAAGGGACATACGTAAAGAAGAAGTTCACTGCTGTGCCCACTTGATGATATAGTGATTTAATGTAGTGTGTGTTTGAGATATTATGTAATAATTGTGAATTCAGATATTTATTATGTCGTGCTTCAAATTAAATCAATGTTTGATTTGGTGGGATTTCTCTCTCGAAAAGTTAAATTAGGATATTGAGTGATGAAAAATTAAAATATTAACGTTAAAATGATGTGAAAACAAATTTCCTATCCAAAACCAATAGTTTTAATAATTTTAATTAAACACTACATTTTTGCATTAACGAAATAATAAATATTAGTTACATTATGTTTTATAATTATAACAAAAAATAAAAAAAGTTAGGTTATAGATTTTTCCTATGTGCAATAAACAAAAAGAAAATCCATATTTAAAAAAAAATAATTTTATGCCTTTTATTTAATTTACTATGTATTTAATTAGACTATTGCATTTCTATTAAAAAAATTAGCTCAAAACATGCGGGAAATGAAACTGCAGCCCACCTTTACTCCCGGGTGGGAAGCCCACCCGAGAGTAAAGGTGGGCTGCAGTTTCGTGGCCCACCAAAAAAAACCTTTGCTCCCGGTGCGTGTTACCAACCGGGAGTAAAGGTATACCTTTACTCCCGGTTGGTAACATGCACCGAGAGTAAAGGAGCTTTACTCCCGGCTGGTGGCTGGCACTGGGAGTAAATCTCCCTAGTATATAAGTGTCAGTGCCTGGCGCAGATCGATCCCCTCCTCTTCTTCCTCGTCGAACACCGCCGCCCTTTCTATCTTCTTCCTCGCGCCACCGCCGATTTGTCTTCCCCTGCCGGCGCTGTCGCATGCCTATCGCTGCCGCACGCCAGTCGTCACCCCACCTCGAACACCGATGCTGCCGCACACCGCTCGCCACCCCGCCCAACGCCGGTCGCCCGGCCCCCGCGCATTAGCCCGCCGCCGTGACACCGAAGCCCGCGCCTTGCCTCGTGCGGCCGTCGACGACCTCATGCGGCCCTCCACCGCGTGCGCCCGCATGCCACCCTCCACCGCACGCCGACGACCTCGCAGCGCCAGTTGCTGCTCGCCCTGGCCCGACGCGCGGGTCAGCATGCCGGCCGCCTCCACCACGCCGCCGCCCCTAGTAGTTCGCGCCAAGCACCACCCTCGGCCCGGCCCGCCTCACGTCGTTGTCATCAGCAGAGACCGCAGTGTGCGCGCCCTCGACGTTGGTCGCCACCGCGTCGACACGGCCCAGCCCACTCTGCTGCGCCGACCACTGCCCTGGCCCACTCTACGCCGACGTCGGGGCCACGCCGCTCGTCTTGCCGTACGTCCTTGTCATCGATCGCGATCCATATGTTTTCATCATTTGTATTCATATGCATGTATATATATGTTGTGGACCACCGCCGCCCTCGTTCGCCCATGCGTTTCTATGTATACGGCGGAGCACTGCCGCCCTCGTTCGCCCTAGGGTTTAGGGTTTATACGGCGGAGCACCACCGCCCTCGTTCGCCCTAGGGTTTAGGGTTTATACGGCGGAGCACCGCCGCCCTCGTTCACCCATGTGTACAAACATATATACGGCAGAGCGGAGCACCGCCACTCTCATCACACCGTCCTCTCTCGTAGCCTAGTCGATCAACATTCGTATTATCATTATCGTTAACGCTAAACAATCACACTAGGGCGAATTGCATCGGTGACAAGGGCGAACCGCGTTGTTGATGACACCGACATGGTTCACCCTAGTCACCAACGCAATTCTCCCTTGGCCATTTATGTATAGCCCTAATTCGCCCTAGTACCGACATAGTTCGCCCTAGTGTGGTGAATTATGTCCGTGACTGAGGGGCAAGATTTAATAATGCATATTGTTCGTAGATTTTATGCATGTAAACAATGATTTGACGTACTATATATTGGTTTTGTTTTTTGAAGCTAGATGGCCGACCCAAGAAACATGGATGAGGAGGAGTTGCTGATGAATTTGATCAACACTGGCACTCAAGTTGCCGACGATGATGGTGCTAAAAATAGCGTGCAAGAGGATGCTGATGACGGGAGTCAGTACTTAGCTCTTGAACAAAATGAGCAACAACATATTGGCCAAGTATATATTTTTTATTATTAGCTATATATATTATCATATGTCTTATGTGTGCTCTTGACATTAAAAATAATGTTTATGTTTTGTAGCCCTCTGAATCGACATCAACAACTACAACGAAGAGTAAAAATGTTCGAGGTCCCAAAAAGCCATTGGAGGGCCGCTTCATCATCTCGGAGTTCAATGTGGATATAAGCGAACCGGGGGGCCAAATAAAATGAAATTCATACACCACTATGGTTACCTTGTATGGGACCGGCTCCCGATCAGTACCCGCAAATGGAAGAATAAGACCAATGCTCCTCATATCAGTTTTGTCTCCGATCATGACAAGACATTAATTTGGAATGATGTCTTGGAACATTTCACGCTCCAAACAGATGGTTATGATGATATAATAGATGGTGATGAATTGAAGGAGCGAGTTAGGGATTAGGCAATGAAGAAGATGGCCACCCAGTTTTAGACTTGGAAGAAACACCTATACACGACGTATGTCAAGAAGAACATACCACCAGATTTCACTATCCTAGGCCCAATCTCAAAGCAGAGGCCCTATTGGGATGAGTTTGTACAGTACAAGACGTCGGAAGAGGGTGTGAGTTGGGTGATAAAGAACCAACATAATGCCCAACAGAAGACATACCACCATAACTTGGGATCAGGTGGCTACCCGACTGCCATTAAGAAGTGGAACAAAATGGAAGCAGACCTTCTTGCCAAGGGTATCACACCAGAATCACTCGAGTGGGGACAGCATGCAAAGAATTGGTTTTTTGCTCATGGAGGAACACTGGACTAGGAGACAGGGAAGTGCATTTATGGCACAAGACTGCAAGAAGGAGTAGAAAGATTGTTTTATGCTGAAAGAGCTACTGCTAGTGGTGCGTTCAGGCCCAACAGAGAGAAGGATGAACTGACATACGCCATCGGGACTATTGAACACGGTGGCCGAACTAGAGGCAAAAGAAGTGTCTCGTGGGAGCATAGATTCCCTCAGGACATACCTTCCTATAGAAGCCACCAGAGAAAGAAGGAAGAAGAGGTACAGCGGCTCCAGAGGTTGGAGGAAGCGGTGCATGAAGCAAGGAGCCGGAAAAAAACCTTGAAGCGTGAATGCAGGAGGAAATCAGAAGGCAAGTGCAAATAGCAGTGATGCAAGCAAGCAGGCATCAGAGCCAGGAATCAACATTAGCCAATCTGCTCAGTTGAAAAGCAGCTACGCTTCCATGGAGATACCAAATCAAGGGGACACAGGACTGTGCTTCCCTGTGGATGACATCACTGAACCTTGTACATCGTGTGAGCTACACATTACGAAGGGGAATTCCACAATCAAGGTGGCTATCAGTCTTGTTAATCCTATCGACCGAACCAAGACACCAAGGATTCATGGGAATATAATCCAAGAAGGATATGCTACCATCTCGGTAGATAAAGCTAAAAAAGGTTTTAGTGATTTGCCTATTGACATTCCTAGAGGTGATGGCGAGAAGACTCTAGGAGTAGCAGAGAAGAAATTCATTCTATGGCGCAAGCTCTACATCATCATTCCTGGGATGTCGCCTCCACCTCCTCCTGAACTACCTCACCATAGGTGTGGATGAAAACACTACATCATTAATTTATATTGGCTTAAATAATTAACAATCTGCTCATAATAATATGTCATTCCTTTTTTTGTAGCAGATCCTCCCCCAACCTAAGTCCAATTGTTCAATCGCCAGATCATCATAGTGCTCTATACGATGACAATGTGTTGGAAGGCGAGGCTGCATCCACACCATCTCCAAGGAGGTCTCCAATGCCATAGCCGCCACCTCCAAGGAGGTCTCCAACGCCGCTGCCACCACCTCCAAGGAGGTCTCCAATGCCTCCCCCGCCCCCGCCTACCAAGAAGCCAAGTACTAGCAAGAGGCCAGCCCCGCAAACGAAGAACCAGCCCCCATCGGCAAAGAAAGCCACCGTGAAACCAAGGGCTATTCCCAAAATAATATCTGAAGAGAAGGAAGAAGTAACTGATGCATATAAAAAAGATATGTCTAGATTCTATGACAAACTTAAAAAGGATCAAGAAGCAAGGAGTAACCCAGAAAAACCATACTTCTTTGTAGCTCCAGATATTCTAAGAAAAAAGGTGGCTTCTTACCAGCAACAATAGCGGGAATTTCATAAGCCATCCAAAGCAACGTTAACGGACTATGACCTCACTCTCACCAAGTCAATTGAGGCAGCACAGAAAAAGAAGCGGGCAGGGAAAGGAGTTGCACAACTCAGACAACAATCGGACTAATCAGTCCCCCCGTTAGTTGTTGGTAATGAATATGGTTCGGATTTAGGATTAATGCATCAGACAAACATACCTCCGGATGTCGATTTGGATCACCTTGGTGAATTTATTGAAGAGACTGGTCTCGACCTTTACCATATGTTTGGTGATGGAAACATTGAGAGTGCGGCGGAGGTTGATATTTGGAAGAAAAAATTTGTACTAGGCCAGGGTCTATACAACCCTCAAGCCTTAGGTGATCTAGGGACGCAAATGTACCTGCTAAACAAGTGGTACATGCAGGCATCTACCGGTGGAGACTTCTGCGTTGGTGTCAGAATTAGAGATGAACATTGGTTCCGTGGCGATGATGTTATGTATGTTGACTTTGCATAATTTTATCAACTATGCCACCTGACCTCTCTGGACAAAGTTATCATTAGCTGCTATTGCCTGTAAGTAATAATTCTTTTGATCTATTATTAAACTCATCATATGTGTGTATATGCATATAAATTATCCTAACAAGTACTATATATATGCAGATTTACAATGATAGAGTGCAGAAAGAAAGGCTGCAATGAAATTGGTTTTGTTGATCCCCATATAGTATTCAAAGACCCAGTTACTCCAAAGCCTAATTGGAAGTCTGAGTCAGAGAGTAACCTCGTCAACTTCTTAGTGAACCAACGCCACAAGAAGGATATACTTTTTCCCTACAACTTCAAGTGAGTGTTAATAATGTCGATCATCCTTAATGGCTCATATGTTGATTCTAGTTAATTAATGAGTGTTATGTGTTATATTCTATAAACACATGCAGCAATCACTACATATTGTTGGACATCGATCTGGTAAAAATTCACTTGATAATCTATGACTCGATGAGAAAACCACAACAAGACTACCAAGATATGATATATACTATCCAGAGGTAATTTCGGTATCTCTAGCAACTATATATACACACAAACATGATGATTAACTATATCTGATGACGTGACAAATTTTTTATTGGGCAGTGTTTGGAAAACCTTTATTGAGAAGCAACACATGGGAAAATGCAAAGCGCCACTGAATGTAATCCCTTTGAAAGTAAGTCCCCTAAATCGCATCATCTTTATTAATTAAACATATAGCTTTCACCGGATCAACAGATTGGATGACAAATCTTTTTCTCATAAAGTGGTGTCTAAGGCAGGAACAGGGGAACAACTACTGTGGTTACTATGTTTGCAAGTTTATCAAGGAGGTCTCCCAAAGAACTCCTATAGAGAGACTCAAAGTACATTAAAAATACACTATATATTCATTTAATTATTATTATTGATTGTGTTACTATGTCTTTATATATATATATGTACATATATTAATTTATTTTCCTTTAATTCAAACCTGTAGGCTCGATGGTTGGAGGAAAAGGTCATACAACAAGACCAGATCAAAGCAATTCAAGAGTCTATAGCCAGATTTTTTAATGACCAGGTCATCGATTCCAAGGGCGAGTTCTACTTCGACCCAACACTGCCATGGAAGCCAAGCTAGAGGATGAGAGGAAACTTGTTATATCACAACAACTGTAATGCAATCTTTTGTAATATATGCACATGAAATAATATAATGTAAAATACACATATGCATGCTTGCATGTAAATATATATATGATGCATGCATATATATATATATATATATATATATATATATAGTTCTATGCTTGAATTGTGTCATTTAATACGTTCATTGTGCTTGAACCGAAACATACTATACGCACGTATAAATGTATTATTAGCAGCGTACAATACGACTTTGAAAATCTATTTTGAAAAGAAAACAAAAAAATGAAAAGAAAAGAAAAAAGAAAAAAAAATAACCTTTAGTCCCGGTTGGTATTACCAACTGGGACTAAAGGGTGCTGGCCTCGTGGCATATCAGGAGGCACCTTTAGTCCCGGTTGGTGTTACCCACCGGGACTAAAGGTCCCCCTTTAGTTCCGGTTCCTGACCCGGGACTAAAGGACCCCCCTTTAGTCCCTGATGCTTGCTCCCGGGTGGGGAACTAAGACTAGAGGGGGTTCCCCACTGTGGGGGGTATTAACCCCTATACCCTTACGGCTAGGCTTGGGCCGGCCCGGATCAGGGGGTCCGGTCCACTAAAAGACGACGCGTAGCCCTGCCAACCTGTTCAGAGTCCCGCGCAAGTAGTCAAGACAGATTTGGAGATCAAGCAAGATCCTGGTCGATTAGAATAGGAATCCTTATCCTGCCACCTATGGCAATTGTAACTGGCTAGGATTAGTTTCCAAATCTGTAACCCTGTCCCCTGGACTATATAAGGCGGGCAGGGGACCCCTCTAAAAATCATCTCTCATTGACATACAGCAATACAATCAGACGTAGGACGTAGGTATTACGCCCTCACGGTGGCCGAACCTAGATAAAACATCATATCTGTCTTGCGTCACCATCTTGTTTTGCAGCTTGTGCATCTGTCTGCCGATAATCTACTACCTTGGGCATACCCCTAGGTAGACTGCTGACCATATTTCATCGACAGTGGCGCGCTAGGTAGGGGGTGTGCGTACTGCTCTTCGAAAGAACAAGATGGTCATCATCCCCGGATCCATGGCTATGCCGAATGGCCTCACGTTCACCATCGGCCAGATCACCTGGACCATGGGCTTCGGCAACTCCATCGCCATGACCACGGAGGAGGCACGGATTCGATCTATATCGACCACTGCTTCACTGACATCGGCTACGGCTCCGACCACATTGGATCTGGCTCCGGCTACACCAGCATCGTCTTCGGTCACGCCGACAATTCGTCGTCCGCTTCCTCACTGCAAAGGGAGGAAGATCGACAACACCGACCTGCTCGACTCCATCAATCGGCTCAGCACCAAACTTGCCAAAACCTTGGCTCTGGTAAGTTCGATTCAAAGTCAACCTAATGAGCAGGAAACCACTACCCACAATAGATTTACCCAACCAACTCGGGCCAGTCGTCCTGCACAGCTCGGTACGGATCTCGTGGTTACATCTACTCCTGAAGGGCGCTCCGTTCATTGCCAGTCAGCCCCCGCGACGGGTCTCTGGCTCTCCGAGCACGAAGCCTCGATGGAGAACTACCAGGCTCAGCCCTACAGCCTACACAACTTCATCAATATGGTCCGGATTGAGGAGTATCAAGAAGGATCGGTCCACACAGTTCAAGAGGGTGGCTCAAGCTCCTCATCCGGCATCGCATCTAATGCCTCCGTCCACACCGAGCTCTAGCATCATGATAATGAAGGCGTTGAATACGATCTGGATATCCCAGACCACGCCCCGGGTTTCCCATGATTCCCATCTTTTCCACCAAGGCGAGGAGACTTGATCAATGTTGTCAGTAATGACGAACCACCAGCAGTTGGTGAAATAGAACAAGAAAGGCTGGCATGCGAGGCATGCAATATTGATTGGTTTAATCGTCGACAAGTCGAAGCCGAAGAGGAGGCACGGCGCATAGGTGTCTAGCCGTGTGACCTTAACAATGCCTTTGATAGGGTCGGGGACAAGCAGGTCTTCAGGACTCCAAGCACCAACGTAGCCATTGCTATGGCGACAATGCAACGACTACCCAATACCCTAGAAGTCCAGGCAGTTCGTGATGATATACAAGCTTACCTGACAGCTGCTATGGCCTAGACCACGGAAATTGTAAATCAAGCCTGGGCTCCATCCGTCTCAGTTGAATCAAGCCACAACCGCTAATACTCAAGTCGCTCATAGCCACCCAATCAACATGGCTCATGCAACAACAACCCATCAGACAACCATCGGGGTGGAAACAGTAGTCATGATGGTGGTCGGGATGACAACCGCCGCGACCACCGTGATGACAACCGCCGCGACCATCGGGATGACAACCACCGAGACAACCGTGACAATAGCCATGATAACCACAGTCGTAGAGTGAACCAGGGTGGCAATCGGGCACTCCCTCAGAGAATGCGATCTGCGCGATTGCATTAACCAAAGGGCCAACGATCGTGCATCTCACGAAAGCTATCGCCGTATGGAATATGACACTACCCATGGCCCACCGGGTTTGAAGCAGTTTACTCCACATCTTCGCCAAGTCATATGGCCCAAGAATTTCAAGCTCGAGAAACTTTAGAAGTATGACGGCAAGGAGAACCCCGAATTATGGGTCATGCTCTACAAAACCACGTGCAGATCAGCTTGCTGGCAAACTACTTTGATTCTTGGCAAGAGCTCAAGCAAGCCTTCATCGACAACTTCATCGCCACTTGCGAGCAACCCGGCAACAAATATGATCTGCAGTGGATTCGAGACCGGAAAGATGAGCCACTACGTGAGTACGTCCGACATTTCTTGGAGATGCGCATCAAGGTCCCATCAATCTCCAACAACGAGGCAATCGAGGCTTTCATCACTGGTCTCCGCTTCCACGATGCCCTATGGGACAAGCTCCTCCATAAGAGACTTGATTCAGTCACAGTGCTCCTAGCCACCACCAAGAAATATGCGGATGCCGATGATGCTGAAAAGAAAATCATCGAAGAAGCAGCAAGGGTTCCACACTCTGACCACCCCCCACACTACGACAACTACCGTGGCAACCATGGTCGGAATGACAATTTTGATCGCCGCAACTAGTGCAATGACCCCCGCGACCACCGCGACCAGCGTAATCAATGGCGCAATCGCCGTGACGATTATAGGGGCAAGTGTGCTTGGGAAAACGACGGCGAGGTCAACACCGTCAAGAAAGGTGGCGGACATCGCAACTACGAAGAAGACTACGCCAAAGCATTGAAGGGACCCTACCAGCTCCACCCCAAGTCAAACCATACCATGGAGAATTGCCGCGTTCTCAAGTCCATCTACATGCGTCAACAGGCTCCGAATACGTCCGACAAGCCTAATGACGCAGGGGAATAGTGCAATGAGTCCAACGATGATGAAGACACAGATCCTCGTCACAAGTACGTCAAGCCAACCAATCATGTTCACACCATCATTGGAGGCAAAGTGTCCATCGAGACCAAACAAGAACGCAAGCTGCTCGCCTGCGCCTGCTTGAACGTGGCCAACACCGACAACCTCATCACCGATCCGTGGCTCCCTCCTTGGTCTCACCATGAGATCTCCTTTAGCAGAAAGGACCAATGGGCCACAATACCTAAGCCAGGACGTTTTCCTCTGGTCCTTGATCCTTGTATCAACAGGGTCTAGTTCGATAGAGTGCTGATTGACGGCGGCAGCTCCATTGATATACTGTTCAAGAACAGTTTGCCAGCTCTGAAGATAACCCTGGCTGATCTCAAGCCATACGAGGCATAGTTCTGGGGTGTTCTCCCCAGATAGAGCTCTACTCCTCTCGGGCAGATCACGCTACCTGTGCAATTTGGTACCCCAGACCACTTTCTCACCGACTACATCAACTTCGTGGTCGCTGACTTCGAAGGCACCTACCATGCTATCCTTGGTCGACCAACGCTCACTAAGTTCATGGCCATACCTCACTACAGGTATTTGGTGCTCAAGATGCCTACTGAGAAGGGGGTTTTAACTCTCAAGGGCAACGTGTACGCAGCTTACACCTGTGAGGATGACAGCTTCAAAATAGCAGAGGCTCACGACCTCTCTATTTGCATGGCCGAGACCACGCTCAGCGCCACAAAGACCCTAGCTGACCACCTGAAGATCTTAGAGCTCGAGGCCCCACGCAAGAACGTCATGTCCAAAGAGTACAAAGCAATCCAGCTGGTCGACGGTGATCCCAGCAAAATGGCCCTTATCGGGGCCAACCTGGATCCTAAATAGGAAGATGCGCTCGTCAGGTTCTTGAGGAGCAACGTAAGTGTGTTTGCATGGAAACCTGCTGACATGCCTGGTGTACCTCAGAACTTGATCGAGCACTCCTTAAATGTCGATGGCAAGGCCAAACCTATCAAACAAAAGCTACGATGGTTCGCTCGCAACAAAAAGGAGGCTATTAGGGTAGAAGTTACCCGGCTTTTAGCAGTCGGATTTATCAAAGAAGTGTATCATCCGGAGTGGTTAGCCAACCCAGTTCTTGTACGCAAAAAGAATAATGAATGGAGAATGTGCGTTGATTACACTGATCTCAACAAACACTGCCCTAAAGACCCCTTCGGCTTGCCTCGCATAGATGAGGTCGTAGATTCAACCGCCGATTGCGAGTTGCTCTCCTTTCTCGATTGCTACTCTGGTTATCACTAGATCGCTCTCAAAAAGGATGACCAGATCAAGACATCCTTCATCATGCCCTTCGGCGCCTACTGCTACATGACCATGTCGTTCAGGCTCAAGAACGTCGGGGCTACCTACCAACATGCCATACAGGCCTACCTCAACAATGAGATAAAAGACGACCTCATCGAGGCTTATGTTGATGATATAGTTGTCAAGACCAAGGAAGCATACACCCTTGTCGACAACCTGGAGCTTACCTTTGCAGCCCTTAACAAATTCCAATGGAAATTAAACCCAAAGAAGTGCATCTTTGGTGTTCCTTCTTGTATACTACTTGGCAACATCGTTAGTCACGATGGCATATGCCCTAACCCAGAGAAAGTCAAAGCTATCTTGGACATGAAGCCGCCCAAAAAGGTGAAGGGTGTTCAGAAGCTTACCGGATGCATGGCCGCTCTCAGTCGTTTCATATCAAGATTAGGCGAAAAAGGATTACTATTTTTTAAACTGCTCAAAGCATCCAACAAGTTTGAGTGGTCAGAGGAAGCAGACGCTGCCTTCACATAGCTAAAACAATACCTTACGTCACCTCCGATCCTCACTGCTCCCAGAGAAGATGAAACCCTCCTGCTTTACATTGCGGCAACTAATCGGGTGGTCTCCACTGCCATGGTGGTTGAGCGCGATGAGCCCAGCCACGTCTACAAGGTACAGTGACCAATCTATTTCATCAGTGAGGTACTCAATGAGTCCAAGACCAGGTACCCACAGATTCAGAAATTGATCTACGCCATACTGATAACATCCCGAAAGTTGAAACATTACTTCGATGGATACCGTGTGGTGGTCATGACTGAGTACCCTCTGGGAGACATCATTTGCAACAAGGATGCAAATGGGTGCATCGTCAAATGGGCAATGGAGCTATGCCCTTTCTCCTTGGAATTTGCAAGCCAAAATACAATCAAGTCTCAGGCACTTGTTGATTTCATCATCAAGTGGACAGACTTAAGCACACCTGCATCTCAGGGGCCCAATGAGTATTGGAAGATGTACTTCGACGGCTCTCTCAACATCAACGGCGCATGAGCAGGAGTCCTTTTTGTGTCACCATCCAAGGAGCAGCTCTGGTACATCCTCAGGATTCATTTCCTAGCATCTAATAACGCCGCCGAGTACGAAGCATGCCTACATGGTTTGCACATTGCGGTCGAGCTCGGTGTCAAATGTCTCTATGTCTATGGAGACTCGGCTCTGTTCATCAACCAGCTCAACAAGGACTAGGACACGACCAGCGAAAAGATGGATGCATACTGCAAATTGATCAGAAAGCTAGAAGGCAAGTTCTACGGCATCGAGTACACACATGTGGTCCGGGACAAAAATCAAGCAGCAGATGCGCTGTCAAAGTTAGGATCATCCCGAGCTAAAGTCCCACATGGCGTATTTGTTCAAGACTTGCTCGCGCCTTCCATCAAAGAGGAAGATCCCACAGTCGACAAGCCTCCAGACCAGCCTTTGGTGGCTACGGTTCTGGCGTCAAACACCATCGAACCACCTTCGATCACTAATAAGCCTGATTGGAGGGTTCCTTTCATCAAGTACCTGACAGATGGTAGCGGTTACACCGATCGGACAGAAAACGAATGCCTAATGCAGTGCAGTAAGCAGTATCTGCTCGTCGATGGCAAATTATGGCGCAAGAACGCAAAGGAAGAAATTTTGATGAAGTGTATAACCTAGGAGGATGGCGAACATCTCCTAGACCAAATCCACTCTAGTTCCTGTGGCAACCACGTGGCCTCCAGAACACTGGTTGGCAAGGCCTTCTGAGTAGGGTTTTATTGGCCGTCAGCTATAGCCGATGCAGAGAAGCTAGTCCGCCATTGTGAGGGTTGTCAGTTCTTTGCCAAAAGAGTCCACGTACCAGCACACGAGATTCAAACAATACCAGCCTCTTGGCCTTTCGCATGCTGGGGACTGGATATGATTGGGCCCTTCAAGCCGGCTCCTGGGAAATTTACATGTGTCTTTGTGTTGATCGACAAATTTTCTAAGTGGATAGAGTACATGCCTCTAGTGCAGGCATCTTTAGAAAAAGCTGTCATGTTCATCGACCAGGTCATCCACCGCTTCGGCATACCCAATAGCATCATCACTAATTTGGGTCGGGAACGCTTTTTGGGACTTCTGCGATGAAAGGAGCATAGTGGTAAAATATGTCTCGGTGGCACACCCTAGAGCTAATGGACAGGTCGAGCGGGCAAACGGTATGATCTTGGATGCACTTAAGAAGAGGATGTACAGAGAAAACGACAAAGCTCCTAGAAGATGGCTCAAAGAGTTACCAGCTATGGTCTGGGGCCTCAGAACCTAGCCCAGTCGCAATACCGGCGTATCACCATACTTCATGGTTTATGGTGCTGAGGCAGTGCTCCCGATAGATATAGCCTTCAGATCAGCATGGGTAGAGAACTTCGATGAGGACAAGGCCAATGAAGCAAGGGAGCTAGAAGTGAATAGTGCAGAAGAGAAGCGGCTTGATTCTTGCGTACAAACAGCCAAATACCTTGTTGTTTTGCGTAGGTACTACAACAAGAACGTTAAGGAGTGGTCCTTCGTGGTCGGGGACCTGGTCTTGAAGTGAAAGATGAATCAGGATGGTGTCCACAAACTCGCAACTCCATGGGAAGGGCCCTTCATGATCAAGGAAGTTACACGACCGAAGTCTTACAGGTTAGCTCACCTGGACAGTACGGACGTACCCAATTCATGGCACATCGACAAGCTTAGGCGTTTCTATGCTTAACTGCTAAGATATGTACTCCTCTTGTACTTTCAATTTAATTCAATAAAGCTACTATGATTTCTCCGACCACTCTAATGTGTTACTTCGAAGTCTACTGTTATTCTAACTCAACCAGTCAAAACCAACCACCATTCCTTCCTGGGTTTTCGGAGTAGGCCCTGTCTCTGGTTCTTCCCAACGCGTGCATGGGATCTGCTCTCCACGCTATGGGTGATCGGCAGGTCTCCCCTGGTTTGACTTGTCTACGTCTACGTGTGCACAGGCTACGCACCATGCACTCCGACCACATGGGAAACCAGGGCCGTACAAACCTTTCAGAATGATGTGTCGACTAAACTGGTACAACTAAACAGAATGCTAATATGTTCTCACTTAGTTACACCAACACAAGTTCCAAGCTTAAATACGTTTTCCAAAAAAACAAACAAGCTTAGGCTGATATACAGTTATGTTATTACAAGCTTGCCTGAAAAGGTACAAGTTTACAATAACACAACTACATCCTTCTTCTAGGGCTCTAGCCTAGCCTGTTGGCTGGTCAGGGCACGTGGCACCTGCTGCTCGCTGCTTTCGACATCCTGCTCGAGTCTCGGGGACTCTTGTACTGGTCGAGCTGAAGAGGATGGCCCCACCGATGCCTGGCTGGTCGAGACCGCATGCTTCGCCGGTTGGCTCACAACTAATGGCGTTTCTAGCTGACTTGTTGATGGCGTACCCTATACAGGTGTTGTCCCACCTCCACACAGGTTAATGTCACCAATTATCTTTGAAGACAAGTCCAGCTGGGTCATCCGAAGCTCCTCAGCCTTGTCTGGATCTACCTCCTTCGGGTATCTAGCCTCTTGGCATAGGAGATCGATCAAGGGGTAGTGAGCATGCACCATGCTTAGCACATGTGTGCCTGTGTACTCACCCGCCTCCTTCACGAACTCTTGGAACCATCCCCATGCCTTTCGGCACCTATCGACCAGACCGAGCTGCGGCGTCCTTGGCACTTCCTTTGTAAGCGCTGGGTTAATAAGGTTGAGGACTGGCAAGATGCCCGTTGCCACCTCCTAGCACCGGTCTTTCCAGGTGTTCTGATCCTCGGTGATCTCTTGGCACCGCGCCTTCCAACCGTCATGATCTTTCATCATGGCTTCCAGATGCATCTTGGCATTGACTTTTAAAACTGCAAATCACACAAGCAATTAAACAATCATATCACGACAAGATAAGGCAGGCAACAAAAGTGAGCAAGGTGGTCTAGAACACTTACTTTTTAGTTCCTCCTTCATCTTGGTTATGTGGTCCCGGAGTTGTGACTGGTCATGCGCTAGTTTCTTATTGTCCTCCTTCAGGCGACCACACTCTACGACCACACGGCTATTCTCCTCTTGGAGACGGACTGCTTCGGCTTCTAAGCCTACACTATAGCTATGACTACCAATGATGCAGCAACACGTGTCATGCACTCATTGTGATAAAGTGACAACTTACTTGTTTTTTCCTGCTCTTTGTTACTAAGCTGGACGGCCAGGTTCTATTTCTACGCATCTTGCTCCGTCCTCTCATGGTTGGCGGCTTCAAGTTGGTGGCACAACCATTCCACCTCGGCCGCCAGTTCTTTATTGCTTGCTGTGATCCCCTCAATCTGGTCGAAGCACTTCTTTCGGTACCTTGCGGTCTTCATTAAGTCCTGCATGTAAAAAGCTAAGTCAGACAATTTGACTGGATAGAAGGATCAAGTGGTCAAGCAAAACATACCTGGACTTCCGTCACCAAACGTTTCGCCGCTCGTTCAACTTTCATGGTCTCTTCGACCTCTGGGATTTCCTCATGCACAACCCATTGGTCGTTCCACCAGCGCGACACATATACATGTTGTCGTTTGTCCTGGGGACGGCCCAAGACCTCCTCTACTTCGTCCTCTTCAACCTCTTCTTCGGGTAGTGGTGCTGGTCTGGAGTTTGTAGCTTCTACGATCACTATGGCCTTCCCACGGGCCGTAGTATTGGCAAACGTGCTCTATGCCACCTCCGGCTGATGCTCTTTAGTTTGGTCTATTACCCTTGGCACTGAAGTGTCCCCTTCAGTAGGGTGAGTGCTCGGAGCACCTGTACTTGGCTCGGCTCTCCCCTCGACCACCTGCTCGGGGACTGTTGTCTGGCTACTCGTCTGTTGGGGCTCCGGCAGACTTTTTGCTATAGGTTCCTCCATAGCTAGCTGCTGGGCAGTTTTCTCTGACACTGCTGGCGGAGCCACGCCGCTCCTGGCTAGTTGGTCGGGATTTTCGGTGGACACCGACCTAATATATCCAAGATAAGTTTAGAAGACAACATTATTCAATATAAATTGTAAGCTTACATCAAGGTTACGAATACTTACAGCTTGGAAGCGCGGAATGATGTGGCGAAGGCGCGTCTCTTCGGCTGCGCTTGCTCCACGTGCTCTGCGGGTGCCACCTGGTCTCCCTTTACGACCAGCACCGGCGCCGAGGCTTGATGCTCGATCCCTTTGCCGCTTGTCCTCCACACTGCAGTGGTTGGCGATGCGGGTTTATTTGGCACAGAGGAGCCACCTTGCTCCATCGACTCTAGTTGCCTCCTCCTCTTTCGAGGGACGAGTCAAAAGATGTCTGCATCCTCTATTTCATCATCTAACAATGTAAAGATCGCCTGACGACGCTTGCTGGCCACTGGCCGTTTACCAGCAGCTCTGGTTGCTGTCTCCTCCCCAACTCCGAGCACGGCCCAGTCGACGTCTTCGATCCTGGCGCTGGTCTTTGTGGTTGGGCCGGCAACATGCGGCCAATCTACACTAGGGGGTGGAGACATGAACACCGTTGCTCTATCATGACCATTAATCTAGGAAACACAAAGGAGATAATAAGTTTCTGTTATAACATAAAACTACAGGTACAAGGCAGAATGATTTACCTTTGGGGGAGGTCGGGCGAGCTTGAAAGCATGCTCGATGTCGCTCAATCTAACATAATTTGGATCAGCTAAGTTAAATAGCTCTCCAATTCTAGCTTTGACTTTGATCTTGTCAAGTGCCTCTTGCCTGGTCCTCGTTGGGTCTGCGCTACCATGGTACTCGTAGCTAGGATGTACCCTCCTCTAGCAGACTGGATCCTTCGACTGATGAAGTTTCTGACCACGCTTGGACCGTCTAGTTTCCTCCATGGGATCATCCCAAGTAGTTCTTGGATCTGTTCTAGGTGCTCAGGCTTTTCTGACCAGCTATTCTTCTTCTTTGGAATGAACCCCACGTTGCATAGTGTAATTGTGTTTGGCTCTTCGTGGATGTAGAACCACTTCTTGTACTAGTCGTCCATCGATGTGTTCCAAGGGCAGTGCAAGTACTGGGCCTTCATCCTATCACGCAGATTAAGGTACACACCTCTGGCTATCTTCGAGCCGCCGCTTCCTTTCTTCCACAGATAGAAAAGATGGCGAAAGAAGTCGAAATGGGGCTAGAAGCCACCATATGCTTCGCAAAGATGAATGAAGGTGGAGACAAGAAGAATCG
This sequence comes from Miscanthus floridulus, assembly GCF_019320115.1. Taxonomy (NCBI): domain Eukaryota; kingdom Viridiplantae; phylum Streptophyta; class Magnoliopsida; order Poales; family Poaceae; genus Miscanthus; species Miscanthus floridulus. The sequence continues at coordinate 102,525,338 of NC_089588.1, read as the reverse complement.
AGTTGGGATGTAGATTGCAAATCCCAATCTCATAGTACAGACAGAGCCCCTGAGGAAAAGGGTGCACTGGAACCCCAAAACCCTGCTTGAAAAAGTCTTCAAAAACCATAATCTCACCTGGCTGTGGATCGAGGTACCCCTCGCCCTCCGGCGCGTGCCATCCCGTGAGTTCCTTATTGTGGAGCACACCCATGATGATGAGATCTTCGATGGTTTGCTCGTTGCTTCTTGATTTCCACTACTCCTTCGCCATGACTCCTGCTTTCTTCTAGGCGTCACTTTTTGCCATGAGTATGGCCTTGCTGATGAACGGGGAACTGGCGGCAGATTTGATTGGTGGCGATTTTGGGTGTATTAGGGTTGGCGAGAGGAAGAAGAAAGCCGCAGTTACGAATGGCAATGGGGTTCAGTAAATAATAATTTACCTGTCCTGTACTGTATCAAGTGGTCAAGCAAAACATACCAGGACTTCCGTCACTAGATATTTCGCCGCTCGTTCAACTTTCATGGTCTCTTCGACCTCTGGGATTTCCTCATGCACAACCCATTGGTCGTTCTGCTAGCGCGACACATATACATGTTGTCGTTTGTCCTAGGGACGCCCTAGGACCTCCTCTACTTCGTGCTCTTCGGCCTCTTCTTCGGGTAGCGGTGCTGGTCTGGAGTTTGCAGCTTCTGCGATCACTATGGCCTTCCCACAGGCCGTAGCATCGGCAAACGTGCTCTGTGCCACCTCCAGCTGCTGCTCTTCGGTTTGGTCTGTTACCCTTGGTGCTAAAGTGTCCCCCTCAGCAGGGTGAGTGCTCGGAGCACCTGTACTTGGCTTGGCTCTCTCCTCGACCACCTGCTCGAGGACTATTGTCTGGCTGCTCGTCTGCTAGGGCTCCGGTAGACTTTCTGCTATAGGTTCCACCATAGCTGGCTACTGGGTAGTTTTCTCTGACACTGCTGGTGGAGCCATGCCGCTCCCGGCTAGTTGGTCAGGATTTTCGGTGGACGCCGACCTAATATATCCAAGATAAGTTCAGAAGACCACAGTATTCAATATAAATTGTAAGCTTACATCAAGGTTACAAATACTTACAACTTGGAAGCGCGGAATGATGTGGCGAAGGCGCGTCTCTTCGGCCGCGCTTGCTCCACGTGCTCTACGGGTGCCACCTGGTCTCCCTTTACGACCAGCACCGGCGCCGGGGCTTGATGCTCGACCCCTTTGCCGCTTGTCCTCCGCACTATAGTGGTCGATGATGCGGGTTTATTTGGCACAGAGGAGCCACCTTGCTCCATCAACTCCAGTTGCCTCCTCCTCTTTCGAGGGATGAGTCAAAAGATGTCCGCATCCTCTGTTTCATCATCTGACAATGTAAAGATCGCCTGATGATGCTTGTTGGCCACTGACCGTTTACCAGCAGCTCTGGTCGCTGTCTCCTCCCCAACTCCGAGCACGGCCCAGTCGACGTCTTCGATCCTAGCGCTGGTCTAGGTGGTTGGGCCGGCAACATGCGGCCAATCTACACCAGGGGGATTCTTGGGAGACATGCGCATGTGCCGCAGACGGTTTTTTTCCCAGCCTCGAGATCTATGCCAATATATGTGCCTCTTCGTTGCTAGTGTGGGAGGTCCCACTCTGACGCACCTACCGACAGGTGTCACGCAACTGTTTGCTTGACATGACAAAGAGACAGTATGACGTGCTATACCCATCTACTTTTTTGAACAGACGTGTCAGATTGGATTTGACAGAACAAGTAGATGAATAAATACCCAAAAAATAGTACAAGTGGCATTTGCTTCTTCGTCGCATCTGACGTGCTTGGGGACTGTCCGGACCACTGCTGTGCTCGGGGACTGCTCAGACCACTGCTGTGCTCGGGGACTACTCAAACCACTGCCGTGCTCGGGGACTGTCCAGACCACTTCTGTGCTCAGGGAGTGTCCAGACCACTCTGGTGCTCGGGGACTGCTCAGACCACTGCCGTGCTCGGGGACTGTCCAGACCACTTTCATGCTCGGGGACTGCCCCGACCACTCCCCAAACATTACTTGGAGACCATTCTCCTCGGCTACATGTGATTTATACTTACATACAGTTGAGAGGCATTTATTTGGACCTTGCTACAAGGTTTATACTTTGCCTTCCAGCAAGCTCGGGGACTACATCGGTACGATGCACCTGCCGGTGCATCTCGTATTGATTGTACGACGATTGGATTCTTAACTTCAGTAGAAATTCTTTTTAGACCCTGGCACCACGTGCCTGCGTCACCTACTACCAGGCTCGGGGACTAAGTGGGCACACTTCACCTTGCGGTGAATGTGTTTATTTAATCGACCCCTACGCTTTGACTGATTGTCAGGATTACTACTGTCCAAGGGTCACTTACATTTCTTATCAGAAATACAAGTGGGCACACTTGATAAGGAAAGAAATCTTTTTCTTTTTTTCTTTAAGAGCATCATGCATTCTTTGGACAACCGGAATCTTCAGCTATAATCGTGGTCTACTGCTCTCTGTACTGATCAGAATGCTGGCGCATTTGATTGGTCAATGTTTCAATTAGTTGAAGATGACATGAAGACGGATTGCATTAGTCGAAGGAGATCAAACGGCGTGTCGCAACATAATACATGGTGCTCGGGGACTAGCTGTGGGGGTATTAACCCCTATACCCTTACGGCTAGGCTTCGGCTGGCCTGGATCAGGGGGTCCAGTCCACTAAAAGACGACGCACGGCCCCGCCAACCTGTTCGGAGTCCCGCGCAAGTAGTCAAGACAGATTTGGAGATCAACCAAGATCCTGGTCGGTTAGAATAGGAATCCTTATCCTGCCACCTATGGCAATTGTAACTAGCTAGGATTAGTTTCCAGATCTATAACCCTATCCCCTGGACTATATAAGGTGGGCAGGGGACCCCTCTAAAAATCATCTCTCATTGACATACAACAATACAATCAGATGCAGGACGTAGGTATTACGCCCTCACGGTGGCTAAACCTAGATAAAACCTCGTGTCTGTCTTGCGTCACCATCTTGTTTTGTAACTTGCGCATCTGTCTGCCGATAATCTACTACCTTGGGCATACCCCTAGGTAGACTACCGACCATATTTCATCGACACCCACTGGGAGTAAAGGCTGTCTCTGTACTAGTGAGAGCTCGCAACAGTTGTTCATGCATTGAAGATATGGAGACATTACTTGTTGGGAAACGTATATCACATATATACTGACCACAAAAGTCTCAAATATATCTTTACTCAACCTGAGCTAAACATGAGGCAGCGAAGATGGTTAGAGCTGATCAAGGACTATAATTTAGAAGTGCACTACCATCTAGGAAAAGCCAATGTTGTAGCAGATACACTTTGTCAGAAATCTCATTGCAACACTTTGAAAGCCTTGTTGGAAGATGGATTTAATTTGCTACATCCTGTTGTGCTACACAATATCACTGTCAATTGCTCACTTGAGAGCAAAATTATAGAACTGTAGAAGACGGATGTAGGTATATTTCACATTAAGAGAAAGATGAAAGAACAGGAAACCAAACATTTTAGGTTGGATGAAAGAGGTGTGCTATGGTTTGAGGACCGACTGGTAGTACCAAAGGACCATGAGCTTAGAAATCAAATTTTAGATGAAGCTCATTCATCCAAGTTATCTATCCATCTAAGTAGTAGCAAAATGTATCAAGAATTGAAGAGCCATTTTTGGTGGACCAAGATGTAGAAGGAAATCACCGCCTATGTTGCTAGGTGTGATAATTACAGTAGAGTCAAGGCCATTCATTTGAAATCTACTGGATTACTTTAGCCGTTGCCTATCCCAGGCTAGAAATGGGAAGAAATAAGTATGGACTTTATTACAGGCCTTCCGATGACACAGCAAGGTCATGATTCTATATGGGTCATTGTAGATCGCCTTACCAAGTTAGCATATTTTGTACTAGTTAACACACCATATCTAGCTGGGAAGTACGCCAAACTGTATGTTTCCTAGATTGTGAGGCTACATGGAGTACCAAGGACCATAATCTCAGATTGGGGACCATAGTTTATAGCTCATTTTTGGGAATACTTGCACCGAGCCTTGGGAACTAAACTAATTAGAAGTTTAGCATATCACCCACAAACATCTGGACAGACCGAGCGAGTGAATCAAATCTTAGAAGACATGTTGAGAGCTTGTATAATATCTTCGAAGGATTCATGGGAGAAATGTCTACCTTTAGCCGAGTTCTCCTACAACAATAGTTATCAAGCGAGCATTAGGATGGCTCCTTTTGAGGCCCTGTACATTCGGAAATGTAGAACTCCTTTGAATTGGATTGAGCCCGGAGAAAGAAGATATTATGGCATTGACTTTGTCGCCAAAGCGGAAGAGCAAGTACGCATTATCCAATAGCATATAAAAGTAGCTCAGTCTAGACAAAAGAGTTATGCTGATAAAAGAAGAAGACCACTAACTTTTGAAGTGGGAGACTATGTGTACTTAAAAGTGTCACCCATGAAGGGAGTGTAGAGATTTGGAGTAAAAAGGAAGTTTGCGCCTAGGTATGTAGGCCCGTACTACATTATTGAATGGAAGGGAGAGGTTGCCTACAAGTTACAACTTCCTCCTGATATGAGTGCGATATTCAATGTCTTCCATGTTTCTCAGTTGAAAAGATGTATTTGCAAACCTGAGGAAGCCATTGCACCCACCAACATTAAGCTCCAATCGGATTTAACTTATGAAGAGAAACCAATCCGAGTGCTAGAAGAAATGGAAAGAGTAACACGGAGCAAGGTCATTAAGTTCTACAAGGTGGTGTGGAATAACCACAGTGAACAAGATGCCACGTGGGAACGGGAGGATTATTTGCGTGAGGTTTATCCCGCCATTTATGAGGAATGGTAGGTCTTTCAAATCTCAGGACAAGATTCCTATAAGGGGGAGGGACTGTAACACCCCAGAATTAAGCTTTGCATTTGGCATTTGCATTTCATGAGCACAAGCATCATCCATTCATTCATGAGCATGAGCATATGAAGTTTCATTTCATTTACCTTCTCTTTATCTCATGGGATGTTGCTCATGTACTTAATTATGCTTGTGATCATATGTGACCAATGCATGAGATGGTTGTGAGGTCATGAAAATACCTTAGACACATCTAGGATGGTAATTGGAACAATGTTTATATTCATCACGTAGACCAAATTTGCTTCTAAGCGTTCGTTTCATTTGAAATACCATTTTCATGATGCTAGTTTGACTAAAGTTGAACAGTAGTTTAGATAGCTTGCATGGCTGTGTGACCTAAAGAAAAGTTGTAGTTCTTGTCATGAGTAACAAACTTTATTTAAGGGTCATGACCCAATTCAGTGTCTAACTTAGTCAAAAAGATCTCACAAGTTTCAACTTAATGCTATTTGTAACTTAGAAAATTTTGCTAAGTCCTAAACTAGTTTACAGCTTCAAGTAGCACACTTTGCAGCAATATAGTTTGAAAACTAGTTCAAATTAGACCATGATCATTAAAGTAAAGTTGTAGTACTCACATAGCTCTACAAATTTGATTAAGGAAGTTTTCAAAAATTCACCATGGATTAGGAGTTATAGAGTCACGAAGTTGTGCTGTCAGTCGGGTTCAATGGCATCTGAATCGGCACCACGCGCGCGCGTCGTGGCCGACCGGCGTAGGCCGCGTGTGCCGCATGGTGGCCGTACGCCAGTGCTAGCCCCACTAGTCAGGCTGACGAAGGCAACAAAGCCACGCGACGCCGATGCCTCACCTCGCCTCTCTTGCCACACCAGAGCAAAGCCGCCACGCACCACGCCATCACCACCGAGCTCGCGCCCCATCGTCGCAGCACCATTCCTCGATAGCTCATGCACACCGCTCGGCCATTTCCTCTCCACCTCACCAACCACCCATCGCCTTAGCCCAAGCCAAGGTAAATGCCTAAGGGCAAGTCCGTTGTCACCGCACCCTCGCTGGAGCGCCGCCGAGCTTGCGCTCGCTTTGGCCGTGCTCCATCGAGCCATCTTGCTCATGCGTTCCGCTTGTTAGGGATAGTCTAGGGTTAGGGTTAGGTCATGCTATTGGCCATTGAGCCAACGCCGGCACACCGGCACTAGAACGCCACTGTGCACAGCCATGCTCGCGCCGCTTGTGCTGCCATGCACACGCCCAAGCTTCGCCGCCGCTCCACCCTGACCTAATCCACACCGTAGAGCTTCGCTAGGGTTTGTAGATGCCGTAGCCATGCTCTCCTGGCCATGCCGTCGCTGGGGATGGCTAGAGCACCACCGTGCACCGCCGCCAAGCCGCCATGCTTGCTGGCGAGCTAGCTCAGGTGATCCTCCGAGCAAACCTAGGGTACCTGTAGACCCGGAATAGGATGGGGAACACGTTGTTTTTGAATTATTTTCATAGATTTGAATACAAACTTCAAAAATTCATATCTGGAGTCCAAATGAGGTGAACCAAATTTTGTTAGATTTATCATGAAGTGTACTATTTGATAAAAATATGAATTCTACTGCTTAGGGTATTTTTCTGGTAGAATTAAATTGTGCAATATAAGTGCTTCTAAATGTGTTTATATCTTGTAAATTGCACAACTTGAGCTAGAAAGGTGATAAAATTGTGATTCAAATTTTGCTGGTCTTGTGTTGACATGCTTTAGCTAGGAAAAATATTAAACCTGCAGTACGTATATTTGAAATATGGTCTACCTATTTAATCTTAATTAATTGCTAGCTTCTGGTGAAATTAATTGGGGGTAAGAATACATAACATATGATCATGCAATTTTTTACACAATATTCTTGTGCTAGGGGAAAAGTAAGAAAAATATTAAATCTATTGCTTGACACTTTTCATCTGGCTAAACTGTCTTTGCTAAAATATGCCTATATAACTCGTCATTTTAGTAGAGATGGCTATAGATATACTTATCCAAATGGCATAAAATTTATACAGTAGACTGTTAGGGTCATATGTAGTCTATTGTAATTTTCTTAGAATTTATTGAGCAATGAAAATATTTATCCTTTAAATCACCTTGATATATAATAAAATTAATAAATGAAAATAAATAAATTAGTTGGGCTTAACCATGATATTTTCTGTGGTGTTTGTCATGCATATAGCATGTTGATGTTATCGGCTAGGCTTAGGAATGATTGGTTGTAGACCACTAGCTAATTATTGTTTTATAATTCACTTAGATGGCTACATGTGTAGTTTATGTTGTGGTAATAATTTCATGATGGTAGTGACCTTTTCTGTGAAACTTGTTAATAACAAAGTTGTAGATAACTTACTTATCTACCTTGTGTTAAATTTTGATAGTCATAGGCCTTATGGTTTAAGAATTATAGCTATTAGAAGTCTGCTATCAGAAATGCTTGCTCTCTAGATAGATCTGAAAGATTGAATTGTTTAACCTAGATAACTACTGAATCACTATTACATGATTCAAATAAAGTTGTAGACAATTTCATAAGATTTCTAGAAAGTCCACAACCATATTATTTATATGTGTATAACTCTAGTTATGGTCAAAACAAGTGGATGCTGTCTTGCAGTCCAAAAAATTGCTTAGATGAGAATTTGTTTAGTTACTAGAGAAGAGATATGCACCTACTCGGTAAAATAAGACTGGTAGAAGTTGGGTGATTTCCTGTCACCTGTGAGATATAGGTGGATATCGAAGCACGGTTGGCTATATTTGCTATCGTGGAAAAGAACCATGGGGTAATGTAAATGCTGGCCAGGCGGAGTCTATGTGTATGTTGACTCATGTGAATCCGACTGTGTCGATTAAGGACCATACCGTTGTTGGGCGCTTCTAACAAGATGGAACACATGCCTCTCACTTAGTTGGCTAGATAACTCATTCTGACATCAAAGCCGAGTAGCTCAACTCAGGCTAGCCCCGTTCTAGAAAAGTGTGCACTCTGGATGGTAGGAAGGATGTGCGGGGAGCCAAATGTGAGCCCATGGGTAGGTCGGGCCTAAACGTCCTGGCAGCTGGTTGTCCCTGATTGTGCGGCGCTGGGCGAACCTGCAAAATGTGGACCTGAGTTGTACCAAAGGTGACCTAAGATGACCGTTGATCAGGTCTGCCTAGGTTTGTGTTAGGAATAAATTCCCAGCTGGTTAAAATCGATTTGAATCGTCGTCTCTCCCGGACAGTGAGAAACTTGGCTAGTACCAACATCATAGTAATTGTATTATGGAATGATGGTTATGATGAACATAGAATTATCATGCCAGCTATGGTTACTGTTGTTATGCCACTAAATGATATACCACATGTTTGGCATAGGTTAGTTGCTAATCTAGAGATGAATAGTTATAATTAACTTGATGATCGAATTATAAATGTATAGCTGAATTAGTGGCTTTTTATGCAAAATGTTGTCAAGCTAGCTCCACTTATAAATCCTTGCATAATCCTTGGAGTCACGTTATTTTTGGTTTATGACGGGTAAGTCTGGCTGAGTACCTTCTCATACTCAGGGTTTTATTCCCATTGTTACAGATGGTATAGTTTATCATGGCTATTGCAAGAACTGCTTCTGTCCCACCATGGATGAGGAGTAAGTCCTAGGCAGGCATCTCTTATTAATCCCTCTTATGCTTTTGTGGAAGTGTGATCTGAGCTGGCACTATATTTAAACAATGTTGCAGATGTTGGTTTCAAACTTTTAATTTGCCTCCACTATTATCTTACCTGAACATGGTTTGTAATAACTTTAATTTGTACTCTGATGGATGAACTGTATTTATGAACTTTATGTAATGTGTGACAAGTATGTTGAATCATGTACGATCTTTGTTGTATGTTGGTTGAATTGAGACCCTTTTGCGGTACTCGACGGACTACCGGGTTTATATGGGCTCAAGTATGACAGTGCGACCGCTTGCGGGCTGCCATTGTACTTGTGCTCTTATAAATTGGTTGGTTCTACTACATCCACCTAGTGATGAGCATGTGGAACATGTCATACCCTTTATTCAGTGGGATGACACTAATGGCAACAAACCGGGATGCCATGCATGGTACAACGAGCTTGTCAACGAATGGCATCCACCAATTGGTCCCCACCAAAAGTGAGCTTATACTACAGCACCATCTTGTCATCGCAATCTGCCATGAAGAACCACTTGCATAGAGCACCCTACCAATCTTTTCCGGGGAACTCACCCTATAGGAGGTCAAGCATTTTCTAGGCAAAATCTCGGACGCCCACCTCATTAGTTGGTCAACCCATGCATCCGTAGCTGCCATTCCACCCAGAGGCGGCTTGTTATAGACATTTCTAAGTCTGCGCTCCATGTAAGCAATGATGACACCATTGACAAACTCGTTACAAACATTAGGCCAAGCTGCTTGCTTCCATGGCACCACAATGCCATAATTTTTGTGCGCGTTTTCACCAGAACACTACAATAGGAACTTTTGGACCACGGTTAGCACCTTGGTGAGCATCAGCTATAGCAAGTCTCGGTCGATTGTCGACATCCATGGCTATAGAAATATGTTAACTAGAACAGTCTCCCAGAAAGCGTCGTACCTATCGGCAGTGCCGGACAGTCCAGGCAAGACTACATCATGCAGGAATTCCCTAGCATGAGGGAACTCTGGCGGTAGGTTGTGCAAGAACTATACCAGTTGTTCCTACTATGGGAACCTAGTGGGAGTCCACATCTCCTTCAACCATTTCATAATGGGGTCGACCACCAATTCAATGAGCAGCCCGGCATACGGCGATGAGGCAGACCCATCGTCCAAGTGTATGTAATTGAGCTTGCTCACTGCCTCCATCTTCCTGTTTGGCTACTTCAGCGGATCATACCACATCAACTGCTTGAATGTCTCCTACACGATAGGGACCAACATCTTGCACGCTATGTCCGGTAGGGACATCTCCTTATAATAGGAGGGATACTTAGTCAACAACTTCGTGAACTCACTGATAACTGTATCCAAGACGACCTCGGTGTGGCTCTCCTATAGGCTTGGGGCTTGCATGACCTTGTCATCATGAGGACTCAAATTGCTTTCCCCCTCATCATCAGACGAGGTTGAATTGTTGTAGGGATTATTGGATGCAGAGATGATGTAGGAGGCATCGGCACGGTTGGTGATGCCAATTAGCCACCGAACCACCAAGTGAGCGGTCGACACAACGGAGATGTAGCGTGTTGGCAAGCACGTGAACCTTAGGAGAAAATCACCGTGTCAACATTGTTCTTCCTATTGGTTTGCAATCCCCTTACACAAGCTTATAATTACTTTCATATTGTGCTTGTGTTGTTGCTCTTGTAATTAGTTAGCTTGTGTAGCTCACTAGTCACCTTCTTGCTTGTGTAGCATAGAAGTAGCTCCCTTGCGTGGCTAATTTGGTTTGTGTAACCTTATTAGTCACATTGCTTAGTTTGTGTAGCTAAGTAATTGCGCACTCTAATTTGGCATTGGTTGCCTTGTTATTGAGCATTGCTAGTGAGCTTAGGAGCTTTGTGCTTTTGCTTACTATAATTGTGTAGGAGCTCCCCGGTGTGCAAAGTACTAGTGGCATAGGTTTGTGTGACCTCGCACCTAGAATTGGATAGGTGAGCTCTAACTAGCCCGGCACCTTTGTTGCCTAATTAGCATCTTTATAAGGTGCTTGTGAACTTTGATAGAGGGGTGTAGTCTTGGCTAGATCGATTGTTGTAATTCCACATTTGTTTCGGTTAGCCGACACGATTAAATTTAGAAACAACTATTCACCCCCCTCTCTAGTCGCCATCTCGACCTTACAAGTGGTATCAGAGCCTGGTCTCTCATTCGTGGTCTTCACCGACCCGAGAGGATGTCATCTAGTGGGCTAGATGATTGTCCATACATTTTTATGGCACACACTTTGCATGGTGGAATAATTGGATGATATGCAATTTTAAGTTTATTTGCCCTCAAATGTGGTGGATGGTAGATGTAGGTTTTTCTCATGTGTTGGATGAAGATCATCTAACTCAAGCACAAGAGAAATGCCTAAATCTCGACATCCATGCTACTAACATCATGTATAGATCTTTGCATGATAACATCTTTGTAGAGATCATGGACATGAAGACCGCCCATGAGATATGGAGTTATCTCAATGAGAAATATGGGACAGTTTCTGATGATGAGGATGAGCCCAAGATGGAGGCACATGAGTGTGTTGAGCATAACCACAATTTGGTGATTGTGGAAGATTGCTCCACCTCATGGTCAAGTGATGATGATGATGATCGATCCACTACAAGTTCACTTGACAAGGTTGATGATGATGATTCAAGTGATGCAAATGATGATCCTACCCCATGCACACTTGATGGTGATGGTTCATGCTCGAGCCATGATTGTGATGCTACTACAAGCCCATCCACTACACCACAATGTTTCATGTCACAAGGTGACACCAAGGTATCAAATGATAATGTGGTCGATCATGTTGATTAATATGATGAGCTTGTTAGTAGACTTGCTAGCATGACCATGTCTTTAGAAAATGAGAAAGCTAAAACATTGAAATTGGAAAATAAAAACTTATTTCTAAAGAACTCTTGTGAAGAATATGACAAATTACTTGATGGTCTTAAATCTTCACATTGTGAGCTAAAATTGAATCATGAGACACTACTTGCATCACATGAAGAATTATTAGAACAACATGCTTCTCTCATTAAAGTGTTTACAAAGAAACTTAAAAATAATGAGAGCTCATCACATGGAACAAATGATAAATTGCAAAATGTTGCTAATCTTTGTGATGTAGGCAAGAAGCATGTATCCACCTCTTATGATGATTTATTAGAAATGCCATGTTCTTCACATATAGATGCTTGTTCTATTTCTATGTCTTGTGAGACTAACCTTTTGAAGGAGAACAATGAGCTCAAAAATGAAGTGAAGAATTTAAGCAACAAGTTAGAGAGGTGCTACAACTCAAAAGTCACCTTTGAGCACATGTTGAAAACTCAAAGAAACTATGGTGACAAGTGTGGCCTTGGCTTCAAGAAGAAGATGACAAAGGGTGAAAGAAAGAGAGAAAGACAGATGAAGAAGCTACAACAAAGAAAGGTCTCTTATATCATGTGCTACTAGTGTCATGAAGCGAGACACCTTACAAATGGTTGCCCTAACATTGAGAAGCTCAAGAAGATAAAAGAAGAAGAGAGGCTCAAGCATGTGAAGTGCTTCAAGTGCAGCACTTGGGGTCATCTTACCTTAATGTGCCCAACCAAGCAATTGGTGAAGCAACTAGAAGAGTCTCAACCAAAGCCACAAGTTGAGCAAGAGGAGACACCCCAAGAGCAAGTCAAGATCTATCATGAAGATGGTGGTGACTTGATGATGAAGAAGAAAACAAGAAGGGGTGGAAAGGCAAGGCATCCAATGCAAATTCAAGATGCCAAGATGATGAGCAAGACACAAGATGAGAAGAAAGTCTATGCTCACATCAAGTGCTTCAAGTGTGGAAATATAGGACACTTTACCTCGAAGTGTTCTACTAAGCTTGAGAAGAAGATTCAAACAAAAGAGAAGAGGCAAGGCAATGAGAAGCAACACATGAGTAAGGCAGAAAAGGCTCAATCAAAGAGAGTTTGCTACTCATGCCAGGAAAGGGGACACATGGCACATTCATGTTCCCTAGGTAAAAATTCTAAGCCCATTTCAATTGATGATCATGATGTGCTTAGAAAGGATGGCAATGGTACCTCATTGGTTGCAATTGCAAAACATCCCGCTACTCATACTATGGCTATGCCTAAGTATGTTGCTCCTAACTTGAGAGGACCCAAACTTATTTGGGTACCAGCAAAAAGTGGATGATTATTTGTAGGTACCATCAGCATTGGAGGCTTGATTCAATTGATTTCATATTGATCATCATATGTTGAGTCAAGATATAAAGCCTAGTGCACAACAAAACCCAATGCCATGATAATTGAGTGAAGTCCAAATGTGCTACATCATACAAGTGCTATAATTCAAAGTTGTTGGTGATTTATTAGATTATTTGATGGCTTGCAAAATTATTTGAGTTGAAGCTTGCTAGTTTGATGACCATGAGCTAACCAAGGTATATCTCTTGTTGATCATTTCATTTGGGTGCATATGAGTTGATTGAATTGGATAAATATGCAATGTTGCTTGCTATAAGATGTTTGAATGGATAAACTATTTAGTAGTCAAGTTTGGATTGATTTGTGTTGGATAAGTTCATAAGATGACATTTAGTAAGTGGATTGAATGGATTTATGTCTTGTGAAAGCATTCGAACAAGTTGGTTTCAAGTTTGATTCACATTTGATGAAGTATAGCTCAAGTGATTGAAATCAGTCCTATATTGAAAATCTGAGGTAGCTATGATCTTAGCCATGTTTGAGTGATCAAAACTTATTGGATTGGCATAAAAATAGTGTACATGCTCTGGACTTATGGTATAAGATTCTGTTCAAATTTCATGAGAATTGGATGAGAAATGTTTCGGTTTTGGAGTGGATCTTGTTACCTATAGTGCAGCAGTTTTTAGCATGTAGCAGTGGTGGAAGATCTAATTCCTGGCAGTTCATATGAGATCAAATGAAGCTCAAATTTTTACAGCTGCTAGATAACTTAGTGATTCACATCTCCACCGAATTTCGTTGTATTTGGATTTGTACTTTGGGAGTTATGCATTTTTGTTTGAAGAGTACAAAATCTTCTAGGAAAGTAACAAATGTTGGATTGATCTAGAGTCACGTTGATTGAAATGTCCTCAAGTTGGAAACATGTTTATATGTAATTGAGGTACCTAAGTTTGGTTTTGATTGTGGAAGTGTACTTTACATATATTTGGTACTCAAGATGAAGATCAAGATCAAACTCAAGATGAAGTTTAAGTTCTAGATATTATTGGAAATCATTTGGTAGAAAGAAATGGACTTAAACAAGTAGAAAGAAAAGGAATTAAAAGAATGAATCAAGGTTACTCATCAAGTTAAGTCCATCACTTGGATCAATCAATCAAGTTATTTCAAGTGAGTGTTAAGAATGGTTCTTGGAGAGAGGTCACTTCTCCCTAGTGTAGGGGCTTGCCGCCTATGTGTAGGTAAACCAAGTATGGTACTTGGAAGGCTAACATAGAAGTGGTGATCCAAGGGACATTTGAAATGCTTAGTTGAAGAAATCAAAAGGGTTGATCAAGAAAAGCAAGCAACACCCAAAAGAGAGCTTGTCACACCCAATTTTAAGGATAAAATTGAATGCACTAAACTCATGTGTGCCCAGGGATCAGTCACACACATAAGTTGATAAATTACAAAAGTATCATCACGGTGTATCTTACATCATGATTAATACCATAACATAGTCTTACACAACACAGCGGAAAATAAAAGAAAGTAGCTCTCTCATGGAAGCTCCAACATAGGGACGGTCAACTGGTTGACCACAAGCCTAAAAGTCCTCTGGAAACTCCTCATACTCATTGACATCTGTTACCCATCCGGGATTTTAATACAAATATAGAAAGTAAACAAGCGTAAGTGCTTCCCGTACTTAACAAGATAACATGGGATTATGAAAGCTCAAAAAGGATGACTCTGGTTTACTGCGGTTAGCACTTTTAGTAAGTCAGGATTTTATCATTAACTATTATCAAGTTATGCTTAAGCCCCAATTAAACCCACGTGATCAGGTATCAGAATCAATTGTATCATATTATCATCATAGAACATCATAAATGAGCAACAATAAATAACCAGTTATTCTGTGAGTTTTCCGGGCCGCTCGTGACCATGAGCACGGCTATTATAACAGTTTGTAACCCTCTGCAGAGGTTGTGCACATTCACCGTGAGTCGTGATTCCCACATGCCTAGGTTAATTACTCCCATAACACTGCCAAGGTGAGCGGGCAGGGTACACTATGAAGCCGTTTCATAGGTTTCTCTAACTAGTTAGGGTCACTAGGTTTCCTCGGCAGGCAGATGTAGGAACCCCCCTT
The DNA here is from genome assembly GCF_019320115.1 of Miscanthus floridulus. Taxonomy (NCBI): domain Eukaryota; kingdom Viridiplantae; phylum Streptophyta; class Magnoliopsida; order Poales; family Poaceae; genus Miscanthus; species Miscanthus floridulus. The sequence continues at coordinate 102,510,320 of NC_089588.1, read as the reverse complement.
TCCTATGGCACAAATCCTTCACGGCTATACACATAAGAACAGGGGCAGTCCTATACCCAACGTGGCAAGCCTCTTTTGTGCCATAAAGGTAACCTCTAACAAGCTAGAAAAGGTCCTATTACTAAGCTAAAGTTAGAGCCATGTGACCCTCATGGTTGCACTGTCAGTCCTAGCTTTTGCTGACAGATAAGTCCTTATGGAGGGCCGAGAGCATCATGATCGAAAGTCATTTGCTCCTTCACCCTTTAACTCAGTTGTTTAAAAACAAATTTTACCTTTTCATTCCATAGAACCATTATTCATTATTTGGATCATGTACAGCTACATTGAGCGCTAGCAAACTACCCATATGCATATAACCCATAGGAGACAAGGAAACAGGATAATCAATCACTAGGATGTCCTTACGGGTATCAAAATTAGACACATGCAAATGAGTAATTAATAAATGGTGAATAGGCATCAAGGTAGATCCCATGCTATACTTTCCTTGGTTAACAAACTCTTGCTGGTCCTGCTGGTCGTCAAAGAACTCTTGGTCTCCAACGTTCTCCTCACCGTCTGAACGCGACCAACACGGCAACATACAACATTCCAAAGGCATTCATGCAAAGCAAACAATCCTATAGTTAGAACAGTACACTAGTAGTATAGAAAACAAGTTAAAATGTTTATGAAAAGAATATATGTCTCGCTACAATCACGTCAACGCAAAGTTCACAAAAATCAGAGCTAAAATGCGAAAGTTATGATTTAAACACGATTTCCTATAGCAAATTAATTAAGTAAACCTAACCATGAAATTTAAAAGTTTCAAACATGATTAACAGTGGTACTAACATGTAGATTATGCAATTATGAAACTAACGCAATTTGAACGGGTCGATTCGGAGCTAAAACGAAGTTTTTATGAGCAAAACAAATCTAGTGGCATTTCTGTAATTAGTATGAACTATTTTCGGATTTAAATCAAATCTGAGATTTTTAAATCGGCCGAGGACTGCGGGTTCAAAATGGAAAGACTTGGGGTCTCTTTAGAAAAAGGACCCACAAAGGGGTATCGGCCTTCGATGACCATTGATCAAGTGATGGATGGCTCAGAACAGAACTGAGGGGGAGAGAGAGAAGGCAGTGGCCGGAACAGTGGCGTCCGCGGTGGCACAGCCATTGCCGGGGGCGAGTAGGTCATCGGCAAGCAGGAAACATGGCCTAGCGCCTCGGTTTGCGCATCCAAGAGCACCAAGGGAGAGAGGGGGTGCACACGACCTCGCCCAGGCTGAGATTGCGGCCGGAGGTCACAGCCGAGGCGGTGGTCGCCATGGCTGGCGGTGGGAAGGTCCTCGACGCACGCGGCTAGGGCCCTAGAGGCCATGAAACTTGAAATTAAAGGCATGGGGAGACGGAGGGGAGCAAGGGGGTCTCACCACGGGGAAAAATAGAGGCAGAAGCGGCTCGGGGATGGCGGACCACGCAGAGGGGCGGACGACGGACCTCGGCGACCTTCGATGTGGCGGCTGTGGCTTCCGTGCGCTCGGCAAATGCGAAAATGGAGCAGGGAAGACCGTAGGGAGGGCGGCGATAGGCTTGGCTCCATTTTATAGAGGTCAGGCACGGGGGAAGACGCTCCCACGATGACGCGAGTGGGTGCGGGCAACGGTTGCGGCCTTGACTGGCACGGGCGCGGGAGCTGGGGACGGCGCTGATGTGCGGGCCTAGGCGGTCAGCGGCTGAGAGAAGGGGGATGGCGCGGCGGTAGTTGCCCAGCAGAGTTGGGCCGGCGCCATGCTGGGCTGAGCGAGGCTAGGCTGGCGTGGAGGAAAGAAGGGCCAGCGGCCAACTGGGCCAGCGGGAGGGGAAGTTGGGTCGACGGGGCGAGTTGGGCCAGCAGGCCAGAATTGAGGAAGGGAGGGGGAGAAAAGAATTTTATTTTCTTTTTTCCAAATCAAATTTCCAAATTTATTTTCAAATGAGTTTTGAATACTTTTGAGTTTAAATCAAAACCACTCAACATATTAAATAAAATGCTACAGCATGAGTGCATCAACATGTTTCTATCCTTATGATTGATTTTAATTTCACAAAATTTATTATTTTCCTATATTTTAATGCTCACATATTTGCATAAATAAATCAAATTTACTATTTTAAAAGAATGCAAATTTTAGGGTATTACAGAGCTAATCATGATATTTCAAGTGGTATTCTCACGTTGATGCTCTCATGTAAGCATTGATCAAAAGATGAAGCAAGCTAAACCCAACAAGAAAGTACACTTGATCATAAGTGGTACTTCTTTCATATGGGTGAAGAATGGAATTCAAAATGGTATCTATTGGTCTTCACCAAGCTTATAATTGGACTTCACATTGCTTTTGGAGTAATAAATTGGAATCTATGTGATTATCCTTTACTCCAACATAGCAAAGGTATCATTGTAATGTGCATGATCATTTCATCCCTTACTAGTATGCGATTAGTGCATATAGTACATACTTCATAGGATCATGCATAACAAATGAAATGCTTAAATTCATAGCCTATCACTATTGCTTGAATGATTAGTTGATCTAGTGGTTAGTATATGAATTTGTTCATGAGCTAGTAAACCCAAGTACTCAATTTAATTTGGATTGCCAACAAGTGACAAGTACAACCTTGATAAGATAACCTCCAAATGAGTGTGAAGAAGCTTAGAGAGGATTCAAACCAGACTTGGAAGCTTAGGCAAATCAATTTAGTTCAAGTCAACGATAGAAGCTTGTGATAGTGATAAGAGTACAAGCACAAGACAACAATGCAAATGGATATCTAGTTTGTTTGTTTCAAGTAGTATCTAGACTCAAGTATTTCATCAAGAATTCACAAGTGATGTTTAGATCAACTCACAAGTGATATCCTATAAGTAGTACTCATGAAGATAGCAAATGTTCAAGAAATGGTCAATATTGACAAATCCAACAAGTGGTTCCATACTAGAAAATTCTTTCAAGTGGTATCACATCTACATGTGGTATCAAACATGCAAGACGATGGTTCCACAAGTGATCCTCAACTTTAAGTGATCATCAAATGAAGAATGCATCCCTCACCTACAAAAGCTCAAGTGTATCAAATGGATGACCCATGCTATCACATAGGGGGAGGTATCCCACAAATTGGTATCTAGACAAAGATCCTATGTGTGGTATCTCAAGAAACCATACTAGTGGTACCTACAAGTGGTATCTACAAGTGGTGTCACTCCAACAATCAAGTGATGTCCATCAAAAATGCAAGATTCAAGCCTCAACCATCTACCCCAAATACAAACCGTTGCATCAATGAGAAGCACACCTTTTATAGAAATTGATGACAAAGGGGGAGAGATTGTACAAAGATATGAAAGCTTTGGGAGACATTGAAGAAAAGAAGTAGAGGTTGGACATGGACATGGACAAAGAGGGAGCAACATTGAGAAATTGAGAAGGATCAAAATTCTTGGACAAGAGAAGCACACAAGTAGGGGGAGCAAGCTCATGAACTTTGATTGATTGCATTTGATATGTGCATATTCATGTGCTTGCTTGTATTGCATAAGCTTTTAAATTCCATATGAATGCTTGTGTGGTGTATGCTAGTTGAGGAATTTGATTGATGAAATGAAAACTAGCATGCATAGGATGATAGCTAGACACTTGGTATGCTTTTCAAGTAATGCTAGTACCTTGCTTTTAGTGTTGATCTCATGAGGTATCTAGTGATTTGATTTCCATGTGATATCTAGCTAACCATGGTGCTAAGGATGAACTTAAAGGTGCAACTCTGATTGGTATCACACTTCAAAGGTTTACTCTATACACCTTAGCATCATTTGGTAGTAATTACTCTCCCACAATTCCAATCTATGCATATGTGTGAGCTTCAAACTAAACACTCTAGCACATATGTAGGGGGAGCTAATACTACTATTTTGGGTTTGTGGTACTTGTCCAAAATCATTTACACATGGTAAATTTTCTTGGGCAAGCAACATGAATCCAAAAGAGCTTTATTTCCATATCTTTGTAGAGTTGTCATCAATTACCAAAAAGGGGGAGATTGAAAGGTCCTTGTGTGGTTTTGGTAATTGAGTGACAACCTAGGTGGACTAATTGTGTTTATGTGAGATACACAGGTGATTAGTCCATAGGTACATGTGTGTGAGCAACATATGCCATGAAGGTGGAAATGGCTCAGAGATGTTGCAAAGCTCACACATGTGATGATGAAGGAGCTCATTGCACATGAGACATGACATAGATTCATGTGATCAAGGTGGAGAAGATCAAGACAAGACTTGGCTTCATAGACCAGTTGCAAGAGTGAAGGGCAAGTTGGAGGCCTTGGAGCGATGGACCACGTGGCGGTGAAGCTTGAGCAAGACTTGGCGGTGATGGATGAAGGCAATGGTGAAAAGCAAGTGAAGTCAAGATCAATGAACCAATATAATCACGTGATGATATGAAGTGCATCATATCATTGTTGATCATAATGGTGCATGTGTTGCATCGACATTGGAGGAGATGGAATGGAATGCGCAAGGCAAATGTATAACCTAGGGCATTTCATTTCACCGATCATAGGTGTGTAGAGAAGTTGATGACCAGGTTTAGGATAGATGGACGTACTATCAAGAGGGGCAAACTTATTTGCATATTGGTCATCTAGTGCCACTCAAGTGATCTAACTTTGCATCGTCGCTAGGATCGAGTGGCGTGGCATGTTGGGTGGCTAATCCTTTGGAAAATGTTTGTGAAAAGCTAACACACATACACATGGTGGTGTACACTTGGTGGTATTGGCACATTTGCAAAGGAGAAGGAGCTGGAGTTGAAACGGATCAACTCGGTGAAGAAACAAAGGCAAAAGGAGGTCACTATGAGTGACCCGACACTGGCCTCGGTAGGACCGGCATGTCCGATCAGTGGTAGTAGTTGTGCACATGAGTCTCAGTCTTGTGACTAGACGCTGGCGCGAAGAGTGATTGGATGCTCAGGGTCTATGTCCGGTCAGTACTGATGTACGCTGACATGGTGGCGTGAGGAACAACAGTGACGTATGGCATTCGAAGAATTACCGGACTCAGGTGATGAGTCTGATCGTGTAGGAGCGGACGCATCCAGTCGCAAAACAGAGGCTCGGGGAGCTCTCTAAAAATGACTGGACTCTGGCTAGTTTGCGTCCGGTCATGTAGCAGTGGACGCATCCGGTCGTGAATGGAACCTCTCTAGAAACGACCAGACTCAGCAGAGGTGTGTCCGGTCTTGGCACTGTTGCCGCGTGGTAGCTGACCATTGAGATCAAGTGACTAAGGTTGAACGGAGGCGACACGTGGCGTGCATCCGTTGAGTGGACGCTGGACCAGGTGCGTCCGGTCGATCTGATCTGAGCGTCCGGTCACCCCGAGCTGTGCCCAGTGAAGGGGTACAACTGCTCTATTTTCATGGGGGCTATAAATAGAAGGTGGTCTTAGCCATGGCTAGTGCTGTGCACCTTGGTCAACTTTGTGTCCATGCTTGAGAGTGCTTAGGAGCCCTCCATCTCACACATGCTTGACAGTGATCATCCAATTGTGTGAGTGAGCGATTCTGGTGCGATTGCATTGTGAGGTTGCATTGAGTGGCACTAGGTGATCGAGTTGCACGCCCGTGGTGCTTGTTACTCTTAGAGGTTACCACCTCCTAGACGGCTTGGTGGTGGTCTCTATCAAAGCCTGCAAGAAGATTGTGCTTTGCTTCAGAGAAGTGCTTTGTGAGGGGCATTGTGCTCGCCCGTGGGAGCCGCGAAGAGCAACTCTAGTTGAGTGTGTCATTGAGCTACCCTCACTTTCGGGGTAGGTTCTTGTGGTGCCCGACATGTGGGCTTGGCGGGTGATGCCAATTAGCCGCCGAACCACCAAGTGAGTGGTCAACACAACAGGGACGTAGCATGTTGGCAAGCACGTGAACCTCGGGGGAAAATTGCCATGTCAACATTGTTCTTCCTGTTGGTTTGCAATCTCCTTACACAAGCTTGTAATTACTTTCATATTGTGCTTGTGTTGTTGCTCTTGTAATTAGTTAGCTTGTGTAGCTCACTAGTCACCTTCTTGCTTGTGTAGCATAGAAGTAGCTCCCTTGCATGGCTAATTTGGTTTGTGTAACCTTATTAGTCACATTGCTTAGTTTGTGTAGCTAAGTAATTGCGCTCTCTAATTTGGCAATGGTTGCCTTGTTATTAAGCATTACTAGTGAGCTTAGGAGCTTTGTGCTTTTGCTTACTAGAATTGTGTAGGAGCTCCCCGGTGTGCAAAGTACTAGTGGCATTGGTTTGTGTGACCTTGCACCTAGAATTGGATAGGTGAGCTCTAACTAGCCCGGCACCTTTGTTGCCTAATTAGCATCTTTATAAGGTGCTTGTGAACTTCGATAGAGGGGTGTAGTCTTGGCTAGACTGATTGTTGTAATTCCGCATTTGTTTCGGTTAGCCGGCGTGATTAAATTTAGAAATGACTATTCACCCCCCTCTAGTCACCATCTCGACCTTACACCCATGTAGCACTTGTGGCTGACATGTGGGCTCGCCTGTCGAGTGAACCACGCCCTAGTCTGCGCCCGAGTGTGCGCGTGCGTCATGTGTGGGGGCCGCCAGCCGCCACGTGGCCTCCTGCTATTGGCTAGTCAGGTCATGGGTTCCCCGCCAAGGACAACTAGGCCCTGTCTGGCCCCACCCTGTCTCCGCGTTGATGTCTAGTGCCAGCACTTACATGGTTCTATGTATGTGGGGCCCGCCTGCTACTGCTACTGATTGGACACGTTTACTTCTCCTTTTATTTAAATATTTTTTCATTCTGAGCTCCAAATATATCAAGTAATATATCCATTTTGATCATCTCGATGAGCTCTTCGCAATGGTGCACTCCAATTCATCATTTGAGATAGTTTTATTTGGTAAAAAAATAAATATCCTACAAGACAAGTGAGAGCACCAATACTCATGGAACTTGTTAGATAAAATAATATTTTGTTATGATGTAGCATGGAATGTTGTCATTTTAATGCACTTTGGTGGGAAAAATATGTGAGTTAAGGACCACCAATAGTGTTGCAAGAATGAAAGGATATGTTGACGGATCTGTAATGTCCATCATCATCAATGCTTGCAGACTTCGTAGTGCCATCTAGATTGTACCAGTCACAGCACAGAACAACCACTGTCCTATGGCTTTGTACGCTGGAGTTATACATCAACTGAATAACTTCTCTAAGGACACCATAAAATTCCTCTGATTGGCCTTCATTTGTGACGGCGGTCATGACACCACTGTTCTGTGTACGCAGGGATTTCTCACTATCAACAGTGCTATACCTGACTCCATTAATACTGAAAGCTGCACAGACCTGGACTCAGGTATCAGGACCACATGACAGTGCATACAAACCTTCACTAACCTCTATTGGTTTCTCTCTACACAGCTCCTCGATCTGCAAACAACACATGAAACCACCGTCACCACTAAGCCATCATATAATTCTGCCAAAACGATCAGCCTAACAGAACTAAAATATGCTAATCACGTATATGAGACTTAAACCACGCTGGAAACTCTAGTGCTAGCATACTATCAACATCATCACTTGCCCCTTCTTCCTCTAAAATTCGTCTATATTTTCTGTAGCACATATAAGCATTATTATTGGTAACATTTCGTACGTAATATAGGAAATAGCAAATCAGCATATAAAAAAATCATACTTACTCAACATATGGTTGAACCTCGTCGCAGTTATTAAGCACATACCAAGCTAGCTTATTGATTTCGGCTTTATCCTTGATGTACTTTACAGTAATCTTGCCAATAGGCTGGACACCATGCATGAAAACAGAGGTCTCACCATGTGCTGGCCCATTATGTGACATATTGTTGTCTCGATTATATCTTGTTTTAACACCATCATCCATAAACCTCTCCCAAAATGCCCATGCCTCTGTAATTGATCCTTCAGGCCAGACCCTGTTCCTTAAGAAATTCTTCAATGTTCCTAGTCACCATTCTATTAGGTACATCCATCTGTACTGTACAAGCCCTCTAAGAAGTAACTCGTCAGGTAGATGAACAGCCAACTGCACCATAACATCAAAAAAAGGCCAGTGGAAAAATCTTCTCAAGCTTGCATAAGATGAGTGGGATGTCCCATTTCATGTTTTCTATGACTTCTTTCCTTAGAGTTCTACTACACAGTTGCCTAAAGAAGTTCCCAAGTTCTGAAACAGATTCGTATACATCTTTGGGAACAAAACCTCTTAAGCCTGTAGGTATGATCCTTTGGAGAAGGACATGGCAAGTATGCATTTTTAGCTTGCCAACTACCTTGATACCATCTGCACTTATGGATTTTGCTAGGTTGGCTGCATAACCATCTGAAAACTTGACACCTTTAAGGAACTTGCAAAATTCTGCTCTATGTTTTTCTGTCATGACATAGTGAGCTTCCGAGAATTTAAGCAAGGTGCCTTGCTGCACGCCATGATATTGAGGCCTTATCTTTGTATCATGCAAATCTAGCCTAGCGTTCATTGTGTCCTTTGTCTTGCCCTCCACTTTCAGTAATGTCCAAAGAATGTTTTCACATATGTTCTTCTCAATGTGCATGACATCAAGATTATGTGGCAGCAATACTTCCTTCCAATACGGTAGCCCCCACCAAGCAGATTTTTTATTATAAATCACTGGCTCTTCTCCACGCTTTTGTTTCCTTTTTTCACCATGCTTACCTGGGCAGACATCTTACACCTTCTTGAGTTCCTCAAGGACCTCCTGTAAGGTGAACTTTTTTGACGCATCTTGGTCCTCAGTTTTTTTCATCAAAATTCAAGCTCTTCCTTCAAGGGTGATCCCTTGGAAGGTAATGACAGTGTCCAAGGTAGCCTAGCTTCTTTCTTAGGATCCTTGACAATGGATTTTTGTCACAATAAATACATGCATAATAACATTTTGTAGTTCAGCCTGACAAAGTGCTCAATGCTAGAAAATCATGTATGCACCAAAGCACGGTAGCACGCAGAGTGAAGCTTTTCTTATTATCATGATGTAGTACATGAAAAGTGTCGACACCCTTCCATAGTTTTTTAGTTCTTCTATAGGAGGCTCCAAGAATACATCAAAATCCTTTCCTGGAGAGGTTGGGCCTGGGATCAGTAGAGACATAAAGAATTTCGATGGGTTCACACATACCTAGGGTGGTAGGTTCAGAGGCGTTACAAGAACATGCCATATACTATATGTCGAGCTAAAGTTGCCAAATGGATTGAAACCATCTATGGTGATGGCAAGCCTCAAGTTCCTTGGATGATCTACAAAAGTTGGGTGCTTTCTATTAAAGTCCTGCCATGCCTTCCCATCTACTAAATGGCTCATTTCACCGGTATTCTTCTCTCACTTAGTCTCGTGCCACTCAGCTCCGCTACTGTTCCTCGAATAGCAAAGATCCTCTACAACCTCGGTATTAGAGGAAAATGCCTCAAAACATTATGAGGAACCCGCCTACTACCATCCGCATCCTCCCATCTAGACTCTTTGTAATTTGGGCACTCTTGTAATTCCTCGCGATCACCCCAAAACAACACATAGTTGTTCTTGCACACATGTATACTTTCATAACCTTCTCCCAAATCTTGACTATATTTGCATGCCTCCTCACATGATTTTGGTACGTTGCTACTAGGGAATGCATCTGACAGCAATGCCAATAGTGCATCAAAATAGTTGTTGCAAACTCGATAGTGGCAGTTAATATAGAGCATTCTGACAAGGAAGGAGAATCTTGAGAAGGTAGATCCAGAAGAAACTGATTGCTTCAACTCATCCAACACTCTTTCAAACTTTGGGACTCTTCTAGCCCGCTCTTCAGATGTTAATAGGTTTTGAACGAAATCATCAAAATCTGGTAATATGTTATCATCGTAGTCCTCCTGCTCCTCCTCCTCCGCAATCCAACCATCATGATGAGATCCATGCACATCTGATGGCTCTATAATTTTAGTACCTTCTCCCTCTTCCCCATGATGAATCCATGTGGTGTATGTGGGTGAGATTCTATGTATAAGTAAGTCATCCTTCATCTCTTGCCAAGTTTTAACCACCTAGTTAAGACAATGTGTAGACGGGCAAGGGATTTTTTGGTCCGGGTATTTTTGTTTAACCATATCCATGAACTCTTCAACTCTTATGATGAACGTCGGTGAGAATGGTCTCCCATTAGGAATCCAGGATCTGTCCATCTGTTGCAGCAAAAGTATGCAAAGTCCGTTAGAGTTTTGACCATTGGGTGGACAATGGCAAAGCTAGCATTAGAACAAAGCACACAGTATTTGAGAGCACTAATCTGTGCATTTGTTCATATCATACTATGGGATAGTATAGTTTTCTATTTTTGTGTGACAAGAGCATTGATTTCAATTGAAATTCATACAGAATAGCCTTTCTTTATGTGTTCTCTACTTTATCGTGTATAGAAAATGGAGTCCTATAATCATAGAAGAAGGTACTCATACCTTTGTTCTATGAACTAGTACAGCTTGGCTGCAAGCCACCTCTGCCGTGGCACACACCTGATCACATGGACGCCAATGCCACCACACTCCACTAGGAGAGCCCTGCCACGCCACCAAAAGGACACCTGAGCCACCATAGCAGACTGGGGATCCTCCACCTTTGCCTCTGCCGCCACCGCAAGTCTAGTGAGCACAGATTTTTTTTTCACTTGCAGGGGATATATCCAATTTAGATCAACCTATAGGGCATCCACACAGCCAATAGGATACTATAGCAACTCCAAAGAGATGTCAGCACAACCAGGTGTCTAGCGCAATGGTAAAGATGCTCCAATCCTTGGTCTAGATCCCGAGTTCGATTCCTAGGTATTAGATCTTTTTTGAAAAATTATAAACCCCGATGACACACATGGTACAAGTGAGACGCAAGCCATTGGGTCCCATAGGTCGGATGGAGATGGAGAAAGGTCCCACATGTACACGTGACACATAAGCCATCGAGTCCCATAGGTCGGATGGAGATGGAGAACGGTCCTGTGGGTACACCTGACACGTAAGTCATCGGGTCCCACAGGTTGGATGCAAAAGTACCGAGCGGTTACTTTTATGATGAATTGCAAGCGTTAAGTGACACGCAAGCCATTGGGTCCCACAGGTTGGATGGACATGGAGAATGGCCCCATAGGTACATGTGACATGTAAGTCATCGGGCCCCATAGGTTAGATGGAGAAGGGTCCCATAGGTACATGTCGCATGGAGAAAGGATCGAGCGGAGACTTTTATGACGAATTGCAAGCATCACGGATGAGTAACTGCAGGTCCCATAGGTACACGTCGGATGGAGAAGGGTCCCATAGGTACACATCGCATGGAGAATAGATCAAGCAGAGACTTTTATGACGAATTGCAAGCATCACAGATGAGTAACTATAGGTCCCATAGGTACACGTCAGATGGAGAAAGTACCATGTGGAGATTTATGACAAAGCTGTTCATTATAGATCAAATATGTTCGTCACAGATGTGTAATTAGTCCAATGACAAAGCCTTGTTTATCACAGTTCTAAAGGAGATCGTCATAGATGAGTCACGCGAGTGATCTATGATGAAACCCTATGCTCTTCTATGATGTTTTTTGTGATGATGCCTGATTTTGTCATAGAAAGGGAGAGTTGCAGGATTGTCACCACTGATCTATGATGAAACGAAAATATTCATCATAAAAAGCGATCTTCTATGACGATTTCGGATTCATCATTAAGATTTTCATCATAGAAGTGGATATTTCTACTAGTCGATGGAGGTGCACCTACTGAATCCGGTTCTAGTTCCACTCCTTCAACTTCAACATTCTGTTCAGGCACTCGGAGACACTTCTTCAATTGAGAAACATGGAAACACATCATGCACAGTTGCGAGATGTTCAGGTAATTTTCAAGCGATATGCTACTTTTCCATATCTCTCCAAAATTTGATACGGCCCAATGTATCGGGGTGCCAACTTTCCTTTAACACCAAAACGGTTAACTCCCTTCATTGGTGATACTTTTAGATATACAAAATCTCCTTTGTTGAATACCAATGGTCTCCACCATCTATCCGCATAACTCTTTTGGTGGGACTGAGCTATCTTCAGATTACTCTGTATTTGCCTAACCTTGTCTTCTGTTTCTTTCACAAGGTCAACTCCAAAGAATCTTCTCTCTCTAGGCTCAGACCAACTCAATGATGTTCTGCATCTATGACCATAGAGTGCTTCAAATGGAGCCATTCTAATGCTTTCCTGATAACTATTGTTGTATGAGAACTCAGCCAAAGGTAAGCACTCATCCCACTTATTGGAGTAGTTAAGGACACAACATCTTAACATGTCTTCAAGTACTTGGTTGACTCTTTCAGTCTGCCCATCAGTCTACGGATGATAAGCTGTACTATATAGAAGTTTGGTACCTAACGAAGCATGTAAGTGTTTCCAAAAGCTGGAGACAAACTATGTACCCCTATCTGACACTATGGTTTTTGGTACCCCATGCAAACTCATGATTCTTGCTAAGTACATCTTGGCATATTGGATCGTGGGATATATTGTCTTGACTGGAAGAAAATGTGCTGACTTAGTGAGTCGGTCTATAATAACCCATACTGAGTCAAATCCCTTTGATGTCTTGGGTAGACCAACAATAAAGTCCATACTTATGTCCTCCCACTTCCAAGATGGAATAGGTAATGGTTGTAATTCACCAGCAGACCTCAAATGTATAGCTTTCACCCTTTGACAAGTATCACACTTTTCTATAAATCTAGCAATCTCTATTTTCATTTTAGTTCACCAGAATCTTTGCTTCAAGTCATGGTACATCTTGTTGCTTCCCAGATGGATAGATAACCTAGTAGCATGTGCCTCATCTAGAATTGACTGCCGCAACTTGGGAACTTTTGGTACCACCAGGCGATCCTTGAACCATAACACATCTTCATCATCAATGCTAAAGCATTCCGCTTTTCCATTCTTGACTCTTTCCTTAATATGGGCTATACCCTTGTTTTCCTTCTGAGCAGCAATAACTTGATCTCAAATAGTAGCTTCAACAATTATGCTGGTCAAACTTCCTTGTTGAATTACTTCTACATTCAATTTTTCCATTTCTTGACATAAAGTCAAACCCATTGTTCTCACTGCCAGACAATTGCAATAACTTTTGCGACTGAGAGCATCTGCAACTACATTTGCTTTACCAGGGTAATAATGTACTTCCAAATCATAATCCTTAATCAGTTCTAACCATCTTCTTTGTCGCATGTTCAACTCTGACTGAGTGAAGATATACTTTAAGCTTTTGTGGTCTGTATACATATGACATGTATTACCAAGCAGGTAATGTCGCCAAATCTTTAGAGCATGAACCACAGCTGCTAACTCCAAGTCATGAGTCGGATAGTGTTCTTCATGTTGCTTAAGTTGCCTAGATGCATAGGCAATGACTCGGCCTTCTTGCGTCAACACACATCCAATACCAATACCTGAAGCATCACAATAAACATCAAACGGCTTCTCGATATCAGGTTGGGCTAATACTGGTGCAGTGGTTAACAGTCTCTTCAAAGTCTGGAAAGCCTCCTCACAATCTGATGACCAGACAAACTTAACTTGGTTCTTCAACAATTTAGTTATGGACTTTGATATTTTTGAGAAATCTGGAATAAACCGACAGTAATACCCCGCCAATCCCAAAAAACTCCAAACTTGATGAACTGTGGCTGGTGGTTTCTAATCAAGCACATCCTTCACTTTGCTAGGATCAACTGCAACTCCTTCGGCTGATAAGACATGTCCAAGAAATTGCACTTCCTTAAGCCAAAAATCACACTTGCTGAACTTGGCATATAGTTGATGTTCTCTCAAATGGGTCAGAACAATTCTGAGATGTTCCGCATGTTCTTTCTTATTCTTGTCTAGCTCAGGCATGAATACTGAGTTCATTAGATACATGAAATGAGCTGGAGCATTTGTCAAACCAAAAGACATTACCAAGTATTCATATAATCCATATCTTGTGGTAAATGCCGTTTTGGGAATATCTTCAGGCTTTATCTTGATTTGGTGATATCCTGGTCTCAAATCTATCTTGGAGAAAACTTTGGCTCCGGCCAATTGATCAAAAAGCAAATCTATCCGAGGTAGTGGATACTTATTATTGATGGTCACTTCATTCAATGGACGATAGTCAACACATAACCTCAAAGTCTCATTTTTCTTTTCACAAAAATTGCCGGACATCCCCATGGTGAGGAACTAGGCTGGATAAACCCTTTCTCAATCAATTCTTGTAACTGAGTCTTCAACTCGGCCAATTCCTTAGGTGGCATCCTATAAGCCCTCCGAGAAATCAGAGCTGTTCTAGGTTGTAACTCTATATTAAACTGTACATCCCTATCAGGTGGTAAACCGGGTAAATCCTCAGGAAACACATCCGGAAATTCACACACTACCGGAATATCTCTAATCTCTTTGACAGCAGTTGCACAAATCTTGCCCACTGATCTTCTTAGGGTTGGAAGTTGGATAAGAAGTTGAGAATTACTATCAGGCAAACTCACTCTTAATGTCCTATTCAAAGCATCTATAACAGCCTTATGCTGATACATCCAATTCATTCCCAAGATTACATCTATATCCTGATCCTTAAGGATAATCATGGTAGTGGGAAAAATATGCCCACCCAGGTTTACGGGTACCTGGTATACCATTTCCTTAGTACACAGACGTCCCCCGGGCGACTGTATAAAGAAACTTTCCTTTGTTGCCCCAATTGAAATTTCATGCTTCACGATAAATGTTCTATTGATGAATGAATGCGATACGCCAGAATCAAAAAGTATAACTACAGGGTGATTGGCAACAGGAAACATACCCATCATCACTGGCTCCCCTTTCGGAATTTCTCCAGTTTTAATATAGAACACCCATCCTGTCTTCCCCTCATCTTTGCCCTTCTGAGCATTCGGATTGTGGTTCTTGTTTGATGCCTGACCCTGTTGTTGATTGGCAGGGGCCTTTTGATAATTTTGATTAGCCTGCCTAGGATATGGACATTCCCTAGAGAAATGACTAGTCCTTCCACAATTGTAACACGGATAGTTGCGACCCTGAGACATTGGAGCATTGCCACAAGGAGCATTGGTTGACTATGAGTTCGGATAGGTTATAGCAGGATGGACATTTGACTGTTGCCCGGCTTGAGACTGTGGCGGACAGTAAGGAGGATGATTATGATGTACTGGATGATAAATCACCCTCTGCCTCTTCTGATTTCCCCCAAAAGATCCAGACGGCATACTCTTTTTCTTTTGAGCTCCTTATGCTGCCGATACTTTGATTCTGAAGCAATCGCAATATTTACTGCCTCATGATAAGTGACATTGGTGCAAGTTGTCATCATTGTTTGTAGCTTGGTATTCAAACCTCTCATAAACCACCTCTTCTTCTTGGTATCAGTATTAACATGTTCGGATGCATATTGTGACAGGTGATTGAATCTTCCCACATACTGCATCACTATTTGATCTCCTTGTTTCAAAGCAAGGAATTCATCTAGCTTCATTGCCATTACTCCTTCAGGGATATAATGGGCTCTGAAGGCAATACGGAACTCAGCCCAAGTTATTGGAATGCCAGCTGGTTGCATAGCCACTAAGTTTGCCCACCAAGCACTTGCTGCTCCTCTAAGTTGCTGGGCAGCAAACGCAGGTTTCTGATACTCCGTGCATGGAATAAGGTCAAATTTCTGCTCCATGGTTCGAAGCCAGTCATCAGCCTCTAATGGTTCATCTGCCTTGGTGAACACCGGGGGCCTTGTGTCTGTGAAATCAACATATGTAGCCTCCTGTCTGTTATGGTGGCATCCACGGTTTCCGTACATCTGATTTTGATTACTCTGAGCCATCTCATGAAGCAAACAAGAATTTTTAGCCATCACATTGACAAGTGTGGTTATAGCATCAGCTAAATTTGTTGGAACTGGTGGCGGATCTGGAATACCATCCTCATCTTGTGAAGTTCCCAGAATAAACGAACCTCGCGTACGACGCATCTGCTCATAACAAACTAAACTTTATTCACAAGTCTTTATTGAATTGTACCAAAGCTTACTCTAGACACATTACATAGAGTTTACTAATGTACAAACAAACCCACGAGTACGAAAACAAAACTACATAACTTAACTAGAGCTACTATTATACAACTCTACTCTTTTCCTCAATTTCTTCAAACTTCAGGCTCGGTATCCATTCCGGAATTATTACCGCCTTCATCATCACTTTCATCGGTCATTACTAATTCTTCAGGATCTTCTTCCTCTTCCTCTCCCGATTCATCATCATCGGCAAGGATGACACCGGGGTCCATGGCATCAGCTTGAGGCTCACGATTCGGATTTAGTAGATTGCTAAGCCTATGAACTTCCTCATGTAGATAAGTATTATGTTCTTCTAAATCTTCTACATAGAATTCTAACTCATGAGTTCTAGCTCTAGCTACATTTTCCCTCTGCCAAGCTTCATTTCTTCCCTCCACGGTACAAACCAACATACGTTCGCAGTTCCTATGCGCGGTGGTGAGATGCCTCAATTGACCCTGTAATTCTCCTATTTGTATAACATCCAAAGCCCTATCTCTAGTAGATTGTGCTAACTCTATAGAAACCCTCAGTATCTCTGCCTAGGGATCAGGCCTAGCACTGCTACTGCTAGCACCATCATTTCTAGGGGCAAGTTGGTAACGAGGAACTCCTTTGGGTCCGGTGGACTTACAGGGCGTCATCTTGGCACGAGCCATACTGTAGGAAGCCAATTTAATCCAAGTAAGACCATTTGATCAAAATCCAAAAAGTAGCTAAGACGGATTACATTCCTCAAACCAGACTCACTACTTAACTCCAGACTAAGAGGTGAAGGAAGTAACCAGTGAATTATTCATGATGCATGAATCGTTCTTACGACCAAAAACATCAAAGTTTATAATGCACATAAACAACATTTATATTTTTATATAGGGCATAGTAAGATTACTACTCCACCACACAAGACCCTTTTAATCAAATAAGGAATGGTGAGAAAGAAATAAGATAAGTCAGAAGCAATTTGGACTAAATTAGCAAGTTAAATTTAGTCATCCCAAATCATTTTGAAGTTTTTGTAAAACAATACAACAAAAACCTTGTAACGATCGCTCTGATACCATTCTATGGCAGAACCTCCTAAGTTATAGGGCCCACATGCACTTGTCACTGTCCGATGACCTTTGACATTTATGCATATGCTTCCAATAACTTAAAAAGACTGTCGGGTGTCCTCGGGGAACCCCGAATCATCCACGATTTCCGAGCAGGATCATGTTACAGAGTCATTGCAGTATTACAACATTTATTCAAATATCAACACCAGAGTGAAATCAGCGGAAGTCTTACGGTAACATAGTTTACAAACTAGTTGTTTCAAACCTTACAAACTAAGTTCGATAATTATTACAAACCATAGTAGTAGTGGAGTGGCATAATTAACATATATATAACACACAAAATAAACATCCTGCCCAAGGATCACACATTTACTTGTCATCGTTAGAACGAACGATAGTCATGCAGCATGATCCAAAATAGATCTGCTCATGAGGCTCACCTGCAACAAGGGTCAACAAACCCTGAGTACAAAAGTACTCAACAAGACTTAACCGAAATATTAACTGATAACTTAGGAATGCAGGCTCAGGGATTCAAGGTATAGCTTTAACAGTGATCAAAGTTCTTTTGCATAAAAGCTCTTTTAACAAAATTCTTTATATAGAAAACTTCATAAGAATTATATACAAAGCTGACACGATCCGTACTGAGATCATGAAACTTCATATCCAACACCTTCACAAGCCTTATTCAAGTTCTAGTTATTAATTCTACAATGATGAACAGTGAGTTGAGTCTCCATAACCGAGGAGCAATGACGATTCGAACCAATTAAACCCAGCTGGGGATTCCAGACCACACGACATATGTAGGTCCCCGACCTACATATACCAACCTACCCTCAGATCCTCTAAAACAAGAATGGGTCCGCGCCACCTGAGAATACAGTACTCCACCATTCCAGCCCATGGCCATGTGGGTACACGCTATTCCCGCCATCTCTCCACTCCTAGTGCACGAGTAGCCATTCTCGTAATAGAATTGCCAAGTTCAGGCTTACCGGAGTATGTGGTTAGTACTACAAATTCTCACCTCATGCAATTCAACAACGGACGTGCCTTAATCGACACAGGCGGAAAGAACCCGCTCACAAGACCTCCATGTCTTGTGGCTCACACACACCGAGTCCGCCCGGTCTAGATTTATTACTCCACATTCCCATATCACATGCTAACATAATTAACCAATGTTCCATTTAAAACTTGCAGGTGGCAGGTAGTCACCCGACTTTCATCGTTCTACGCATAGCTAAGCAAAACTAGGCATATACGAGTTTAAAACTGGTAATACGGTAAATATGGAATAACAAGGGTGGTAATGCACCAATTAGGCTCTTACTGAACTCCTAATCACTTAATGCAGTAACAGAAAGCAAAAACAAAATTAATTTATAAAACACAAGGTAGGGTTGTATGCATCCGGGGCTTGCCTTCGTTGACGGAAAAGTCCAGTTCCTGCGACGTTACACAAGTATTCGATCCGACCTCAACAGACGGATTAACCTCCTCCGCAACTTGATTAACTACCACGTGTTCACCTTCGTTCACTACACGTAGTAACAATGCCATGTTTAACATGATACGGAATACAAAACATGATGCTCGATGATGGATGCAAAAATTAACAATTCGAATACAACCTTCCTTCGCGGTACGGTTACAAGTCAAACTAACCAATTCTTTTTCATACTACTTATATCAATTGCCAAAGATCATTACCAACTAATGACTCAAGGACATCACTCAATCAAAAATTCAATCAAAACCTAAATCATTAAAAGTTACTATTTGCTTTTATGAATTAATTATTTAATTAAGAATTATGAAATAAATCAACTTGTTCTAATTGAGCTCAATTTTTTTTAGTAAAGGTTCATCACATGATAAGTAAGTGGCAAAACAAATTTCATAATTTTTGGACAATTAAATAAGCCTAGAAAAGTCATGGAAATCTATTTATTAATAAATTGAGCAATTTTCATTACATTCAAAAAGTACTGTAAATCAATATTTCATATTTTTCCTAAATAATATTCATCACAGAGAGGTCACACAAAAAAATTCATAATTTTTGGAGCTCTAAATAAATCTACACAAAAATAACAAATTACAGCACTATTCAATCATTTCTGAAAAAGGAAAAATTCATTTTCAAATCACCCACTCACACAAACAACTCGGAAAAGAACCTGGAGCTCATGCAAACAACTCAGAAAAGAACCTGGAGCTCACACAAACAACTCGGAAAAGAACCTGGAGCTCACACAAACAACTCGGAAAAGAACCTGGAGCTCACACAAACAACTCGGAAAAGAACCTGGAGCTCACCCCAAACGCACTGGAGCATAAAGCTGGATCGGAAGAACAACGTATGAGTGGTTCGACGTGCACAGGAAGCACTAGTAGCTCACCCCGAGCTCGATGGAGCAAAGAATAGGGCCGGAGAAGCAACGGTGAAGTAGGTCGACGATCCGAGCAACCACAGCGGAGCAAAACGTCGATGGTGTCGGTGCTCCAGCGACTGCGGTGGACAAAACTATCAAGCAACAAGGTATTAAGCACCGCGGCATCAAGGCAAAGCTGGAGGTACATTGAGCAAGAGCAATGGCTCACCGAAGAGCGCTGGCCACGACGGCGCAAGCACGACGGTGAGGTTGCCGGCCGCGAGGAAGAAAGGCGTGCACAGCGGGTTCCTAGTGGAATCAGGCACCAAGACTCGGTTGGCTAGGTGTGCAAGGAGTAGGCGGAGCTGGAACAAGCTTTACCGAAATGGTGGAGGCACTGCGGCGACGGCAAACGCACGACAGAGCAGCGGCGATGGCGACTGGAAAACCGAGGAGAGTGGCGAAAAACAGCGACGGTGAAGTCCTTATAGAGTGGCTCAGAAGCAAGGAGAATCCACGCAGGAGCCTTTCCCATGCTAGCGTGAAGCCAAGGGCAGCCACCATCGCGTCTGGAAACAGAAGGAAGATCGCAGACGGTGTGTTGGCTTTCGCGGTTACTGTTCATCAAAATTACCAAAACTGCCATTCGATTTAAAAATCCAAATTACTCCCAAATTTATGTACCAACTCAAAAATCTCCAAAAATAAAAGTTGCTCCAAATTTAAAGTTCTACAACTTTGCTTTTATAACCATCCCCTAATTCGGTCTATATTTTGAAATGCAAATTTGAATTCAAAAAGGGAACATTTAAAGAATCTCGCCTTTTCAAATTACTTCAAATTTTTCATAACAACTTTGAAAACTCCAAAAACAAACTTTGTATAACTTGCCAAGCTCTACACTTTTGCTTTTGGGCTCAACCCTAAAATATGCTTAGATTTTGAAATGGATTTTCAGGGTAGGATTTAAATGCTGAAAAGCGGGGTTTTCTTGAAAAATTCAAAATCCAAACAAACTTTGAACTTGAGTCAAACAATACAATGCAACACATACCACATAAATATAAACTTGTATTAGAGTATGCATCTCAAAGTTTTCACCAAATGCCAAATGCTTTGCAATGCATATGATGACATGTCAGATTTTAATATTTAAACACCCGAGGTGTTACAATCCTTCCTCCTAAAAGAAATCTCGCCCCGAGATTCAAAGCCATAGGGTAAGTAATGGGAAAGGAAATGTGTCGCGAGAACACATACAAAATATGTCCATAAAACAGCTGAGGTCTCTTTACAACACACAATTTGTACTACCGGGCTCAACTAACATTACTCTATTCTATATTGACGCTAGAAATTCTGGAAACTTTTCTAACAAGTAATCTTCTGATTCCCAAGTAGCTTCCTCTTTTGAATGTTGATTCCATTGTATTTTATAGAACTTGATTGTCCATCTTCGAGTAACACGATCTTTCTGATCTAACACTCGGATAGGATATTCGAATAAGTT